>NC_083684.1:32997500-33622500 GCF_033118175.1 Dama dama
TACTTTATGAAAGCTCTTTTTTTTTTTTTTAAGACAAGCACACTCTGCTTCACTTCCATGCCATTGTTTTTTCTTCTGACACACACTCGTTTTGTCCTAGATTTAGAACGAATAATAGATCACACCAGTGTGTGAATAATCCTTTACCACTTGTAATAAATTTTCTACAGGCTTCATTATTTGACCATCACAACTGTCTTGTGAGATTAGTCATGTTATTTTACATGAAGTCAATGAGGAAACTGAGATGTGGTAAAATTGGGAATCATGTCTCCAACTGAGGTTTCCAAACCCGGTGCTATTTTCATTGCTTTCCAAATACCAAAGCCCCATAAACTTAAGAGAATTTTATGTTTAAATCCTTCAGTGCCCACCTTCCAGCTATGCTTAGGTTTATAGCTCAGCTTGGTTTTAAAAAAGGAAAGCATTTTCTTATTTTTCTCACAAAGAATTATGTTTCTTAGAAAACAGAAAGCCTGTCTTATTGCATTTATGTTTGTCTAGAATTCTCACTGACTGCCATTTATAACTGATTAGAGACCTGGGATTTTTCCTGGTTATACCCCCAGTGACCACTGTTTTATCACTTATCTGCCCAACACTTTGAAAATCTGTTTGTGTGCAAAAACATCAACTACAGTTGCTTTCTGAATGAATTGCACTTTTGACTTTGTTTTGGTCAGTTTATAAATGCCTTTCTAGAACTGTAATATTCTCTGTGTAATTTATGTCTGAAGAGATTACATCTTATTTTGCATGCTAAGATTTCTTTAAAATTATTTATTATTCATGTTACACTTTAAACTGGCACTGGCCTATGCAGATTTTAAATGTGTTTGTCATATACCATTAGTCACTGTGTGAAATCTCTCAGTACTAGTTAGCCCTTGAATTTTCTGCTGCTAAGGAGAATTTAACACTGATTGATGGCAGATCACTTAGCTGGTTGGCAGACTTTCCAATTTACGGTGGGGAAATTGCTCTTTTCTTTTTGTTCATTCCTTCTGTTGCTCGTGCTGAACAGTGAGACGTATGTGCCAGCCTGTATGCATTAGAAGCAGCTCTGGATTGGCAATACGGCATGTCTCTTTGACAATTATGATTCTATCAGCTTCCCAGACTGTACAGGGAATGTCAAATATCTGCAATGACATTCTTCCATTATTGTAGGCACCTTATTTACGTGTCTCTTGTGCTCCAGCTCCTCATGTGTACTGCTTAAGCTACCATCTCATGCATGATAAAGGGGCCCTAAACCCAGAAGAAAGAGAAGTTTGTATTTTTCTCAAAAGTCCCAGTGTTTTGCTCTGGGTTGCAGACCAGCTCTAGTCTGGTTATCACCTTTTCCTCCTCCAGAAGTGCTCAGGAACCAGTTCTCCATTGAATTGTGCTAGATATATTAGATATTGGCTGCAAGTAACAAAACATTCAACTTTGCATAGCTTAAACAATAAATTCTTTTTCTTGTAGAACAAGAAATCCCAATGTGCATGGTTTGGGTCAGTGATTGGGCAGCTTACAGATATATTCAGTGATACTAGCTTTTCTGGTCTATTTTATACTACCATGTTTAAACATAGGCCATCACTTTCAGATTACTGTGGTCCCTGCTTGGGCATGATTCTCATCACTGTTCATTTTTAAATGCAAGTAACACATGAACAGTGTGTGAGTGGGATTCAATTAGCTGCCCTTTATCCATAGAGGTTTCTATAATTTGTCTTAGTGTTGTAGTTAGGAGGCCTGTAAAATGTACTATGTATTAAACATTCGTTCACTTAAGAAATATTTTATGAGCACTGAATATATGTCTAGTACTTGTCTTGGTACCAGAATAAACTGGTGAATTAAATATAGAAAAATCAGCGTCCTTGTGGATCATATATTCTCCATCCAACTTAACTGTCTTATTGAAATAATTGCTTCATAATAAGTGCTACTTTCCCTGAAAAATATTCTTACTACCCTACCTACAATGCCTCATTTAGTGGTGTGCCAACACTGACTCATGCCAACTTGCAAGAATCAACAGTAACATTTTCAGTAATTTTGAAAGCCAACTGTTATACATGGTCATGACTTAGTAAATTGTGAGTTTATACAGTTGTTTTTTAAGACAGATTCAAAAGCAAAATAACAGATGCTGAAAAATCATTAATTTTTAATTATTTTACTGTAATCTATACTCTGAGTTTTATTTATGAATATTATATGAGAATGGTAGAAATACTATATAATGGTGTGTACTGCTTCCCAACTCCATGTGTGGGGACAAAGCATTAGAATCAGGCATAGTGAGAGATTTGCACCATGAAGATCTGCAAACACTGTATATCTATGATACTTTGGCTTCCTGGGGAGGCCGTTGTTGAACATTTGCCAGCATACCACATGCTCCATCCAACTGTGAACCTTTTCTTTTATTAACTTTTACAGCATTTATTTTTGGTATAACATATTCATTAATTCTTTCAGCCAACATTTGCTCAGCGTGCATTGAAGGTTAGGTACTGGATAAGAAGCTGAGGATTCAGACATGAGGATAGAACTGTCTTTGTTCTCAAGGCAGAGAGAGTCTAAGAAAAGTCCAACAAAAGAGCAAATAGTAGACATTATAATAGGTGTACTAGGCAAAAGGAGATAAAACAATGGCGATAACTAATATTGGATGAGTCAGAGACCCTGGGACTTGACTAAAAAGATGTTTGCCAGGCAGAAAAGGCAAGAAGAGTATTCTTCAGAGAAGAAATTATTTACAAAAGATCCAAGATTTAGAACAGCTGGGTGAGTCTGCACAGTTGAATTGCTTGCTTTTGCTGAAGAGATGTGTAGGGGAACAGTGGACAAGCCATGGAAGGAGAGGTATTCAGGGGCCAGATAACAAAAGACTTTAAGTTTTTACCATCTTTGCATTCCCCAAGGGCTAGTACAATGCCTAGAGCATAAACATTACTCAATATATATCAGATGATTAAATGCTAAGAAATTTGGAGTTGCCTTTCACAACACTGGGGAGATACTAATCATTGTGCTTGGGGTAATATTTTAAGTATTTGTCTTATGCAGCTACTTTGCCTCTACAAATTATGATGTAGTTCTTGATGGCAGGGCTCATGTAGTAAAATTTTTACTAAGCACAATGTCATAAACCTCTCTGGTATTCAGAGAATTTTAACATTTCCAATCTTGTTTTTTTTGAAATTATTTTTAATGGTTTTGTTGAGATATAGTTGGTATAAAATACATATATTTAATATATCCAATTTGATGAGGTTTGGATATATGCATGCACCCATGAAACCAACACCACAATCAGGGTAATAAGATATCCATTATCTCCAGAAATTTACTTGAAGCCCCTTTTGTGTGGTCATATCAGTTTAACATGTGATCTACCCTCTTAATAAATTTGTGGAGTGCACAGTACATTATTGTTAATTATAGGAACTATTCTGTACAGCTGATCTCTGGAAATAATTAATTTCTATAGCTAAAACTTTATACCCATTTAACAACTCTCCATTTCCCTCTCTCACAAGCCACTGTCCATCTCAATTTTACTCTTTGCTTCTGTGAGTTTGACTATTTGAGGTGCCTCATATTAGTGAAATAATGGTATTTGTCCTGGCTTACCTCACTTAACAGGTAATCTATATTGTTCCAAATGGCAGGATTTCCTTCTTTTTTGAGGTGGGATAGTATTCCATTGAATGTACACCAACATTTTCGCTATCCATTTATTTGTGATGAACATGTGGGTTATTTCCTGTGAACTAAAATGGACTGGAATGGGCAAATTAATTCAGATGACCATTATATCTATCACTGTGGGAAAGAATCCCTTAGAAGAAATGGAGTAGCTATCATAGTCAACAAAAGAGTCTGAAATGCAGTCCTTGGGTGCAGTCTCAAGAAAGACAGAATGATCTCTGTTCGTTTCCAAGGCAAACCATTCAATATCACAGTAATCCAAGTCTGTGCCCCAGCCAGTAATGCTGAAGAAGCTGAAATTGAATGGTTCCATGAAGACATACAAGACTTTCTAGAAGTAACACCCTAAAAAGATGTCCTTTTCATCATAGGGGACAGGAGTGCAAAAGTAGGAAGTCAACAAGAGATACCTGGAGTAACAGGCAAATTTGGCCTTGAAGTACAAAATGAAGCAGGGCAAAGGCCAACAGAGTTTTGTCCAGAGAACACACTGATCATAGCAAACACCCTCTTCCAACCACAAAAGAGAAGACTCTACACATGGATATTACAGATGGTCAACACTGAAATCAGATTGATTATATTCTTTTCAGCCAAAGATGGAGAAGCTCCATAGTCAGCAAAAATAAGACTGGGAGCTGACTGTGGCTCAGATCATAAACTCTTTATTGTCAAATTCATACTTAAACTGAAGATAATAGGGAAAACCACTAGACCATTCAGGTAGGATCTAAATAAAAACCCTTATGATTATACAGTGGAAGTGAGAAATTGATTCAAGGGATTAGATCTGAGAGTGCCTGAAGAACTCTGGACAGAGATTCATGACATTGTACAGGAGGCAGTGATCAAAACCATCCCCAAGAAACAGAAATGCAAAAAGGAAAAATGATTGTCTGAGGAGGCCTTACAAATAGCTGAGAAATGAAGAGAGGTGAAAGGCAAAGGAGAAAAGGAAAGATATTCGCATTTGAATGTGGAGTTCCAAAGAATAGCAAGGAGAGACAAGAAAGCCTTCCTCAGTGATCAGTGTAAAGAAATAGAAGAAAACAATAGAATGGGAAAGATTAGAGATCTCTTCAAGAAAATTAGAGATATCAAGGGAACATTTCATGCAAAGATGGGCTCTATAAAGGACATAGATGGTATGTTCCTAACAGAAGTAGAGATATTAAGAAAAGGTGGCAAGAATACACAGAAGAACTATACAAAAAGATCCTCATGACCCAGATAATCATGATGGTGTGATCACTCACCTAGAGCCAAACTTCCTGGAATGTGAAGTCAAGTGGGCCTTAGGAAGCATCACTACAAATAAAGCTAGTGGAGGTAATGAAATTCCAGTTGAGCTATTTCAAATCCTAAAAGATGCTGCTGCTAAAGTGCTGCAATCAATATGCCAGAAAATTTGGAAAACTCAGCAGTGGCCATCGGACTGGAGAAGTTCAGTTTTCATTCCAGTCCCAAAGAAGGGCAATACTAAAGAATGTTCAAACTACTACACAATTGCACTCATCTCACATGCTAGTAAAGTAATGCTCATAGTTCTCCAAGCCAGGCTTCAACAGTGCATGAACTGTGAGCTTCCAGATGTTCAAGCTGGATTTAGAAAAGGCAGAGGAACCAGAGATCAAATTGCCAACACCCGTTGGGTCATCAAAAAAGCAAGAGAATTACAGAAAAACATCTACTTCTGTGGAAAATTCTTCAAGCGATGGGAATATTAGACCACCTTACCTGCCTCCTGAGAAATCTGTATGCAGGTCAAGAAGCAACAGTTAGAACTGGACATGGAACAACAGACTGGTTCCAAATTGAGAAAGGAGTACGTCAAGGCTGTATATTGTCACCCTGCACATTTAACTATATGTGGAGTACATCATGCGAAATGCTGGGCTGGAAGAAGCACAAGCTGGAATCAGGATTGCCAGGAGAAATATCAATAACCTCAGATATGCAGATGACACCAACATTGTGGCAGACAGTGAAGAGGAACTAAAGAGCCTCTTGATGAAAGTGAAAGAGAAGAGTGAAAAAGCTGGCTTAAAACTCAACATTCAAAAAACTATGATCATGGCATCTGGTACCATCATTCCATGGCAAATAGATGGGGAAACAACGGAAACAGTGACAGACTTTATTTTCTTGGGCTCAAAAATCACTGGAGATGGTAACTGCAACCATGAAACTAAAAGACGCTTACTCCTTGGAAGAAAAGCTGTGACCAACCTAGACAGCATATTAAAAAGCAAAGACATTACTTTGCCGACAAAGGTCCGTCTAGTTAAAGCTATGGTTTTTTTTAGTAGTCATGTGTGGATGTGAGAGTTGGACTGTATAGAAAGCTGAGCATTCTTCAGTAGTCATGTATGGATGTAAGAGTTGGAGTATAAAGAAAGCTGAGCATTCTTCAGAAGGCCGATGCTGAAACTCCAATACTTTGGCCACCTGATGCGAAGAACTGACTCCTTGGGAAAGACCCTGATGCTGGGAAAGATTGAAGGCAGGAGGAGAAGGGGACAGCAGAGGATGAGATGGTTGGATTCATCACCGACTCAGTGGACATGAGTTTGATTAAACTCCGGGAGTTGGTGATGGACATGGAGGCCTGAAGTGCTGCAGTCCACGGGGTTGCAAAGAGTCGGACACGACTGAGTGACTGGACTGAACTGAAGGTTGTTTCCTTATCTTGGCTGTTGTGAATAAGACTACCATGGACATGAGAGTACAGGTATCTCTTTGAGATCATTATTTCCATTCCTTCAGATATAAACCCAGAAGTGGAATTACTGGAAGTATATGGTGGTTCTGTTTTTAAGTTTTTGAGGACGTTCCATACTGTTTTTTTGTAGTGGCTATACCATTATGCATTCCCACCAAGGAGTGCCAGTGTTTCAATTTCTTCATGTCCTCTCTAACACTTAATTTTTAACAGCCACACTAAATAGATAACACTGTTATCTATTTCCTTAGTTATTTATATTGAGTTGTGGTTGACATATAACATTAAATACTGGTTGCTAGTATACAACATGAAAATTTGATATACATATATATTATGAAATGATCACCATAATAAGTTCAGCAGTATCTATCACCTCACATAGTTACTCATTTTTTTTGTCATGAGAAATTTTAAGATTTACTTTCAGCACCTTTCAACTATACAACACAATATAATTAACTGTTGTCACCTTGCTATACATTGCATCTATAGAACATATTTATTTTATGACTAGTAGTTTGTACCTTTTGATCACCTCCACCCATTTTTCTGATCCCTGGCCCTGTACCTCTGGCAACCACCAATCTGTTCTCTGTATCTATGAGTCTGGACTTTTTTTTTTGTCTTCTACATTGTATATGTAAGTGAGGTCATGTGATACTTCTCTTTCTTTCTCTGATTTCACTTTACCATAATTCCCTCAAGGTCCATACATGTTGTTGCAAATGGCAGGATTTCCTTTTAATGGCTTAATATTCCATTTATTCATTGTGTATATGTGTGTGTGTGTACACACATTATCTTTTAATGGAAACTTATGTCTTGGCTATTTTGAATAATTCTGCAATGGATATAGGGGTTCATACATCATTCTGAGTTAGTGCTTTTGCATTTTTGGATAAATACCCAGAAGCAGAATTCTTGGAGCATATGGTAATTCTATTCTTACTTTTTTGAGAAACCTCCATATTGACTGCACCAACATACATTCCCATCAACAGTGCACAAGAATTGCCTTTTTCCTACATTCTTACCAACATTTTTGTCTTCTTCAGAAAAATGTTTATTCATATCCTCTGCCTGGTTTTAACATTGTTGTCTTACTATTGAGTTGTATGAGTTATTTATATATTTTGGATGTTAACTGCTGATCAGATATATGGTTTGCAAATATTTTCTCCCTTTTCATTTTGTTGATTTCCTTTCCAGTGAAAATGGTTTTAGTTTGATATAGTTTTAATTGTTTTAGTATTTGTTTGCTTTTGGTGTCAAATTCATAAAAGCAACTGTCAAGACTTGTTATGGGGCTTACCACCTATGTTCTAGGAACTTTATGATTTCAGTCATATGTTCAAGTCTTTAATCCATTTAGATTTTATTTCTGTGTGTTGTATAAGAAAATAGTATGAAAAAAAAAAGAAAATAGTCTGGTTTTTTTCTTTTGTATGTAGCTGTGCAGTTTTCCCAATACCACTTATTGAAGAGACTGTCCTTTTCATGTTATATATTCTTGGCTCCTTTTTTGTAAATTGATTGTCTATGAGTGGATATATTTTTGACCTCTTTATTCTGTTCCATTGATCTGTGTTTCTGCTTTTATGTCAATATCATACTATTTTGATTACTATAGGTTTGTAATATACTTTGAAATTAGGATGTGTATGCTTTCAACTTTATTCTTTCTCAAAATTGTTTTGGTTATTCATAATCATTTGTGATTCCATATAAATTTTAAGACTGTCACATAAATAATGCCATTAGAATTTTGATAGAAAGTATGTTGGATCTGTAGATTGCTTTGAATAGTATGGATTTGAACAATATTAATTCTTCTAATCCATGAGCATGGGATCATTTTCCCATATTTTTGTTTTTGTTCTTTAAAATTTCTGTTCCTTAAACTTGATAATTTCCATTTTTTTTTATCTTCAGGTTGGCTAATTCATTCTCTCTACTTTGTCTAATACATATTTCATTTCAATTATTGTAATTTTCAGCTTCAGAACTTCCTTTTGCTTTTTTTTTAAGGTTTCTATCTCATTACACATATTTCTATTTTGTTCATACATTGTTAGTTTTATCTACCCTTCCTTCAGTTATTTTAGCATGGTTTAGAAATTTCTGTGAAGTCTTTGCTTAAATTGCCATCAGTGCTTTCTGGGGCAGTTTCTGTTCATTTTTTTTTTTTTTTCTTTTGAAAAAGTCATATTTTCCTGTTCCTGTTGATGGTTTGTAATTGTTGTGGAATTCTGGTCTTTGAATATATTAGGATAAATCTGTAAATAAGATTCTCTTACATCTCCAGTGGGTTTTTGTTGTTGTTGTTATTGCTTTCATTTATTATTGTTGTTGTGTGCTAATTTTAGGCTTGATTTTTTTCTATTTCCTTGTGGTATAAAATTAGTTTATTTGGAAACTTTTTTGTTTATGTAGGCATTTATCACCATAAGATTCCCTCTTAGAACTGTTTAGAACTACTTGTGCTGTGTTTGTCTCAAGATGTCTTCTTTTCTTTTTGTCTTTGACCCGTTGATTATTCAGGACTGTGTTGTTTACACATTGATAAATTGTCTGACTTTCCCTCTCTTATTGTAGTTCTAGTTTTATCCCATTGTGTTCATAAAAGACACTCAGTATTGTTTAAAGTTTTTTTGAATTTGTAAAGACTTCTTTTCTGACCTAACATGATCTAACCTGGAGATTATCTTTTGCACTTGAAGAATGAGTATCCTGCTGCTGTTGGGTGAAATGTTCTATGTGTGTTTATGGTGTGTGTCCATTTGTTCTATAGTGTTGTTGAAGTCCTCTGTTTCCCTTTTTATTTTCTATCTGGATGTTCTATCCATTACTGAAAGCGTAGTCTCTGCTCTTGTATTGCTGTCTATCTTACCTTTCAGTATGTAAATGTTAGCTTTATATGTTTAGATTCTCTGATATTGGGCTCACATATTTGTAACTGTCATATCTTTCTCATGTGTTGCTTCTTTTACCACTGTCTAATGTCCTTCTTTGTCTCTTGTGTCAGTTTTTTGTTTTCTTTTTTAATTAATTAATTTATTTAAATTGGAGGCTAATTACTTTACAATATTGTAGTGGTTTTTGCCATACATTGACATGAATCAGCCATGGGTGTACATGTGTCCCACATCCTGAGACCCCCTCCCATCTCCCTTCCCACCCCATCCCTCAGGATTGTCCCAGTGCTCCGGCCCTGAGCGCCCTATCTCACACATTGAACCTGGACTGGCCATCTGTTTCACATATGGTAATATGCATGTTTCAATGCTATTCTCTCAAATCATCCCACCCTCGCCTTCTCCCATAGAGTCCAAAAGTCTGTTCTTTACATCTGTGTCTCTTTTGCTGTCTCGCATATAGGGTCATTGTTACCATCTTTCTAAATTCCATATTTATGAATTAATATACCTTATTGGTGTTTTTCTTTCTGACTTACTTCACTCTGTATAGTAGACTCTAGTTTCATCCACCTCATTAAAACAAACTCAAATGCTTTCTTTTTAATACATGAATAATATTCCATTGTGTATATGTACCACAACTTTCTTATCTACTCCTCTGCCAATGGACATCTAGGTTGCTTCCATGTCCTAGCTCTTGTAAACAGTGCTGTGATGAACATTGGGGTACATGTGTCCCTTTCAATTCTGGTTTCCTTGGTGTGTATGCCCAGCGTGAGATTGCTGGGTCATAGGCAGTTCTATTTCCAGTTTTTTAAAGAATCTCCACACTGTTCTCCATAGCGGCTGTACTAGTTTGCATTCCCACCAACAGTGTAAGAGGGTTCCCTTTTCTCCGCACCCTCTCCCACATTTATTGTTTGTAGACTTTTGGATAGCAGCCATCCTGACTGGTGTGTAATGGTACCTCATTGTGGTTTTGATTTGCATTTCTCAGATAATGAGTGATGTTGAGCATCTGTTCATGTGTTTGTTAGCCATCTGTATATCTTCCTTGGAGAAATGTCTGTTTAGTTCTTTGGCCCATTTTTTGATTGGGTCATTTATTTTTTCTGGAATTAAGCTGCAAGAGCTGCTTGTATATTTTGAGATAAGTTCTTTGTCAGTTTCTTCATTTGCTATTATTTTCTCCCAATCTGAGGGCTGTCTTTTCACCTTGCTTATAGCTTACTTTGTTGTGCAAAAGCTTTTAAGTTTAATTAGGTCCCATTTGTTTATTTTTGCTTTTATTTCCATTACTCTGGGAGGTGGGTCATAGAGGATCCTGCTGTGATTTATGCCAGAGAGTGTTTTGCCTATGTTTTCCTCTAGGAGTTTTATAGTTTCTGGTCTTACATTTAGATCTCTAATCCATTTTGAGTTTATTTTTGTGTATGGTGTTAGAAAGTGTTCTAGTTTCATTCTTTTACAAGTGATTGACCAGTTTTCCCAGCACCACTTATTAAAGAGATTGTCTTTTCTCCATTGTATATTCTTGCCTCCTTTGTTAAAGATAAGGTGTCCATAGGTGAGTGGATTTATCTCTGGACTTTCTGTTTTGTTCCATTGATCTATATTTTTGTCTTTCTGCCAGTACCATACTGTCTTGATTACTGTAGCTCTGTAGTAGAGTCTGAAGTCAGGCAGGTTGATTCCTCCAGTTCCGTTCTTCTTTCTCAAGATTGCCTTGACTCTTTGAAGTTTTTTTTGTATTTCTGTACAAATCATTTGTTCTAGTTCTCTGAAAAATACCATTGGTATCTTGATAGGGATTGCATTGATCCTATAGATTGCTTAGGGTATTATACTCATTTTCACTATAGTGATTCTTCCAATCCATGAACATGGTATACTTCTCCATCTATTTGTGTCCTCTTTGATTTCTTTTATCAGTGTTTTATAGTTTTCTATATATCAGTCTTTTGTTTCTTTAGCTAGATTTACTCCTAAGTATTTTATTCTTTTTGTTGCAATGGTGAATGGAATTGTTTCCTTAATTTCTCTTTCTGTTTTCTTATTGTTATTGTATAGGAATGCAAGGGATTTTCTCTGTGTTAATTTTATATCCTGCAACTTTACTATATTCATTGATTGGCTCTAGTAATTTTCTGGTGGTGTCTCTTTCTATGTAGAGGATCATGTCATCTGCAAACAGTGAGTTTTACTTCTTTTCCATCTGGATTCCTTTTATTTATTTTTCTTCCCTGATTGCTGTGGCTAAAACTTCCAAAACTATGTTGAATAGTATTTCTGAGAGTGGGCACCATTGTCTTGTTCCTGGCTTTAGGGGAAATGCTTTCAATTTTTCACCATTGAGGATAATGTTTGCTGTGGGTTTATCATATATGGCTGTTATTATGTTGAGGTATGTTCCTTCTATACCCGCTTTCTGGAGGGTTTTTTTTTTTTTTTATCATAAATGGATGTTGAATTTTTTCAAAGTCTTTCTCTGCATCTATTGAGATAATCATATGGTTTTTAGCCTTCAATTTGTTAATGGGGTGTATCACATTGATTGATTTGTGAATATTGAAGAATCCTTGCATCCCTGAGATAAAGCCCACTTGGTCATGATGTATATTCTTTTTGATACATTATTGTACTCTGTTTGCTAGAATTTTGTTGAGGATTTTTGCATCTATGTTCATCAGTGATATTGGCCTGTAGTTTTCTTTTTTGTGTGTTGTCTTTGTCTGGTTTTGGTATTAGTGTGATGGTGGCCTCATAGAATGAGTTTGGCAGTTTACCTTCCTCTGCAATTTTCTGGAAGAGTTTGAGTAGGATAGGTGTTAGCTCTTCTCTAAATTTTTGATAGAATTCACCTGTGAAGCCATCTGGATAGATCAACTAAACAGGAAATTAGCAAGGAAACACAAACTTTAAATGATACAATGGACCAGTTAGACCTAATTGATATCTATAGGACATTTCACCCCAAAGCAATGATTTTCACCTTTTTCTCAAGTGCACACAGAACATTCTCCAGGATAGATCACATCCTGGGCCATAAATCTAGTCTTGGTAAATTCAGAAAAATTAAAATCAGTTCAAGCATCTTTTCTGATCACTACTCAGTAAGATTAGATGTCAACTGCAGGAAAAAAGCTATTAAAAATACAGACTTATGGAGGCTAAACAACATGCTTCTGAATAACCAACAAATCACAGAAGAAATCAAAAAAGAAATCAAAATCTGTATAGAAACAAATAAAAATTAAAGCATCACAACCCAAAACCTATGGGATTCAATAAAAGCAGTGCTAAGGGGAAGGTTCATAACAATACAAGCTTACCTCAAGAAACAAGAGAAAACAAAATAGATAACCTAACTTTACACCTAAAGGAACTAGAAAAAGAATAAATGAAGAATCACAGGGTTAGTAGAAGGAAAGAAATCATAAAAATCAGGACAGAAATAAATGAATAAGAAACAAAGGAAACCATAGCAAAAATCAATAAAACTAAAAGCTGGTTCTTTAAGAAGATGAATAAAATAGACAAACCATTAGCCAGACCCATCAAGAAAAAAGGGAGAAGAGTCAAATAAAAAAAATTCAAAATGAAAATGGAGAAATCACAACAGACAACACAGAAATATAAAGGACCATAAGAGGCTACTATCAGCAACTATATGACAATGAAATGGACAACTTGGAAGAAATGGATGAATTCTTAGAAAAGTATAATCTTCTGTCAGTTTTTGACTTAAATTCCATTTTGTCTGATATAAGTATAGTCACCCCAGCTCTCTTTTTGTTAGAATTCACATGGAATTTTTTTCTATCCCCCTTGCTTTCAGCCTATGTATTTCCTTAAATATAAAGAGAGTCTGTCATACATAGCACATTGTTAGGTCTTATTATTTTTATTCATTCAGCCAGTCTATGTCATCTGGCTGGAGTATTTATTATATTAAAGTAATTATTGACAGGGATGGACTTATTATTGCCAGTTATGTAGTTTCCTGTCTGTCACAGTTATTCTGCTCCTATTTTCTTCCCTTGCTCTCTTCCTGCGTGTTTTATTGATTATATTCATAGTGCTATGCTTAATTCCTTTATATTATTCTTTTGTCTGTCTTCTATAAGTAATTTCTTTGTGGTTGTCATGAAACTTACATAAAACATCTTATAGTTATACATCTTTCTAATACATTATTAGAGAATTTTATGATTTAAAATGTATTAGAAAGTAATTTTCTAAAAATAATAAAATATTATATTTTAAGCTGATTAAAAAGTTAACTTCAATAATATACAAAACTCTACATTTTTACTTATTCCTCTACCTTTTATAATTAATGTCACAATTCACACATTTTATGTTATGTATCCATTAACAATTTTAAAAATTTGACCATAATTTCATCTAATTGAATTAGATGATGACCATAATTTCATCTAATTGAATCATGTAATTAATAAAATGTGCAGATCTCAGAAAAATAGCCTCTGAGTAAATGTGAATGCTTACCTTTACCTTAAAATTTGTTATTGATAGTTTTATGCATTATTACTATAATCAACCATTTTAAACAAATATTTGTAATTATAGTAATTCTTAAGACTTCTGTGTTTTAACATTTGTATAAAAATTAAGTGATTTTCACAATATCATAGTATTCTGTATTTGTCCATATACTTACATTTCTAGCAAGTTTTGTACTTTTATATATTTTACTTTTTAGTATCTTTTGTTTCAACCTGAACTTTAGCACTTGTAAGTTGTTGATATAGTCCCTTAGTTTTTGATTGTCTGTCCTTTCTCTTTCCTTCATTTTGAAGGACAGTTTTTCCAGGCATATTATTTTCAATTGATAGATTTTTGTTTTTCAGCACTGTGAATATATCATCCCATTTCCCTCTTCCCTTCAACTTTTATTCTTCCTAATCTGATGATAATCTTATGAGGGCTTCTTTGTATCTGAGTCACTTTTATCTTGTTGCTTTCAAAATTCTCTTTTTGTCTTTGACAATTTGATAATAAATGATGACTGTAGATTTCTTTCACTTTTTCCTTTTGGGAATTATTTATGTTTCATGAATCTGCATGCCTATTTCTCTCCTAACTTTTGGGAGGTTTTCAGCCATTATTTCCCACTGGCTATTTATTTTACATATAGTAGTATATGTTTCCATGTTGCTCTCTCTATACACCCCGCCCTCTCCTTCCTCCCCCACCAACCATATATTTCCTTCCTATATGAGGATTTTTCCACATAGTTTACTTATTTTATAAGATTGTCTATATACTTCCATTTGGGGAAAAAAAGGGAACAAAGAAAGTCTTCTGAAAATGGGGTCCTCAATCAGCACAGAATTTATTCAATCAGAACTATGCTAAGTCCCCTTTAAAAGACTTTGTGGCTATTGGTCCTCAGACTTGAGAGGAAGAATGAACATATTTAGAGAAGGAATATGGAAGTTTCAAAATGATTTAGTCAGCAATAAGATCTTGAGAAATGAAGAGCAAGGAGAAAGCCATTTAATATTGTTCAATTCTGTCTGGTCAAGCCCCAGCAAGGGTAAAGGGAAAATTAACTCCTGGTTTATAAAAAATGAATTGCAACTATCAGGGCTGTCCATAATGTATAACTACATGAATAAGTCTATCCAACTTTTCCGATGGAAAACTACCTTAGCTCTAAAACAGGTTCACAATTATTGTTCTGATTATTATGTATCTAACGCTGGTGGCTCAGCAGTAAAGAATCCACCTGCCAAGTAGGAGACTTGAGTTCAATCCTGGGATTGGGAAGATCCCCTGGAGAAGGAAATGGCTACCCATTTCAGTATTCTTGCCTGGGAAATCCTATGGACAGAGGAGCCTGGTGAGCTGCATCCATGGGGTCCCAAAAGAGTTGGACATTACTTAGCAACTAAGCAACAACAATCACATAGTATACCTTTCAACAAGGACACCCAACTCGACCAGAATTTAATCAAGCTCCTACCAAGTGTCAGGTGTTTTTTAGGGGATAGTTTCTTTACTCCGTACATAAAAACATTCTATTGCAGTGGACAATTAATTTTCTCATTATGCAGGAATAAATCTTGCTGATTTTGTTCATTGATTGCATACATTTGATGATTGAGCTGCTATTCCATCACCTCTGGCCTCCCAATACACACACACACACACACACAATTGCTTTCTTTGAGTTGACAAAAGCATTGCTGAGCTTGCAAGACTAGATGGGACACTGAGCTGTGGTAATGAGTACAGTGCCAGAGAAGGCTTTTGAAAGGTAGCCAACTGGCCTTTCCCAGTGACCGTCTCTGCATCAAGAGCACTTTCCCAGTGGAAGGCTTAGTGTTTGCATGAATTAGGGATTGGAAAAAGGGGGATATCAAATTGGGGATTTGCTGCATTCAGAACAGTTCCCAGCATTTTCAAAATAAACCTATAATGTCTAGTGTTTAATTTTGATTCCTCCTTTCTGTTTGCCTACTTTTTTTCAAAGTAAGTTCTGAAAATAATTCCATAAGTAAGCAGTACAATAAGATTCTGTCATATCAGTTACCTTTGTAACTTCTTCCTAGAACATCTTTTCTCCCCAATGTTCACCTCATTGATTCTCTCAAACTATTCTTATTTCCATTCAGAAGTTTTCTCCTCAGGGAAGCCATCCCTCTTTATTCTCTCTGACATGGCACCTTTCTTCCTACTTTATCCCTTGACCTTATTTTATTTTTCTTAACAGTATTTATACACTATAATGCCAGATATCGATGCTTATTTGTATTTTATTTCTTTCCTCAAAATTTAAGCTCCTTAAGGACAGGGCCCTTGTCTAATTTCTTTTCTGTCTTCAATTCCATTACATGGCAGTCCTTCTTTTGAAACTATCTATTTTGCTTAAATCTGTTTTGATTTATATTACCCAAAATAAATTTCAACTTACCTATTTTTATAAAGGTTGTTATCCAAGTTAATGTATATTAATTATATTTTACTTCTCAGAAAGACACTGTGATCCAAAAAGAGGACAGATATTTTTTTTTAGTGAAAACATTTTCCAGTTAACACTGTATTGTATAATTGAAATTTATCAACTGAAGTTAACCGGTTGTGATATGGAACCTCAGATACCTTGTTTGTCTTATAACTGAACCCTTTTATCAACCTCCCCCTATTTACGTCACTCCCTTTTTTACTACTCTTCATTTCTAGAATGTTTTAATTAACTTGATGAGGGGGAATCCTTTCACAATGTGTACATATATCACATAATATTGTACACTTTAAATGTCTTACAATTTGTCAATTATTGTATTGATGATGCAATATTGTCAGTAATACCTTAATAAGGTATTGAAATAGCTTAATAAAATAAAATAAGAATATGAAAATATTTTTTGCCTCACTAGTAATTAAAAATGCTAATCTTTTTTTCACATAAAAGAAAAATAAAGGAAGTTATAAAGTAAGGCAGAATATCTGAGTTCATCTTGACCCAATTGACAATATACCTACATAAGTCTGGATATGCCATTTTTTTCCAACTAGAATTTCTACTTTTCTGCTTTATTAAAAGGAATGATACTTCTCCCTACTACTTTGCCAAGTTTGTTGTGAAAATAATGCTAGGTAGATTGTATAAAACACTGAAAAAAAATTTAATATAATGTTGCTGGGCTATTTCTGTTCCTGACCTAATCTGAGTTACTTTCTCTTGACATCTAAGAAACTTATAGAAAAAATATATATGTCCTTATCGAAAAACATAATATATACATACATATATATGTTAGATATATAACATGTATATATAATCCTATATATATATGTATATAATCTTCATCTCAATCATATCTCTCACTAGGTTTTTGTGGCTATTCACTAGTTTTTTTTTTTTCTTTTTGCCTGTGTATGCCTATTGTACTCCATTGAAACCTGAAAAGTACATATGAAATCACGACAAGTACATGAAGTTAGCTGACAATAAGTTCTAAATGACTTTCTCTTATGTGAAACAGCATCTTCACCTCCCTAAGTGGAGAATTAATTCCAACCTCAGAGATTTCCAGCCAGGTGTTTATTAAAGCTCCATGCTACTTCCAAACTCTGCAACAACAGATGCAAATTGAAGTCTTTATGTCATTGGTTTTTGGGGCAGCCCACAGAGAAATAAAAATGCGTTTGTAAACTCTGAACATAGGTGGGCATTTTTGAAAGCCTCTAGATATGACAGAATGATTTCCAAGTAAGAGTGCAGTATTGTTTATTACAACTTTGAGTGGCAGTCTAATATATTAAATCAGTTCAGAAGATTGTAAAATGCATTAGCATTAGCAATTTAATACCGCCAACAAATTTAACTGTCACTCAAAAGCATATCTGTCCTTGCTGTAAAAAAAAAAAAAAAAAAGCCAAAACAAACTCCTTCCCTGATAGACAGTTATGTTCAAGGAGACAAAAGCTTTTTCATGTACACAGCCACATACAGAAAGGATATACTGCATTTAGTAAAATTAAGTGGCACAAAATTAATATCAGCATTCGGCTATGGCTGGACAACTTGAAGCTTTAAAAAAAAAGTTTGACAAAATGATGAACTGAGTGCCACTTACCAACCAGGAAATCTTGCTCATGAAAATACACGGGAGGCTTCTCTCCATCAGATGATGGTTCTCTTGCTTCTATAGCCACCTGTCAACATTATACTTCTTCCATTAAGAAGGACGTTTATGAAGTGTTCCTAATAGCATGGTAAATGTTACTGCTCTGATGTTTATTGGAAACATCAGAATAAAACTCCTTACAAAGTATAATATTAATAATAGGAAATTATTATTGAAAGCCTATAAATGAATAATCACTGTTATTGAGCACTATCTGTCAGACACTGAAATAAGCACTTTATCATATACTATCTCATCAAAGCCTTTCATACAATTTCATGAAGAGTTATTTTACAGGTAGAAAAACTGAGGCCCAGCTAGTGAAAGTAACTTGCTTCATGAAGATCCCCTAGACCCTAAGGAACAGAGCCAGGCTTTGACCTAAGGTCTATTAATTTTGTTAATCATAATCAATCTGCTAGGGTATATGGGACATGCCACTTCATGGTGGGACTCTTGAATGTATTAGAGACATTATCATCACAATCATACTATAGACAATTATTATTTTTCTCATTGTACAGATGAGTTACCTATGACTTTATAAGTAGCCAAGTTCTCATAGAGCCACGTACTTCCTAATCATACCATTATTCATCAACAATAAGACTAGTGAAAGAAATGTTAACAGTGAATATCATTTGGAGGCAAGAGAAATATTATTTCAGTATTTAAATTTTTTTAATGAGGAGTGTGTCTGTGTGTGTGTGTAGAAAGATAGCTGGATATAGCAGACTGGTAAATATTATCTACTCAGTAACTCATCAATCATATGCATACTCAGAATCATCTAGTCATTCAATAGCTGAATGGTGCGTAGGAAAAAACCAGTCCTTACTTCCTCATGTCCATCAACTTTTAACTGAAATATTTTGTTCTTTTTTGTGCTTCTACCTTAGCCCATATCCTGGATAAAATGGAAGTTAATATTTCATTTTCACTTCCCACAGTTTCCAAGAGCATGGTAATTGCAATACCTTGTGTATCAGAAATGTGTTAATATATACCTGAGTCAGCTTAACATTGAAAAAGTGTCACAGTGCTTTTAATTCAAATTTAATTCAGTCATCTTCTTTCTTACTAATACACAATTTATTTTATGGCCTTAATATAAATAAAGCTTAATATAAAATTGAAATGGTATCTACTTTGAGTTAATAGATACAAATTTCCAAGCACAATTTCTGGAGTGTAATGAGTAATCAATAAATTGTTGCCTTTCTTACTTGGTTCCTCAAAGTCCTTGCTCATTAAAATCATGGAAATCTTGAAGATTTCTTTATCTGTAGGAAAGTGGACAAAAACCCAAGCCCTCCTTTGTTTTTATTTAAAGATATTTGTCACAAAGAATTTGGAATATATACAAAATTAAAGAATTTAATAAATGTGATGTACTTGACACCATCTTGTTTCATATACATTGACCTTTCTTGAGACAGAAACTAATCCATGACTATACATATTCACTCTATCTTGAATTCCTTTCACTTTACAGCATGTCCTAAAAATACTTGATCATTGTTTTCAATGATCGGTCTCATTTCCTGCTCAGGTATGCAGTATTTTGATAGATCAGTATCCTCTATTTGTTTGTTGCAATTAAAAGCCTGATTCGAATCCTGTGTGTTTGCTACAATTAGTAGTTCAGTTTGTATATTTTAAAAATAATTTGCCATTTTATTTTAAATTATTTACCTTCCTAGAAGTGTAATGGTTGTGTCAAATAGTAAATAATTATGTGATTTCTGTAGGTATTGCCCAATTTCTTCAGCAGTTTTAGAATTTTGTGTTCCCATCAGCAATGTATGAGAAGTTTATTTCCCTACAGCTTTGCAACCGGGTATGTTGTCAGGCTGTGGGAATTTTACTAATCTGACAGGTGAGAAAAGCTATCCTAGCAAAGTAGTTTGCGTTGATCTGTTAATGAGTTAAGTTGAGCATATTTTCGAACGGTGAGAGATGTTTGTGGTTTTTTTTTTTTTTTTTTTTTTTTGACCTGTACAGACTTTCTATAGCATTGTTGGCACTTCTCTTCTGTATTCTCACCCTTTCTGCATTTCCTTGTATATTTGAGATATACAGCCTTTGTGAGTGATATAAGTTGCAAATAGTTTTTCCTACCTTGTTATTTGCTATTTTACTTTGCTTATCTTATTAAATTTTAATTAAATTTATCAATCATCTTTCTTTTTTTAAAAAAAATCTGGTTTCTTTTGTTGACTTTAATGAAACCTCTTTCTCATCTCTTGGGACTTCTTTAAGGTTTGGCTCAACCTCTCATAACATATCATTATGAATGGGGATTGTGATTGTTTCATGTCTATTCATTGAGAATGGGCTGAGATTTACTGAATGTTTTCCACTTGAGTCACTTTGTCTTTCCACAGACTTAATTTATATATGTGTATATATATATATATATATATATATATATATATATATATATATATATATATAAGTTATCTTTTCTAGCTTTCCAATAACACATACAAAGTGATGTGACTGGCATCTGACAACTTATAGGTTTGTTCTAATTGTGCAGTCTTCCCAAAGAATGTGCTATTGTTTTGCTACAAGCAAGAATTGTGCTATGAAGAAATGTGTGATGTCACATGGAGAATTGCTATCTCTGAGACTCCTGAACAATGCTAACAGGCATTTGTGCATGCCACCCTTGGGGAGGGGACAGTCTCAAGACCTCCAACTAGTCCTGAGCAAAGAATCATAGTCTATATTTCTGCTCCATTGGCTGGATATATTTTTCGTGTTAATTGTCTTTATAATGTCATACACTTAGGACACCAAGTTTAATATTTTATTTCTCCTTTGCAAACAATTTTTTGTACTTGGAATTAAGGAAGAACAGTATGGAAGGAATAAATTTATCACAAAGCAAAATATACATGTATTTTTATTTTAGTTGTATGATGCAAATATTGGAGAATTGCATAAATTTCTCCAAATGAAATGGTTATATACACTTGTGCTCAGTTAAGTTCAGTTCATTTGCTCAGTCATGTCCAACTCTTTGCGACCCCTTGGACTGCATCACACCAGGCCTCTCTGACCATCACCAACTCCTGGAATTTACTCAAACTCATGTCTATTGAGTCGGTGATGCCATCCAGCCATCACATTCTTTGTCAGCCCCTTTTCCCACCTTCAATCTTTCCCAGCATCAGGGTCTTTTCAAATGAATCAGTTCTTTGCAACAGGTAGCCTAAGTATTGGAGTTTCAGCTTCAGCCTCAGACCTTCCAATGAATATTTAGGACTGATTTCCTTTAGGATGGACTGGGTGGATATCGTTGCAGTCCAAGGGACTCTCAAGTCTTCTCCAACACCACAGTTCAAAAGCATCAATTCTTCGGCACTCAGCTTTCTTTATAGTCCAACTCTCACATCCATATATGACTACTGGAAAAACCATAGCTTTGACTAGACAGATCTTTGTTGGCAAAATAATGTCTCTGCTTTCTAACATGCTGTCTAGGTTGGTCATAACTTTTCTTCCAAGGAGTAAGTGTCTTTTAATTTCATAGCTGCAGTCACCATCTGCAGTGATTTTGGAGCCCCAAAAAATAAAGTCTGTGCACGACTTCTGTGCTCAGTCATGTCTAAATCTTTGTGACCCCACCAGGCTCCTCTGTCTATTGAATTTTTCAGGCAAGAATACTGGAATAGGTTGCCATTTCCAACTTTGGGGGATCTTTATGACCCAGGGATTGAGCCTGCATTTCTTGTGTCTCCTGTGTCTCTCGCATTGGCAAGTGGATTCTTTCCCACTGAGGCATTAGGAAAACCCCCATACACTTGGTCTTAGTCAAAAGGCCGAGATTTACACACTTAAGCAAGATAAATTTCTCTACTCCTCTTCTTAAGGGAATTTGCAGTCTAGTGAGAGACACAGACAAATAATCTATTTTTAGATATCTTTTTCTTAGTATTCTAAATAGGAAAACCTAAAGGAATATTCACTATCTTAAGGTATCAACATTTAGAAATTAGTTTTTGATTTTGTATTTGAGATAGCTGCATTCTCAAGCAGTTATAAGAAAACAGGTTTAGTTTTCAACTTGATGATAATGCTAAAAGTTGTAAAAGTAATCTACACCTTCCACAAAGGTGCTCTGCCTATTTGCCAATATTTTCCTTGGTCCAAGATTGACAGGTTATTGAAGTAGACTCTTCACGTAGTCCCAAACCTTCACAGATAAGTCTTATACCACTTTCATGAATTTCATTTTAAGTTTTTTTTGATCTGAGGCAAACTGAGTGTCTAGTAAGTTGCGTTTTCTTTTTCTAGTTCATCTAGGCAAGCAGAGGTTGTTTCAAATGGTTAACTGGGAATTTTGTGTTTTATGCCTTTTAAACTCATTTTAACTCTTTAAAAGGATACATGATTATGATTTTTCTTGTTTACATTGCAATTTCCCTTTTGTTTATTGTACAATCTTGAATTTCTTAAAATGTATGCTTTCATACAACTGTTTTTCCATAATATTTGTTAATATAGGTATAGGTCACGAAAGTTACTTATTTGGAAATAGCTGAATTTATGATACCTGAAGGCAGAATTTATTGTATCATTATTGCAATGTGACTAGTAAATGGACTGCCCAGGTGACACAGTGGTAAAGAACCCACTTGCCAATGCAGAAGACATGAGAGATGCAAGTTTGATCCCTGGATCAGGAAGAACCCCTGGAGGAGGGCATGGTAACCTATTCCAGTATTTTTTTTTTTTAGTTCTATTTTTTTTATTGATTAATTTATTTTAATTGAAGGATAATCACTTTACAATATTGTGGTGGTTTCTGCCATACATCAACATAAGTCATGGGTGCACATTTTTCCCCCCATTCGAATCCTCCTCCCACCTCCCTCCCACCCTATCCCTCTGGGGTTGTTCCAGAGCACTGGTTTTGAGTGCCCTGCTTCATGTGATGAACTTGCACTGGTCATCTATCTTACATATGGTAATATACATGTTTCAATGCTATTCTCTCATATCATCCCACCCTCGCCTTCTCCTGTATAATCCAAAGCCTGTTCCTTATATCTGTGTCTCTTTTGCTGCCTTTCTCATAGGATTGTCATTACTGTCTTTCTAAACTCCGTATATATGTGTTAATATACTGTTTTGGTGTTTCTCTTCCTGACTTACTTCACTCTGTATAATAGACTGCTCCAGTATTCTTGCCTGGGGAATCCCATGGACACAGGAGCCTGGTGAGCTACAGTCCATGGGGTCACAAAGAGTTGGGCACAGCTGAAGCAACTTAGCACTCATGTACAAGTAGTAAATACTAACAGTGTTGATCTAGAAATAACAGCATATAGTGATCGCTATATTCTAGATGCTATGCTAGATATTTTACTTCATCATACTTAATCTTCACAACTACTTAAAAAATATAACCAGTTTTCATTTTCATGGACTACATCTCAGAAATTATTCAAGTTTATATTCATACTAAATAGATGTTAGGAATTAACTGAAGGACTCTTTAGATCCAAATTCTCTGACTTAACTACAACACAAATCCTATTACCTTACTTTGAATCAATTAGTCCATTTTCTCATTCACATCCAAAATAAAATGTGTTTTTGAATTTTAATGATTTGTGAAAATATTCTGTAGATTATCACCACATACCCAAAGTCATTCAAAAAGTCAACCTACTGATAATGAGTAAGGTTCTGAACAGAATAAATTGAGGCTTATATACTGCAGGATTGTTTTGACAGAATGAACTATATTGGAATTAATTGTCAGTGAATAGAACTATGAACTGGAGAAGGCAATGGCACCGCACTCCAGTACTCTTGCCTGGAAAATCCCATGGACGGAGGAGCCTGGTAGGCTGCAGTCTGTGGGGTCGCTAAGAGTTGGACACAACTGAGTGACTTCACTTTCACTTTTCACTTTTATGCATTGGAGAAGGAAATGGCAACCCACTCCAGTGTTCTTGCCTGGAGAATCCCAGGGAAGGGGGAGCCTGGTGGGCTGCCTTCTATGGGGTTGCACAGAGTCGGACACGACTGGAGCGACATAGCAGCAGCAGCAGCAGAACTATGAAGGCAAGTTCATTAGCATATTTGAAGGAAGTAGCCGGACTCCAAGTCTCAGAAAAGTGGGTTTTCTATAATGAAACTATTTACTAGACTTTGAGTTTAATTCAGCATTTCAATGTCTTATTTTATGATCATCAAAATTCTGCAGGAAATAATGTGAATTTCACTAGTTTAAAACTGAAAAAAGTGAAAACTTTGAGAGCATTAACATGTCAGATTTGCCCATTGTTCTATTTGCCAGGTTTGCACAAGGGCTCCCTTGTTATTAGAGCTCAGTTGAATCCAAATAAATAATTGATTTCTTATTAGTAACATTATTAATCCTCTTTTTGACTGATCCAAGATCTACCTGGCTTCTGTTCATTCTGACCCAGTCTTTCATTATTCATGTTGTGTCCATTCTCTGGGCTCTACATGACAAAATTTTCAGTTAATCCTTTGAAATTTTCTAGTTCTGAACTTTGGATTACCACTTCTACCCTTGGAAATCCCACCCTAATGTTAGCACCATGACCAGAAGCCCTGCTAGTTTCACCATGTCAGAAACACCTTGATAGGTAGGAAGAATTATGAAAGGAATGTGTATCCTCAAACCAGAGATTCACTGCTGGTCTTGGTTCTTTTGTTGGTTTGTGTGTTTTTCCCTTAACTGATGAAGGCCTTTTTTAATAGAGGTAAATGACACTACTTATAGTGAAATGTATTGATTTTCTCTGCTTTCTCAAAGGTGACCTCCAGGCAATTTTAGACTCTAAATTATTGCAAGGCCAGCAGATATTATAGATTTAACCCAGCAGTTTGAAATCTATCAGCTAGTTAATTCCCACCTTCCTTTACAGTCCATTAAATACTCTGCTTTTAATTGCAGTTATAATATTTATTTTCTCACTCTCACCTGTTTGGGTATGCTGCATTTCTTTGGTAATTTCTCTAGAGATTTCTGCTTGGATGTACTTTTTTTTTTCTTTCTATTATCTTCAGTGCATTTGCCTTTTATTCCAAGTGCTTTTAAAATCTGTTTAAAGTTGATTTTTTAAAATTTGAAATGGACTTTTCTTAGAAAATGGAAAAAGACTTCATAACTTTGGGATAAGCACACTAAGATGATTCCTTGTTTTGCCCAGGAAGTAAATGCATCAAAGGTGAAAAGGATAATATTGCAAACTATCTGATTCTAAGAGTTAGCTCACATAATGTAAGTGTTAGGATTTACTCTCATTATGAAAATTAAGTTTATTTAATTTTGATAAGTATCTTCTAACATTATAATAAAATGATTATGCAGACTTTTGTAGAGAAGCAGAGTGATAATATTTGTAAGATAAATACTCATTCTCAATAATGGGTCTAGTAATTAATTTCTAATTCTTAATAAATTAAGTTTTGTTTTCTTTCATACTTTTTATGATCATGTTTTATTGTATGTGATTTGTGATTATAAAGGAAAATTACTTTTGGAGGTTTTTTTTTTTGTTACAATATAAGAATGTTCAGTTTGGTTTAGTTCAATTTCTAAACTGAGTCATGTGATGTGTTATAATCTTTAATGATACTATATCAGTGTTAGTCATATTACGTATTTATTCAATAAGCCTTTTCCCAATCTCTTCTATGAGCCTGGCTCTTGTTCTTCAGCAGTAGGGATTTATTGTGGAGGAAGATAAACATAGTCCTTATACTCAAATGTTCTGAGTCTTGACAACCTGTTCATCAGTGAATTGGTGATATCATCATGATCTTCTAGTCTTTAATGTGCAATTGCACATCTTATTTATTAGTACTTAATATTCAAATGCCTTGCACATGGGTAAGACATGATTGTGATTGATTTTGAACAGAAAATGGAAACATGAGTGGGAAAAATGAATAAATAAATGATTGGCCAAAACAGGTCCTCTTGGTAATCTAGAAAGAGTGGAGCAGATCTCTTGGATTTTATCTACTCTCATATTTCTAGAGAGCTCCAAATAAAAATTCAGTCCACATCAATCTAATGATATTTATTTTTCATCTGTGTAATTCAGCTTACTGCTATAACCTTATATTAGATGTTATTTTAAATGCTGCACTCTCTGGAGTTACTCATGAAAACATGACAATTTGCTTAGAAATGTCCTGTTTTTCTTTTTATTGGCTTCATTTGACTTTCATTTATGACAGGATTCAAAGAAAAGAGATATTTGAAACATTGAATATGTATGATGAATAAGGGATGCAATTAATATTTAGCTTTTTTATATGTATAACTTATAATTTTCACATAATTTCTTTAAAATTTTAGTATATAGCATGTCAACTACTTTTTAGTGTTAATTAAGGCTATTTAAATCAAACAACCTTTATGTTTCTAAGTTCAGCTTGTATCTGAATGTTTAATACACATATTTGAAAAATTTGAATAAGGAAAACAGAAGTCTGATTTCAGAGCAAATATCCAAAGTGAGGCTCCTTGGGAATAATTAAAAAGACCATCAAATATGTCAATTATAAATAAATTCCAGCTATAGTATAATGATAAATAGGTTGGCATTAAAATGAATATATTTTGAAATATTTCTAAATGAAAATAAATATTAGAAATAACTTACTAACACCAGCATGGCTGAAGTGTGGATTACTGAAAAATGAACTGGCATAGATACCAGGAGACCTAGTTTTTAGGACTTATTCAGTCGTTGTGTGTTGGCAACTCATGCAAGCTCATCATTTTCATCTGAAAATGAGGATTTAGTGAATACATTTTAGTGAATACTATTTCCTTGGGGAATCTGCCTGCAATGCAGGAGACCTGGGTTCGATCCCTGGGTTGGGAAGATCCCCTGGAGAAGGGAAAGGCTACTCACTCCAGTATTCTGGCCTAGAGAATTCCATGGGGTAGCAGTGTTGGACACAAATGAGTCACTTTCACTTTCACTTTCATATATCCTATCCAGCTCTATCAGTGCATGATTTGATGATTCCCACATTAAATATTAAGTAGCATTTATAGGAGTACATTTGCCTTACACTACCTATTTTGAGAAAAATGTATGAAGTAATAGACATGCTCTCTTGAAAAAAATACTAAAACTGTTGTGATCAGTTACAGAAATAACCCCACATTCTTCGTCTTCCTATATTTGTGCTCTTCCAAAGTGACTCCCCAGATCCTACTTGAAAAGGTTGAGTCAGTTTTCCAGTCCCTTGTGTCTGGGCTGTGATTCGTTTTAGCCAAGAAAATGAAGCAGAGACATATTGTACCAGTTTGCAGTTGAGGCCCCTGTGGCTCTGAAAACTTCTGGTTTCTTTATTGTGATCTTGAGAAATAACCTGGGATAGGCTGCCATTTGAATGAATGACCACATGGGTCAGGTAGTCAAGCATTCCAGGCAGGTGAGAGAGCCCGGTCAACACTGTTAGAACTGTCCAGGAAGGAGACTGCAGATGCTTGTATGGGCCCTGCAGGGACCAGAAGAATAAACTATTTAGCTAAATGAAATCCCAGTTCCCAACCCCCCAAATTATAAGCTGAATAATTTCTTTGGTAAACCATTATTTTGGGCAATGCTCTGTTAAGCAGTAAAGGCAAACTGATTTAACTATAAAGCCCTAAACCTTCCAAGATAAAATAAATTACTGTTGAATAGATATAAATATAAATTAGAGACAGACTGTGCCCTTAGAATTTTATAATCCAATCACTGTTTTAGGAAGTAAGCTCAAAGAACTACTTTATAGAGTAATGAAGTAGTAAAGCTCCATAAGAAAGGAGCAAGATATGAGCAGAAAGTTAAGAATAAAACTGAGGAAAAGTGTGGAGAATTTTTTAAGGTAGTAAAAATTATGGTAGCAATGCAAGCATAAAATGTGCAGAACGGGGTCTGTCATATATTAGGAACTAAAATGTTGTGTGGAAAAATGATTGCCTTTTCTTATTTCTGAAATAATTTCTAATATGCTCATAGACATTTTAATATGAAATATTAAAATTTTGTATACATGCTTTTATTTCAGAAAAATGAAGCAAATTTTCCATAGCATAGCCCACATCCCACTGACACTATTGCATACTATGCCACCTCAGTAGTCAATTGCATACAGTAATACTTGGATGAAAGTCAAACTCTTTATCTTTCAGTCTGTCAATGTGCTACTTTTACATGTAAGCCAAAACAGAGTATGTAGAGAAGTATGTACAGATGTTCTACCAAAGTCACTTGATACTGTCAATTATTTGCACTGAAGTCTGATGAAATAGAAATTATCTCCTACTACTAATATATGGACAGACTATTTTTCTATTGCTAAAAAATAGATGAAATATCCAGTTGATGGGTTAAAAAAAAGAAGTAAACCTCTCTGATTTTAGTTTTTCTGAATTTCAAGTTATTTCCCATAGTTCTCTAAGATGATGTATTACAAGATTTTGTATGGATATTCATCTTTTATGGCAAATATGGTTTGCTTTGAATTTTGGTTCTTTTTATATGTAGTCAGTAAAAGAACTTCTCTTCTAGTGTAATTCAATTCCATGAACCAGACTTGACAGATACTATCTTTCCTATGCAATAAAACTATATAAAAGACTGCCTAACATTATGTTTAAAAATCCTTTACTTTTTATATCAGTGAAACCGTTCCAGGAACCAAGCATAAAATATGTGTTTTAATGTAGAAAATATGTAATCAAGTCTTTCTGAAGCTATTCTGTTTCTAAAAACTGTCCTGTTATACTCAGTATTCTTTGTAATTGTCAGACAATGTGTTTGGAAAGATAGAGTCATTCTATACTGTTATATAACATGAAGATGAATATATGTGTATCTAAGAAAATATTTTTTTTTAAATGAAAAAGTTGATAGGCCATAAGAAATTTAAGTTCAAAGCTTAGAAATTAGGTTATTGCCTGAGATGAAAATGATGCTTTATTAAACCCTTGTAAGGGATTGAATGTAGCCTCCTCCAGGAGTTAGTATGGAGGATGGGGAAGAGGAGAGAAGAGGGGAATAGAAAACAGAAGAAGAGCAGGAGAGGAAAAGGGGAGTGTGAGGTTAAAATATTAGAAGGAAAATGTATAGAAGCCTGAGAAGCAGTGGCCACTGAAGCGGTCCAATGATGCAAGCAGATAAAACAGTGCAAAAAGAGAGTAAAAAGAGGCTAAAGTCAAGAGGAGAGATAAAAGTGAAGTTGGAAACTTCTTTAATTGGGTTTGGCTGTAAAAGGGAATATAGTATGCTTGGAAGAAAAATAGAAAATAATTTCTATTTTGAAATTGAAATATAGAGGTTTACATCTTGTTGTATTACTTTTAGGTGTATAGCAAAGCTTCTTTTCCATTATAGATTATTGCAAGATAATAAGTATAGTTCTGTATCCTATACAGTAAGTCCTTCTTGTCTATTTTATATATAGTAGTGTGTATCTGTTAGTCCCAAACTCCTAATTTATCCCTCTACTGGCCCCTCTTACTCTTTGGTTACCATAAGTTTGTTATCTGTCTGTGAGTCTATTTCTAAGGAAGCTTTTGGTTGGGTTATTTTAAACAGTGGAAGTCATCAGTGTCTACATTGCTGAAGGAATGATGCTGTAGAGAGAGAAAATTAAATCATGTAGGAGGAAGCAGGGGTGATTTGGCAACAAAGCAGAAAGGCCCTGGAATCCGATTTTGCTGACAGTTCTCCCAGCTCACAAAGTCATTTGTAGGTTTCCATGGAATCTAACAGCCTTTCTAATTGTGACCCCAACACATTATGTAATCCCATTAAGAAAAATCATAACTCCAAGAAGAATGCATGGACACTAGTCCTTTCTGTCTGCATATCTTAAAAGAATTTCCTTTAATTTTTTTTTTTAAATTTTGCATTTTCTCAGCTCTAAAAAATGCTGCCTTTCTTAGGTGGCAAGTGTGTTTTTAAAATATTCTAAATCTAATCTAAACTATTTCTTGTGTATTGTCGACTACTTTCAGATTGTAGCTATAACAAATCATTACTTTAAGGGTTTTATCATCAAAAGTAGAGTGAAGCTAAGGTGAAAAATAAAGAAAAAATATACAATACAAAAATCAAGTATCCTTTTGATACTGAGGATCAAAGACTGTTTTGACACTTTAGAAAACATGAATTGTTATAACTCATCCTTTTATAGTTGATATTTTTTGTTCTACAGTATACCTGCTGTTTTTGGACACCATGCAAACATTTGAACATGATGAGTAAAAGGGACCCGTTTGGCCTAAAAATATTGTTTTGATCCTTTCCCTCCTCCTCAAATTTTCTAAAAATCTGAGTTTGATTTTTGGTTTTAAAATGATACCATCTATATTTTCTGCTGATATGTTTTTTCCAAGATATGACTGAATTTTTTTATATCCAGAGAAACTTAAGGTTGTACACATAAAAAAACTGGAAATCATTTAAAAATGAAAATTTGCCTTAGTGTACAGAGAAAAATTTATTTATTTAAAGAGTGAAACATTATAGAATATGTGACTTAGAAGGTTTAAGTGTTTGGGTTTCAGATGACTATGATTTCCACTTTAATGTATTCATATCAAATATTGGTTGCATAGTCCTTGTTGAAATTGATGATTTTTTTATTATCCCTGTTATCTTGGTTGCCTTTTGGGCTTCCCTTGTGGCTCAGCTGGTAAAGAATCTACCCACAAGGCGGGAGACCCCAGTTTGATTCCTGGAACAGGAAGATGGGATAGGCTACCTACTCTAATATTCATGGGCTCAGATGGTAAAGAATCCACCCATGATGCGGGAGACCCCAGGTCGATTCCTGGGTCAGGAAGATCCCCTGGAGAAGGTAAAGGCTGCCCATGCCAGTATTCTGGCCTGGAGAATTCCATGGGGTCTCAAAGAGTTGGACACAACTAAGTGACTTTCACTTTCACTGTTGCCATTTCTTCTTCTGATTGTGTTATAAGTCTTAAAGTGAACTGGAGGCAGCCATCAACAAAGCCAGTAAGAACATAAATGCCACACCCTCTGCTTTACATCTGGGGACTTCTGCAGGAGTAATCCCAAAGTAATAAAAGGTATTGTTGATCAAAGCTAAAATTTGGATGAGTGTTAACACATAACTCTTAAGATTATATCCACAGAGTATTGTATTTGTTCCAAGGTAGCTCAAAACTCTTCAAAGTTCCCCTGAGGAAGTGGGACAAATAAGCAGTCACATTTTAATTATATATATATATATAGCTGTGAACTAGAAAAATAGTTCAAAATTGTTTAAGTATAGTTCAAAATAGTTGAAAAAAAAATAGCACAAAATTGTTATGGTCCTAGCCTCAGGTATTTTAAAATTGAAGTCCATGCATACAAAAAATATTTGCAAGGCAGTATTAGAATAAGGGCAAGAAAAGTCAGCAGAAGGAATCCTTTAGATTCAGAGTTATGATTTACTTTTCAAATGGAGATGACTCAACTCAGCAGTTTTGCTTCTAGAGTAAAGTGGTCTTGAGAAAGTCACTTCACTTTCTTCTATGTATTCATTTGTTATTTTTTTATAGACTATTCCATGTTCATACATCTCATCTCACCCTCATGATTTCATTGGTAACAGTGGCAATTTAGGAATACATCTTTGCAAGTAAAAAATGTCTTTGGGCTAAAATTCCTAAATGAAACTTTCTTGTTGACTGTTTTTATATAGTTACCCAGGGTCTCAAAAGTCAATGAAAAGTTACAGGAACCCTAATGCAGAGAGAATATTTGAATCTTTAGACACAAATGCAATAAAAATGTGTCAATAATTAATGTTGCATCCCTTCTAATTCTTTCCTTTTTTAATATATATTTAAAAATAAAATCCTTTGCTTAGCTTTTGTGCACACTAATTAGACTGTTTTTCAGATATTGTTCATTTTTGGAACACAGGACTAATTAAAAATAACCCTGTTAATGGGCTGAAATGAGGGCAGTATTTTCTTAATACAATATTGGCGAATTTCAGTAGGGATATTTTGATATGTTTGGTCATATACTAAATAAAATATTTTGTGATTTTTAAAGATTCCTGATAATCCTTCTCGACTCTCCCATGAGCCCTGAACATAATTCCCATGAGCCCTGAACATAATTCTGATTTTACTTTTCAAAATGATCTTCGTCTCCCTTTGTTGGAAAATGTCACTTCATCAATCCTTTAGCAATAAACACCTGCTGTGGCTTGACCTCCCTCTGTACTTATGTGACTTTACAATTCATCCTTTAAGTGGAGCTGTCATTTTGGTATGATCCTTGGTTTAATCCTGTTAAACTCCTGCAAGCATCCCATTTTATGTATGTGGAACATTTAGTTGAAAGGTAAGACACTTTTACAATCTGTTTTTCATTCCTGAAGCTGTTGCTATAGAGTAGATTTTCCATTCACTCTTAAACTGTGGGCTTTCCCAGAGATTGACATGCCTGAAATTGTATCATCATTCCTCTTATTCACTGTACCTGCCATCTCTTTCTTTTCCCAATCTTCTTGGCCCTAGTGTGTCCTGTAATTCACCTATGTTTCTTATACAGTAATATAATTTCACCCCAAAGTCTTAGGTGTGTGAGATCTTCTTCTATGTTGAAAGCAAATAGAACATTGTATCTGAAATTCATAAACCTGGTTTTAATTCTGGCTTCATCACGTACCAGCTGTATGACATGAGACAATCACAATTCCCTTATTAATAACTAATACTATCTACTTTAAATAACTGTCAATGATTCAGCAAGCCCAATGAGAGAAATGCACAAGGGCATGGCCACCATCTGTTGTACTATACTAAGTTTATCCGATGGAGTTTTAGAGAACTAAAATGTATTCAACACCTGATATATGTGAGAGGCAGAACTTTGTGTTTTATGTTTATTCAAGAATATTGCTCTCAAAGTTGCTTAAAAGAAAAAAATGTAAATTAGCCTTTGTTTATGTGTTGTATAGATCCATTTTGTACAAATATAACGCATTGTCTTTAAGTCTCTGCAAGTTTCAATGTCTTTCTATGAAATTGTAAGTAATATACCTTTGTAGGTTTGCTTTAAGGACTAATGAAATTAGATAAAGGTTTTAGAAAAATATCTCACAGGTAATGTGTTTAATAGAAGTTAATTAGTAGTGGTTTTTTGGTGTGGTAGTAGAGATAATTTCCGACTTGTTAATAACTTGTATACCCACAATGTTTCTAGTATTTCTACTGTTATATGCCTATAAAATGTATTTCATTTTAATCTTTTTTTTAAAAGATGATATTGTGATTAGATATTCAGGAAGGCCCACAAAACTCACTTAACTTCTAATAGCACCAGGTTGCTTGGTTCATAGTACTGTATAGTTCTCTTGTTCTGAAGTATCATCTCTGCACATTTCTGGTTTTACCATTGAGGGTTTCAAATCTTCCCAAGGAAACTGAATTGAACCAATTCTGACAATGTGTCCTAAAGAAAAAAATATATTTTATAATAGTACTGCAAAGTGACAATAACATAAAGTTATCGACATGTAGACATTATAATTATAGAGTTTCTAGCATAACTTGTTGCCATGAGAAATGTCAAATCTCACACTTCCTTCCCCAGTCCCAGAAACAAGGGTCCCACATCAATCTTTGAATTAGTTGTCTTAGGCTGCAATTGAAAAGTAAGGATTATTTTTATCACTTTTAATTCAAATAATCATTGGAAATATAGTTTTCTTACTTGTCAACCACAATTCCATTCCTGAATTTTTAAGTGTTTTTGTTTTCAGGTTCACGTTATGGTCTTTATTCAGGACATATATTTTCTCAATAAGGTTGTCTTTAATGCATAGCAATTTGTTTTTATTGAATCCTACTGAAATATCAGGTTAATTGCTAATAACTTTTTTCATCTCACATGATTGTCTAGAAAGAATATCAGAAGCTGACTTTAAATTCACATTTTATTCAACTTAGAATTTTGTCTATTCTGGAAATCTCAGTATTTTGCATATATATGTAGATGCAGAGAAGAGAGAATTTATATTATTTAATTCATTGTTTCTCAGTGTTCTCATGATACTTGAGTATTAGATAATTTCAAGTAATACATAAACTTTCTTTAAAATTTATCTTTAACTTAATATGTATTAACAAATGCAAATTGATTTAAAGTCCATTATATCAATAATAGTGGGAGACTTTAATATCCCACTCACAACTATGAATAGATTGACTAAACAGAAAATTAACAAGGAAACACAAACTTTAAATGACACAATGGACCAGCTAGACCTAATTGATATCTATAGGACATTTCACCACAAAACAATCAACTTCACCTTTTTCTCAAGTGCACACGGAACCTTCTCCAGAATAGATCACATCCTTGGCCATAAATCTAGCCTTGGTAAACTCAAAAAAATTGAAATCATTCCAGTCATCTTTTCTGACCACAGTGCAGTAAGATTAGATCTCAATTACAGGAAAAAAAATTATTAAAAATTCAAACATACAGAGGCTAAATAACATGCTTCTGAATAACCAACAAATCATAGAAGAAATTAAAAAAGAAATCAAAATATGCATAGAAACAAATGAAAATGAAAACACAACAACCCAAAACCTATGGGACACTGTAAAAGCAGTGCTAAGGGGAAGATTCATAGCATTACAGGCTTACCTCAAGAAACAAGAAAAAAGTCAAATAAATAACCTAACTCTACACCTAAAACAACTAGAGAAGGAAGAAATGAAGAACCCCAGGTTTAGTAGAAGGAAAGAAATCTTAAAAATTAGGGCAGAAATAAATGCAAAAGAAACTAAAGAGACCATAGCAAAAATCAACAAAGCTAAAAGCTGGTTTTGAAAAAATAAACAAAATTGACACACCGTTAGCAAGACTCATTAAGAAACAAAGGGAGAAGAACCAAATTAACAAAATTAGAAATGAAAATGGAGAGATCACGACAGACAACACTGAAATAAAAGGATCATAAGAGACTACTACCAGCAGCTCTATGCCAATAAAATGGACAACTTGGAAGAAATGGACAAATTCTTAGAAAAGTATAACTTTCCAAAACTGAGCCACAAAGAAATAGAAGATCTTAACAGACCCATCACAAGCAAGGAAATTGAAACTGTAATCAGAAATCTTCCAGGAAACAAAAGCCCAGGACCAGATGGCTTCACAGCTGAATTCTACCAAAAATTTAGAGAAGAGCTAACACCTATCTTACTCAAACTCTTCCAGAAAATTGCAGAAGGTAAACTTCCAAACTCATCCTATGAGGCCACCATCACCCTAATTCCAAAACCAGACAAAGATGCCACAAAAAAAGAAAACTACAGGCCAATATCACTGATGAACATAGATGCAAAAATCCTTAACAAAATTCTAGCAAACAGAATCCAACAACATATTAAAAAAATCATACATCATGACCAAGTGGGCTTTATCCCAAGAATTCAAGGATTCTTTAATATCTACAAATCAATCAATGTAATACACCACATTAACAAATTGAAAGATAAAAACCATATGATAATAGATGCAGAGAAAGCCTTTGACAAAATTCAACATCCTTTTATGATTAAAACTCTCCAGAAAGCAGGAACAGAAGGAACATACCTCAACATAATAAAAGCTATATATGACAAACCCACAGCAAGCATTACCCTCAATGGTGAAAAATTGAAAGCATTTCCGCAGAAATCAGGAACAAGGCAAGGGTGCCCACTCTCATCACTACTATTCAACATAGTTTTGGAAGTTTTGGCCACAGCAATCAGAGCAGAAAAAGAAGTAAAATGAATTCAGATAGGAAAAGAAGAAGTGAAACTCTCGCTGTTTGCAGATGACATGATCCTCTACATAGAAAACCCTAAAGACTCTTCCAGAAAATTACTAGAGCTAATCAATGAATATAGTAAAGTTGCAGGATATAAAATTAACACACAGAAATCCCTTGCATTCCTATATACTAACAATGAAAAAACAGAAAGAGAAATTAAGGAAACAATACCATTCACCATTGCAACAAAAAGAATCAAATACTTAGGAGTATATCTACCTAAAGAAACAAAAGACCTATACATAGAAAACTATAAAACACTGATGAAAGAAATCAAAGAGGACACAAACAGATGGAGAAACATACTGTGTTCATGGATTGGAAGAATCAATATTGTCAAACTGGCTATACTACCCAAAGCAATCTATAGATTCAATGCAATCCCTCTCAAGCTACCAACAGTATTTTTCACAGATCTAGAACAAATAATTTCACAATTTGTATGGAAATATAAAAAACCTTGAATAGCCAAAGTAATCTTGAGAAAGAAGAATGGAACTGGAGGAATCAATCTGTCTGACTTCAGGCTCTACTACAGAGCCACACTCATCAAGACAGTATGGTACTGGCACAAAGGCAGAAATATAGATCAATGGAACAGAATAGAAAGCCCAGAGATAAATCCATGAACCTATGGACATCTTATCTTCAACAAAGGAGGCAAGGATATACAATGGAAAGGAGACAACCTCTTTAACAAGTGGTGCTGGGAAAAGTGGTCAAACACTTGTAAAAGAATGAAACTAGAACACTTTCTAACACCATACACAAAAATAAACTCAAAATGGATTAAAGATCTAAATGTAAGACCTGAAACTATAAAACTCTTAGAGGAGAACATAGGCGAAACACTCTCCGACATAAATCACAGCAGGATCCTCTATGACCCACCTCCCAGAATATTGGAAATAAAATAAAAAATAAACAAGTGGGACCTAATGAAACTTAAAAGCTTTTGCACAACAAAGGAAACTATAACCTAGGTGAAAAGACAGCCCTCAGATTGGGAGAAAATAATAGCAAATGAAGAAACAGATAAAGGATTAATCTCAAAAATATACAAGCAACTCCTGCAGCTCAATTCCAGAAAAATAAATAACCCAATCAAAAAATGGGCCAAAGATCTAAACAGACATTTCTCTAAAGAAAACATACAGATGGCTAACAAACACATGAAAAGATGTTCAACATCACTCATTATCAGAGAAATGCAAATCAAAACCACAATGAGGTACCATTACACGCCAGTCAGGATGACTGCTATCCAAAAGTCTACAAGCAATAAATGCTGGAGAGGGTGTGGAGAAGAGGGAACCCTCTTACACTGTTGTGGGAATGCAAACTAGTACAGCCGCTGTGGAGAACAGTGTGGAGATTTCTTAAAAAACTGGAATTAGAACTGCCATATGACCCAGCAATCCCACTTCTGGGCATACACACCAAGGAAACCAGATCTGAAAGAGACACGTGCACCCCAATGTTCATCCCAGCACTGTTTATAATAGCCAGGACATGGAAGCAACCTAGATATCCATCAGCAGACGAATGGATAAGGAAGCTGTGGTACATATACACCATGGAATATTACTCAGCCATTAAAAAGAATTCATTTGAATCAGTTCTAATGAGATGGATGAAACTGGAGCCCATTATACAGAGTGAAGTAAGCCAGAAAGATAAAGACCAATACAGTATACTAACACATATATATGGAATTTAGAAAGATGGTAATGATAACCCTATATGCAAGACAGAAAAAGAGACACAGATGTACAGAACAGACTTTTGGACTCGGTGGGAAAAGGCGAGGGTGGGATGTTTCGAGAGAACAGCATCAAAACATGTATATTATTTAGGGTGAAACAGATCACCAGCCCAGGTGGGATGCATGAGACAAGTGCTCGGGCCTGGTGCACTGGGAAGACCCAGAGGAATCGGGTGGAGAAGGAGGTGGGGGGGGGGGGATCAGGATGGGGAATACATGTAAATCCATGGCTGATTCATGTCAATGTATGACAAAACCCACTACAATATTGTAAAGTAATTACCCTCAACTACTAAAAATGGAAAAAAATAAAAAAATAAAAATGTAATCAGCTTTAAAAAATAAAATAAAATAAAATCCATTATATCACCAATAGTATTGCTTAGGTGATTACAAGAGGTTGTTAGATTTAATGTAGATGTAGATAAAAATTAATATATAGATGGTATGGACTTTGAAAACTTGGTGAAAGCAAAACAGAATTTCACAGCTTTTGGTGAAACCAAAGATTGTTGGGGAACATGTTTTCAAACTCCCAATCAAGGTTGTGCTTGGTATGTTAAAAAAAAGTTGTCATGCAACCCTCTCGGAAAATGTGTGTGGCTGGAAGAAGACGAAAAAATACTATAACCTAAAGGGTGTGCTTTAGTATTTAGCTTGTTTTAGCAAATGCAGATTGTTCTCAAATTGACATGAGAGACAAATAATGGAGAATGTTATTATGTTAATATATAGTATGTACACAAGGAAACAATAACAATGGATTTTATGACCGAATTAAGCAAGTTTCTTTGCTCTAGGTTTTCTTGTTATTGTTATAATATTGAATTGCTGTGTGAATCAACAAGAGTAGACTAAAATATAAGCTATTTCCTAAGTGTATTTAACCGTGAAAACTTTCTCTTCAAAATTCTTTTTAATATTTCAAATAGGCAGAATATTTGGGGTAGTATTTGCTGACTGTTAAAGAATAAGTTGTGAGAAAAGCACATTGAATAGATTTTTCTCTTGAACTTTTCAATGGTAGGAATTGAGTTTTACCCATCTCTACATTCCTAATGTCTGGACGGAGCAACTGTATGAATGCATAAGTCTAAAAATTCATCAAGTTTAAGATACCAGAAAGAACAGGATGAGGGATTATCATTTGTAAATTGAGTTATCCAGAAGACTACAAAGCAAGTATGGAAATTTGGGAGACTTTTGATCTCATCTGCCATCTTCACTTTTATAAATGTTTCCTGATTTTTGTTCTGAATTTAGAGCCAACTAAATACATTTAAATGACCCAAGTCTCCTCAGTTCAGTGTAGTAGCTCAGTCGTGTCCGACTCTTTGTAACCCCATGGACTGAAGCATGCGAGGCATCCCTGTCCATCACCAACTCCTAAAGCTGTTCAGACTCATGTCCATCGGGTCGATGATGCCATCCAGCCATCTCATCCTCTACTGTCCCCTTCTCCTCCTGTCTTCAATCTTTCCCAGCATCAGAATCTTTTCCAATAAGTCAGTTCTTTGCCTCAGGTGGCCAAAGTATTGGAGTTTCAGCTTCAGCATCAGTCCTTCCAATGAATATTCAGGAGTGATTTCCTACAGGATGGACTGGATTGATCTCCTTGCAGTCCAAGGGACTTTCAAGAGTCTTCTCCAACACCATAGTTCAAAAACATAAATTCTTTGGTGCTCAGCTTTCTTTATAGTCCAACACTCACATCCATACATGACTACTAGAAAAACCATAGCTTTGACTGGACAGACCTTTGTTGGCAAAGTAATGTCTCTGCTTTTTAATGTGCTGTCTAAGTTGGTCATAGCTTTTCTTCCAAGGAGCAAGTGTCTTTTAATATCATGGCTTCAGTCACTATCTGAAGTGATTTTGGAGCACCCCCCCCCCCAAAAAAAGTAATCTGTCACCGTTTCCATTGTTTCCCCATCTATTTGCCATTAAGTGATGGGACCAGATGTCATGATCTTAGTTTTCTGAATGTTGAGTTTTATGCCAGCTTTTTCACTCTCCTCTTTCACTTTCATCAAGAGGCTCTTTAGTTCTTCTTTGCTTTCTGCCATATTGGTGGTGTCATCTGCCCTTCCTCAAGTCCAAGAGAAAACTATCCACATCAAACTTGTTTCTTCTCTTGCATTACTTATATCAATGAATTATTCCTGGATTTGCAAGCTTTAGAAACAGTCATTAATTTTTCTTCTTTCTTCATGCAATGCCATTATCTTTTCCTCCACTCTCTTCTACTCTTAGTATGCTTGGAATATTATATTGTGTATTTGTATATTGTGTATTTGTCAAAGTCCTCAATATATTATTATATTCATATGATAAATGAATAATTAACCAATTCCAAATTATCCTAAATGGCTTAGCTTAGACTTTCCTTTGTCCAGAAAAATCTTTCCTCAACCCCTGATATTTGTTTAATAGCCCTTATATGTATGTATTTCCATAGCTCCCTCTACTTACTCATTTATAGAACTTTTGATAGATTATAGTAGTCATCATGTAAATTACTCTTTCTATCAAAATTCTTTGTGTTACTTGTGCTGAATTTGCCCCAGGCACATTGGCACATATGAGTCCAATAAATATTTGGTGAATGAATAATTGAGACTTTATCAACAATTATTTTTCAAAGAAAACCCACTCAGCCTAAATAAAATTGTCCATCCAATGTAGCACCCCTGTAATATGATAGTCTAGGAATGTTATTTTTACACCTATGTAAGCTATAGTAACACAAGTGTTGTAATAGTGTGAAATAATTATTGGTGCTCATTTAAGTTTAATGGTATTAAGACAAGTTTTGGCTGGTTATTATCTCTATGACTTCTCTCTATACATCTTTTCCACAAGTTATTTAACACCTTTCTACATATTATACATGCACTGCATTTAATTCTCTGTAGAGCTGGAGGTGGAGATGGTTGCAGAGAGGGAGAATACTCATGAGAGAATAGCCTGGGAAAGCACAGGTGACATTAGAGATTTCTGTGCTGTCAACAGAACGTGTGACATAGGAATATCTTAAAAGAGTGACATAATGCTTATGGGGTGGCCACCAAGAACAGGAAGTGCTCTGTTTCTGGATGGATGCTGGAGGCTGCAATGTGGAAGGATTTTATATGCTTTTCCAAGGTCCCACATTAACAGGAGAAACAATGTTAGAATGGCCTAAAGTGGAAAAAGTGCAGAAGGAATGATCTGGCTGAATATACAAAGGTTGGAGTAGTTGGCAAGGAGAAATACATGGTACATTTCTTTCAAGTTCCTCAACAATTTGATGTATGCTAAAAGTTTTAGTGAAATAATGAATATTTTAGGAAATTATACTATTAGAGATGATCGATAGCACTCCTTACTATGTATTCCCAGAAATATTTTTCATATATTTATCAAATAGTTACTTTGTATCAATTATACAGCAGGAGCCAGGTCCTTTGCTACAAATGTGAACATGATGGTACTTATTAGTACCTTCCTAAAGCTAACAATTATATAGTTTAAAAAGAAGTAATTAAAATTTTAGTTAATATCTGTCATTTCTGTCAGATCAAAATTCTAGAGAATGGGAATTTTCTGATTTGTTCGCCACTCAACACACAGTACTTGGCATATCATAGGTGTACTATAAATGCTTATTAAAATTTGGAAAGACAGACAGATCTATTTCAGCATACTCAAATGTAACAGAGTTCTAGTTATAACTTTTTCATGCTGATAAGTTCCACCCAACATATAGCAGAGTAGTAGCAAAGTAGAAAAATGTATAGCACTTCACATTACTTATTGACAATATTTCCCTCTTTTTCAGAGAGAAATGTTGTATAAAGGAAAACAGTCACTGGAATCGACACTGAGATCTCTTAATTTCAGATGTACTGATAAATGCAGCTCTGCCCCCAAATAGTTAGGCAGTATACATGAAACCTGAAATTCCTCTACAGACTGAAAATGCACTTTTTCTGTGTTATGGCAGGTCATGCTCTAAATAAATGAAGGCTAAATTTTTGAATCACTTTGAAATTCTAAAAGTGTTGTCCATAATATTGGAATTGCTTTGGGGGCCCTCTAATTTGGGCAGAAAAATCAGCAAATGGCTAGTGGTAGTCTCATTCCCAAAAGGTCAGATGAAATTTTAAATAAGTTTCACTCAGACTTGTATATGGATTCTAGAATATCCCATGGTCCTCTGTATTTTTTGATTGGAGGGGAGATGATTCATTTTCCTTAGTTTTTTTTTTTTTTCCCCCAAAGCAAATCTGAAATTGTTGGGTAGATATTGAGCAGGTATGTTGGACCTTTTATCAAGACAAACCCATTATGGTTAGGAGGGTTTTAACAACTACTGTCAATTTTGTCATTGCTCCTGTATTAGAAACTCTGAAGTTAATCCTCCCCACCACAGGAAATCAGCACGTCTTGTGTTGCAAGATAAATGATCCAAGTGTGAAGTGGAGTCAGTTTTACTGCTGCCTGTGTTTGTCTATGTATCCTTAAGAGCTTATAAAGGGCAAAAGCATATGCTTAGAAGCCTTTGGTCCCCAAGGCTGATGGATCACCTCTGTCATGAGAGGAAACCAAAGGAACTCATTGAAATGATGAATGCTCAGATAGGGAGCAACCCTTTTGGGATTTTTACACAGGGCTCCCAAACTGTCTTTTTAAAAATCACTTTCATAGGGTTATCTAGTCCATGAATGAGTTTTCTGTTGCACAACACATACTGCTTATGAGAAAGTCCATTCAAATATTGGGCAGAAATAATTATTTGAAATTTTCTCATTAAGGCAATCTGTGGCCTGCCTATTCATAACTTTCCATTACCTATTCTGTTGAAATTATTTTCATCTACAACTGACAAGTTTAACTTTCTTACATGTCTTTGTTTGAGTATCTTGCCTTATCACCATTATAACAAAAGCCATTATTAGCCCTATGACTATAATAACTGATAGTTAGTGGTTGATATATACTAGATAATTGTTCTGTGGGAAATATATGCATTGTTTCATTAAGTACTCACAACAATCTGATAAATTAGGTAAAGCTGAATTTCTTTTTTTGATTTACTTTTTTAATTTTTAAGATAAAAATTAAATGGAAAGTATAGGTTGAGAATACCCACTAACTGCTATCTTTTTAAAAAATAAAATTACTGGAGTATAGTTGGTTTACAATGTTGTGTTAATTTCAGTTATACAGCAAAGTGATTCAGTTATCAGTTCAGTTCAGTTGCTCAGTTGTGTCCAACTCTACGACCCCATGGACTGCAGCACACCAGGCTTCCCTATTCATCACCAACTCTGGAGCTTGCTCAAACTCATGTCCATCGAGTCAGTGATGCCATCCAACCGTCTCATCCTTTGTCGTCCCCTTCTCCTGTCTTCAATTTTTCCCAGCATCAGAATCTTTTCCAATCAGTCAATCTTCGCCTCAAGTGGCCAAAGTATTGAAGTTTCAGCTTCAGCATCAGTCTTTCCAGTGAATACTCAGGAGTGATTTCCTTTAGGATGGACTGGTTGGATCTCCTTGCAGTCCAAGGGACTCCCAAGAGTCTTCTCCAACACCACAGTTCAAAAGCATCAATTCTTCAGCTCTCAGCTTTCTTTATAGTCTGACTCTCACATCAGTACATGACTACTGGAAAAACCAAAGCTTTGACTAGACGAACCTTTGTTGGCAAAGTAATGTTTCTGCTTTTTAATGTGCTGTCTAGGTTGTTCATAGATTGTCTTCCTAGGAGCAAGAGTCTTTTAATTTCATGGCTGCAGCCACCATCTGCAGTGATTTTGGATCCTCCCAAAATAAATTCAGTTATACATGTATGCATATTCATTCTACTCCAGATTCTTTTCTCATATAGGTTATTACAGAATACTAAGTAGATTTCCCTTTGCTATACAGTAGGTCTTTGTTGATTATCATATACATGGTAGTGTGTATATGTTCATCCCAAGCTTCTGATTTATTCCTTCCTCCCCAACCCCACATTTCCCCTTTAGTAGCCATAAATTTGTTTTTGTTCCTTTTATGGGACCAAATCAAATCAATTTATTTCATTTAAAGCTGAGCATCAGTTAAAAGATATATAACATAGATATTTCATTTTAACTTAATATATGAATAAATGCTCCCTGTATTTGCTAATCTCTCCAGATAGGGTCATATAGTCTTATCTTTCAGTATGTTCCCATTGACTTGAAGCCATGCAGTCTTTTTTATTACGTGATACTCTCATAGCAAATTATCTGTAATGTCTAATTTCAGTAGAAAAAGCACTTCAAGGGGACCTAGAAGGGAATTTGGATTCAGGCCCTTTTCACAGATACCTCTTACACCTAATTCATCAAAGTTTTTCTCCTTTGTGGATCAAAGATAGCGATTTTTTCAAACACACTCAACATGGAAGAAAGAAGTTCTTTATGTCAGTAGTTACATTTCAGCCATTTATGGATTGCAAAATAAATGATCCAAGGGTGAAGTCAGTTTTACTGCTGCCTGTGTATCCTTAAGAGCTTATTATTATTCAGTTATTCAAATTTCATAAATATAATAGCAGGTACAATTGTCACACATGTTTTTTGAGGGAAACAGGATTTTTTTCCCTCTCCATTTGAATCTTGTGAGAATTAAACTGTTGGGGACAGAGGTGGGAGCATAGGATAGGTTGCTTCCATAATCACCAGCAGTTACACAGGTTACCATGGACATCAAACTGCACCTTAGAAGGGGATAAAGAATTAACTGTAAGTCCATCCAGTCAGTGAGGATAACTTATATTACCCAAGGTCACAGGCTGGTTAGTGGGGAGACCAAGATGCAAACCAAGGCTGTCAGACTTCAGACACCATCTTTGAACCATGACACTATGCTGAGACTGACAATTGTTTTCTTTCCTCACAGTTCTCATAAAATTGAAGCAAAATTTCTCAGAAATTTCATGAGAACGCAAATTGTACTTCCTAGACCTTTCATTCTTCCTTTTCTACTTGCTTTGGAACTCGTTATAGATAATAATTTGGTTCTCTTTTTTATAAAATTCTTTTTTTTCCTGTTTCTAGCTTCTCAGGACCCAGGGTCTTCTGTGGTCTTTATGACACTGCAAAGATCATACATTGCTGCTAGTATTGCAAAAATGTCTTCTACTAGTTCTCATCTGGATTATAACATTCCTCTGTGATAAATACCTTAAAACAAGGAACCTAGAAGCTCGGCATACATGAGCATCATCTAGCCTGCTCAGCTCCTCCTCCTGTGTGCCGTTTGCTACTTTGCATACTTCCTCCATTCTTTAATACAAACTTTGAAAGTGAAAGTTAGTTGCTCAGTTATGTCCCACTCTTTGCCACCCCACGGACTGTAGCCTGCCAGGCTCCTTTTTCCATGGAATTCTCCAGGAAAGAATACTGGAGTGGGTTGCTATTTCCTCCTCCAAGGGATCTTCCCAACCCAGGGTTTGAACCCAGGTCTCCTGCATTGCAGGCAGATGCTTTACCTGAGCCACCAGGGAAGCCCAATACAAACTTAACTTGTTCGCATGTGCCCTTATATTAGGTGAAAATTTACTTCTGTAGTGCGTGGAAATGATTCAGACTGATTTGTAGTTCACTATTTGGGAGTTAATCATAATTTGTCTCTGAACTACTCTCCTAAAAATCTGAATAAAGATAGATACCTATTCAACAGTTATAAATACAAATACAGACACACACACACACACACACACACACACATCCCTGACACAGTATCTAGAACACAGTAAATGAAAAATACACACACAGATTTTTAGCATCATCACTGAGGATTATATATTGTTGACTGGCAATCTTAGAGTGTTTTTCCCTTCAAGTCTGTTATGATTTTTGTTGTCTGGTTACTTAGTGATTCTGATTCATTTCCTTAAACCAGCATGGATTCTGATCTACTCTGATACAAGTTTAGCTACATTTATGCCTTTTAAGTAAGCCCTGAAATCACAATAGCTAAAACATGGAAGCATCCAGCATCCACTGACAAATGAATGTATAGACAAATGTGTTATGCCATCTGATGAAATATTATTCAGCATTAAAAAAGGAGGGAAACTCTGACACACACTGAAACATGGAAAAACCTTGAGGGCATTATGCTAATTGAAATAAACCAGCTATGATATGCTAAATATTCATCTAAACACTTAGATGAAGTACTTAAAGTAATCAAAATCATGGAGGCAAAAGTTATAATCATGGTTACCAGGGGCTGAGCAGAAAGACAAATTATTGTTTAATGGGCATATTATAGGATGAAAAGTTACATAAATGGATGGTGGTGATGGTTTCACATTATTAATGTAAATGATACCACTGAACTATATCCTTGAAAATGGCTAAGACTGTATTATATGCATTTTACCACAATAAATTAAAGAAGAAAGAGTGATGCTTCTTAAGACATGATATTTCTATACTTAATATGGTATAGTAGATCTATATCTGATCTTATTCACTGCACTTAACCTTAAATTAATTTTGATAAGAACTTATGCTCCCCCCAACTTTTCTAAATGATGGAGAATCTGCCAAGGTGAACTTAATTCTCAACTTTGGGTAGAGAATTATGTCTTAAGGCATCTGCCATTTCCAATAATATGACATGTATTCACGTAAGACACAAGTTTTTCTCTAAGCGGAAGAGTTGTTTTGTCTAGAATTAACTAGTATGAGAAGTCTGTCCCTTCTGGTGTCGACATAGTAAGATTTATCTATGGATCCAGTCGCATTCCAGAGGGGAAAGTTGTTTCTAGAGGACAGATGCTCTCTTACACAAACTGTCACTCTCTGGCTTTCCTGGAGCCAGGAGTAACCCAGCTGCTAATTAAACTGGGATGAATTAAGGTAAATTGAATTTGCCTGCACATCTGCTCCAGGTCTGCAAACAGGACCAGGGAGCAGAGCAGGCACAGTTCACTTGGCAAGAGGCTGCTTCTACTTCCAGAACAGTCCCAGAGCATCTCAGCACTTCAGTTCATGGAATCCTGAGGCAAGAAAGAAAGAAGGAGGGAGAAAAATAATATTCTTCTTGTGCCTGTCTGGACCTAGAGGGAAGTGTGCAAAATATAAATTTCATATTTATAGAATGACCAGATGTCTCTCAAAGTTAATCCATTCTGAGAAACTATGCACACCTATAATCTTAAATTATTACACTAGGCTTGAACCAGAAATTCCCTGATGACTCTCAGAAACAGTTTAAAAGAATGTTCTATAATATATAATTTTTAATTGCTCCTTAAATAAGTTTATAATTAAACTTAATTAAGTCGATAGGTTCATTATTTAATGGCATGGAGCGATGGCTGTGTGGTGCAGGAGTGACTGTGAGGGGGTACCCTATATCCAAGGGCAAAGCAGAAGCCCCAGCAATACACCTTGTCTAACTCAGTGAAACTATGAGCCATGTCGTGTGGGGCCACCCAAGATGAATGTGTCATGGTGGAGAGTTCTGACAAAACGTGGTCCACTGGAGAAGGGAATGGCAAACCACTTAAGTATTCTTGCCTTGAGAACCCCATGAACAGCATGAAGAGGCAAAAAGATAGGACACTGAAAGATGAACTCCCCAGGTCGGTAGGTGCCCAATATGCTACTGGAGATCAATGGAGAAATAACTCCAGAAGGAATGAAGAGACAGAGCCAAAGCAAAAACAACACCCAGGTGGTGTGGATGTGACTGGTGATGGAAGTAAAGTCTGATGCTGTAGAGAGTAAATTGCATAGGAACCTGGAATGTTAGGTTGCCATGAATCAAGGCAAATTGCAAGTAGTCAAACAGGAGATGGCAAGAGTAAACACTGACATTTTAGGAATCAGAGAACTAAAATGGACTGGAATGGGTGAATTTAACTCGGAAGACCATTATATCTACTACTGTGGGCAAGAATCCCTTAGAAGAAATGGAGTAGCCATCATAGTCAACAAAAGAGTCTGAAATGCAATACTTGGATGCAATCTCAAAAACGACCGGTCTCTGTTTCCAAGGCAAACCATTCACTATCACAGTAATCCAAGTCTATGCCCCAACCAATAATGCTGAAGAAGCTGAGGTTGAATGGTTCTATGAAGACCTACAAGACATTCTAAAACTAACACCCAAAAAAGATGTCCTTTTCATTATAGGGGACTGGAATGCAAAAGTAGGAACTCAAAAGATACCTGGAGCAACAGGCAAATTTGGCCTTGGAGTACAGAATGAAGCAGGGCAAAGGCTAATAGAGTTTTGCCAAGAAAATGCACTGGTCATAGCAAACACCCTCTTCCAACCACACAAGAGAAGACTCTACACATGGAAATCACCAGATGGTGAATACCAAAATCAGATTGATTATATTCTTTGTAGTCAAAGATGGAGAAGCTCTATACAGTGAGCAAAAAGAAGACCAGGAGCTGACTGTGGCTCAGATCATGAACTCCTTATTGCCAAATTCAGACTTAAATTGAAGACAGTAGGGAAAACCACCAGACCATTCAGGTATGACCTAAATCAAATCCCTTGCAATTATACAGAAGAAATAACAAATAGATTTAAGGAATTAGGTCTGGTAGAGTGCCTGAAGAATTATGGACGCAGGTTTGGGACGTTGTACAGGAGGCAGTGATCAAGACCATCCCCAAGAAAAAGAAATGCAAAAAGGCAAAATGGTTGTTTGAAGAGGCCTTACAAATAGCTGTGAAAAGAAGAGAAGTGAAAGGCAAAGTAGAAAAGGAAAGATATACCCATTTGAATGCAGAGTTCCAAAGAATAGCCAAGAGAGATAAGAAAGCCTTCCTCAGCGATCAATGCAAAGAAACAGAGGAAAACAACAGAATGGAGAAGACTAGAGATCTCTTCAAGAAAATTAGAGATGCCGAGGGAATATTTCATGCAAAGATAGGCACAATAAAGGACAGAAATGTTATGGACCTAACAGAAGCAGAAGATATTAAGAAGAGGTGGCAAGAATACACAGAAGAACTATACAAAAAAGATCTTCACAACCCAGATAATCATGATGGTGTGATCACTCACCCAGAGCCTGACATCCTGGAGCTCGAAGTCAAGTGGGACTTAGGAAGCATCACTATGAACAAACCTACTGGAGGTGAAGGAATTCCAGTTGAGCTATTTCAAATCCTAAAAGATGATGCTGTGAAAGTGCTGCCCTCAATATGCCAGCAAATTTGGAAAACTCAGCAATGGCCACAGGACTGGAAAAGGTCAGTTTTCATTCCAATCCCAAAGAAAGGCAATGCCAAAGAATGCTCAAACTACTATACAGTTGCACTCATCTCACACACTAGCAAAGTAATGCTCAAAGTTCTCTAAACTAGGCTACAACAGTATGTGAACCATGAACTTCCAGATGTTCAAGCTGGATTTAGAAAAGGCAGAGGAACCAGAGATCAAATTGCCGGTATCCACTGGATCATCGAAAAAGCTAGACAGTTCCAGAAAAACATCTACTTCTGCTTTATTGACTATGCCGAAGTCTTTGACTGTGGATCACAACAAACTGTGGAAAATTCTGAAAGAGATGGGAATACCAGACCACCTGACCTGCCTCTTGAGAAATCTGTATGCAGGTAAATAAGCAACAGTTAGAACTGGACATGGAACAACAGACTGACACCAAATCCAGAAAGGAGTACATCATGGCTGTATATTGTCACCCTGCTTATTTAACTTATATGCAGAGTACATCATGAGTAATCCTGGACTGGATAAAAGCAGAAACTGGAATGAAGATTGCCGGGAGAAATATCAGTAACCTCAGATATGCAAATGACACCACACTTATGGCAGAAAGCAAAGAAGAACTGAAGAGCCTCTTGATAAAAGTGAAAGAGGAGAGTGAAAAAGTTGGCTTAAAACTCAGCATTCAGAATACTAATATCATGGCATCCGGTCCCATCACTTCATGGCAAATAGATGCAAAAACATTGGAAACAGTGACAGATTTTATTTTCTTGGGCTCCAAAATCACTGCAGTTGGTGACTGCAGCCATGAAATTAAAAGACACTTACCCCTTGAAAGAAAAGTTGTAACCAACCTAGACAGCATATTAAAAAGCAGATACATTACTTTGTCAACAAAGGTCCATCTGGTCAAGTAGTTATGTATGGATGTGAGAGTTACATTATAAAGAAAGCTGAGCACTGAAGAATTGATGCTTTTGAACTGTGGTGTTGGAGAAGACCCTTGAGAGTCCCTTGGACTGCAAGGAGATCCAATCAGTCCATCCTGTAGGAAATCACTCCTGAATATTCATTGGAAGGACTGATGCTGAAGCTGAAACTCCAATACTTTGGCCACCTCATGTGAAGAAGTGACTCATTGGAAAACACCCTGATGCTGGGAAAGATTGAAGGCAGGAGGAGAAGGGGACAGTAGAGGATGAGATGGTTGGGTGGCCTCACCAACTCAGTGGACATGAGTTTGAGCAAGTCCAGGAGGTGGTGATGGACAGGGTAGCCTGGCATACTGCAGTCCATGGGGTTGCTAAGAGTCTGACATGACTGAGTGTCTGGACTGAACTGAATTCAATTGAGTAAGATTCTTTCATTTGATAAGATTTCTGATAGCTCTGTGAAATTCAAACTGGCTTAAGATCATTTTTTTAAAAAATTGAAGTATAGTTGACTTTAGTATTATAATAATTTCAGGTGTACAAGATAGTGATTCAGTGCTTTTATGAAGTACACTCAATTTAAAATTATTGCAAAATAACGGCTATATTTCCCTGTGCTGTACAATATATCCTTGTGGTTCATATGTTTTATACATAGTAGTTTGTGTCTCTTAATCCCATATTTCTATCTCTCCCTTTCCTCGTTGGTAACCATTAGTTTATTCTCTGTGAGTCTTTTTCTGTTTTATTATATACATTCATTTGCTTTATTATTTAGATTCCACAGATAAGTGAGAACATAGAGAATTTATCTTTCTCTGACTTATTTCACTAAGCATAATACTCTTAGGTCCATCCATGTAGTTGCAAGTGGCAGAATTTTAGTTCTTTATTCATGACTAATATTATATTGTGTGTATATATGTATATAATATATATTGTATTGTGTGTGTATGTGTGTGTGTGTGTATCTGACGTGTTTATTTGTTCATCACTTAGGTAGCTTCCATGCTTTGGCTACTATAAATAATGCTATACAAACATTGGTGAGCATGTATCTTTTTGAATTAGTGTTTTTCTTTTCTTTGGGTGTATATCCAGGAATGGAATCACTGGATCATAGGGTACTTTTATTTTTTGTATTTTGAGTTATTTCCATACTGTTTTTCATAGTGGTTGCACCAATCTACAATCCTACCAACCAACCATTTATTAGGTCTCCCTTTTCTTAAAATCCTCACCAATATTTATTTTTTTGTAGTCTTTTTGCTGGTAGCCATTTTAAAAGATGTTAGATGATATCTCATTGTTGTTTTGATTTGCATTTTTCTGATGATTGAACATGTTTGAATATGTTCAAAACATATTGAACATGTTTTTTGTGTGTGCTATTAGACATGAGTTTGAATAAACTCTGGGAGTTGGTGATGGATAGGGAGGCCTGGCATGCTGCAAGCAGTCCATGGGGTCACAAAGAGTCAGACACAACTGAGTAACTGAACTGAACTGATTGGCCATCTGTATATCTTCTTTGGAAAAATGTCCAGGTCTTCTGCACATTTAAAATTCAGTCTTTGCTTTTTAATATTGAGTTGTATGTACTCTTTATACACTGTGGATAGTGACACTTTATGGGTCATATCATTTGTAAATATTTTCTCTCATTCAGCAGGTAGTCTTTTCCTTTAGTCTGAAACAATATTTTTATGACTATATAAAATAGCCATAGCATGTAATACTACCATGCATATAACAAATGCTGTATTGTTGGAAAACACTGAAGTCTTCATTTCCCCCCTCATTACAAGTAAAGCAACAAGTATGTTCCATATATAGAGAAATATTTGCACACTTGTATTTATTTATGTGAATTAAGTTTCTAGATCTATACTTTTGGTCATCAAATTTTATGCTGTTTTCCATTTGTGTATATATCATTAAGTTGCCAGGAGTCTATTTTTTCTGTTGTGTGAAGTTCACAAACATGTCTTTCTTTTCCTTTCTCTCCTTCTCTTTCTCCTCCTCCCCCTTCTCTCTCTCTTTTTCTGTTATTATTACATGCTATACTCTCCCATAGTGGGTTCACAGAAGTAAAATTTGAAATAAGTAAAGGTAATAAATTTACATTGATCATCTCTAATTTTGGAAAAAATGCTAATCAGATCTCGTAGGAAAGCTGGTACATTTTCAGACAAAAAAATGCTTGTTCTTCTACTTAATAAATGATAAAAATTTTTCATAAAAATGAAACTTGATTATGTTGTCTAAAAAATTAGAGACACAAGCAGTGGGAAAGAAGAAATATGAGGAATAAGAGTAATCTTCAGCTTGACTATAGGTATAGCTATATCAGTTGATTCAATTATTCTAGTAATCAAGAACGAATGGCTGTGCTAGGTGATGTGTTTGATATGAAAAAGACATAAAGATAGTTCTGCATCAAAATGGTTTCTTCACTTGTCAGTGTTCCCTCTGGAGCAGAGTCAGAAGGCATTCAAAAGCTTTCCTTGTTCAAGGAATAGGATTAGTTTTGTGTGGTCAAAGCATGAAAAGTGCTATGAGGAGTGAGAGGTAATATGAATGGAAGAGTAAATTATACTAGATAGCAGACACTTTTCAAGTCCAAGCTAAGAAATTCCCAGTATAAATTTCACAGAACACCTAGTAGCCATATTTGTCTCTCAAAAATGTCATCTATCAATATGTATAAAATCAGAAGATTTTTGACTATATGTCTTCCTCTTGGGCAAATGAAACACATACTTACTGCTAAGATCTAAGAATTCTTTTGGTAAGAAATCTGCTTACCTTGACTTAACCCAGCATTTCCTAAACCTATTTGACCAGGAAAACTTTTTCTATGTAACTCCAGACGATGCCCCACAGAACAGTTTGGGAAGTATTCTTCTAGGCAGTAAGAAGCCTCTGTAGGTTTTCTCACAAGGATGTGATGTTATTCCACCTTGAATATAAAGACATTGAATGAGATGCAGGAGACATCCAAGTTCAGTTTTTCAAAGAAAAACACAGTGGGGAAATACACCAGAAGTGAACTCCTGGAACTTTGGGATTTCCAAACTATTTGGGGAGACTGATCTAGTTGGTTAGATTCTCTGCCTGGAGTGGGAAGGATAGAGCTGGAGTGACCCTTGCCAGACACCTGGGTACTTTTGGACATGACCTCAGTTTTGGACGATACTCAGAACAGACAGCTTTCCTCTCCTTTTCAGCCCCTGTCCACTTTGTACTAGGCGTTGAATGTAGTGCAGAAATAAATGACTAGGTGCTTCCAATGTTACATAGAGACAAAAACATCAAGATTAAGGTTGATCTAGATTCTGAAAATGATCTTGCTCCATATTCTAAAAATTAGGAATCTTTCCAAATGTCAAATAAGTTTTTTAAGTGATATCATCTTGTATAGAAATCATACACTCCAAAGACTGTGCTTGAATTTGAGGTTAAAAGTTGGAAAAATTATATGTAATCCAAAACTAGTTAAATGATCATCTCTTTTAAATATCTAAGAGAAAGATTTGCTGTTTCTCAGATTCTAACAAAATATTAAACAGAATTGACAGGGATAAGAATAACTTAATTATTGAATTATATTTTAATTCTACTAATATTAATTATATATTAGCCAATGCTTTTATTTTTCATGATTCAGTAATAATTATTGAATAATTATTATTGAAACTTCTTTTTTTTTTTTTTCCCTACATGGCATGGTGAATCATGGAGAGGCTGCAGGTATGAGGATGAAAGTACAAAAGTACACTCCTGTTAATTCTCCCCATCCCTCCTCACATTTCCAAATCCCCTTCACCAGTTCTCTTGAAAACTTTTTCATCTTTTGTGGTCAAAAACTCATCAGGATATGTTACGGTTTAAAAGTTTAGGATACTAACCCCACCACCCCACTCACTGAAGTAGTATATTTGAGGTTTTCATTATGTATTATCTAAAATAACTGCAACATTATTTTTTTCCCATTGTTCTCAAGTGCTATGCTAAGCTAAGCACTTCCTAGCATTACATTGCATTATCTCACTTGACCCCTACAGGAAATTCATGAGTGTAATTCAATATCATCTCTGTTTAAGGCAAGAGAAAAATAAGGCTCAGAGGTTGAGTGACTTGTTAAGATTTCAGAGCTAGGGAGTAGCAGAGACAGGACTCAGACCATGAGTTCAGGCTACTTTCAATTCTCTCCAAGCTTCTTTGACTTACACGACCTATTATGATCTGACAGCCTCTCTCTGCCCATCACTTCTCTGATTTAATCTTTGTTCCATTGCTAGATCATTCCCCTCCTGAGGTTTCCTTGCTGTTCTTGCAGTATGTCAAGCATGCTTGTGCCTTGGGGACTCTGTACTTGTTCTGCCTGAAATGCCTTCTCCCCAGAAATTTGTATCGTTTGCATTTCTCACCTCCCTTAGTTTATTTGATTGACTGATTAAATGTCACCCCACTGTTACGATTTTCTCCAGAAGTTCCTCTCCTCTTTCACCTGCTGAATGTCTGCCAATGTACACATAACCGATACACTTCAATTTTACCTGCTTATTTTCCCCACTTTCTCTCCAAGAGAGTGTAAGTTCCCTGAAGGCAGGGACTTTACATATTTTTATTCACTATTGCCCTCTAAGCACTTAGAACAGTGTTTGGCAAATAACAAACGTTTAGGAAGTAAATAGTGTTTGGCAAATAGTAAATATTTAATATGGAAGATAGTAAATATTTGAATGGATTCATGCATTTCTCTTACCTTTTTCCTCTATTTCGTTTTCCCCCTGTAGTGTCACGATTTTTGAAGCTTATTTTTCATCTCTATAGCCTTGCTATAGTAAGAAAATCAGTCTTTAAGTACTAAACAATAATCATAAGTGACAAATGATCAGATCTGATTGTATTAGGCATAAAATGAGACACGTCAGCACCATGAGATAAAGCAGATGTGTTCCAATTAGGCAATCACATGTAATCCTACAAAGCATGTAATCAGAGCCTGCTTCTTCTCCATCCCACCCCCTCTATGTGAATAATTATAAAAATTTATTGGAATTTAGATGCAAAAATGTAGAAATTTTATATTAAGTAAGACATTTTGAAAAATGATAATTTTAAGTGAAGATGAATTGTATTAAAGAAATAAAAAATGAATGAATACACTTCCAAGGGTTATGTCTGGAGGTAAATGTGAAAGGAATGCATAAGCCCAGTGTACATGTACCATAAACCAAGGGTCCCTAACCCACAGGATCTCTTAGGAACTGGGCCCAACAGCAGGAGGTGAGCAGTAGACTAGTGAGGGAGGTTTCATCTGCCTCTCCCAATCGCTCCGGTCACTCACACCGTCGCCTGAACCATCCACCCCCGCCACTCCCTGGTCTGTGGAAAAATCGTCTTCCATAAAACTGGTGCCAAAAAGTTTGGGGATTGCTGCCATAGAGGCTCAGGGCAAGTTAAATAGAAAGGAATCTCTAATTTACTCTGCCTTATATCAGCAGTGATTGGATTTCTCTATAAACACACAAGCACAAGTGCTTCTTTGTTGTTAAAATACCTGTGAATCATATTCTTACCATGTATTTCCTTTACTGTGGCATGCCAGATTTTCTGCACTTTATCTTTGGTTGAGTCACTTCCTTTTTCCCTAAAAAAGAAAAATTAGTTGTGCATTTCCATTTTCTATATTCTCATGAATGCTGACTGTATTTGGGTTTTGTCACCTTTGAGGTAGAATATCTTAAAAATCTATTAATTGTTTTTCCAATCATCTGTTTCTTGACTTCCACTTTGTCCTCTGAATACCATCAGAAATGTCCTTATAAAGCTCAATATCTTTAAGGGTCTCCTTTTACCTATGGAGAATTCCAAGCATAACATTAAAAAATCTTTTTGACCCAGCTCTATCTCATTTCTCACTTTACCCCACAGGTTATATAGACGGATTACTCCATGCCTAGTGTCCTTCCTAAAAAGAGGCTATGAAGTTAGTTCATATGATTCTTTTTTTTTGGAATGTTATGGTCTACTTCTCTCAAAGTATTACTTATTCATTTCCCGTTTTTAAGAACTCACTTGAAAGAAACTGCCTTCTTTGTTGGATTCCTTCTAGAATCAGAAATAATAATGTACGTCTTTTTCTTTGTAGATTTGTGTTCAGGGACCACGATGACTTTCAGCTTTGTTTTCTCCACAGTGTTTAGAATTGTGCCTTACATACTTTCACAGTTCAAGAACAACTTTGTATTTCTCTCCATTATTTTGCTGCATGCCAAAGCACAAAAAAAATGACTAGCTTAAAACAACCCACTTATTATGTCCAAAGAATTCGGAGGTCAGGAATTTGAGCAGTGGACATGGTAGAGCCCATCTGTGTTGAAAATATTTGGGTCCTCAGCAGGGAAGATTCCAGGTCTGGGCAGCTACATTCAGTCACATGTCTGGATTCTGGGTGGGAGTGACTTCAAAGATAAGGCTTCTCCACCAAAGTGCCCCTGTTGACTTGGCTTCCTTATAGCATGGTGGCTCCAGGTAAGTCCAACTTCTGACTTTTGTTCAGGTTCTAAGTGTGTTTCAGGAAACATGAAAGTGAAGTGAAAGTATTAGTTGCTCAGTTGTGTCCAGCTCTTTGTGACCCCATGAACTATATAGCCTGCCAGACTCATCTGTCCATGGACTTCTCCAGGCAAGAATACTGTGATGGGTTGCTATTGTCTTCTCCAGTAGATCTCCATGAGCCAGGGATTGAATCTAGGTCTCCTGCATTGCACACAGGTTCTTCTGAGCCACCACTGAAACCCTTCAGGAAACATGGAGGAACCTAGGAGCCTTTATGACCCTTCTCAGAAATCATTTAGCATCACTTCTGTCATTCACTATGGCTTGAAGTAGTCATAACCCCACCCAGGTTCAAGGAGAGAACATACAGACCCTCCCTTTGATGAGAGATGCATCAAAGAACATGGTAATCCATACTGCCACTCTACACATAGCTACCTTTTGTGTATAAAAATGAATTTCTCTGAAGCAGCCTTGGACAAGTTTCTGCAAATCCAGCCATGAGACTCTTTGCTCTAAATTGCTATTATGTCTGCAGTGCAGGAGAAGTAGAACAACATAAATTTTGATGGAGGATAAGCCTGCCTGTGCAGTTTGCCGGTATGTGGGACTGGGCAAATGTATCAACCCATCTAAGCTTCTGACCCCTCAGTTATGCAATGAATGTGATAATGTCTCCAAAACTCAAGGTGAGGTTTCAATAAGGTAAGGTACCCAAAGTGAAATGTCTGAAACATAACCGGCCCTTGGTAAATATTAGTTCCCTCTGACCTTTCCTTCTTCAAGTGAAACCTGCTGTTATCTTGACGTATACTAGGATAAACATCTTCCAGTAAGGAATATGTGCATCTACTGGAATGGACATGGAATTCACAGGCCTGTGAGGCAAAGATACCACCTGGGGTCTAAAAGTATCCTCTGGATAAAGAAACTCAAGGTGGAGAAGGAGAAGAGATGAGCTGTGGGCACATGTACAGTTTAAACTCTGGGAGATGGTAAAGGACAGAGAAGCCTGGCGTGCTGCAGTCCGTGGGGTCATAAAGTGTAGGATATGACTTAGCAATTGAACCACAACAAATGTCCTCTTATTTTTCACTTTTCCTGCAATTATCCCAATGCATGATGATTTCAACTGTGTTTAATAGGAATCCTTATAGTCCACACTTAGAGGTATAATATGGCAGAGGATCTTCTCAGTAGCCACGACACCAAATCGTTGAGTTTTCTCTTTGTTCTTCTCTTTGTTCTTCTATTCTTCTGTCAGAAGTCTGTGGGAAAGAGCAACTACAGGATGCACTGAAAATTAATCTCAGATAAGCAAGCTGATCAGGGAATGAGTATGCTACCTAGAGACACCCAGGAGAAAAATGACTCCAATTAATGTGAGAGCTTATGATTATTCATGTTATTCTTTTTGTTTTTTTATTTCTTTTAAAGGGATTGATAACTTCATTTCAAAGTAGAAGCAGATAATTCGGCCTGTAAGGGAAGAAGTGATTCATGATTTTGGAAGATGTATTTCAAGTGATGCCAAGAGAGCTTTTAATTATTCAGGGTTGGAGTTATCATGGAGCACCCAGTGAGGCCCTGCTTAACTCCCCACAGGAGGGAGATTGCCTTTTAATGGGAGTAGTCAACATCATCACCAAAATCACCTTGTCTACTCATTATGCTATGTGCACATAATAATTAATACCCTACCTACGTAGTATTCAACAAAATATGTGGATGATTTTTTATCCATATACATATATACACACACATATGTATGTGTGTGTGTGTTGGTGATGTGTGGTTAATAAAAGGTTGACAGAATATGTGAAGATAATGCAAATGCTGATACAGTCCTTATTCCTAAGCTCTATATTTGCATTTATTAACGCATTTAATCCTCAGAATAACTCTTAGAGGCAGGTAAAATCGGCATCCCCCCCTTTGTTTTTGCCATCCCTTTTTAAGGAAAAAATAAGAAAACTGAGGCTCAGGGAGGTTAAGTAACCTGTTCATGGTCATCCAGATCATAAGCGGCAGAGCTGAGATTCAAACACAGGTAGTCTGGTTCCAAAAATGAGGGCGTCTCTGAATAGTAATTCTCTAATTAAGAATTCTTAATTGCATAATTAATAATTCTGTAATAACAACAAATTAACACATAAATATGTGTATTTCATACACATATATGTACATCTGTGTGCATATGTGTATGTGTATGTTGGTTTATTGGTTGCATGAGAAATAAATATGTACAAGGTAGAGAGAGATGCAAATAAAGTTAGATTTGCAAGTACAGATGTGACTGTTAGGATGCATTCCCTTTGCTTCCATGACCTTAGTGTACGGTGGTAACTTAGAATAGACATTTGAGATAGATCACTGAACCAGAAGATTTTTAATGATATTTTATTGGCCATATACATTTAATGTGCCCCATGAGTCAAGCAATGAATTAGTTCAAGCTTGAAGTAAAGACAGAATAAAGAAAACATTTTACAGAGATTTGATGGTCTCTGGGATGAAAATAAATTTCCATCATTTTACTCTAGTTGCCCCTCCTTTCACCCTTTCAATCATTTAGAAAAATACAAGAGAAGATCCTGAGGCTACCTACTTTGATTTCTTTTTCAAGATTTACACCACTGCCAGTAAGTTCAGCATTATGATTTATAGAAGAAAGCTTCCTAATGTTTATACATCTTTGACATTCATTCCTCTCATAGGGTCATAAAATGCCATGGTTAGTTAACTGGCATGTCCATATACTCTGCATGAAGGCAGTGATGCCAGACAGTCATAGAGGGAGGGCATGGGGAGAGAGTAAACATAAAAATTTTCCATTTGATTTGTTCAGCTTCTTTGGGACCTATTTCTTTAAAATTATCAACAGTGTAGTACAACAGATACTGTGGTTAAAAAAAAAATTCCTTAGCATCATTCCACTTGAGGGGAGAGGAATTGGGAATATTTGTCCATCAACTGTCTACTGGCTGAGGGATATTCTCTGGGAGATCAGATTCCATCATCCTGGTGTCCCTGTCACCAGCCAGGCATGCCAGAGAATTTCCTCTTCGGCTTGCTTTAGGAAGCTGCAGTAAGCTGGGGGGGTTGGTGAGGCACTAATCGTATCTGCTATCAACCTTCTATAACATAATCTTTCCATTTTCTGAATAATGCTCAGTTATCACCAAGACTGTTTCAAGGAAACATTTGCCCTCACTTTAGAGTATTACCTCATTAAGATTACTATCTACATGTGCAATGCACTTTTTCATGCATGAGCTCATATATATTTTTTAATTAATTAAATTTTTTGGGCTGTATTGGGTTTTCTTCGCTGCGCCATAGGCTTTCTCTAGTTGTGGTGCCTGGGGGCTACCCCAGCATGTGTGATTCCACGTGTTTCTCATTGCAGTGGGTCTTCTTGTTGCAGAGCACCGGCTCTAGGCATGCAGGCTTCAGTAGTTGGGGCACATGGGTTTAGTTGCCCATTTACATGTGAGATTTTCCTGGACTGGGATCAAACTTGTGTCCCCTGTATTGGCAGGTGAATTCCCAACCAGTGAACTGTCAGGGAAGTCCAGCTCATATAATTCTTACAGGAATCATGTACCTATTCGTATCTTAGACCTGGAAACTGAATGGCTTAACTGTGTTTCCAAAGACAAAACAGCCAGTGAAAAATTAGAAGGATGATTACTCAAATAGAGGGTGCCCACACAACACTTCTTCACTGGCAATTAAGTAGTGTTCTTCAGGTTAAATTGAACAAAGACTTTATCTCCTCAACCAGGAAAGGTGGAAGTCATCCTTGTAGAGTCCAAAAATGTCAGAGCCTTAATCTAAGGCTGTCTTCAAAGATTAGAGGGTTTCTTGGTGGAGAAGTTTCTCCAAAGCAACAGCAAAAGCTTTTTCAGGGAAGTTCCATGGAAAGAAGTATTTAATTAACTGGTGGATGTTAATGAAGGGGCTCTGGTATAAAGGCAGTGGGGTGGGGTGGAGGAGCCAGAAACCTGGTTCTAATACGGTCTCTACCGCCAACCAGCTGTGGATTAACTCACTTGTCCTCATGGAGCCTCAGTTTCCCCATCTGTAAATGGAACTTAAGGTGTATTTTGAGATTCTGAGGAGAGATGTGGCATTACATTTAAGTAATCAATTGCTTTACAAATATGGATGATTATAGGTATTTTGAGAGTACGCAGTACTTTGAAGTATTAGTGTAGAAAGCTTTGGGTTGTCAGATGTTCCTCTGACATTAAATACCACTTTCCTAATTTCTCTACATCTCTGCCTCTCTCTTCCCCACTCTATCCTTCCTCATGTCCCTTCTCTCCCTAGCTGAACTTCTCTGTTTTCTGATTCTTTACTGGTTATTGAGAACCACACTATTGTCTTCTTACCACCTTTGGCCAACCTAATGACCTGTTTTTTCAAAGAAAATGATTACTCACCCAATTAAAGTGAACACTTGGAGGAAATAATAGCTGAAATGCTCAGTAATTTTTGGTTATGGTGGGGAAAAATGATTTGAGTTTTTCTTCAGATCATGTATTTGAAAAAGAGTAATGCTTAATGGGTTCAGTCAATGTCAGCGTGGCAATTTGCTCATAATCTATTGTCAGGCAGTAAATTACAGAAGTAGTTGATCATTGCACAGATTCATCAGCTTACCAACACAGAGAAACCAATGACAATTTAGAGGGAAAGTAACAAAAATATATATCACATTTATTCTATTCAGAACAAAACTGTTTTTTCACATTTATTTTCTTCCCCCTAGTTAAGTTTCAATTTATTTGAGAGTCTGTCAGGATGACAGAAACTCATTTACAATCTAGGAAAACAGCTGACAGAAAGTGCATTAAAAATTAGATTTTTGAATTCAAAGAATGAAAGCTTTTAAATCACTACAGTCAAGTCAATGGGACAAGATTGATACCAGATGCTGTTTTACTCATGTTGTTAAGGAAGCATTCCAGCCTTGAAGAGACCTTGTCACTACATAGCTTCTGTCTATGTAAATAAGAACAAAGGCAATATATCTGTTGTCAATGATTAAAAAAAAAATCCAGTCCCTCAGAGCAATAAGTTGGATCATATAAGGAGGACACCAAATGTTGGAAGATACATTAGAGGTCATGTATACCTTTTTTCTCACTGTATATGTGGGAGAACTGAACTCCCTTGGGAGAAGGTTAGCAATATGTTATAACTGTATAGAATCTAACTTAAATGAAGTAGTCTGAGTCAAGGCTCAGCTATTAATATTACCTGGGTAGGTGACTTTGGGAAAGACACTGGGGCACTTTAGTCATCATTACAGAGGATATTCATTTCCTGTGTGTATTTAGTCTGGTTAGCATCCTTCCCACTTTCCTTCAGCATCTCCCTTCATTTTTGGAGAAATTGTCTTTCCCATTGCATGTGTTCTTTTTTAAAATTAATTAATTAAGCTGCTCAAAATCTTAGTTACAGCATGTGGGACTTCTAGTTGCTGCCTGTGAGCTCTTAGCTGTGGCATGTGGGTGTAGTTCCCTGATCAGGATTGACCCTGGGTCCCTTGCATCAGGAGCCTGGAATCTTAGCCACTGGACCACAAGGGAAATCCCCAATGCATGTGCGCTGTTAACGGGGCTTTCCGTTGAGTAATTCTGCTGTCTTGAGGAACAGAAGGTGAGTTCTTTGCACAAACTAAGTCAACCAGTCTCTTCCAATAGGTAAATGAAATCCCAAGCAAAGGGATGTACCTACAGGGAAGATTTAGAACTGATTTATTCTGTTAGAATCTTCCTGAAAGCATTATCTATTTGTCCTGATTGCCCAAAACTCACCTGGATTTTCTTCTTCCAGTGTCTGATATTTTATGTTCTCCTTCACTTTTATGAGCTGCCTGATAACTTTGAACTAACTTCTATTTTTAATTTAATTGTAGTTTCTATTTTTAATTTAATTATAGTGATCTCTGTTGCTTGCAACCAAAAAACTTTTATATATTTGTGCATGTAAAATGGGAGCAATTATACTTTATTCACAAAGGTGGTATCATCATTTTTTAAATAAAGTAGTGTATATTAAAGTTACTGGTTGGAGAATAAAATCTAAGGAACCCAATAAATATTGTTTGCTTGATTTTAAGTTCTTTTCTGTATAAGCTCATCTTTATCCTTCCATGGAGATTTTTGAGGGGATCCATGAGTCACAGGCTTCATCTTTTCAAAGAACCCTCTGTGTGAGGAGGGGATGCTCTCACCTTTTGATCATTTTGAGGCACCAGCTAGTGAGTAGCCAACCACATCCATGGCTTTCTGTTCAGAGCATACTTTGCTAACAGTGAATTTCCTAGTTTTAGCATCTTTTGCAATCTGGATAGTCTGAAAATCTCCTGAATCATTAAGACCTGGTTTCTTTCTGTTTACCAGTTCTTTCTCAATTTATCTCTTTCCTCTTACATTTTATTATTATCAACAAAAACAAATCTGGGCATACCTTCAACACATGGCTTGGAACTCTTAGATAAATACTCAAGTTAATCCCTTACAAGATCTGCTTTCTTCACAGCTGTGCTGGGCTGGGCTAAGTTGCTCAGTCATGCCCAACTCTTTGCAACTCCATGGACTGCTCTGTTCAAGGGGATTCTCCAGGCAAGACTATTGGAGTGGGTTGCCATGCCCTCCTCCAGGGCTTGAACCCAGGTCTCCCGCATTGCAGGCAGATTCTTTACCATCTGAGCCACCAGGGAAGCCCTTCCTCATTCTGGAGGGCAGAATCCAGCCAGGCTTTCTGTCGCTGTGTAATAAGGGTACTCTTTCCTCCCACTCCCAGAATCATGTTCCTCATTTCTCTCTGAGTTCCCAGAAGCAGTGCTTTTAACATTCATGCTTCTACCAACATTCTGTTTATGATAAGCTAAGTATTCTCTAAGATAGCGTAGACTTCCACGCTCTTAGCTTCTTTCTGAGCCCTCACCAGTAGAGACTTTCATGCCCAAATTCCTCCCAGCAGTTTAAGTCAGCTGTTTCTAACCTGTACCTCAAAATTCTTTGAGCCTCTATTCATTACCTGATTCCAAAGCCACTTCTAAATCTTCAGGTATTTGTTATAGCAACACCCCATTCTCAGGTACTGAAATCTGTATTAGTTTCCTTTGCCTGCTGTGACAAATTTCCATAAAGTTGGTGGCTTAAAACCACAGACATTTATTTTAAGATAGAGACGAGAAGTCTGAGATGCAGTGTAAGTGAGTTGAAGCCTAGGTGCTGGTAGGGTTTCACTCTGAAGCTCTAAGACAGAACCTGTTTCTGCCTCACCAGCGTCCAGTGGCAGCCGGCCTTCCTTGGCTTCTGGCCGCATGCTTCAGGTCTCTGTCTCTGTGGCCACGTTCTCCTTTCCTTCTGTGTTAGATCTACTTCTGACTTTCTTCCCCATGTGTCTGATGCTTTGTGGCACCATGGACTTATACAGTCCATATATATATGGACTGTATATATATACATATATACATATATGTACAAATACATATATATATATATATACACACATATATATATATGGACTATATATATATACAGTCTATATATATATATAGAATTCTCCAGGCCAGAATACTGGAATGGGTAGCCGTTCCCTTCTCCAGGGGCTCTGCCCAACCCAGGAATCAAACCCAGATCTCCCACATTGCAGGCGGATTCTTTACCATCTGAGCCACCAGGGAAGCCCAAATACAGTCAAGGCCCACCAGAATTACCCAGGATAATTTCCCCACTTCAGAATCTTGAATTACATTTGCAAAGTCCTTTTTTTTTTCCCACAGAAGGTAACATTCACAGATTCCAGGCATTAGAGTGTCAGCATCTTTTAGGAGGCCATTATTCAACTTATGGCATGCTTGCCCTAACCTTCGTGGTTCTGCCTCTTCCAATTCTCTACCAAGTTACGTAACTGGCCCCAGTGTGACACTTTGTAACATCTAAAACTTAGTTGACTGAAAGAATTTCATATAGGAGAATACATGACATTTAAATTCTAAATTTTGTTAAGGTTTCTTTTCTTTTTCAAACTCAAAGTAACTCTTGTTAATAGGGACCCAGAGAGTGATTCAACACACACATACACACACACACACACCTGCCTAAATTGGCACATTGTAAATCTTCCTCACTATTAAAATTTTCCAAAATAAGTTAAGGACATACATTAATCTGTTAAACCTTGCAGAAGTTCTTTAATACAAACTTTTACTTGAAGTTGACGATATTTTATTTAATTGGCAATCAACCTAATCAATCTGTGCAATGGGGATGACATAAGATTTTTATCATTCCATACAATTGAACATTATCATTCAAATACAATAAAGAAGTGAATTCTGACATCTTTCCAAATTCTTTTTTCTAGGTAATCAATGTAAATTCTTAAACTATTCCAGCTATTATTTTTCTACTTTAATCTGAGGTTTTCTTTTTTTCTTTCTATACACAATCTGAACATCTGAGTTTCTTGTCTCGCAATTTTAAGTACAAGGTGGGTTAGCTTCCTATTGTTATTATATCAAATTACCACAAACTTGGTTCCATAAAGTAAAACATCTGAGAATTCTGGAGATCAGAAATCTAACTGGATTAACAAGGTTGTTCTCCTTTTGAAGGCTTGGGGGGACAATCCATTTCTTTGTCTTTTCTAGTTTATAGAGGCTCCTGCCTTTCTTGGCTTGTGGTCCCATCCTTCTTCCAAGAGCACGCCATCCTCAGATCACTTTCTCTACCTCTCTGCCCCTGTCATGACTTTGCTTTTATTCTGAGTGTGACCCTCCCTTCCCCTTTTAAAAGAACGTTGTCATTATATTAGGCTCATGTAGATAATCCAGGGCAATCTCTATCTCGTAACCCATAACTGAATTACACTTAAAAAGCCTCTTTCACATGTGTTATTGTTCAGTTGCTCAGTCATGTCCGGCTGTTTGTGACCCCATGGACTGCAGAATGCCAGACTTACCTGTCCTTTACTATCTCCAGGAGTTTGCTCAAACTCATGTCCATTGAATTGGTGATGCCATCCAACCATCTCATCCTCTGTCTTCCCCTTCTCCTCCTGCCCTCAGTCTTGCCCAGCATCAGGGTCTTTTCCAATGAGTTGGTTAGTTGCATCAGGTGGCCAAAGCATTGGAGCTTCAGCTTCAGCATCAGTCCTTCCGATGAATATTACTAGAAAAGTAACACATTTCCAGGTTCTAGGGATTCTGATATATCTGTTTGGGGGAGAGAAGGCACTATTTATCCTACCACATGGGGCTTATCAAATTTTAAGAATCCATGTCTTGAGAATTCCCCAGTGGTCGAGTGGATAGGACTCCATGCTTCCCCTACTGAGGGCCTGGATTTGATCCCTGGTCAGGGAACTACGTGTGGCAAAAAAAATATATTGCTATTTTCAAAAAAAATTCTCATTTTCTGCTAACTAACAAATGGTCAAAATTGCATTTAAATGGACAAGGGTATTTTTTTAAAAATTTAATCTAGTGAAAATTACAACTTTAAAATAGAATCTGAGACACAAATAGAAATTCTTCATTTAATGTGTATACAGTACAGACTTTGTGACTGTACTCAGTTCAGTTCAGTCACTCAGTCGTGTCTGACTCTTTGCAACCCTATGAATCGCAGCACGCCAGGCCTCCCTGTCCATCACTAACTCCCAGAGTCTACTCAAACTCATGCCCATCGAGTCAGTGATGCCATCCAGCCATCTCATCCTCTGTCATCCCCTTCTCCTCCTGCCCCCAATCCCTCCCAGCATCAGGGTCTTTTCCAGTGAGTCAACTCTTTGCATGAGGTGGCCAAAGTACTGGAGTTTCAGCTTCAGCATCAGTCCTTCCAATGAACACCCAGGACTGATGTCCTTTAGGATGGACTGGTTGGATCTCCTTGCAATCCAAGGGACTCTCAAGAGTCTTCTCCAATGCCACAGTTCAAAAGCATCAATTCTCCGGTGCTCAGCTTTCTTCACAGTCCAATTCTCACATCCATATATGACCACTGGAAAAACCATAGCCTTGACCAGATGGACCTTTGTTGGCAAAGTAATGTCTCTGCTTTTTAATATGCTATCTAGGTCATAACTTTCCTTCCAAGGAGTAAGTGTCTTTTAATTTCATGGCTGCAGTCACCATCTGCATGTGATTTTGGAGCCCAAAAAATAAAGTCTGCCACTGTTTCCACTGTCTCCCCATCTATTTCCCATGAGGTGATGGGACCAGATGCCATGATCTTAGTTTTCTGAATGTTGAACTTTAAGCCAACTTTTTCACTCTCCTCTTTCACTTTCATCAAGAGGCTTTTTAGTTCCTCTTCACTTTCTGCCATAAGGGTGGTATCATCTGCATATCTGAGGTTATTGATATTTCTCCCAGCAATCTTGATTCCAGCTTGTGCTTCTTCCAGCCCAGCGTTTCTCATGATGTATTCTGCATATAGTTAAATAAGCAGGGTGACAATATATAGCCTTGAGGTACTCCTTTTCCTATTTGGAACCAGTCTATTGTTCCATGTCCAGTTCTAGCTATTGCTTCCTGACCTGCATACAGATTCTCAAGAGGCAGATCAGGTGGTCTGATATTCCCATCTCTTTCAGAATTTTCCACAGACTATTGTGATCCATACAGTCAAAGGCTTTGGCATAGTCAATAAAGCAGGAATAGATGTTTTTCTGTAATTCTCTTGCTTTCCTGATGATCCAGAGGATATTGGCAATTTGATCTCTAGTTCCTCTGCCTTTTCTTAAGCCAGCTTGAACATCTGGAAGTTCATGGTTCATGTATTGCTGAAGCCTGGCTTGGAGAATTTTGAGCCTTACTTTACTAGTGTATGAGATGAGTGCAATTGTGAGGTAGTTTGAGCATTCTTTGGGATTGCCTTTCTTAGGGATTGGAATGAAAACTGACCTTTTCCAGTCCTGTGACCACTGCTGAGTTTTCCAAATTTGCTGGCATATTGAGTGCAGCACTTTCACAGCATCATCTTTCAGGATTTGAAATAGCTCAACTGGAATTCCATCCACTAGCTTTGTTGGTAGTGATGCTTTTAAGGCCCACTTGACTTCACATTCCAGGATGTCTGGCTCTAGGTGAGTGATCACACCATTGTGATTATCTGGCTCCTGAAGATCTTTTTTGTGCAGTTCTTCTGTGTATTCTTGCCACCTCTTCTTAATATCTTCTGCTTCTGTTAGGTCCATACCATTTCTGTACTTTATCAAACACATCTTTGCCTGAAATATTCCCTTGGTATATCTGATTTTCTTGACCAGATCTCTAGTCTTTCCCATTCTGTTGTTTTCCTCTATTTCTTTGCATTGATCGCTGAGGAAGGCTTTCTTATCTCTCCTGGCTATTCTTTGGAACTCTGCATTCAAATGGGAATATCTTTCCTTTTCTCCTTTGCTTTTCGCTTCTCTTCTTTTCACAGGTATTTGTAAGGCCTCCTCAGACAACCATTTTGCCTTTTTGCATATCTTTTCCGTGGGGATGATCTTGATCCCTGCCTCCTGTACAATGTCATGAACCTCAGTCCATAGCTCATCAGGCTCTCTGTCTATCAGATCTAGTCCCTTAAATCTATTTCTCACTTACACTGTATAGTCACAAGGGATTTGATTTAGGTCCTACCTGAATGGTCTAGTGGTTTTCCCTACTTTCTTTAGTTTAAGTCTGAATTTGACAATAAGGAGTTCATGATCTGAGCCACAGTTAGATCCCTGTCTTGTTTTTGTTGACTGTATAGAACTTCTCCATCTTTGGCTGCAAAGAATATAATCAATCTGATTACGGTGTTGACCATCTGGTGATGTCCATGTGTAGAGTCTTCTCTTGTGTTGTTGAAAGAGGTCAGGGGCCCGGCCCGAGAGGAGATACCCCACGCCCAAGGTCAGGGGCGGCGGCTGGGAGGAGCAAGCCCACCTCCAAGGAGCGGCTGCTGTGGGGCACAGGAGGGCTGAGAGGAGCTACCCCACATTCCAGATCAGGAGGGGTGGTCATGAGAGATACCCCTCGTCCAAGGTAAGGAGCAGCAGCTGCACTTTGTTGGAGCAGCTGTGAAGAGATACCCTCTGTCCGATGTAAGAGAAACCCAGGTAAGACGGTAGGTGTTGCGAGAAGGCATCAGAGGGCAGACACAGTAAAACCATAATCACAGAAAACCAGCCAGTCTGATCACAGGACCACAGTCTTGTCTAACTCAATGAAACTAAGCCATGCCGTGTGGGGCCACCCAAGACGGTTGGGTCATGGTGGAGAGGTCTGACAGGACGTGGTCCACTGGAGAAGGGAATGGCAAACCACTTCAGTATTCTTGCCTTGAGAACCCCATGAACAGTATGTGAATGTACTAGTATAGTATAATTAAACATACATTTTAACTTTAAGAAGTTTCTGACTTCTCTTTGGCAACCACATGATCAGTGTTGTGGGAGCTATCCAGAGCTTTCTTGTGAGAGGCAGAAGGGAAAGGAGGGCCCTGTTGAGAGCAGAGGGGTCTCCTGCCTTGGGTAAGTTGAAAAGAGATGAACAATGAACATAGAGCAAGATCATGAAAGATGGTCCTGCCTAGCCTTAAACTAACAGCAGAGAAGATACTGCATTTATTTAGGGGTGGGATGAATATAGTGCTGAAAGTTTGTAAGGTGGAGATTTCATAGTATTCCATGCCATTAGCAAGCTGGTGACACTGGTCTGCTCACATCACCTCTCTGGGCCATAAAGAGTTCAGCTTGTTAACCTCTAATGTCTTAACCAGAACTAACCCTGAAGGATTAGCATTGACATTAACTTCTGTAACTTAATCATTTACACTAAAAGAAATATTGGTTGTAAGTACTGGGGGAAGAATATATTTTAACAAGTAAGCATTGCTACTTCTGAGGAAGTGGTGGAGAGGTGTTTATCAAAAGCATCTCACAGCAATAGGAAATGTCAGTAGAGGAAAAAATTAAACAGACAAGTACTTTGTAATCTGAGGCTGAAAGATGCTGGCTGAGTAGAGATTATTCAAATGAAGGTGAAATTCTTCTTTGTCCAAATCTCATCAGACAACATTACGTATTATGCACCGATTTTTGCTGTTTATGCAACTATATTTAATGGAAAATGTCCAATTACTGGAAAAGACTGAATGATTTAGGGCTTACTAATATGTGTTCTATGGTAACAATAAGAAATTTACAAAAAGCAATGCCTTAAACTGTGGGTAAAAATCATTACAATGTTGCCAAAGTTTTAAAGTGTCATTGAACAACATTTTAAATGAACAGTTATTTGTTTCATCTCATTCATTCCTCTGTTTAATCAGCCAGCAAGTATTTGTTGAATAGATGCACTATAGGCTACAGTGAATATTAAACAAGTTACCAAGATGAATTAGATGTAAACTTTGTACTTCAGGATGCTACCATCTAATTCAGAGAAATAAGATATAACCACAACTAGTGGGAAAACAAGGTGCACTGGACTATTTGCCATATGAATCATGCAGAGGTACAGGATAAATGATGGTATTTGCAGCTAACTGCTAGAATTTAAATCCTAACTCTGCACTCCTCAATAACTGTATTACTTTGAGTAAGTTATTTAGTTTCTGTCTATGCCTAGAATGGTTGTGAATGTTAAATAAATTACCTACAAAGAACTTAAAGGAATAGCTGCCTGAAACTAGTGCGTGCTCTTAGAAATCAGAATAAGTTATTTTGGGGGATAGAGACAGGAAATTTTCTTTTCTTTTTTTTTTTAAAGGAGTTTCTGTTATTTTGGTCGTGTTCTGTTTTTTGGTTACAAATGTATGTTTCCTCTGTAGAAATTCATCAAGTGGTATACTTATGTTTTTGCTTTCTTGAATGTATTTTTTTCTCCAATAAAAATATTGTAAAATGCAATCTCCATCATGGTATGTTCAAACCAAATATTAATGATGCTGAAATCACAAACCATAAAAACTCAAAGATAGGGAGCAGTCCCTTCTGCCTGGGACAGTGGGCAATGATTTCAGGCAGTAGAACATTTGAACTAGATCCTAAAGATTGGTTACATAACATGTTACTATGTTATTTAGTCACTAAGTTGTGTCTGACTCATTTGCCACCCCATGGAATGTAGCCCACCAGGTTCCTCTGTCCATGAAATTTCCCAGGGAAGAATACTGTAGTGGGTTGCCATTTCCTTCTCCAGGTGATCTTGCTGACCCAGGAATCAAACCCACATCTCCTGCTTTGGCAGGCGGATTCTTTACCACTGAGCCACCAGGGAAGCCCATAAATTATATTATGGACATGTATAAAAAAGTAAAGAAGTTTCATTAGGCAAAAAGAACACCAGGTATTCAGGAAAGCATAATGATTTAGGGTGTGGACTGATCTCTGTTTGAAATATCAGCTCCACAGTTTAATACCTGTTTATTTTTATGCAAGCTCTTAGAATCAGTTTCCTCATCTCTGAAAGTCACTACTTCCCTGGATTGTTGTGAAGTCTTAATGAGACGATATATACAATGCCTTTTTCCTAGAGATAAGTGCATTAGAAAGCTCCAGAAAAGTTGTGGTAATGACATCTGCCTAAACTGAGAACTGCGGAGTTTGCATAGGGTAGCACCAAATGTCAGTTTGCCCTAAAGGGATTTAATTCAAGTGGTTTATAGTTCTTTGTTGTGATTACACTTTTAAAAAAATTTTATTTGTAATATTTATTAACAAGTTACCTCTTTTTCATTTGAAGACTCTCATTGTGCAGGTTGTCACTGCACTCTGAGACTGGGATAAACACCATAGTATGAAACAGAGGGCAACATAAAATAATAGAAAATGGGAGATAAGAAGGTTCTACTTTCTTGTTCTGAGTTACAGATAAGAGTTCTCCATTCAGTCCTTGAGAAGTCTCTTGTGCCCAATGAATATGCCAGCTTAGGAGTATTGCAGCCATGTCTCTGCAGCACATTTTGAAGAATAAATAGTGTGTTAAAGCCTTATATTGCAATGTAGCACATCTTTATTTATCTCACTTTCATTTTTTCCTTACCATCACTGCCTTGGTCTGTACCTCTTAAAAACAACAACAACAACAACAAAAAGCTGTTAGCTCTTTAACCCTTGCTTCAATCTCCACTTTCTGGGAAATTCAGTCTAAATCGGAGCCATATTTGCTACATTTGTTGGCGTTTTTAAGAAAATTCTCTTTCTACTAGTTTGCAATATCTGTAGAATGCAAACTTTGTGCTATATTGTAGAGAAAGTGTGAGAAGAAAGTCAACAGAAACACATAGACATAAAAGATAGTGATAGATTCCTGAGGATATTATTCAAGGATATGGATATAGCTTTGATTGATACAAACTTGGATTTTTCAGTTACATGAACCAGGGAAATGCCCTTTCCAAATGTTTTGTTTGAGATTTTTTTTTTCTCTTTTCCGATAATAACAAAATCTTGTGTATGTATTTAATTGTAAGAGTAAGAGATCGGTGTAGCTCAGATGAAACTCCCCTGTTTATAGTATTATTTATAGTATTAGTATTGAGATATTAGATTAAGAACGTTGGCTAAAACCAAGAGTTGAATTGTGCTGGATATCAAGTTAAAACTTGACTTACTTTCTTTAAGGTGTAAGGATACAAGGGAGGTATTTGAAGAAAAGAAAGGTGGATTGTAGAGAGAGATCTTTGGGAAAAAGGATAAACAGAAATCTATATTAGCTTTCTATTGCTAACATAAATCACAAACTCAGTGGCCTAAAGTAACAAAGCATTATTATCTCAACAGTTGCAGAGGTCAGAAGCTCAAAAGTCTCTTACATATTATTTTTGTTAGAATCATTGGATCCTTTCTACAAATACCAGGGATACACCAAGAAAGCTGGTAACTTGTGTCATAGGTCAAATTTTGCTTCTTCCCATATGGGAACTTAGTGGAGCCAATATTCACTCAACATTTTCCTAGGATAGGGCTAAGTAAAAGCAAAATACATAACAAAATAAAAAATAGCAGCAAATTGATGGGTATGGGTATTCTAATTATCCAAACATTATAGACAATGGATTTAGATGAAGGAAGATGTTAGATGAGTTGCCTCTGTTGACTTGCATAGTAAGTGTTACATTAGGAATTTGGGATTGAATTTGATTTGAAAGTTAGTGAAGTTTAAAGAGTACCACATAACTTTAACTCCCACCATTTTAGAATAATGAGTTATATGTGGTCAGCAGAGCTCACACATTAATATCTAAACTAGGGAGTAGATTTTTTTCATAATATAGCTTTAATACATTCTGCTTCAGCATCTGTTTGAACTGTAGTAAAATTTGTAATATAAGTCAAAAGGCGACAAGCCAAATTGATATGTATTATATGAGTGCATTTCAGGGATTTTTAGATTTATGAGGCAAAGATGATCTGTACAGATATTAGAATATTTAATAGTAGTTTTACTGTTTTGAGCCTCCTACTTGAAAAATATATAAAAATAATTGCAATCTCCTTTTCTATGGATAGAAACAAATTATTACAAATTTATTAAAATTATTATACCAAATGATTTTAGAACCCTTGGTAAGTCTTGATAGAGATTTGAAAATTGACACTTTGTTCAACCAGTATTAAATACTACAGGTTTATACTTTGAAAGTAGCAAATATATACTTCATTCCATGCAAAAGACAGAACTGCTTCAAAGATAGCACACAAAATATCACATTTCCCCCCTGAGGATTTTCTTTTTCTTTTTTTAAATTTATCTTGTAATCGCTATTTACCATGATTAGTCAATACACAGTCTTTGAAAAAAGAACATTAGCTTGTTGAACTATAATTCAAAATAAGTCTCAATTTAATCTTATTTTAAAAACACTCTAGTTAATTGTAATTAATGTTTGACAGTTTGAAAGACATCTGTTATATTAACATAATGGTGTTATTGCACATGAAGTGCAATAGCTCAGTAGAATTGAATTATGGGTATTTTGTAAATAAAAGAAAATCTTCAACAAAAATATATGATTCTTTCCACCATTTGCTAAATAGAATTTTTTCCCTGTTGAAATAGTAATTAATGAGACAGACATGTTTTTTTAAAAGGGAAATATACTTCCCACTGTCTGTTTGTAAGCTTGGTCATTCTGGAGACAGTTTGTTTCTATATTTTAAAATTTAGAAAGTCATAGACGTACTTTGTAATTTCATGTGCTTACTCATTGTCAGCTGTGAGGTCATTTAGACTCTTAGCTTATTCCATGCTGTTGCCAAAAGTATTGTCAATAAACAGATAAATGAAGCAAACTCTTAATAAACATTTTCCCAAATAGTTAATTCCTTAAATCGGAGGTTCTGCACCTAGGGGACATTTGACAATATCTGGAAATATTCTCGGCTGTGGCAGTTGGGAGAGAGGGGATACCGGAGGCCAGGGATACCGCTAAACAATCTGCAGGAAAACCTCCTAACCATCTAATCCAAAATGTCAATAGTGACAGGGTTGAGCAACCCTTTCTTAAATCAATAGTAAAAATCAAAAAGGAGGTTTTAAAATATTGACACAGTAGGGAGTAACTGATGCATGAAAGGAGCAGAGGCAAACTTTATAAATGCAAACAAATTTTTTTAGAGTCTCTTTTCTGTTCAGTCTATAAATTTGTGATTATGAAAAGTTGGTTTTGAATAGAGCTTTGTGACTCACATTCTAAAGCCAAGGAATGTAGGAATGACTGCTTTTGTAAAGGATTTTTTTCTCTATGTGTTGGTTTCTCCTTATTAAAAAAAAGAGAAAGCTGAAATAAAGTCACTCATTTAGTGTATTAGAAAAAGAAAAGGGTTGTAGTAGGAGAATAACTTTATACTGGGACAATGTTAATACACAAAGAGGTATGCTTGCTAGAATTGGGCAGAATGTTTTTATTTAAGCTTCCTGTTGGGAAATGTAAAAAGGGAAGCTTGCTGAACTGCAACATTTTCAGGGTCCATAAATTTAATGTTACCTATAGTTGCTCCTCCATTCCCTAAGCATTATTTAATACAGTGCCTGAAATATAGAAGTTCCTCAATGAATATTTTCTGAATTATTCAGTTTCTTTGGCCATGAACGTGACAATAATAAAAATTCGTTGTAAAACTACAAATCACTTTTCAGATGCATAGGCAAATATGCCAATTCTGTATTTATGTTTCTGCTTTTCTAGATGTTTCTTTTCCCACTTTCTGTGCTTCAGCTCACATGCATGAGTGTACATGCACATAAACAGTACAGAATCATTCTGATAGGTAAACATAACAAATCAAACTCTAAACTTGGCATCCAATGCTAATAGCTAGTAATTAGTACATAGTATGTACTGTTTTAAGTATTTATATTTGTCGATCGAATCTTAATCAGTCTATGATATAAGAGCTACATATTCTCAGTGAAGATGTGAAAACTTAAAAACAGATGTCAGAACCTTACCACACTCATCCAAATACTTTGACTGGGATTTAATTTATGGTTTTAAGATGCTCCATATGTATAACAGTGTCCACAAAGAGCTTCCAACATTAACTGTGGTATGGTTCTTTCCATTCAATTTCTGATTCTCCTTAAAGGACCATATCAAAAGCCATCCATTTACAGAAAAAAAAAAAAAAATCCTATTCTCTTAGCTATAGGAGTTATTTTCCTCTCTCTTCTTAATTAAAATTTGTGGGAAAGATGTTGAAAGTACCAGATAAATTTTCTTGTATAAATGTCAACCCCTGAACTTAATTGCTTAAAGCAGTCACTAAATATTAGCTTTTGGTTTCGTGAGTTAGCAATTCGAACTGCGCTCAGCTAGATGGCCGTTTGGTCTTGGCTGTGTTTGTGCATGCATCTTTGGCTCCGTTTTGGTTGGTTGTTGGCTGGGGTGATGGGGCAACTGGGCTCCGTGTCTCTCATCATCCAGCAAGCTAGCCAATTAATTAATGGCCCCTAAGCTAGTTTCCAAGAACAGGCTGATAATACCAGCTCAGAACTGGCACAACATCATTTATGTCCCATTCTATTTGTCAAAACAAGACACAGGGACAATGCAGATTTAAGGTGGTAGGAGATAAACTGTACCTCTTGATTGGAGGAGCCACACTGTTACACTTCAAAAGGTCCTGTACACAGGTAAAGGAAAATTGTGGCCAAAATTGCAGTCAATCTATCCAGCCCCAAAGATGTCATATAATCTTCTTAAAGTCAAGCACATCATTATGTCATTTTGTACACAGGGTCTGACGTGTAGTAAAGGTTTGAATTTTATTTTTAGATATGTTATTATTTGTGTGACTTTGTTTACTTAGTAAATACAAACTTCAGCTTTTTCATTGACCCATGATGTGTCACTTAGCTATCAGTTCAGTTCAGTTCAGTCACTCAGTCGTGTCCGACTCTTTGTGACCCCGTGGACTGCATCACGCCAGGCCTCCCTGTCCATCACCAACTCCAGGAGCTTGCTCAAACTCATGTCCATCAAGTCGGTGATGCCATCCAACCATCTCATCCTCCGTCGTCCCCTTTTCCTCCTGCCTTCAATCTTTCCCAGCATCAGGGTCTTTTCCAAGGAGTCAGTTCTTCGCATCAGGTGGCCAAAGTATTGGAGTTTCAGTTTCAGCATCAGTCCTTCCAATGAATATTCAGGACTGGTTGCCTTTAGGATTGATAATAATAATGGTAAATGAGATAGTGCTAAAGGTACCTAACACTGAGTACATAGTACCTTGAACCTAAAAGTTAATTAAAAATTGCAATGCAGTTTTTTGAACATTAATATTTTAAAATCACTTTAAATTTATAAGTATCAAAGCAGATTTTTTTAACTAAAATAGATACAAACAACTTAAATAAAATACATCACAATTTAAAACTGTTCAGTCAAATTCAGGGTAAACTTTCAAATAATAATGTATTGTTTCCTTAGAGAATAGTGATTGTACTGAAGTCTTAAATAAGTGCTCTTTCAAGGTCCCTCACATTAAAATTCTCTTGAATAATTTTGGTGTTAATCTGTTCCTTCTTTTCCTGGCACTTATAATTTCTTAGCATCTTTAGTGTGCCTATATCTAGTAACTAAGATTTAAATTTGATGTTGAAAGCATTTAGATACTAAGAAATTGAATGACACAGTTCTGAGTGAATATCCAAGAGACTCCCCTTTAAGAAAGTGTGAGATAATCGAAAATATTCATACTGGTCTCTGCTCCCAGCTCCTAGCACAAGTTTTTAAAACTTTTGTAAATTCCTTTTTTTTTTAATGTTTTCATTTTTTATTATAGTTGTTTAAAAATGTTGTGTTAGTTTCAAGAGTGCAGCAAAGAGGTTCAGTTATATACATATGTATATATCTCTTCTTTTCCCATTGAGATTATTACAGAGTATGGAGCAGAGTTCCCTGGGCTATCAAGTATATCCTTGATAGTTACCTGTTTTAAATATAGCAGTGTGTACATGTCAATCCCAAACTCCCAATCTACTCCCCTGCCATACCTTTCTCTCCCAATAACCATAAATTTGTTCTGAGTCTATTTCTGTTTTGTAAATAAGGTCATTTGCATCATGTTTTTAAGATTCTGCATATAAGCAATATCATATATTAGTCTTCCTCTCTGATTTATTTCACTTAGTATGATTACCTCCAGGTTCTTCGATGTTGCTGCAAGAGGCATTTCTTCATTCTTTTTCTACAGCTGAGTAGTATTCCATTGCATATACTGACCACATCTTTATCCATTCATCTGTCAATGGATGTTTAGGCTGTTTCCATGTCTTTGCTATTGTAAACAGCACTGCAGTGAACATTGGGATGCAAGAATCCTTTCAAATCTCATTTTTCTTTGGATTTATGCCCAGGAATGAAGTTGCTGGATCATATAGTAGCTCTATTTTTAGTTTCTTAATGAACCTAAAGAAACTAAGCGTCCTGTTCTCTGTAATCCCATCATAGCTGTATGGATTTACAGTCTCATCAACAGTGTAGGAGGGTTTCCATCTCTCTACATCTTCTCTAGCATTTATTATTCCTAGACTTTTTGATGATGGCCATTCTAATTGGTGTGAGGTGATATCTCACTGCAGTTTTAATTTGTATTCCTCTAATAATTAGTGATGTTGAGTATCTTTTCATGTACCTCTTGGCCATCTGTATTTGGAGAAATGTCTATTTAAGTCTTCTACATGTTTTTAAAAATTTTGAGCCACATGAGCTGTTTGTAAATTTTGGAGATCAATCCCGTGTTGGTTGCATTGTTTGCAAATATTTTCTCCCATTGTGTGGGTTTTCTTTTTGTTTATGGTTTTCTTTGCTGTGCAAAAGCTTTTGAGTTTAATTTGGCCCCATTTATTCTTGTTTTTATTTCTATTACTCTAGAAGATGGATCCAAAAAGATATTGCTGTGATTTATATGAAGACTGTTCTGCCTGTGCTTTCCTCTAAGAGTTTTATAGTACCCAGTGTTTTATTTAGATCTTTATTCCATTTTGAGTTTATTTTTGTGTAGGCTGTTAAACAATGTTCTAATTTCTTTCTTTTTAGCATGTAGCTGTCCAGTTTTACCAGCGCCGTTTATTTATTGTCTTTTCTCCATTGTATGTTCTTTTCTCTTTTGTTGCAGATTGACCATAGGTCAGTCAGTCTGTCAGTTCAGTCACTTAGTCATGTCTGACTCTTTGCAACCCTGTGGAGTATACAGATCAGCATCCCTGCCCATCACCAACTCCTGGACCATAGATACATAGGTTTATTTCTGGGCTCTCTATCTGATACTTAGTCTTTGACCCCAGTTCCTGACACAGCATTCCTGAAACCCTTGTAATTTCCTGGGTGCTAGGAGTGGTGTTTGTTCCAGCTCTGGGTGGACTCCTGGAGGAGGGCTGGTCACAGGAAAGACCAATCCACAATTAGATGCTTAAAACTTTCAGCCCTACAACCCTCCACTTCTCTAAAGAAGAGAGGATCAGGGAATGAAGCTAATATTTGATCATGCCTTTGTGAGCAAGCCTACTAAAAATCCCAATGGTATGGATTTAAAGAGCTTCTAGGTGAGTGAGCACATCCACGCACTAGTGGGGTGACACACCCCAACTCCATGGGGACAAAAGCACCTGCTCTAGAGACTTAGTCCTCCTAGACTCAACCCTACGGACCTCTTCATCTGGCTGTTCATTTGTATCTTTTTCATAGCCTTTGGTCCACCAGTAAGCATAATAATTTTCCTCGAGTTCTGTGTCCCACTCTAGCAAATTAATAAAACCCAAGGAGGAGGACAGGTGACAACCTGGATTTGTTATTGGCATCTGAAGTGGGGTGGTAGCAGTCGTGTCCAAGCCCTTAACCTGTGGGTTCTGATACTATCTCGGGTAGATTGTGTCAGAATTGAGATAAACTGTAGGACACCCAACTGGGGTTGCAGATAATTTCTTGGTCAGACAAAACCCTCATGCATCTTGAGCCAGGAGTGTTGCGAATGTGATAGTAGTGTGAAAGTTAAAAAATAGTAATAAAAGATGGAAAACTGATTTTCTAGTATAGTAAGTATACTCAACCTTGATGTATGCCCACTGCAACATAGATTTCAGAAATCATGCTTTCTCCTTGTTCAGTTGTAGCTAGAGGAAATGAACATACTTTTGAGCAAGAAGATATTCATTGAGTGAATTTTTAACAGAGTTGACAGAAACGTTGCATTTCATGAGGCATTTTAGAGTCTTGACATTTGTGACTGAAGAGCAAAGGGGAAAAAACATGAGAGAACTGGGTGATTTTTAACATATCCAAAGCATTGTTCTTTTCTGAAGGATATTTTCCTGTCTTAATATGGTGGAAAATGGAGCTAATTAATCATCTTCTATGCCTGGTTTAGAAGTTATATATAATAGTATTTCCCTGGCTAAATGATGTATTTATTTATTTATAAAAGCTGTTATGAGGAAGTTAAAAGACACTTTTTCAATCTTGTCTGTATGTAAAGAAAGTATATCGTTCCCTTAATACTTTCTCCCAAATTGTCTGGATCATTCAGTGCACTTAAAATTTAATGTATAGAGATCACCATGAAGCTAAAATGAAAGAACAAAGATATCTTCAGGAAAGAGATTTCTGAATCAATGTTGATCTTCATGGGGCACTTAAGACTATTTATAACTTAGAAGAGCATAGAGGATTTAAAAATTACTGTGAACTGGCTGGAATTATCCTAAATTGCAGATAAAGGAGCAAAGTTTATTATCAAATGGTGTTCATATGTTCCCATTATTTTTCTTGGAAATACAATTCTGGTATTTTAGAGAGGATGATTTGTCTGGATTTGAGACCCTTGGGAAAGAGGAGTAATAAACATAGCATAGTACATTTTACTTCTCTATTACACCCTCCTAGTGGCCGTACCATTGTATAACAGATATCACCTTTCTAAGATGTAATTTGTGGAAAGGATTGCATGTTTTTTTAACCAAGCATGTCAGATCGTGTAACTGTAGAGAGGCTCATGCTGAGAAGAAATGTGAGGAGTAAATGGAGTCAGTGGGAAATAGCATCTTAGAGGAGATTTGGGAATAAAATGGTGGCAGAATTGTATGCAAACAGTAAACTTCACTTCTGTGACTTTTAGATCCTTTATATCCCACAAGCCTGTCTTTGGATACAGCAAATATAAAAGTAACTATGAGACTATGTTTGTATATACTATACAAATATAAGGAATAATCACACTTATTATTACTGTTTCTACTCTTCTGATATGTGGAAAACAGTTAGTCCTGATGCCCTTGTGTTAAATTTGTAAGACTAAATATCTTGTTTACCTGGTCCTCGTTGGAGGAAGCAATTAAAACAAGCACCAGTTTCTATAAGAATCTTTCATACTGAGTCCTTATTTATACCTCCATTATACTACTTAATAGGGCTTCCCTAGTAACCCAGCTGGTGAAGAATTCACCTGTGCTGCAGGGGACCCCAGTTTGATTCCTGGGTTGGGAAGATCCTCTGGAGAAGGGATAGGCTACGCGCTCCAGTATTCTTGGGTTTCCCTGGTGGCTCAGTTGGTAAAGAATCCACCTGCAGTGTGGAAGAGTTCAGTTTGATCCCTGGGTTGGAAAGATCCCCTGGAGGAGGTCATGGCAACCCACTCCAGTATTCTTGTCTGGAGAATCCCCGTGGACAGAGGAGCCTGGTGGGCTACAGTCCATGGGGAAAGAGTCGAACAAATGAGCACAGCACATATATGCTATTTAATGTAATAATACGCTTTTTTTTTTTTTTTTTTTGAGGAACTTTCAGACAATTCCAAATGAAAATGAGTTCCTTAGGAAGCAGTTCTCTCTTGTTGACTTGGATATCACTTTCATATGCAATACATTCTCAGAAAATGAATGAAGAAATTATTACAGGGAAAATGAAAAGATGGAGGGAAGGGACAAGAAAGGAGGAGGAAGGAGGACAGGAGGAAGGAAGAGTAGAGAATGAATCGAGGCAAATTCCATTGGAAAAGCTGAAAGCAAGTGATGAACAACTACATTTCCCATGTTTGTGAAGTGTGAGTCTTGTAGCATTAACTTTGCCTTCCTACCGTTGATAGATGAGGTCTGAGGTCAGAAGTGCTGAAATGGATTAAAAGCAGCGCGCTGCAGGTAGTGCTGCCTGTGCTAATGTCGTATGCTTCACTGCTTGTCTGGTGACTCACTCTTGCCCCATCATCAGAGACCAAATCAGTGAGACATTCGATGTCGTGCTTTTGTGTGGTCATCATTGTTTATTTGAAAGCAATGTTCACTTTCTCTTTGGCTAAGCTCATAGGACATTTTTACTACAGAGAACAGCTTATTACACAGCTTCTTGGATAAAGTGAATGTGGAATGAACATTGATAGTGGGTAAGCATAGAAGCTGGGATCTTGGGAAGAAGGTGAGAATGTAGAATAATGGTGTTTAAGAACTCAAAAGATTGATGTCCAAAGCATGGGTTGGCAAACTTTCTCTGTAAAAGGCCAGATAATAAATATTTTGCACGCCGTACTCTGTCTCCATTACTCAACTCAGCCATTGTAATATGAAAAAGGCCATAGAAGATACATTTTTAAGTGTTCCCATAAAAATTTATAAATAGAAACAGTGGCTAGCCCAGAGGCTGTTGTAGACAACAACAGTATAACATTTAAATATTGCTATTAATCCCTTAAGACAAAATCACTGTTTGTTAATCATTCAGTTTTTCTTTGAATTCTTTGACTATCTCACTGCCACTAGTTTAAACTTTTCTAAATAGTGAGGTGTGTGTTTTTATGTGTGTAATGTTACTGCTTTTGTTGTCATTTCTTTTTTGCTTTGACTCAACATCTGGACTGTGATCACACACTAGATTAAATCATGTCTGGGAAATTGCTGTGACGAAGCCAACAGTTTTCATCTGAGATCTCCAATATATTAAAATGACAGCCATATTCTTTTATTTTTGAGCAAACTTTTAAATTTAGAACAGTTTTAGGTTCACAAAATTATTATAAAGATATTACAGACTTCCATACACTTCAAGATCGGTTCTCTAATTATTCAAATTTAGTTTCTTCATCTTATATTAGTATAATACATTTGTCACAATTAATGAACCAACATTGATACATTATTATTAACATAAGTCCATATATTATTCAGATTTCCTCACTTTTTTAAAAGTCCCCTTTCTGTTCCAAGATACCATTCAGGATACCAAATTACATTTACTTGTCAAGTTTTCTTAGGTTTATCTTTGATCATGGCATCTGGTCCCATTACTTCATGGCAAATAAATGGGGAAACAGTGGAAACAATGACAGACTTTATTTTTTAAGGCTCCAAAATCACTGCAGATGGTGACTGCGGCCATAAAATCAAAAGGCACTTGCTCCTTGGAAGAAAGGTTTTGACCAACCTAGACAGCATATTAAAAAGCAGAGACATTACTTTGCCCACAAAGGTCTGTCTAGTCAAAGCTATGGTTTTTCCAGTAGTCATGTATGGATGTGAGAGTTGGACTATAGAGAAATCTGAGCACCAAAGAATTAAAGCTTTTGAACTGTGGTGTTGGAGAAGACTCTTGAGTGTCCCTTGGACTGCAAGGAGATCCAACCAGTCCATCCTAAAGGAAATCAGCCCTGAATATTCATTGGAAGGACTGATGTTGAAGCTGAAACTCCAATACTTTAGCCACCTGATGTGAAGAGCTGACTCATTTGAAAAGACCCTGATGCTGGGAAAGATTGAAGGTGGAAGGAGAAGGGGCCAACAGAGGATGAGATGGTTGGATGGCATCACTGACTGAATGGACATGAGTAAACTCAGTTTGAATAAACTCTGGGAATTGGTGGTGGACAGGAAGGCCTAGCATGCTGCAATCCATGGGGTGGCAAAGTGTTGGACATGACTGAGCGGCTGAACTGAACTGATCTTTAATGTGACAATTTCTCAGACACGTGTTATGATGATCTTGCTAGTTTTGGGGATTTTGGTCAGGTATTTTGTTGAATGGACTTTGAGGATTTGATGATATTTTACTCATAATTAGATGGAAGTTATGGATCTCTCAAGGAAGACCATAGAGGTAAAATCTCATTCTCATTCATCATATCAAGAGTACTGTGCTGGTTAATTTTACGTGTCAACTTGACTGGGCTAAGGGATGCCTAGAGAGCTGGTAGAACATGAAATTTCTGAGTGTATCTATAGTGTTTCCTGAAGAGATTAACAAATGAATCAGTAAATTGAGTAAAAACAAATACTACCCTCACTAAAACAGGTAAGCATCCAATCCATTGAGGACTTGAATAGAACCAAAAGCTCAAGGAAGGACAAATTTGATGAGACATCCATTTTCTTCTGCCTTTGAACGTCAGCAATCCTGGTTCTTGGGCCTTCAGACTCTAACTGGGATTTACTCCATCAGCTCCCCTCATTATCAGGTTTTCAAACTCAGGCTAAATTATATCACTGGTTTTCCTGGTTCTCCGGCCTGCAGATGGAGAATTGTAGAACATCCTGGCCTCTGTAATGCAGGAGTCAATTTCTATAATCATCTATCTAATCTTGTATTGGTTCTGTTTCTCTGGAGAAGCCTGATACATGTACATACTTTCACCGTGACTTATTACGGTTGATTTTAACATTGATCACCTGTCTGTCGGTGTTTGTCAGGTTTCTCCACTGAAAAGTCATTCTCTTTTTCTTCCTTTTCATATTGTACTTTTTGGAAGGCAATTGTTATGTGTAGTCAGCTCTTAGTAAGTGGTTTAAAGGTGAAAGGTCTACAAGATTGGAATTGTGTGTAGATGGGAGATTTGTAAATACGAGATTTGTCTCTCTATCATTTACTCAGTTAATTATATCAGTAGAGTCTCATATTTATCAATTGGCTTATAGCCAGTTAGTGCTTTATTGTGTTGCTCATATTTTCCGTCCTTGGTCATTGGGAGTTCTTTCTGTTTATTCCTATGTTTCTTTGACATACCTCAATTATTCTGTATGCATGTGTATGTATTACTTCCTTCCTTTCTGGCACTACAAGATTCTCCAGGCTTGTCTTATATGTTTCCTGCCCCAGTCTTACTTAGAATAAGCCTGCAAGGACCTCTTGTTCTTTTTATTGCATAGTGGCATTACAAACCATGTTCTGATTATTAGGTGAGCTCATTGATAATGGGATAGTTTCACTTGTAGCACCTCTCAGCTGACAAGTCATAGAATTATATTGTATATATGAATCCGTGTACATACAAATATCTACAAGTAATTCTTTACCTATTTTGAGCTAAGCATGAATTCATTTTGATATCTCTAACTCTAATCCTTATTACATGGATCATTCTTGTCATCTTTTCTTGATTATTTGGAATATTCAACTGTGAAAAAACTAGCTCCCACTATTTTCCAGTCATTTACTTTATTGGTTAATTCTAGTGTTGTGCACAGTGGTTTTAGAATTTTTAACCCATATATCTATAGAAACAACTTAATCAACTAAAATACAGTGCTTAGTTTTTTGGGTTTTTTTTTTTTTTTCCTTTAGTCTTACAGACTCCATTCATTTTCAAAGTTCCTTGTCCCAGTCACTTATTCTACTCTTCTTTTCAGTGAAGTTGTTTCATGTATGTATAATGAATTTTTTTCACATTGTGTATTCCATCCTGGAATTTCCCAGCCTTTTAATTTTTTTAATCTGCATATAACAAGGTTTACTGTTTGTTCTGTAAAGTTCTATAGGTTTTCACAAATGCTAGATGACTTACATTCATGATTGTAGTGTTATGCCATGTGTTTACCACCATCAAAATCCCTACTGCTGCTGCTGCTAAGTCACTTTAGTCGTGCCCGACTCTGTGCGACCCCGTCCCTGGGATTCTCCAGGCAAGAACACTGGAGTGGGTTGCCATTTCCTTCTCCAATGCATGAAAGTGAAAAGTGAAAGTGAAGTTGCTCAGTCATGTCTGACTCTTTGCGACCCTATGGACTGCAGCCTACCAGGCTCCTCCGTCCATGGGATTTTCCAGGCAAGAGTACTGGAGTGGGGTGCCATTAATCCCTAGTGGTTAATTTATTCAACCTTCCACTCCCTTCACCCATCCACTGTCTCCATTGCCATCACTGACCTCTTTATGATCTCTATAGTTTTGTCTTTTTCAGAATGTCATAATTGAAATCATACCATTTGTGGACTTTTTCACGCTAGACTATTTTGCTTAGCAATATGCATTGAAAATTTACTTATACCATTTTCCCATGGCTCTGTAACATGGCCCTGGCGAAATGTTTACCCCTGGAGAGTTGAAGAGGAGGCTCTGGGAATATTCATGATAGTTATTCTGTCTTTCCTCCTTCTTGAGCCACGTGGGGACTTTTCTCAGATCTTCAGCAGAGAACCTAGTGAGGTTTCCCCTTTGAAAAGATGGAGACCTCCCTAAGACTAGTCTATCCTCAAGCACTGTATCAAAATTACCATTTAAGTGTTACTACCCATTTTTGACTCCAGCACCTTAAGATCCAGGTAAGCAGATCTTGAATTGATCGATTCTCTAGATTTTCCTATCTCCCTAGACTTCTGAGTATAGTAGTTTGTCTTAAGTTCTGTTTACAAATGGCCACAACTTAGGTCAATGATTTTCATTTTGCATAATTTTTTCTTCTGATTAGGATGGGATGATGGCTTTCAAGCTCTTTACATGTTGGAGCTTAAACTGGTGGTCTTTCATGTCCTTTTGAGGCTTTGTTTTACCTTTGTCAGGCTAAATGTCAGTTATTGCAAACGTGTTTTATTATTCATGATTTTCAGGTCCTTTGAAAACATTTAAAGGGCGGTCAAGAAATAGTCACTTTCTAAATTTGGGATTAGCCCAAGTAGTATACAATATTCCAGGGGTACCCTAAGCAATACAGAAAATAATCACCCTGCTTATTTACATGGCTTGAAATAATCTTTTTTGGTGGGTTTTTATAATATCTTCATTTTCTTCATTGCTGACTGCGGAAGTAGAAGTGTCCTAGAAACACAATAAATGCTGTTCCTACCTGATTTTATACAGCATCCTATAAAAAGAAATGCTTCCCTGGTGGCTCAGTCAGTAAAGAATTCACCTGCAATGTGGGAGACCTGGGTTCAACCCCTGGTTTGGGAAGATCCCCTGGAGGAGGGCATGGCAACCCACTCCAGTATTCTTGTCTGGAGAATCCCATGGACAGAGAAGCTTGGTGGGCTGCATTCCATGGGGTTGCAAAGAGTTGGACATGACTGAGTGACTAAGCACATAAAAAGAAAAAAAATTCTTGTCTGTGTGTAGAAAAATCATGAGCTGTTTCATCAGATATTTCTGGGGTAGGATTAATGTAGATTAGGTAATTCTTACAAAACATAATATCAGTATTTTTGAATAACACTTTTACCTGTTTGAAATAATAATTATTGAATAATAATAATTCTTTTGAAAAAATAATAACTCTTTCCCTGTTTGAAAAAATGTAAAGAGCAAATATCAACATTTCTAGACGTCTAAACTTGATCCTGTTGGATACAGGCATGAGTTCCTTTCAGGAAAAAGTATTTTGCAAATGTAAAGTAGTCTAGATTTTCTAAAACTCACAGAGTGAGAACCTCTACGTCCCCACAAGCCTGAGTGTGCTCCTGGTGGGAGAGGACATTCAGCTTCAGCCACATGGCAGTGCAGCCCTTAATTAAATGATGCAGCAGCATATGGGAATTAGCAAAGAGATTAAGAGACTAATAGAGCAGAACACAGTAATGTTGATGTAAATGGAGAGGAGCTCCATGCTGCAAACTGAAAAAAAAAAAATTGTGATGAAGTATAGAATCATAGAAAAAGGATCTGAGCATTGAGTGGCAATAGGACCCTAAAGGTCACTTAGCCTGATCAGATTCTGTATTCTATTTGCTGAGAACTTTTGGTGAGGAGGTTGCAGAGCTGCTTTGAAAAGCTCAAGTGGGGACTTCCCCGGAGTTCCAGTGCTTAAGACTTTGCCTTCAAAGGCAGGTAATATGGGTTCAATCCCTGGTAGGGGAACTAAGATTCCACATGCCTTGTAGCCAAAAATTCAAAACATAAAACAGCAGCAATATTGTAACAAATTCAATAAAAACTTTAAAAATGGTCCACATTAAAAAAAAAAAAAAAAACACCTTTTTATTTAAAAGAAAAAGGAAAGCTCAAGTGAGTGGAAAGATAAATGGTTATCTTGCATCATGCATTTTATTTACTCAGCCAATTCTGCCTTACTTTGATCAACAGAAATCTATTGAAGCTTATGTAATCCCTTGCTGTCCTTGGCTTAGTGTATATGAGGGGGAAAAACCAGACATGGTCCCTGGAAATGATGCCATGATGCCATGGAAATCATGATCTTGACTAAAATAATTACTTATATTAAGATACAATGAGTGCTTCTAATATTCTTGAATATTTTTTAAACTTATAAAGTATTTTCATTTCTGGCTTTGTGAGATTTTGTCAAATAGTTAAAGATATGTATTGTGTTCTAGACTATCTTCCACCTTCATGGCTGAAAGTTCCTTTTTCCAAAATATCAGATTATCTTTTCTTTGGATTCCCAACAAAGGCACTCTGCTATCCAGATAATGTAAGAAGGAATAAAAGGGGAAGGATCTGTCTTTATTGCATTTCTACCATGTACCAATCCTTGGATCACCCCATACATCTAGAACGTGAGGTCCATAAGGGTAGAGATCTTATCTGTACTTCACGGCTGTATCCCAGTGCCTCAGAGGCATCAGAAGTATGGTATGCATTCAGAACATACTTTGAAGAATAAAAGAACCATTATTGATTAGTAATAAAAGAACCATATATTGATTAGCACCATAATACAATATTACAGCCCATCTTCAGATGGGAAAACTCATCTGATGTCTGAACAGTATTCTCCCAATGGTGAGTTTACAGAATGTACTTAAACTTGTATAAGCCACGTACTGCTACCACAAGTTTTCCTATTAGCAATGAAAGCTATTATTATTGAATAGATCTTAGAAATGAGGAGTGACATAGTTGAACTTGAGTGTTCAAAGAATGTATTCAGAGCTCTTTTGTTTTTTCTGTCATAGCTCAGCTTGCCTTTTGACATTGGGTTTTTGTTTCTTTTCCTAAAAACAGGACCTCTGCTAAGCAACACAAGGGGCTCAGGCGGCTCTAGGCTTACTATATGCGCCTGGTGTGAGTCTCTGTTGTTGCACAGTGTCTGATCTTTGAACAATTAATTGATGCACTCATGAAAAATATTACTGATGCTTTATAGTTTTTATTATTTTTACTGGAGAAGTGACACCTACCATGCAAGATGTAAGTCATTTGATTCTAGAACTGTGGTATAACCCAAACATTCCGAAGACATAAAACCTCAGATTATAATGTTTGGAGGAAAATATAAGACCAGGGATATTATTGCTCTGATTGAATCATCCTTTCTGTGAAAAAAGAAAAAGAAAAGAAAGTCAATATTCCTTGAGTTTAATGAGGCCTGAGAGTCAGACAGAACTGATGCCAAATGGGGTCAAAGAATTGGCAACTTAGTCTTAAATTAGAGTGGCACAGAGCCACAATATTCCAATTAAGATACTAATAATTGAACTGATCCTAATGTAGGAGGTTTCATGTATTTTTTTCTGTGTGATATATATAATATGGTGATAGAATGAAAAAGATCTATTAATAACATTTATTGAATACTTTGTGCCAAGTATTACTTTAAATCATTTTGATGTATATATCTTTAGAATCTTTACACAAACTATGTGAAATTGATAATTCTTATTTTCATTTTTATGTATATAGATAAAAGACACAGATAGGTTTAGAAATTTACCCACGATTCTGCAACAGATACAATAAAGCCACAGTTTGCAAGCTGACAGTTTGACTTCTGAATCCATGTGGTTAAACTTTACAGTGTACAGTGTGAAAATACACTCTTGATACAGAGTTAATGTAGAGAAAATTCTGATTGCTATGTAGCAGTGTGCTTCTTAGAGTAGTTGGGTTTCAAAGGATAAACAGAAGATGAGAAGGGAATGGATATCAGATAAAACATGCAAAAGGCACGGCGTGTTTGGAGAACTGTAGATGGTTGGTATTCCTTACCTGTAATGAGTGTGGAGGAAAATGATGGAAGAATATGTTGGAGAACCCAGCACATTCACATCACAGCCTCCCTTTGTGCCATGCTAGTAAAGAAAACCTGACTGAAGTCAACTGTATACTACCTCCAACCTCAAAGATCCCAATGTCTGCCTCACTCTATATTCCTCACTCCTCGTTGTTCAGTCACTAAGTTATGTCTGACTCTATGCAAACCCATGGACTGCGGCATGCCAGGCTTCCCTGTCCTTCACTATCTGCTGGAGTTTGCTCAAACTCGTGTCCATTGAGTTGTTGATGCCATCCAACCATCTTATCCTCTGCCACCCCCTTCTCCTCCTGCCCTCAATCTCTCACAGCATCAGGGGCTTTGCCAATGACTTGCTTCTTTGCATTATGTAGCCAAAGTACTGGAGCTTCAGGTTCAGCATCAGTCCTTCCTATGAATATTCAGGGTTAATTTCCTTTACTCCTACTCTACACCAATTAGAAACTTGGTCAAGGGGCAGGAGGATTAAAGAGTAACTCAAAAAGAAATGATTACCATTCACTGTATTTCACCATAGCCCATTTACCGTATATGATTTTATATGTTCCACAGAAGTGTTCACATTTCAGAGCATTTAAAACAAATGAGACATTTATTAGTGTAACCTTTATTCTGTGGATGATTTAAGCCATTTCAAAAGTAACTAGAAGAGGAACACTATTTTCCTTACACTTGAGGCTTCCCTGTGCCCCCACCAGTCTATGAAATGCTTCAGTAATTTTAATGCACTGTACATCTTTTGAAATACCTACATAAATAATCTATTGTTCTAAAGGTCACAAAGGTAGAAGATCACTTTGAAATGTCAGGGAAGTAAATGAATTGGTAATGGGGTGTCATAAGTTTGGATATGTCCATTAGCTCCTCATCCTTAGATACTGTTGCACATTGGAGAACCTGAGGAGGTGACCTGGGAAGCATGAAAGCCTTCAAGTACTGGAAGGAACAGATAAATGGCTAAAAGCATGTGGGCTCTGACATAGCCTAACCTTTTCTCCCTCAGGACAGAAATCATCAAGTGTCGAGCAGATATGGCATTTTTGCTGGCCTTCCTTGCCTCTGTTCAAATGGGATGAAACTTCATTAAAATGCCAAGTCTCAAAGACACAGTTCAGCTACACATCTCTTTCAAGTTAAAGGCCACCTCGTTAACATGGCCCTAAGAGTTCGCTTGCAAATTTCAAACATCCTATACATTTGCAGTTAATAGGAAGGTTGATAAATTCTCTCTCGTTTTAACTGTTGTTCAGAGCTATCATCCTTCTTGATAGGTGTCGCTGCCTGAAAGGAATTCCTACACATCTAAATGTCACCACAGGGATGAGCATCCAAAATTATTTTTGCATATTACCTGGGAAACTTAAAAAAAAAAATCTTACCAGACATAGGGCACGTTAGAGTTGGACAGATAGTAGAGACCTCAGAGACAGATATGGACTTCAAGCCTTTCATTTTACAGTGAGCTGAGGGCAGGTAGAGATGAGGTACGTAATAAGGGACTCGAAACTGGGATAGGAACCACAAGTTCTTTCTGGAAATTCTGTGTTCTTTCCAAGATTATAGAAGTGCCGCTCTTCTGCCTTGCAAATCGACTACTTTCCCAGGTATGTTGGCACCTGGGAGGCTAAATGTCCTAAATGAGGTCCTCTGCTGCTGCTGCTAAGTCGCTTCAGTCGTGTCCAACTCTGTGCAAACCCATAGACGGCAGCCCACCAGGCTCCCCCGTCCCTGGGACTCTCCAGGCAAGAACACTGGAGTGGGTTGCCATTTCCTTCTTCAATCAGTTCAGTTCAGTTCAGTCGCTCAGTCGTGTCCAACTCTGCAACCCCATGAATCGCAGCACACCAGGCCTCCCTGTCCACCACCAACTCCTGGAGTTTACTCAAACCCATGTGCATCGAGTCAGTGATGCCATCCAACCATCTCATCCTCTGTCGTCCCCTTCTGCTTCCACCTTCAATCTTTCCCAGCATCAGGGTCTTTTCCAATGAGTCAACTCTTCGCATGAGGTGGCCAGAGTATTGGAGTTTCAGCTTCAACACCAGTCCTTCCAATGAACACCCAGGACTGATCTCCTTTAGGATGGACTGGTGGGATCTCCTTGCAGTCCAAGGAACTCTCAAGAGTCTTCGCCAACACCACAGTTCAAAAGCATCAATTTTTTGGCGCTTAGCTTTCTTCACAGTCCAACTCTCACATCCATACATGACCACTGGAAAAACCATAGCCTTGACCAGACGGACCTTTGTTGGCAAAGTAATGCCTCTGCTTTTTAATATAGCCCTCTCCAATAGCTGTGAGTAAGTACATTTTACAAACTTATTTCTGGCTGTGCTGGATCTTCACACTGCAAGGGCTTTTCTCTAGTTGTGGTGAGCGGGGTGTGCTCTGTAGCTGGGGTGCATGAGCTTCTCGTTGAAGTGGCTTCTTGTGTCATGGAGTATGGGGTCTAGGTTGCATGGGCTCAATAGTTGTGGTGAGTGGGCTTAATTGCCTTGCAGCATGTGGAATCTGCCTAGACCAGGGATCAAACCTATGTCCCCTGCATTGGTAGATGAATTATTAACCACTGAACCACCAGGAAAGTCCAGTAAATATATTTTTCAAAAGTGAAAGATTCCTGACAACACCATCTGTCAAAAGTGAGCTATGGCCAGGTCTAGGACTACAAGGACAAGGTTTATTGCTACCATAGAAAGCCCTGTCTCCATTTGGTCCTATGAATTCACTGCTCATTTCTCAAGCTGGTACTAATCTTTCTGTCTCAGGTTTTGATCAAGATATTTTGTCCAACACTGGCCATATTAAATACACATTTCTCCAGGTGGTGAAAGATAATCAAGGGTGATCACAGGATACTCAATCATTTCCGTTGGTCAGCCTTTTTTATCCCCAATTCAAACAAATCTTTATAGTAACTCATGATCAAACCATGCCTGTCACTCATACTCAATGAAAAATAGCAGGTTTACAACAAGAATAGAGAGTTCTGGAACACCTACTATGTGTCACGCAGTGTGCTAGCTCATTAACAGTGGCTTTGATATTAATAGTCCCATGACTCAGAGGAAAAAGGGGAAGTTAAATAATTTGTCCAAGTTACATAGACTCACATTTGAATCTATGACCATCTGACCCATGAGTGGAAATTTACTGTTGAGCTGGAGGAGAATCTCAGTTTTAAAAAGCAGACCAAGCACTGCCTAAAAATATAGCTTGACAATTTTACCTTTAGTTTAGCCCACCTATTTATAAAATGCACAGAAGGAAATTCTCCACAACAGAAGTAATCTATAAGTCACCCTCTAAGGACTTTAAATGTATATTGTAGTGAAAAACATAATAATGTGAAATAGTGAATGATTTTTAGTCTCAGAATAAAGAGCCTTGTTTTTTCATCTTTTCTTGGAGAGTGTGGCCAAAAAATAAGAGTCACACTTGTGTTTCTTGTGGAGCAGTGTGCTCTCATTGCAGAAATGAAATCATGGCTTGCCTTTTCTGGAAAGCTTTCAAAGAAATCCCAAAATAATGAAATAGAATCTGGGTCCTCATCAAGTCATGCATCCACTTCCCATCTTCTTCACATTCATGTCTTTCCCACTCTTACTCTCACTGAATCCTTGCTGGCCACACCAGGCTTGGTGCTACTTATTACAGTGAATAATAAAAGACTAATTGTTGGGAGCATGCCAGAAAAAGCAAAGATGGCAAACCAACAATGTAAAAATGTTTGCAATTTTCTCATCCATTTAGGCAGACATTTAACCCACGATCTCGCAATTTCACTCCTAGATATTTACCTTTGGAAATGAAAACATAATAGACACAAAATACTGTGCAAGAACAGTCTTAGAAGTTTTAATCAGTAATATTGGAAAACTAAGATATCCCCAATCCCCATCAACAGATGAAGGCACAAACATGTGTAGTGTGTTCCTCCAGTGGAGTACTACTCAGCAATTAGGAGTTATGCACAGGTATGCACAATAGCATGCATTCATCTAAAATATGATTTTTAGATAAAAGGCAGAAAGACACAGAAGAACACATACTGAATAATTTTCATTTAAAAGGAAGTTCAAGAATACGAAAAGCAAAGCTAGGAGAGTAGAACAATGTTTTTTTCTAAAGGATTAAATACAAAGGGTCATGAGGATGGTTTTCTCTGTTTACTCCAGTGAATGGCAGCTTAGGGATGGAGAGTTAACTCTGACAGTTCTGGAGTTGGTATGAGTAGGTGAAAAATTGAGTAGTCACCTCTTTCACTACTTCTGCTGTTACAGGATCAGAAAATTACAGCATGCATTCATTCAGCCAGTTAGGTACTCATTTAGTCATTTATTCATTCATCTATTTAATTTTTTCAATGATGTAATATGAAACAGAAGCATTACTTCAAACAGTTAAAAAGAATAGTTTTAGTAATCCTAGACAGGGAAGAGGTGTACAAAGATCCTCTAATTCTGCTTTGGCTGCAATGAAGTAGTACTAACTTTGTAAAAGGAATCCCCTGGCATTGCTCATAAAAACATGAAATTTTCAGAATGCCAATACTCAATGTAAAAAAGCCAAAGACAGCTGGAGGTTCTAGAGAATACAGCCTTTGGACAGATCTTAAAACAAAGAGACGGTATTGTCTCAAAGGTGAGAATATTACAATGATTATGTCAAGCCCATGGGTAATCGCTCAGTCAATGCCTCCTCCAAAAGTTCTGCCAGCGGTCTTAATGTCTGCAACGAGCCTTGTTTGTTCTTGGGTCTGAAGTACTAACAAGGCTTCTTAACAATTAATTACACCCTGTTTTACAAGTTTGAATGTTTTGATTTGTGAACTTTGAGGAGAACTTCAGGGAAATTTAAAATTCCCTCCAACAACTACCCAGTTCACTGCCCTGTATGATGCAAATTTGATATTAAATGATCAAATATGAACTCCAAACCCCGCAAGGTCATGGAATCTTTTGATTTGGGACCAGCTGTATAGAGATGTTCAATTATTAAATAATTAGTTTGAAAACAATAACTAGTGTAGTTTAATTCTCTTGCTGATTTCCTAATGTTTATTAATTTAAGCACCTGTGTCTTCCAGTAATACTTTCCTGCAGAATACTTACCAGGATATGCATAGCATGTAAATTTACAGTGAATATAATTACCTTTTTCCAGCTCACTCCAGGTGCCTAAGTGAGTAGAAATGAGTTATGACTTTAATTGCCAGAAAGGTTTCAGTATTCTGAATCTAATTACTTAAAAATTGTTTAAATTTCTAGCTAAGCAATAATGTGTTGGTATTAATTAAAACACCAAAATATGATATTTTTTAGGATAACCAAATGGCCCATTAAAGAAGATTCAGAGGAATAATTATGTGGCGAGGAGAAGCAATTGTCTTAGCATAACTAATTTGTTCTCAGAATATTTCAAGGATGGCTGAAGTTGGAGACGCCCTTTCTAGTCTTCAGAAAAATCCCTAGTTCTTTTCTTTGACCTTCCCCATTTTTCTTGGGAGTCAGAGAATATTAGTCTTTGCAGAAAAATATTCCATTGATACTTTAAATTCATGTTCAAAATTGAACTCATTATCTTCATCTAAAACTATCTTGATTTTTCAGCTGTATTATTTAACTCAATAATAGCGTCACCATATCCCATCTAATTAAATCAGAATATGGGAATTATTCTAGATTTCTCTGTCTCCCTTAAGCCCCACTTTTAATAGTTAGCAAATTCTTGGTCATTTTTCTTTAGATACCTCACTGAATTATCAGCGTTATTGCTTTAGCTTCTCTTATCTGACTTAATCCATCCCCGTAGTCTTTGCCTAATGAGTAGCACTACCCTTTCTCCAAGACCCTTGCCCCCAGCCCCAGGCTTCAGACTGTCCTCTGCACATCGGAGTTATTTTCCTGAAGTGCAGTTTAGAAGGAGAGAAAGAAAAATATGCCTAGTGAGGCATATTTATCTACCTGATAAGAATGGGAGATGATTTTAAAAGATTTTATCTCAGAGATCAACTCTTTATGAAATCTGCTTAACCAGAAAATTCAACCAGTCATTCATTTCTATGTGTGTGAAGTTAATATGTTTAATGAATCCTAACAGTTGTGCCGCTGCTGCCTAGTCGCTAAGTCATGTCCAACTCTGTGCGAGCCCATGGACTGGGAACTTGGACCATGGAACTTCCATGTTCCTCTGTCCTTGGAATTTCCCAGGCAAGAATACTGGAGTGGGTTCACATTTCCTTCTCTAGGTGATCTTCCCAACCCAGGGATCGAACCCATGTCTCCTGCATTGCAGGTGGATTCTTTACCACTGAGCCACCTGAGAAGTCCACTAACAGTGGTAACAACAAGGTAAAAAGTGAAACACCTTCCTTTTAAATTTTTTTTAATTTATTTATTTTGATTGAAGGATAATTACAATATTGTTGTGGGTTTTGCCATACATTGACATGAATCAGCCACGGGTGTACATGAGTTCCCCATCCTGAACGCCCCTCCCACCTCCCTCCCCATCCCATCCCTCTGGGTCATCCCAGTGCACCAGCCCTGAGCACCCTGTCTCATGCTTCAAACCTGGACTGGTGATCTGGTGAAACACCTTCCTAACATTAAAATACTCATGCAATTCCCACATAACACTCATGTAATTTTACTCGTATAAGTGTCTATAAAATTCTCAATTATATGCCCATCCAGAGGTAGTAAAAGGTATACAGTCTTATGGCATGATTATGAGCTGGTCAGCCTTGATCATTCTTTCACAGTTTTATCCTGGACCCCTACATTCAGATAGTGGATATATACATAAGAAGGTACATTTGTGAAAGTGCCCTATTAGCACAAATTGATTTTATAGACTGACTGCATTTTGACCAAAATAGAAGAATGTGTGAAATGATCTTTTAAAAATTCCATTACTTCGATGGGAGTTCGGCAGGAGTACCATATTATGTGGTATAACATATAGTATTATTCCATGCATAAGAGTGTGTGTTAAAATGACAGGAAATAAACAGCAGGACTGAAATAAGAATGAGGTTGCCTGCATATAGCATTTCTTAGAAACATAATTACTGCATCATTGAAGCATGAAGGTAGCCGCACATATTTGCAGCCGCTGTAATTGGCCTGCCATTTCCTCTGCTCACCCGCCTTCAGTTAAGATATTAGGAGTGTTTCTGTGGAAATGATACAGTGAATGCCCATTTGCTTTCTTCATGCTGTTAAATCATGTTATTCATCTCCTCTGCTCACATCGCTACAATATCATAAGGCATCATTTTCAGAAGTACATGCAACTGTGAGACTTAAGGGTTTTCTGTCAGAATAAATAGAGTCCATAAAACAAAGAAAGGAACCAAGATATGTTTTCATTGGTGTTTTTCTTTCAGCACTTCTGAGTTCACTTACAAATGTTCACCTGTTTAATTCCACTCTGCCTGCGCACCTTGGTTGTTTGTGACAGTATTAGTATTCTAGAGGATTGGGCAGAAATACTATGGAAGTATGAAAGACTATTTAGGGGTGAGGAAAATTTTTTGTGTGTAGTTAGCCTTAATTGGAAGGACTGATGCTGAAGCTGAAACTCCAATACTTTGGCCACCTTATGCGAAGAGTTGACTCATTGGAAAAGACCCTGATGCTGGGAGGGATTGGGGGCAGGAGGAGAAGGGTGTGACAGAGGATGAGATGGCTGGATGGCATCACCGACTCGATGGGCATGAGTTTGAGTAAACTCCAGGAGTTGGTGATGGACAGGGAGGCCTGGCGTGCTGCGATTCATGGGGTCTCAAAGAGTCGGACACAACTGAGCGACTGAACTGAACTGAACTGAGCCTTAATAATTAAAAGAAAAAAAAAAAAAAAAAGCCAAAATCCTTTCTATAAAACTCAGGTCTTCAAGTTGCTCTTTTATAGCTGAGGTAGATCAGATTTCTCCAGTTGAGCTGGTTGTTCTCCTTATAGAAAATTCTGACCTCAATTCAGAGAGGCCACAGAAAATCAGACTTTCAGAACAAGATTCTGAATCTGAAGAATTAGAAATAAACTCATGAGATGAAGGCAGTAGCACACTATGGCAACCATAGCCCTTTGTCTTCTGGAACTGCTAGTCAGATCTCTTAGGATATACAATAATCTAACTTCCATCATGTTAATTATTCTAGGTTAGTGGAGTGAAGACAATCTTTTAAGGATAATCTCATTGGAGTAGAAGTGGAAAATAAACATGTATTTCCCCAATTTATGTCTCCTCAGACCAATAAGGTCTTAGTTCTTTAAATAGTCAATCACCAATAATAGTTTATAACAGAATCAACTGATGTTATAGTTACTAGCCATTGTGAGTCTTTTGTACTTCATAGAAGATGATCACTCTATTTTACTTCAGATAACTATTATTTATTTCATTTATTTTGTGCTTGGCCTCTAAGTAAAATATTATGAGTTTAAAAAATTCATTTAATCTTTGAATTTATTCATGTACTGAAAAATGTCCCCATTTTGCAGATAACAGCATTAGAGTTTGAGGAAGATCTTAACTGAGATCTTACAAGGAACTTGAAGGTCAAGGCATGAGCCCAGTTGCCCCTCTTCAAACCTCAGACTCAAATGTAGTTATACACTCTCTGTCATCATGTTCTGTTCATGTTATAAAAGAAATGGTGAGTCATAGGTGGTTTACCCAAGAACATACAAATACCCAAGGACCACTAAGACCTGTATTCAGATATTTCATATTTAATCATTAAGTATTTTTCCTACTTCATAGCATCTTCTTAGATAATTGGTCACATATATTCAAGATTGCTGAAAGAAATATCAATAACCTCAGATATGCAGATGACACCACCATTATGGCAGAAAGGGAAGAGGAACTAAAAAGCCTCTTGATGAAAGTGAAAGAGGAGAGTGAAAAAGTTGGCTTAAAGCTCAACATTCAGAAAACTAAGATCATGGCATCTGGTCCCATCACTTCATGGCAAATAGATGGGGAAACAGTGGAAACAGTGGCAGACTTTATTTTTTTTGGCTCCAAAATCCCTGCAGATGGTGACTGCAGCAATGAAATTAAAAGACGCTTACTCCTTTGAAGGAAAGTTATGACCAACCTAGATAGCATATTAAAAAGCAGAGAAATTACTTTGCCAACAAAGGTCTGTCTAGTCAAGGCTATGGTTTTTCCAGTGGTCATATATGGATGTGAGAGTTGGACTGTGAAGAAAGCTGAGCGCCAAAAAATTGATGCTTTTGAACTATGGTATTGGAGAAGACTCTTGAGAGTCCCTTGGATTGCAAGGAGATCCAACTAGTCCATCCTAAAGGAGATCAGTCCTGGGTGTTCATTGGAAGGACTGATGCTGAAGCTGAAACTCCAATACTTTGGCCACCTGATGCGAAGAGTTGACTCATTGGAAAAGACCCTGATGCTGGGAGGGATTGGGGGCAGGAGGAGAAGGGGATGACAGAGGATGAGATGGCTGGATGGCATCACCGACTCCATGGACATGGGTTTGGGAGAGCTCCGGAAGTTGGTGATGGACAGGGAGGCCTGGCATGCTGTGATTCATGGGGTCGCCAAGAGTCGGACACGACTGAGTGACTGAACTGAACTGAACTGAAGCAAGTATAAGACATATTTTTCAGTTCCCATTTCCTTCTGAAATTTGTAAATATTCCTGTCTCAGAAAGGCCTTCAGTTTATACTTTTTGCATAAATTGTGAGTGAAATATAGAGTTCATGAACATGTATGTACACACACACACACATATATATGTATAATTACTGCAAAGTGATTGTTCTATTTGGGGAAGATTCTAGAGTTGAGTAAGTAATGAGTATAATGATCTCACATATAATTTTAATCTAAGATCAGATACTTCATAGGAAGTAAATTAGGTGTCAAACTTCTAGATAATTCAAGAAAAAAAGCAACAGTCAAAAGTACTATTTTTGCAGCTTTATCAAATTGGCCTTTTTTGGCATTGTGGCAGATTTTTTGTTTCCAAAAGAGAAATGACAATGTGTGGATAAATCCAGAGGTGAAGCTGTGACACCATGGAGAATGCCCCCAGCCTGAAATCAGAATGCCTGGAGGTTGAGAGTTTTAAATCTCACTGATGTTGGGAATGTGGCTAATCTTGTTTTCATTTTTCTCATCTGGTAATTGGAATCCTAAGGCCTACTCTATTTGGCTGTTTTGAAAACTGCATGCTATGGTGTACAGGAAAACAGTCACTTTCCTTACTATGTGAAATTACAGTTATGTGGATGAATTAGAAATTGAGAGGAGTTGGTTTTTGTGGTTTTGTTCTTCATGGATTGCCTGGTTGAAATCTGCACATCTTAGAGGGATGGGTTGCCACTCTTCATTCATAGCTACAGTTCATACCACTCTTAAGCCTTCTCTGTATTAGCCCAACTTGAGGGTCAATGACTTTGCTGCCTCCAGTGTGACAGTCACAAGAATAACATCTTGGGCTTAGTGTGTGCTTATTGAGTGTATCTTGCTTCATGGTGCTCTAATTATTATGTCTCTATTCATCAAAACTACTGCAAGAGTTAAATGAGAGTAAGACTATCTGACAGCTGAAGAAATGGACACTCTCTGAGGTTTTGTAATTTACCTAGAATCTCATAACCTGTATGCGATTTGGAATTCAAACCCAAGGCTGTCTGATTCCAAAGTCAAACTCCTTTCTGCTGTATCAGGATGTCTTTCCTTTATTCTCATATTACTCAAGAATTTCTCCCCTCTTTGAAAATCATGATATGTAGATCTGTTCTTTTCTATCTAGCTATCCATCGTCTATCCACCTATCCTCTATCTCCATCATTACATGTATCAGAAATGATGCAATCAAGCATATCCATTTTTAAGCTAGGTTAGGTATGTCTGTTCATTCATCAAAAATAAATTTTAACTGAGATACTGCCATTGCACATGTATAAATGCATACAAGTTAGTAGCCTCTTTTTCTCTCTTTTCTGAGATCTTTTGAGTACAAAATCTCAACATTTATCAAGAACTGATCAGCACAAATATCTAACAGAAGGAGAGCCTGCGACAGAGATTTGTGTTCACGTAACAACTGACTGAATGCAGTGTAGTTTCCTCCTCCTGAGTCATTTGCAGGAGGTGGGGACAAAACTTACGGAGCTTGTCAGAGCCATTGTGAAGGTGGTGTGCCAGGTCCACAAGGGAGGCACCACAAGTCAGGTGAAGTTGGTTTAATACGGAGTCCATTGAAAAATAAGCTTGATCAGTTCAGGACTTTGACTGGCTGAGGTCTGGAGCCATATGGAATCTGAAATTTAGAGGTGTTAGTACAATCATTTCTGAGGATCTAAATATCAATTGATTACCCTTTGCCTCCTACTTTTGATGGTGAGTGTGTGTGTGTGTGTTTGTGTATATAAAACAAAAGTGTGCTTTCACACATCCACAAATTCAAGCTATGTCTGGAAAATTTCACATCAGTGTTGAACTGACTTTCTGAGATTATATATGACCTGTTTGAGATGTCAGTAGTCTGGTTCAGAAATTTGGTAGGCTGTCCTCCAGATGGTATATTTCTAGTCTTTTTCTACTCAGTTTTGCTTTGTATTCCTCCTGTAAATTCTCCACATACTTCCCCACATGGATATAATTATTGTGTATAGTAAGCTCAGTAAATGACTATACCAGGATTCTACATCTTCCTTTGTTGATTGCTAAAGTGATGGAATGTCTCCCAAAGCAGTAACCAACTCAAAAAATATGGTTGAATAAAACAAGTTATAGATCTAGAACAGTTCAAAGCATTTTTCTGTTGTTTATTGTATCCTCTGAAGAATTATATGTCCGTGAAAGAGTATATGATAAGAAAGGAGAAAGGTACATTCTTTGTTCTTAATTTTTTTTTTTTTTTTTTTTACCACAGAACAGACATTGTTACAACAAAATGTGGAAAGAAAGCAAAATCATGCGTTAAGAAATTCATCTTCTTTTCATCTTCCTTTCTTAACTATAATATTGAACATGATGGACCACCTCTGTATGGATTTATTGACTTAGTGATCATTGAATTTAACAAAAACAAGGCAAAATTTTCTCTTCCATGGAATATGTTTTAAAAAAAAAATGCAGAAGTTTTGCCTCTACTAAATTATTATGTGGATTGTGAAAACGCTTTTAAGGAAGAAGCAAAAATTTCTTGATCTTCTGTAGGGGAAATCCATACAATGTTTTAAATGTATTACAGAAAAAAAGGAGTATTATGCAGGATACAAAAAGCTTCATGCTACAATTATCTAATTGTCATAACTGTACATGATACTGAAAATGCATATTTTACATTAAGTCTCAAAAACTCTGGGTTTGCTGCAGGCAATTTAAAGAGGATTTCCTCCCTTCTTCCCTAGGGGAGACGGGTGGGGGCTCTCTCACGCAGGCCTGCCTCCTCACCATCCATCATTTCAAAGAGACATATATCGCCTCCAAAGTGCTTCAAGGCAGCTGCAAGCAAATGTCACTTTGAGTTAAATGCATTATTAAACTGTTGGGAAATTTCACATCATGGGTCATTTATCTATGCTAAATTGGGTCAAAAGCCTCAGCACATGCCTAGATAAATGAGAGAGAAGCGCAAAATTCTCCCATGGGAAGTGGTACTTTGACAAGCTTTATGAGTGTGGCTTATTTATTTATTGAGTCGCCGTGGGGAAAGGAGCCTTTCTTGTTGTGTGTGTGTGTGTTTGTGTAGTTATTTAAGATGTACTCAAACACTGTATAGGAATCCTCTGATAAATACAGTTAGGTATTCACCATCTCTCTAGAATTAGAGGTTGTACAAAACACATATCATTAAATATTCATTCATTTGATAAAGTGTTTGAGTCTGTTCTGTGTGTCATGTACTATGAAGAAAAGAGTGCAAAAATGATTTCTTTTAGGCATGACTCTACTGTGGAGACCTTTCTAGCATGGTGTATCCAAATTTTCTTTTTTAATAAGGACAGCAGTCAGATTGGATTAGGGCCCATCCAACTGCCCAATTTAACTTAACCATATATTTACAGCCATATCTCCAAATTTAGTGTCTTTCGGGCTTCAACAAATTAGCTGGGGAGGGACACAATTGATCCCATTGCAAGGGCTATGGGAAGAGACATTGTCTTGTATCACCTCTGATGCAGGAAAGGAGGCTCAAGCTGCCAGTGTGAGACCTATGAGCGAGAAATACAGATGTCCCAGCAGGATGTCAGATCAGTGTTCAGTGGACCTGTGAGAGCATGAGGACATGGGCAGGGCGACAACGATATCTACTGCATATGCGGACAAAATGATAAGCATTCTGACGGGCCTTACCGATTCATAACAGCACAGGACACTTGTCAAAAAAAAATAACCACCACACACATGTGCACCTTGAAATAAGTACATCTAGTTACATTCTATGTTGATGCTGGCATATAAAACAAAATGAGACATGCAAGGAGAACATAATCTATTGGGGCATATGATAAAAAATGTAACATAAAAGGATGATTAATGGGATATGGTGCCACGGAAGAAGATGGGAAAATATTAAGCTGGACATAGGAATCTCCAAATAATGAAGGCCTTCATGATGTGACGACCCCTGAGATGAATTTTGGAAAATGGATAGAAATGAATCAATTTGGCAAGAAGATTGAGACAGAGAATGGAAAGAAATTTGGATATGGAGTGAGGCACAATGGAGATAGATAAACATATTTAAAGATTAGGATGGTATATTAATGTACTTAAATTTCAGTGAACTGGCGTCTCTCAGTAGATATTCTTGTAGACAAGGCAGCCCCAGTCTTCACCTCTTAGAGGTTCAGTTCAATTCAGTCACTCAGTCGTGTCCGATTCTGCGACCCCATAGATGCCAGGCTTCCCTATCCTTCACTAGCTCCCGGAACTTGCTCAAACTCATTGAGTCATTGAACCATCTCATCCTCTGTCATCCTTCTTTTTCTCATGTATTTTATCTCAGCAATGCATTTAGAGATATGCATTCCCCCTTATTCTTTTTCCTCCTCATGTAGTCACAGAAGAGTAAAGTGCCCAAAAAGGCAAATCAAGGTTTTCTCTGCAATTAGGAAAGAGCAGTTCAAGCAAGTTTTATTTTTCTTTTCTTTTTTCCCCCTTCTCTCTCTCTCTCTCTCTCTGGAGAAGCCAAAGCTTCTGGCAGCTGTGAAAAGCCACGCAGAAGATTTTTGATGCCAAGCTGGCTCGAATCCGAGCCATGCATATTCCTTCCAAGAGAGGTTTTGACTCCAGGCTAAGAAATCAGACTCTGTTAGAGGGAATATCCTCTTCAAAGTTTGAGCATTTGCATTTAATTCTCCATTTTGTTCCACACCAAGATAGCTTTTGCAGTTATTAAAAAAATGTAACTCTGTATTCCCCTGAGAAAGACAAAAAGACTCATCCATTTGCCTTTTGAGACTTAAAATAATGTGATTCCTTAATTACCACAGGCTTGGTTGGAACCAGCTCCCGGATGACAAGCGATTCTGTTTACTTGCAGTGTGTACATGTATGGGTGTACTTGTCTGCTCTAAAACAGAAATAAGCAATGAAAAATGGGAACATCCAGAAGTACATGAGCATTAACATTTGTAGGATCAGTCCTAATTGTCCCAGAGAGTAACATCTTCATTTGTAAAGAAAATGAGAAAAAAAATATAAAGGGTTTGGAAAATTCTTGTTAATCTCTACCAACAATATCACTAGACTAAGCAATATGTCTCTGATCCCATAATGCATGGCACGTACTTTTACTAAAAAATACTCATTGTTATCTGAAATTCAAGTTTAACCGTGTATTCTGTATTTTTATTTACTAAATATGGCACCGCTAACTCAATGTAATTGAAAGTACCAGAACTCAAGCCACACTATTAAAAAGCTTAAACTGAAGCACTGCACAATATTTTACATATATATATGTGTGTGTATAAAAATATATACACATAAACAGTATTGCACATAATATTTTATATATAATGTATATAAAATGTTCTTATAGTTCAGTCTGATGAACATTGATGGCTCAATGAACATGAGTTTGAGCAAACTCCAGGAGTTGGTGATGGACAGGGAAGCTGGGCATGCTGCAGTCCATGGGGTTGCAAAGACTCGGACACAACTGAGTAACTGAACTGAACTGAACTACAAAAACATTTTGTATACATTATAGATAATATTATGTGCAATATTGTTTGTGTGTGTATACACACACACACATATATATTATTGTGCAGTGCTTCAGTGTAAGCTTTTCAAACTAAACCAAATACTGAATCAACATTTTCTTCCCTGTCCATCACCAACTTATAGTTAATGCACTGAATAAATCAATATTAGACCAAATACCCAGAGAAGGCAATGGCACCCCACTCCAGTACTCTTGCCTGGAAAATCCCATGGACGGAGGAGCCTGGTAGGCTGCAGTCCATGGGGTCACGAAGAGTCGGACATGACTGAGCGACTTCACTTTCACTTCTCACTTTTATGCATTGGAGAAGGAAATGGCAACCCACTCCAGTGTTCTTGCCTGGAGAATCCCAGGGACGGGGGAACCTGGTGGGCTGCCGTCTATGGGGTCGCACAGAGTCGGACAGGACTGAAACGACTTAGCAGCAGCAGCAGCAGACCAAATACCGAATCATATTTTTTTTTTCTTTTCTATGGGCAATACTGATGTACCGATGAGCATTTGCTTATATTGTAGTACTTAAAAACTCAGTGTTCAGAATTCCTAACAGTTGGATTGGAATTTGTGCTCTTCCATTTGTGAGTTGAGCAACTTAGGTCCTGTTACTTTCTGAGTCTCAATTTTGTAATCTGTGAAATGGGGATGATTTTCCCTCTGCCAGTAATATGTTACTGGCTATGGCAATCCACTCCAGTATTCTTGCCTGGAGAATTTCACAGACAGAGGAGCATGGTGGGCTAGAGTCGATGGGGTTACAAATAGACACAGCTGAGTGACTAACACTTGCACTTTCACTACCGTTGTATAGAGTGGGTGTTATTATCCCTTTCTTTGGGTTGGCGGTGGGGGCAGTGTGTGGCAAGGAAACTGTGCTCATTTCATTCAGCTTTGATGGCTAATTGAGAATTTGAACCCAGGTCATTATGACTCCAGAGCCTGCTCTGCCTCGTTGCCATCTAATTATATTTAAATGTTCCTTTGGCTGGCGCCTTCTAGTGAACTATGGTAATGTGTCCAAGGTTACAGGGCAGAAATTCCAGAATCTAGGTTTTCCTGGCTATAGGTACATCCTGACTCTTATCTTATCCCAGATAAGTAATGGGGAAGTGTTACATCTATATTATAAAGTGTTGTAACTCAGTAGCATCTTTTCTAGCTATGGTGCTTAAAAAAAATCAGTCCTCAGTTTGGAAAGGGGCACTTTGCAAACTGTACTTGTGGAAAGGTGAAACTTAGGAGGTGAGATGTGTCTGTGGGAATACTATACATTCTATTCTATCTTCTCTTATCTCCTCTAGAGTTTTTCCTAATATTCCTTCCTCTGTTTTTGAAGTAGGAACAGTAATTCATTCATTTCTTGATGAGTCCATGACGCATAGTATGTATCTCTTTTTAACATTGCTCACATGTGTCTGGAGTGATTTGTTTACCGGTCTCTGTTTGCTATTAGACCAAAAGCAAGTCTGTATTGCCATCTCAGCTTTCTCAAACAATAGGCTCTTAAAGTGTCCATCATAATTTAAAGATGGCTGACTGGTTAACTCTGGGAGTTGGTGATGGACAGGGAAGCCTGGGGTGCTGCCGTCCATGGGGTTCCAAAGAGCCGGACGTGACTGAACTGAACTGACTCGTTAACTCACATTGGATTGCCTCTAGTTGCAAGCACTGTTGTCAGTTTCATTGGAAAGGGAGAAAAAGAGGTAAAAGGTGGCATATCGTGGCATGCAGGGAGTCATGATGATGCTGGGTAGGGTGGTATCAAGCACTCCTAGCCCAAAAGTTTATAGGTGAGCTAACATTAAGTAGAATATGTAATGCTATTTATAAATAGGCTATTCAACTGCAGACATCTCTCCTGAATATAAGAGCATCATACTGATTCAGATGGCCCAGAGTACAGAATACTTGGTAGCATTAAACCTTTGATGTTTCCTGGGAAACAAAGAATGTGTTCAGTGAATATTCTTTCATGCATAGAATATGATCAGTGTTATTCACCAGGTGACCCTTAAAATGGTACAGAAAGATGTGAGGCTTCTGAGGGAAACATTGCATCCAAAATTTTCCTTTGATTTGCTTAAGACACTTTGCAGGGAATCATTCAGAATGAGGAATGAAGTGGAAAGAAAAGAGGACACCAACTAAAATAAGAAGCAACTTGAATACCTTCACTGTTGAACATTATGAGGTATTTTACTAGGCGGCTTAAACAGAGAATATTTTTTAAAAAGGAAAAGGGTGACAGGCATTATTGAGCTGAACTGGGGAAAGTGTTTTAGGTAAATCCTCAATGGTATTGTAGAAAGAAGTATTATCAACTCTTGGAATCATAACATGATGTCCATACATATTCAGGGCAAATTTTTCCTCAAATGGCAGCATATTACACTGCAAGTTCATATCTGATTTTCTGTCTGTTCTTATATCTGAGTCTCTTCAGGAATTCTTGATTTCCAACCATATTCCCACCCACCACACTGGGTAACACTGTGAATATTTGGGGCTCTAAGAAATCCAAACCCACAAGTTTTCAGTACTAAGGCAACTGCCTTATACGTGCCCTGAATGTGAGTGTGAGAGAGAAGCCTGCATTGGTTTTGTGTAATTAGGATTTGTGTAATGGGAAGCAAAGATGAATGTGGAACTCTAACCACTACTGTTCATGTAAGAGGAAATGATTATAAATAGGAAGAACTACTATCAAAGTGTCTGTGGATAAGGAAAGGAGGCTGTCTAGCCCTTTTCGATTCTCAGCAAAGAAAAATAAAGCCAAATAACAAAATGTATCAGGATAGTACAGAAGAGATGACAGTAGAAAAGATTTTCTGCATTATTATAATATGCTAAGCGTTTGACAGATTAGTGCACAAAGTCTTCACTACCACATACGAAAAAATATTTTTAAAACTTTCTATTTTCTATTGGCCTATAGTTGGTTAACAATGTTGTGATAGTCTCAGGTGTATGACAATATGATTCATTTATACATACACATGTTTCTATTCTTTTTCAAATTAATTTCCCATTTAGGTTGTTCTATGATATTGAGCAGAGTTCCCTGTGCTATACAGTAGGTCCTAGTTGCTTACCCATTTTAAATATAGCAGTGTGTACATGTCAATCCAAAACTCCCAATCTATCCATTATCATAATATTTTCATAAATGACTCAACTATATGTTGTTTTGTTTTATGTTTTTTTAATGGGCAGAGAAGAGAATGGATGCACCAGACTGCAGATATCACAATGTCTGGAAGTATCATATTCAGCTGAAGTTATGTAGTTACAGAAACTCTGATATTTACTGGTGTGAATATACAAAATGTTTGTAAAACAACTGTCCAACTCACTAGCTGTGTGATCTTAGACAGGTGGCCATTTCTCCAAACTTTTCCTTGTTGTTTTTTAATTGGTGGAAAATTGATTTTTCCTTATTATTAAAAGGAGAATACAGTACTTTTATAGAGTCATTTTGGGATCTTCCCAGGTGGAATAGTTGGTTAAGAATCTGCCTGCCAAAGCAGGAGACATGGGTTTGATTCTTGGGTTGGGAAGATCCCCTGAAGTAGGAAATGTCAATCCATTCCAGTATTCCTGCCTGGAGAATTCCATGGACAGAGGAGATTGGAGGGCTACAGTCCATGGGGTCACAAAGAGTTGAACATGACTGAGCATGCATGCACATACAGAGTCATTTTGAAGATTGGCTAAGTCAGGTATTTAGCATAAACTTAGAATGAATAAATGATAGTGGTGATGGTGGTGATGGTAATAGTACCTAACATATCTATGCAAGAGGGGAAGGGGAAAAAAAAATTTCCCTTTCCCCTTTATAAAGGCTACTGTCAGCAAAAACTCATACTAAGGGAGGCTTATGTGTGAGTCAGGGGCTCTGAAAAGACAAAAGGGGTTGAGAGCAAATGAAAACAACCCCAGGCTGGTGTGGGAAGTACATGAAGCCACAGGATATGAGCTAGGAATTGTGTTTATGTGACTTACAATTTTTTTTAAAGATAGTTTTATTTATTATTTTTTAAATTACTTTTTATTGGAGTATAGTTGCTTTACACGAATGACTTACATTTAAATCTTTGCTAATCTGACACTGGAAGGAGAAGTTTATCAGTTTTAAATGTTCAGGACCATCAGTGAGAATTCTTCATTGTGTTGTGTCAGTGAAACTTCTTAACTGTGAACTAAAGTGTGAAATGTTGGCGGACACACAGCACAATCTGGTTATAGCCTTTGGTGTGCCCTTTGTTGCCAGAGGTTGGTTGTGGTAGAAGTAGCAAGTATTAATCATGTCTGATTCTTTGCGACCCCATGGGCTATAGCCTGCCAGGTTCCTCTGTCCATGGAATTCTCCAGGCAAGAAAGCTGGAGCGGGTTGCCATTTCTTTCTCCAGGGGATCTTCCCCACCCAGGGCTCAAACCTGCATCTCCTGCAATATTAAGCTATATTGTTGTTCAGTGGCCAAGTTGTGTCTGACTTTTTGCGACCCCATGGACTGCAGCATACTTGGCTTCCCTGTCCTTCACTATCTCCCAGAGTTTACTCAAACTCATGTACATTGAGTTGGTGATAGTATCCAACCATCTCATTCTCTATTGCCCCCTTCTCCTCCTGCCCTCAATCTTTCCCAGCATCAGGGTCTTTTCCAATGAGTCAGCTCTTTGCATCAGGTGGCCAAAGTATTGGAGTTTCAGCTTCAGCATCAGTCCTTCCACTGAATACTCAGAACTGATTTCCTTTAGGATTGACTGGTTAGATCTCCTTTCTGTCCAAGGGGTTCTCAAGAGTCTTCTCCAAACATTTCTGAAGCATCAGTTCTTTGGCACTCCGCCTTCTTTATAGTCCCTAAGATTATTCAGCCAAAAGATGAAAGTTTTAATTGACTGAGCTCTTTATTTTACATAATGTTTGTATTTTCAATGTACTAACCCCTCAAATTGACTTTGATAACTACTAGCAAAGCACAGAGATGGGCAGAATGGAAACTATTACCACTGTAATTTTTTTTTTTTTTTTACTAAGTAAGGGAATTTTACTCCATTTTTTTCTTAAAGAAAGTGGTAAAATATCATCCCAATGTGTATCTTATGTTTTTCAAATATCTATATTTTCCTGCTATGGTCTAATTAATAGCTGCTGGATATTACAGACAGGTCAGGCATACTCTTCAAGTACAAAATGTGTAATACAGCTTTAGGTGATTTTTTTTTTTAATCCAAAGTAACAAAGAAGACCATGGCTTCATGGATAACACTAAATTCTTTATGTTTGTACAAGTCTGAAAGCTGGAAAATCAAGGTACACAATAGGAAATTCTGAACCATATAAATTCTCCCGGTCATTAGTGATAATAGTTTTCATTCAACAAAGTTTTGAGTTCCTACCCATTGGTAGGAATGTAGTAGGGGAAAAAAATCTTCATGATTGCCAGGAGGAGAGTGAAATGAAAGTACAATCTTGCTGTCACCCAAGAGTGGGAAATCAGAATCCTCCAATGTTGTCTGCAGGAAATATGAAATGGGCATGTCTATGGTGACGGGAGCATTTTATGTGAATAATTGATTGGGGCCCATCTCTGACATTGGACTAGAGCGTCCCCTGAAGTAATGTGTTCAAACACTGGGCTGCACACAAAATCTACATTTGCGCCCATCTGTGTCTGTTTGACTCTGTTACTATTCTTCTGGGGACTCACTCTCTTTGGGAAAATGAGGCAGTTCAGAAATGAACTCATTAGCACTCTCATGCATCTAATAAATGCTCTGATAACTACCAACTTCAATCTGTATTTCCCTGTAGAATAATTCTCGTCTTTCTAACCTGTCATCAGATAATATTAATGTCTCAGTGAAAAACAATTTTCTTTCCAAGTCGTCTTTCAGGTAGCTGAAAGTAAGAATTAGGCCACTTATTTATCTGATTTTCCTAACCAGGGATAATAAGCTCGTAAGGAAAATAAAATTTTGTAATTACACATATCAAATGTCTAGCATGTTCCCTGGAAAAGGAAATTATATGTTGTTACACAAACATACAATAGGCTGTATTTCTCAATTACTTTGTAATGAATATGCTGAGAGCAAAGAAGAAGAATTTGAAATTGTGTTTCTGATATCTTAGTATATGATACTTGGTTATCCTTAATTTAGACCCTCAAAATAAGCTTAAAATCATCTACTGTCCCCAGGCCTACATATATTGTGAGATAGGTTATTTCACAATTATGTCTGTTTCAAAGGAGTTCTAGAAGACCCTGCATTTGAATCTTATGGGAATGCCTTCAATGAACTATTTTTAATCTTTCAGTGATCACAAGGTATGATTCATGACCACAGATAAATCATTTATAATTAATATTGGTAATTTATAAAATGGAGTTTTTAACATTGAGAGAAATTTATCAACTGTTGGTAAAGGATGATCAACATCTTTACCTGACTTAAAAAGTGTGTTATTGAAGTCCAGGTGTTACGTTAGGAGTGCTCTCCACAAAAAAAACATTTCAGCTAATGAAAATTAAAATTTAAGCCTATGAATGATGATACATACATAATCAGTGTGGATTTCTTAAGCCTTTCAGCAAGTATAAATCAAAGCACATTAAATGTTTAGGCTTTGAAATTCAGCTCAGCTTCAAGTTGGGCTTTGTGGTTGATTATCCTTTTCTAAACTGTTCAAAGACATCATCAATCAGATTTGAGAGTCCTGGAATGAGTATTTAAGTCAGTGTGTGAATAGATCAGAGTCCAGCTATGAGAAGAAGTATATATTTTGATTTGTTTGATTAGGGTTGTTTGCTGAAGACATTACAGATTGCAGCACTGTTCTCTTGCATTAGCATGAACTGATCATTGTGCAGAAGTGGTGCTAATGATTGTATTTAATGGAGAATGTTTGCTATGATAGATAGAGACCAAAACATGAATTCTGCAAATCAATACGGTTCTGGCCATCTTGAAGTACTGCCCACGTTTGCTGGAGGCAGAACCTGCTCTCAGCCAAGGAAAATATGTTAGCAAGAACATCCTGAGAATTAAATTACAAATGTCTATTATAGATTTTCAATGTTTCACAATCAACGATTTTTTGAATAGTTACTTCTTTGGCTTTGAACCATTACAGATTTCAGGTTGCTTTTTTCCTCTCTCCCAGTAGGGCAACCAGCTATGAAATGGAAAGTAGTAACTGTGAGCATATTTTCTTTCTTTTCCTTTCACTGCTTTCTAAATTGTTCCCAATGTCTCAATACAAACATGTCTTATTATGATAATATCAGTGGATGTCATTTTATCAACTACTAATGCTAGGTGGTAGTGGTTTAGTCACAAAGTCATGTCTGACTCTTGCAACCCCACGGACTGTAGCCTGCCAGGCTCCTCTATCCACAGGATCCTCCAGGCAAGAATACTGGAGTGGATTGCCATTTCCTTCTCCAGGGGATCTTCCTGACCCAGGGGTTGAACCCATTGCAGGCAGACTCTTTATTGACTGAGTTACAAGGGAAGTCCCACTAATGCTAGGGTTGGGTCTCAAATCTAGAAAGGAATGGAACAAGTATTTTGGTCATCTGTGTAGTCTTATAAAATTTACTGTTGTTCAGTCATTAAGTCATCTCCAACTCTTTGCAACCCCATGGACTGCAGTATGCCAGGCTTCCCTGTCCTTCACTATCTCCCAGAGTTTGGTCAAACTCATGTCCATTGATTTGATGATACCATCCAACCATTTTATCCTCTGTCGCCCCTTTCTCCTCCTGTCCTCAATCTTTCTCAGCATCAGGGTCTTTTCTAATGGGCTGGATCTTTGCATCAGGTGGCCAAAGTATTGGAGGTTCAACTTTAGCGTCAGCCCTTCAATGAATATACAGGGTTGATTTCCTTTAGGATTGACTGGTTTGATCTCCTTGCTGTCCAAGGTACTCACAAAAGTGTTCTCCAGCACCATAATTCAAAAGCATCAATTCTTTGGTGGTCAGCCTTCTTTATGGTCCAACTCTCCTTTCCATATATAACTATTGGAAAAACCATAGCTCTGACTATACAGACCTTTGTCAGCAAAGTAATGTCTTTGCTTTTTAAATAGATTCGTTATAGCTTTTCTTCCAAGGAGCAAGCGTCTTTTAATTTCATGGCTACAGTCACCATCTGCAGTGATTTTGGATTTCAAGAAAATAAAATCTATTACTGTTTCCACATTTTCCCCATCCATTTGCCATGAAGTAATGGGGCCAGATGCCATGATCTTAGTTTTTTGAATGTTGACCTTTAATCAGCCTTTTGGAAAATCTTTATCTGGTCCCCAAAATTAATAGATACTTGACCTCTATTAAATTATGTAGCCTCAAGGCATATAATCGATTTTAGAATACATAAATGATAGTCTAAAATTTAGACCAATGCTAATCATAATAATACAACTTACAGTATTTGATTTCTTACCACAGGACATGCCATACTGATATACTCATTTGCCATGGATTATCTCATTTAATTATCATAATTTGGACAATAGTATAAGGCAGGTTTTAGAAATTGGGAAACTGAGGGTGAGGGAGGTAATGTAACTCACTCAAGGGGGCATGACTGGGAAGAGTCAGTATTGTAGTCACCTGCCTTCAGGAAATGTGTTCATAACATCCCTTGAGCACAGGCCAACTATTTGTGGGTCTGTGCAGAGGCATCACAGTCCGCAAAAATGCCACATGATGTTTCATCAAGCATATTTTGGTCTTGCCTAAAGCATCTGGGACTGATCAGGCAGCATGGTGCCTGGTTGAATGAGTAAGATTGCAATGGGAAAGAAAGAATAAAAATGTCCTTTACTTTCATGTTGGAATACCAAAAATTCTGATCTATAGTGCAGATGTATGGTTGCAAGGTAGAAATGTTTAAAATTATCCAAAAATCATATAAAAATTATGAAGAGTATTTTCTCACTTCTTTCTAAGGGCCTTTGTTCTCACATTCTAGTATGTTAATTCACTAGAGTTGTTGGCATAAACAAAGGCAATTGATGTTATAGGCTAGTTTTAACACTATCTCATTCATAAGAATATTGAATTATTTTAGGCAAAGTGGTTGTGTCAAACTGAATAGAAATAAAGGAAAAGTGGTAATTAGACTATGTTAAAATATAACCTCCAAGGATATTAAATATGCAAGAGCTCATCCATGAAAAATTAGACTGCAAGAGGTTAAACCGTGCACTGGCTTATTTTGTAAGATATCAAATTACTTCTCATGAATAAATATGACTAGTAATGGTAACTCTATAATTTAATGCTATAATATTAAAAATACTTTTTGATTAAAAAACTGCATATATATTTGATCCTTTTTAATTACCAAATCCTAACTGCACAAGTAATTAAATTAATTTTTCTTGACTTAAATTTTGAGAGATTTTATACTTCAAACTCTATTAACAAACTATTTTTATAAATGCTACTTAAATGAATATTGAGATTTATTAAATTTTAAATGAGAAATAACACAAACTATTCTATCTCATGATAGTCATGTCCAGTGGCCTGAGAAATTAGAGTGTCTTTCTTATGCACCAGGTATTTTGCTAGGTGCCGAGGTTATAATGGTAAATGTGAAAAGAGAAAAATAATTGCAAATGACTAATTATATTAAAACATCTTACAATCTAATATTTAACTTAATAAGCAAGATCATTGGATATGATACTTTGTCATATTGACATGAATAACCGACAGAGGAAAATAAGCTAAGGTAAAAAAAAAATCTATAAAGTAGGCAGAAATGACTATAACTGGAAAGTGCTAACTATTCAACTCTGTCTTATTTTTTTTTCTTTTCAAATAACTTTTAGTTATGAGCATTTCATGAATACTAGAAGATGAATTATTATTTAAAAAATTTTTTTTAAAACTGAATGAATTCTGGATTTTTTTTTTTTTTTGGCTTAACAGACATTTATTTCTTACAGTTCTAGGGATAGAAGGCCAAGATCTTGGTGCCAGGACTCTGAGTATCTTATAATCTGAGTGTCAGTTTGGTTTGGAATTCTGTTTTCAGGTTTTTCATAGATTCTTTCCTATCTTAGTTTTTCCTCAGTAACATCTTCTTTGTCATTTTTGCTTGTGATACTGTTTACACAAAACTCTTGGTAGCCGAAAGAATCTTTGAAAATTTTCCAAATAAAAACTATATGCTAAGCACTGCTTGGACTCGGGGATGAATAGATAAAAATACTGGCACTCTGCCTTTTCTTAACTGTATTTAAGTCTATTGGGAAATGCTCATAAAAGCAAATAATTCAAATACAGCATGACATCAGTCCCAGTGTTTACAGAGTGAGATAAGAACCAAGAAGGAGAATGACAAGAATCAGTCAGGGTAAGTTTGGAACTTTTTCAAAGAAAGAAAAGCATTTAAACTGATTATTCAAAGTTGCATAGGCTTGTGAAAAGAAGTCAAGTATCACTAAGCCATCATGGGAGAAGAGAGCAGCACAGGAAAAGTGAAACGGGTATAGGGCAGCAGAAAATTTGGGGGAAATAAAATGATTGTAGTATTTCTGGAGCATTAAGCTTCATGTGTGTTGGACTCATCAATGGAGAGAGTTGAGTCTAGAGAATTACCTAGAATCAACTCTCTTTATTCCTGCAGAGAATGCAGTAAAAATCCAACTTTAGGACCGTGAGCACTGTTCAAACTTGCATTTACAATTGCCAGGTGGGCTAATATACCCTACATATCTACGGCATGATGTAAAACTTTCTCCCAAGTCTCCTTCATCTCACATGTTGGAAACATTTCTATGAAACTGATATGAAATTCTTAGCCACTCAGGTTTAAAGTCTCAGAATCATGTTGAAGGCTACAGCTCCCCAAGCCTGCATATTCCAGTGGTAATCATACCCTTTAAGATCTATATAGACTTCTTTCTTGAGACTTCCCGATCTGAAAAACTGCAAATATATAAAAAAAAGACTGCATACTGTTTCCCCTAGTCCTTTAACTACGCAGTTCTTTATGTCTGGAACAACTGCTCTGCCCATCACATCCCCCAGTCCAAAGCTGAATTCATAGACTTCATGTAATTTTTTTAAACAAATTTTCCAAGTTGATATCCCTCTCCCCAGACATTTATTGCTCTTTACATATGCTTCTCTTCATGATTTGTTGTGTTCTGATAGTGCTATCAGAGAAGGCAATGGCACCCCACTCCAGTACTCTTGCCTGGAAAATCCCATGGATGGAGGAGCCTGGTAGACTGCACTCCATGGGGTTGCAAAGAGTCGGACACGACTGAGCAACTTCACTTTGACTTTTCACTTTCATGCATTGGAGAAGGAAATGGCAGCCCACTCCAGTGGTCTTTCCTGGAGAATCCCAGGGACGGGGGAGCCTGGTGGGCTGCCGTCTATGGGGTCGCACAGAGTCGGATACGGCTGAAATGACTTAGCAGCAGCAGCTAGTTCTATATTTCAGTAAGAGAAATGTGCAGTTACAATTATAAGGTTATGAAGAAAAATACTGAGAGTCACCCATACATCTTGTTATTTCAGACAGCGCCTAACTTTTGTTAAATTAAGAACAAAAAACACATTAATCCAAATTACTAAATTTTAACTTTTAAAATCTATATCAGGATGGGAAATACATGTAAATCCATGGCTGATTCATGTCAATGTATGACAAAAACCACTACAATATTGTAAAGTAATTAGCCTCCAACTAATAAAAATAAATGAAGAAAAAAAATCTATATATCTATTTATAAAAACAAAGCCAGTTCTCTCTAAGAGTTGTCAGGATGTTCAAAAGTTATATTGATCTATTATAATGATCCTAGCTACCTGGATTGACACAGGGGATTAAATTTTCTTCTTGACTTCAGAGATTTAGAGCAATGGGAAATAGTACCACACTCTTGGGCTTCCCTTGTGGCTCAGACGCCTGCAATATGGGAGACCCAGGTTCAATCCCTGGATCAGGAAGATCCCCTGAAGGAGGGCATGGCAACTCACTCCAGTATTATTGCCTGTAGAATTCCATGAGCAGAGGAGCCTGGTGGGCTATAGTCAGTGGGGTCCCAAAGAGTTGGACATGACTGAGTAACATTCACTTTTCACCACATCCTTACTTTCTTTTATTTATAGAATATACTAAAATACATCTTTACTTTGAAATCTCTTAATTTTCCTCTTTCATGTTCATTAACTCTACAGATTTCTGTAACCCAATCTCATGTATAACTCATTCCCTGTGGATCAGTGAGTGAACTTTGAAAAAACTGTCTTTCCCAAGAAATGATCAATATTAGCAAAATATTAGCCATAAAATCAGATATAACATGGTTATCACTTGATAACTTCTTATTTTGTGATATCTAGATAATATTGCTTCTAATTTTTTCCCAAATTCTTAATTATGCTACCTTAAGTAGACTGGTAAATTTATTCCTAAGACTTCTTTACTATATTATAATCTCTAGACTTTCCAATTCTTGGTCTGAAGTTAGGATCTATAATTTAAAATGAAAATAATATATTTGTGTTAATGCATTAGAGTAAAACAATACAAAGTTGTCTGTACAGTTTGTTGAACCCTAGCAAAGGGTTTCCTCTCTTAGGGTTTCCTCATCTTTCTCTGGATATCAGAATATATGTTCTAAGAGCATAATCTAGGAAGAGATAACAACAGGATTCATTTTTTTCTGGACTAACTAGTGGTTTGTGAACACAATTGCCATTTTAACCTCAGAGGTCAAACTATGTCGACTTCTGGGATTTCAGTATTGAGGAAGGATTGTGGGGAAGAAGGCACTTTTACTATGCCAAATTGATAACTATGATTATAATCCTCCTGCCCTCATGTAAGGAATTTAGGAAGTGATTTTGTAATCTCCTCATGATAAAGTGTTACTTTGTCTCCAGCCATCCTAATATATTAATCACTCATATACTGATTTTCTGCAGAGAAAATGGAGCTCTCCTAAGGAAAAATAACTTGCACTAAGTTACCAGAAAAATTTACTGTAGATCTGAGATTTAAACTGAAACTTTCATCCACCATACTGCCCTATCTCAGCACCAGTGTGATGAAATAAACTGTGTACTAGGCTATTTTATAGTCTGGATATATTTATTTTTTAAGTGCACTTCTTTTATTAGGTTGAATCATATGAAGTTGGTGATATTTGATTGTTTTTAACCTATAAACATGTGATTTCATCTTCAAACCTAACATATATAAGAGATTGTTGTTCAGTTGCTCAGTCATATCCAACTCTTTGTGACCCCGTAGACTGCAGCACACCAGGCTTCCCTATCCTTCACTATCTCCTGGAGTTTGATCAAAATCATGCCCATTGAGTTGGTGATGCCATCCAACCATCTCATCCTCTGCACCCCCTTCTCCTCCTGCCCTGAATCTTTCCCAGCATCAGGGTCTTTCCTGATGAGTCAGCTCTTTGCATCAGGCGGTGAAAAAATTGGAGCTTCAATTTCAGCATCAGTCCTTCCGATGAATATTAAGGGTTAATTTCCTTTAGGACTGACTGGTTTGATCTCCTTGCTGCCCAGGGGACTCTCAAAAGTCTTCTCCAGCACCATAATTTGAAAGCATCAGTGGTTATATTATTATTTTTAAAAAATAGAATTTTAATCATAAAAATTATCAAAAAAGAAAGAAATTACTTTCTTGGCAAAAAAAGAAAGAAATTACTTCTCATTTATATGGTAATAGTTTATAAAATGTCTCTACATAGATATTTCATTTAAATTCAAGGTATGCACACAATTAAGTCTCAAATCATATTTAGAGTTCCTTTCCTACAAGTTTTTCAAACCACTTTATAAGCTAAGTAAGATGGTCAATCTCAGTTATATTTTGCTTTTGATCCTCAAGGTATGTATTTATCTTATGCCAATTAAATTTATTATTTTTTAAAATGATGTATTTTATTGACATATAGTTGATTCTAGATTTATTCTTTAGTTTTTTTTTTTCTTTTAGATTTACTCTTAATGATTCTTTTCCTCATGTACACTCTGGACACTATCTCCAAGTGAATGTTACTGTGCTAGGGGGTCTGCATACTTTATCCCATCAATACATATTTTAAAAATGCTTTCTTAAAGAGCTCTCAAATCTATCTACTTATCTCTGTTCAACTATATATAACTGTTCCCTTTCTCCAAAATACCGTAATTTTCATCTAGACTAATGCAGGGGCTTCCTTATTGGTTTTATTATATCCCTGGGACCATCTCAAGTCTTTTCCTGTTATCCTGCCTGCTCTCATTCATGTCTACAAAAAAAAAAAAAAAGAAAAAAACAAACAAAAAAAACTTCAGTGGATTCCCATAGCTCTGAGGAAAAAAAGTCCTTAACAAAAGTCAGAGAACTGGTCCTGTCTACCTCTCAAGCCTAATCCCACATCCCTCTGTCCATCATACTTTGTACTTGTGCTACGTATGAGTTTATTTTAACTCTGAATCAGCTGCTGAGGCTCTGAAATCAACCTGTCAATTGATTGACCCATCACGTGTGAATTCCTCTCCTGTCCCTTCAGTGGTGTGGGGATTGTCACCCTGGGTAATTCTCTAACTGCTTTGTGCCTCGGTTTTATTATTATACAGTGGGGGCTGATGACAGCAACTATTCCACGTAGTTGTGAGAACTAAATGAAATAACATAGAACAAATGCTCAGTGCCAAAGATACAGCACTTGCGTTTATTTATTTAGTGAATTCTCAGCCCCTGATGGGATTGAGATTTTAAGTTAAATGACACCAGGTACTCTATCTAATGGCTTCCCTGGTGGCTCAGCTGGTGAAGAATCCATCTAACTGGTTCAACTTTAACCTCCAACATTAAAATAAAATCACCTTGCAGTTTCCTTCCTTCCTTTGTTACACAGGAATAAATCTAGGGTTTTAAATATTAGCATTAGCTTTTGGAATTAAGGAAAAACAAACCTATAAGTCTTGAGGGGTCTCCAGCTAAGGATAAGGATTTTAAAATAATAATTCAAATAAATAAATCAGTCATTTCATCAGATTCAACTTTTGGTGAACTGATTAACACCAAAATAAAGAGGGATGCTACGGAAGAATGAAAGAAAAAATCTTTTGTCAATCCTCAGATTCATCAGGTGTGGTACAGGGGAAATGTAGTGATATAAGGGAACTGAGAACTATCCAATAAAAAGATGACAGAAGTTTCCTATTTAACCTATTTCATCTTTTAAACTCACTAATCAGAGAAGCTTTAAATGGGGCCAACACTCTCAACAGTTGCAGTTGCAATAATTTTGCAAAAGATCACATGACTAAGAAAACACGTTCAACAAACACATTTTTAATTTAAGCTGAAATGCTTTCCAGAGTAGCTAAATACTGGCATGACCAATGCTAGAGAGGTTCAAGGAGAGAGTGATGAATTCCAAAATAGGAGAAGATGAACTTGAGTTGGTCTTAAATAATAGATTTTAGAATTTTCGAGAACTTGGGAAAAGTTAAAATAATGGTAAAGGCGCATACCTTGTTTTTGTTTTTGTTTTTTTTTAATTTCCTCGCCGCTACTGTATTTCAGTTCATTCATTCTAATAGCAAATGCTGTTTATTTAGTGGGCCAAACTCTGTGCGCTCTGGGACCTCAGAGGCATCTTTATTTCTTTTTGTCTCCCTTTTCCTGTCTGTAGGTCTCAACTAAATACTATTACCTCAGCAAAGTCATTGCTGACATTAAAAAAAAAAAAACACTTTGCCTTTTATTATTTATATTCATCACTCACCTCCAATTTCTATCATTACATTTTTTTTTTTTTTAACTTTTCAGGGTTTTTTATCTTTCTTCTACAGGGAACACCATAGTATCCTCACTACTTCATGGAATGAATGAATGAATACACCAATGTCTCCTTTAACTACTTTGCAAATTCTTAGAAGGAAGTGAACTTCCATAATTTTTCCTTTCGTGTTAATACTCTGCTTTCAGAACAGAGGTTTATAAAAACATATTAAATGTTACAGAGGTAACTACAGAGCATTGTAAGACAAAGGTCTCAACAGGAATTTTCTAGTACTCCAGAAAATATGAAACGGTTTCAAAGAGGCAGTAATCTATATGTTGGACCTCAAAGAAAAAAAAAAAAAAAAGAGGTATTTACTTGGCAGACAAAGGATCCAATCAGTTTGCATCCAGCCATTCATTCACTCATCTGATGTACATTTATAAATCAATACTCTAAGGACTTACCTACAGATTGAAAGCAATCTCAGCTGAGGCTTTCTTTGTTGGGCGACAGTCCATGTGATCACAAACAGTCATACACAACTTAGTGACAAAACAAGAAGAGATTTAAACCATGTCGTTAGACTTTTATGGGCATGAGGAATATTATGCGATGATAGCACTCTAGTTTTTAATAAAGAATGTGTTACACAGGTAGTTCATGTTCAGATTCAGTGAACACGTGTTAAGAATGGTACATTTCTTTGTATTTAAATTTTACAACAATAAAAGTACACTCAGAAAGCAATAGAACATTTTAAGAACCAGCCAAAATATTCTGTGTTGGGAATTTCAAGAACAAAATATTGTTAAACAACACAAGCAAAGTTCAAAGTAACTTCTTGGAAGAGAGCCCTCCTTCCTTAGGGTACATTTCTAACCTCTCTTAAGATTTTTTTTTGCAGTTAGACATTTTATATAGAGAATGAGGTACAGAAAAATTGTAGCTGGTCCATAGAATATCAGCAAAAAGATTAAAGGAATGGAAAATAGTGCTGGTGAGGAAAGATAAAAGAAACTTGGGTTATTTTGTGTAATTTCCAGAACAGAAGCTGAGAGGTTGTTTAACTGCCATCTTCCCCATTTATAAAGGAAATGCCTTGTGTTCACTGAAACCCCTGAAACTGTTGAGAACTTTTAGGTCATCTAATTCAGGCTTCTCTTTTACAAGTGAAAAATCCAGGCTTCTCTTTTACAAGTGAAAACCTTGATGCCCAGAGATCAGATGTGACTTGCTGAAGGTCCTGCCACTCAGTAATCGTTGGGGTTGAGAACAGGACTCAGCGTGGTTGTGTCTCTAGATACCAAGTTAAAAATATCAAGGCATGTTAGTCCTGCAAATGGGAGAAGTCATAACAAAGTCCTAGAAAATGTTGTTCTATTAATATAACATATGTCTACTTGAAGTATATAATTCACCTATATTTCTAGTCCTCCATTTCCTCCTATCTGTTCTGAACAAAAGTTAGAGTTAAAGTTAAAAGTCAAAATCAAAGTTACTCTAGTTCTTGGGCAAGGGCCATGATTGGAATTAATGGGTTAATCATACCCTACTTGTGACAGTTTCTGATTCAGTTAATGTTAGCGAACTGCCGTGATGACTTCCCATAGATATACTGAGTGATTTCAATTGTAGCTCAACTATGAGGAATGTTAACGCTTTCCCTCAGAATCTTGAATATGGTAAGCTCTGTTTGGACACTGTGGAACACCAACATCAAGTTTGTTACTGCTACTGCTAAGTCACTTCAGTCGTGTCCGACTCTGTGCGACCCCATCCCTGGGATTCTCCAGGCAAGAACACTGGAGTGGGTTGCCATTTCCTTCTCTGATGCATAAAAGTGAGAAGTGAAAGTGAAGTTGCTCAGTCATGTCCAACTCTTCACAACCCCATGGACTGCAGCCTACCAGGCTCCTCCGTCCATGGGATATTCCAGGCAAGAGTACTGGAGTGGGGTGCCATTGCCTTCTCCAACATCAAGTTTAGGGCATCTATAAGCCATTTTCAACCATCAGGGAGGCCACTTTGAGCATTCAGTTTAAAAATGGAAATATCTTTGCACCAAGAATATGGCAAAAAGAAAAAAAACTCACAACCTTGATCACATTATAAGCAAACTCATTCTGAATACCGTAAATTACATGATCCATTAAATTTTCTGCAGTGTTTGTTAAACTATGCTTCACTGAGTTCTCTGAATGTTTACAACCGAAGGCACTGGAAATAGTATTAGTCAGAAGAAATACTTCTCTTTAAGAATAGATTACTGAGTTATTTCTTCCTAACACCTCAATTACTGAAATAGGTAACTCGTATTTATTGTAAAGTGCTATGCCCTGCATCCATTATCATGTTTAATCCTGACAACAACCCTCTGAGGTAAGTCATACTATATTTCACAAATAAGAGAAGTCATGGAATGCTTAATAATGCTATAAAAATATTTACTGTGGATTGTGCTTCAGTTCAAACAGTCAAAATGTGACAGAGTTGAGACTGGTTCAGATCAATCTGATTTAGGGCCATTGGTAAACTTCACATATTCATTGAGTGGTAGTAGGTTTGATACAAAGCAGTCATTGAATGCCATTCAGATACTTGAAGTCCCACTTAAGTTTTGGATGCTCCCAGCTTCCAGAGCACCTTCATTTCATACAAGAAGAAAAGAATGGAGAAGAAAGCAGACAAAACAAAATAAACTCTATATCTTCTTTTGTGTCAAGGAGGTTTCTATCTCCTTTGATAGAAAGAAAACATGTTTTCTAGCCTTTAGAAGTACTGGGGACACAATGAACATATTTACTGGGGACCCGTAGTTACTTACCCTGTTTATGTCAGACTGCCCCATACTCCTATCCAACCTCATCTCTTGGCATCACTTTACTGGTGGGTGCACCTCCCACTGAGAAGCATGAAGAACTTCCATTTCAAACCGCTGTTTGGATAATGAAATGCCTGCCCTTCTTCCTGTGATGCCTTGCCAATAGATTGGACCCCATGGGGAACTGCTTGTGAAATCCAAAGTTGTAACACTCAAGGAAACATCCACTCATTGGATGATTCACTTGATTCACAGCCACAGAAAGTAAATAATTCAGCTTACCTGACTTGTTTCAATTTCAACCATCTGAGATCTTTATACTTTTAAGACTAAGACTTCAAAGGTTGATTATGGGGAAGCACAGATATTTCAGGATTTTAGTATCTGTGATGAAGACAGTTTTCTAAAAATAACTGTTATTAGATGAATTGAAAAATGAATAAAAGTTAATTTAAACAAGGTAGAATTAATGATATACAACTGCATTTTACCTCAACATTCTTTTTTTTTTTTTTAACATAATAAGGATTCTAATACTTTTCTTTGCTTTATTCCAGTGATGTCCTATAAGTTTCTATGGATTCTATACAGTTATTTCATAACTGAGCTCTGTAATGTACCAGCTACTTTTGAATATAACTTTAGTTCCTTCTCTATGGTTTTCCTGGCAGACAGATATGCATATCATCTGTAAAGAATAATGATTTTTATCTCCTTTAGAAATTTTATCCTTTTTATTTTGATCACTTTTTGCTTTTGCTGAGCATGTTGTATGCAATCTCAAAAACATAGCTTAATGGTAGATCCATAAAAATCTTAAGTCATGTTCCTGATTTTAATAAGACACTCTACTGCTGAGCTTCCCAGGTTCGTCAGTGGTAGAGAATCCACCTGCAATGCAGGAGACTTGGGTTAGATCCATGGTTTGGGAATATCCCTTGAAGAAGGAAACGGCAACCCACTCCAGTATTGTCGCCTGAGAAATCCCATGGACAGAGGAGCCTGGCAAGCTATAGTCCATGGGGTCACAAAAGAGTTGGACATGACTTAGCAACTAAACTAAGAACAAGTTACTAGAACTAGGCTTCCTCCTAAAAGTTATGCTATTATTGTAACATATGTGTATGTATGTGTATGTTCTGTAACTATTTGGGAAAGAATAAAAGGTGTCAGTTTATAGTTTGCAGAAAAATAATTTGGAAAATCAACAAGTCTGGATCAGAATGTAGACATTCAGTGACAATGTATCTGAGTCAATTACTCATTCTTTCCCAATACCAATGTCATTATCAGAGTTATTAATAGTAGTATCTACCTCTTGGGCTTATATTTAGCATGAAAAGGGAGATATGAAGCCCTTAGCATTAAACTCGGCCCATATAAAAGGCTACATATTAAATACTATCATTAATATTAGAATATTATATTTGGCACTATTTTTTCTGCTCTTGTTAATAGTAGTCATGTCTCTGAGTTTTCTTGGATTTAAAGCAGTATAAGTCAAGGGGTAGTGACCTAATTAACTGAATTGGGTGAAAGAGACTGATGTTACTTTGAATAAAGGAATGTATCCTCTGACTTTTTAAAAATTACTAGTTCTGCCAGTCCCTGACCAGGATAACTATGAAGTTGTACAGAGATATTAATTTTTTTTTCATTTATTTTTATTAGTTGGAGGCTAATTACTTTACAATATTGTAGTGGTTTTTGTCATACATTGACACGAATCAGCCATGGATTTACATGTATTCCCCATCCCGATCCCCCCTCCCACCTCCCTCTCTACCCGATCCCTCTGGGTCTTCCCAGTGCACCAGGCCCGAGCATTTATTTTTAATTAAACAAATATAGTTAGATCATAAAGAATCTGCCTGCAATGCAGGAGACCTGGGTTTGATCCCTGGGTCTGGAAGATCCCCTGGAAAAGAGAATGACTACCCACTCCAGTATTCTTACTGGAGAATTCCATGGACAGAGGGGCCTGGTGGGCTGTGGTCCATGGGGTTGCAAGCAGTTGCACACAATTGAGTGACTAACACACACAAATACAGATACAACCTAAACAGTTCCAGGTTGGCCTGGAAGGAAGGAGTGCATGAAGGGAGCTGAAGTTTGGAGTATTCACTATAATGAAAGGTCTTAGGACACAAAGTTTATTTAGTTGTTACAATAAAAGAATCCTGCAAAATATGTATTTCAATAAATGCCTCTTCGTAAATATGTAAGGATGTACATAAGCAAATACACAAAATATAATCAACTTTTTCTGCCACTGCCCACCCCCTTAATCCTCCAGAAACCTAGCAGGCCAAAGAGGAGGTTCCCACGGCAAAGAGGAGAGTTCATACCTACCTATGTACTTGGTAAGGCTTGATGCTTTTAAAAGTCTAAATACTACATAATTTATTTTTCCTGTAAAATTCCTTTTGGCTTTAAAGATGATTACTTGTGCAAATTATTTTTTAATGGAGAAGAGTGATAGTGTAATTAATGCATCCTTGTTTTTATATCAATTTCCTATCTCAAAGTAAAATTTAAGTTCTTGAGGCCTTCAGTGTTAATGAGTATTTATTCCTCTTTTCCCTATATAAAAAAGGTGAGCATTTTAAGCATGATTAAAATTGATGACAATTTCATTTACATAATTATAATGTATAGCTTATAAAAATGTATCAAAAATAAAGTTCTGTGTATGGTATGTGTATATTTTTTCTACAAAGGAAAAAACATGGAAATTTGTTTGGAAAAGACAGACTTTCATTGCCTGATATCTTTCTATGGGAAATCAGACATCGGTGATATATATGGATATATTCAGTCCTATGACCCTCAGCTTCCTTGTCTGCTGTATGCAATTGATGATACCTCCTCGACAAGGTTGCTGTGATGATCACATAAGATAGTGATAGAAAAGAGAAACATTAGCAAGAGCAGAATCGCAATAATATTTCACATAATGTTTATAAATTTCAAAAAATAAAATGATGCAGTGGTTGAAAGCTCAGGCGCTGACCCACAGTGGGGCTTATGTTTGAATCTCGACCTCACTGACCTCGTGACTGAATGAATTGTGCAAGCTCTGCAACTGTTCCTTCAACTGTAAAATGGAGTAACAATAGTCCCGACATCGTAAGATTTTAGTAAGCCAATATATTAAAATACTGGGCACAGTGCCTGGACCTCGTGTGCACGCGCATATGTGTATGTGTGTGGGCACATGTGTGCTCATGTTTGCTCAGCCTTGTCCCACTCTTCAAAACCCCAGGGACAGTAGCCCACCAGGCTCCTCTGTCTATGGAGTTTTCCAAACAAGAATCCTGGAGCGGGTTGTCACTTCCCTTTCCAGGGGCTCTTCCCCACCCAGGATTCAAACCTGCATCTCTTGTGTCTACCTGCGTTGGTAGGCAGGCTCGTTACCAGAGAAGTCCCCTGGACTTCGTAAGCTCTGATGCTCTGACTGTCGTTATTGACTGTATTGTTGAATAGAGCAACTGAAGAGACAGTGCTTTGAACCTGGGTCCTTTCTGTTCTTTCTGTCTCAGTTTTCTGAAATCCTGAACGTCTGTCCTTTTACCAATGGGTCTGAGTAATATGAAAGGCCCAGCTGGCTTGACTAGATCTTGCTCTGTTAGTGTTTCCAGTGTCTGCAATGACTGAACCCTGAATTGTAGAATCAGTGTAAAAAAAATAAATAACTTACTGGGACTTCTCTGGTAGTCCAGTGGTTAGGACTCTGTACCTCCACCATTGGGAGAGCGGGTTTGATCCCTGGCCAGGGAACTAACTCCAACATGCCATATGGCGTGGCCAAAAAACAACAACAACAAAAATTCTTAACTTACTAAGTTTGACATTCCAAATAACTCACCAATAAACATCTGGTTAAAATATTTCACGTGGGTAATCTGGTTTCACCATGGATTTTACCAACATGTGCCAGATGGTTCCTCACTAACATAAGTCTGAGTAAAGTATATGAGTCCCTCTAGGATATTTGTAGCTTTTGTGGTTTAACCATCAGCTCATAACATTCTAAATTACCTCTACAGTCCTAGTTCAATCCAACAAACATGGAGAGAGACACAAAACTCGGCATCAAGTGGCACAGATAGAGCATTTACACCTCAGCCCACACCTCTCTCATTGAAACAGCTGAGTCTTTTCACTCTTAAAATTCAAGTCCCCTGAATTCCAAGGCTGAATAGAGTAATGGCTATGACCATGAACTTTGGTGCTAAATAGATATGAGTTTGAGTTTCTTGCTTCCTGTCTACTGGCTGAGTGATCTTGAATTAGTTGTTTCGTCTGACTGTCTTCATCAGTAAGACTAGGATAATGATTCCTACATCATAAGCTGTTACAAGGATTCACTTAGATCATGGATGTCAAATCCTTTCCACACAATAAGTCACCAATAAATGGTGAATTTTATCCTGTCTCAGCCTTAGTTATGCTAAGTTCAAATATGGTGTCATATGTGAATAAATTTTATTCTGCATTCCCCATCACTGATATTCTAAAAAATTACCTAAAATATACATTATGCCAGATTTATTATGATTATTTATCTTAAAATGTGGGTCAACTTTTAGACATATGAATAATTTGAATGTAATTAACAGAATCCCTATATTGATTACTTGTTGTTATAATTTATCATTTCTTACAAAAGTCATTCTTTCGATAAGCTTGGTAATTTATCTTTAAAATTTTGACAAACGCTTCCTTCAGACAGATTCATTCCATTTAAACCAGATGATTGAAAGAGTTTAAGAATTTGCTGTCATTTTTTCTTAATAAAAAATCAGTATGCACACCATCAAAGTTACTAGGCAATCATAATTTTTATCAATAAAGGATTTTTAATTCTATCATGTCCTGAAGGTAATTTTGTAATTTACACATTTTTCTGGACATCTTTGTTTACTTGCCTGTTGTGTTTAATTTTTCCAATCAAAATTATCACCTCTGATCATACTTGTATATATGAAGGGCTTATGGCTATTGATATGGCATAAAATTCCATAAACAGAACCTTCAGTTCATTTATTTATGTGAAATCATTATGTTATTAAATACATACATATCACACGTGGGAGTCATTCTGTCAGCACAAATCTCTTAAGGTTTTAGTATAAACTCTTGAAAAGTTATATTTTTAGATAGCATAGTATGTAACACCTTTAATAATTTCAATGTGTTTTTTATTTCATCTGCATTAATAATACTGTATTTTTTTCTCTCCAAGAATTTCTACATGAAAGATATTATCTTCATTTAACTACAGGGAGCTTGTAATTGATACAAAGTCACATGGTTAATAAAGGGTAGGGTATAATCTTTTGCTCAAGCTTTTTGATGTTTATGTTCAGTGCCATTCTACCTAAACATCCATTACAAATAATATCTTCCAGTGTACATTTCTGTATCTTTGAGTGTTCATTCAGATGTAACAGTGGACTCAATGCAAAAGGAAAAAAATGCAATTGTATCTCATAACAAGAAGCCCTAACATAAATACAGGTTAACACTAGTTAATCAGAGGTTCCATGTCAGTAAGTATCCGTTTTTCGGTCTTACTGCTCTGTCATGCTCTAGAAATGACTTTGTTCCCCAGGCCAGTCCCTTTCAAGATCAAAAGGTGGCCAGCAGAGATGTAAGAAAAAGCCTTCATCCAAAGGAACAGCTGATCTTGAAAGCAAATCTCAAAGATTTTTGTAAACAACATCAGTTCAGTCCAGTCAACACTGGCAGCTTAAATCCAGTCATATTGGGAGAATTTAATTAAGTGAAGTTCCTTCCACAGACAGATTTTTAAATGACATAACCTGATTCTAAAACCAATAAAATATACAAAGCCAAAAACATTTTTTTCCCCCATTTATTCACATCATAAAAACAGATGCAATAACTGTTGGGACCATCTGAAGATATTTCACAAGCTGGTCCGTCTGCCTTGCTGGCATTCTACCCAAGTAGCGTGGGTGTTCTGAGTTCTGAGTTCTCTCTATCTAACACTTGCATAACTTGGCCTGGGATGGAACCATTTTATTTTACTTATTTTTTACTGGCCTGGAGTGGCTTGGAGGAGGACACCTCCAAGTTTTGTTTTGTTTTCACCTCTAAGTCAAGGGCGGGGGGAAGAGTTCTTTTTCGTGTATGTTTGTTCAATGTGTCACAGTGCCTTGCCTGGTAATTTCCTCAAAAGGTGGTTTCAGCATTTCCCTGAGGGTGAGAGAGAAGCTGTAATCTGTTGTTTGCTTGCCAGCATGAATCCTTTGGCTGGTTATGTCCATGGACTTATATATATCTTCCACTTGCTATCTGCCTTATATATTAGGAGTAAAATATCTGCTGATATTTACCAGCATGAAAAAACGTGATTTCTCATCTAATATGTACATCCTCTTCAAGGAAAATTGTGTGCGTCGTATTTCACCCAGAAAACAACTTTTGACTCTGCGTTATCTAAGGACATGAGAAATGGGCATGGATTCAGGCTTAGGCAAAATTAGGAGCTTATATGAGTCATCTTTAGGTAATCTTACAGTTTTTAAACCCTTGCTCTGTGATTTCATTTTTCTCTGCATTAGTGTGCTGAGAAGTAGGTTAGAGAAGATATTAACATTTCTATATTTCATACGGAAATTTTGATTCCTGGAGATGTCAAGTTATTTGTCCAAAAGTACAAATTTTGGACATGCAAATAGAATCTAATTTTTACACTGTGTCACTTAGACAAGCATGGTAAAGAATCTAACACAAGAGTCTAGAGTTTATGTAGAGATCTCCCTCTAGGATTGGCACACTCCTTCTCCCAGCTACCTGCAGGGGTGTCAGACTGTTGAATTTGTCTCTGAGAATTTGCCCTCGGCCCAAGAGATGGGATTTCATGGTCATACCCATTCTCCAGGGACACTCTACTGATTGGCCATTATGGGAGTGAAAATGCCTGGTAAAAATTGCCTTAAGGCATGAAAATGCTGAAAGCTCATCCCAACTCTAGTGCTCCTCATGGAATCAACTGATACTTTTGCTGTGAATACATTGCTCCTAACTTCTGTCTGAGCATACTTTCATCATCTACTGGTAAACTTCCTGCACATAAATTTTCTTAGAATCTGTCTCCCAAAACCTGACCTGAGGCAGGTGGTATCAAGAAGAATAAGGCTCTGACAAAGGATTTTGAAGCTGGACCCAACAATTGTCAATAATCAGCCCATCACTAGTGGCACGTGCAGAATGGATAGTTCTTTAGCATATAGCACATATGCATAGAATACGTGGTGTATAATACCATAGAGCTTGAGCAATAGTTGTGCATTTACAGGGAATTTCAATTGTGGTAAAAGTGGATAAGCTATTAGTGAAAGAAGATGTGCTGGCAAGTGCTTGTCTCAGGTATTTGAAAAATTGGAGGACAGAGGGGGCAAGTATAGGACAATGGAATTAGATAAAGGACTAAGTCTGAATCCAGAAAACGTTGTTAGCATGATATTGAGAAACTTTCATCTCATGCAAAGAGCAGAAAACAATTCGGGTCAAGCCTAAGACTTAATTAGTAGAATAGCAGAATGTTAGAGGAAGCTAATCTCTAGTTCTGAAAGTCTATTATGCCAGGATCGGATCAGGGTCTTAACTTGGAAGACAAGGATGCTCTCAAGATACAGGATGAAGTATATCGGTTAATGCAGCCCAAAATCTTGGATCTCCAGATGACATACAATGCTCTGGACTTATAGAAATTTATAGAAATGATCTGCTATGGTCTGTTAAGGAAAGAGTTGCACTCTTTCATGACAAAATTGCAGAGGACTTTGCCAGCAGGACCATAAAAGAAATACATATAAGGGTCTACTCTAACTTTCCTCTTGACCTCCAGACCAATATTAACTGGATTATGTCACAACATAATTTTGCTGGATAAGTCTTGGCCCTGTTAGGGTAAGAAAGAGGATATATCCAGACCTAGCCAGGATGCACCAACAGAAAAAAAAGAGTTTTATGGGACTAGATCTTGAGATGCTAGAATTAAGATTATAGGGTGGTGTAAGAGATGGTCTAATATCTCATGATAAACATTTTGTCATTCATCTTTATAGTTTCCTAATGTGGAAGCTTAGCATATTGATTTTAGATCTTTCTTTACTAGTGTATGCATTTAATGTTATAAATAGCCTTCCTTTTCTTAACAGCTTTATTGATGTGTAATTAATACACGTTTGTACATATGTTATATATAGTTGGGGGGTTTAGTTATATGCAAACACTAATTATACTGTCAATATAGTCAAGGTAATGGACATATCTAACACCTCTCAAAGTGTCCTTGTATCTCTTTTTTGTTTATTTAACAGTAAGAACATTTATCTGAGATCTATTCTCTTAACAAATTTTGAATTGCATAATACAATATTGTTAGCTATATTCAGTATGTTGTACAGCACATATCTAACACTTATTCTTGTGGGCTAACTGAAACTATACCTATTGAACAACAATTTCTCATTTCCCCCAAATCCTTGCCCTGGCAACCACTATTATATCCTCAGCTCCTGTTTTCACTGTTTTAGATACTTTATAGAAGTGGAGTAACGCAATATTGGTCCTTTCACGACTGACTTATTTCACTGGCACTGTGTCCTCTAAGTTCATTCATATTGTAGCAAAAGTCAGAATTTTTCATGGCTGAGTAATATTCTGTTGTCTGTATATATCCATTCATCTGTTCATGAATACTTAGGTTGTTTTTGTATCTTTGCTATTGTGAATAAAGCTGTAATGATCATGGGAGTGAAGATATCCCTTTGAGATTCTGGTTTCAATTTTTTGATGACATAACCAGGTGTGACATGGCTGGATCATGTGATGGTTTTATTTTAATTCTTTGGAGGAAGCTCTATGCTATTTTCCATAGCTGCTGCACCATTTCACATTCCCACTAACAGGTTACTAGGGTTTCAATTTCTTCAAATCCTTTCCAATGCTTTTTATTTCTTTGAATAGTAGTCATCCTAAAAGATGTGCAGTGATATCTCTTTGTGGTTTTGATTTGCATTTCCCTGATAACAATTTTGAGTATTTTTATTATCCTGTTGGTCATTTGTATGTCTTCTTTGGGGAAATGTTTGTTGAAGACCCAAATTAATCAGCAATGAAAGAGGGGCAGGTTGTAAAAAATGCCACAGAAATGAAAAGGATCAAAAAACCCCCCAATAATAAAAGCCCAGGACTGGATGGTTTTACTGGTGAATTACATCAAATGTTTAAAGAATTAATTCCAGTCCTTATCAAAGTCTTTCAAAAAATTGAAAGGAATGGGGCACGTCCAAACTCATTCTATGAGACTTGTATTACTCTAACATCAAAACAAAACTAAGTATAAGAAAACAAAATTGCAGGCTAATACCCATAGCAGACACAGACTCAGAAAGTGAAAGTGAAAGTGAAGTTGCTCAGCTGTGTCCAACTCTTTGCAACCCCGTGGACTGTAGCCTACTAGGCTTCTCCGTCCATGGGATTTTCCCAGCATGGGTACTGGAGTGGGTTGCCATTTTCTTCCTCAACAAAATACCAACAAACTGAATTCAGCAGCAGATTAAAAGGATATACACTATGATCAAGTGGGATTTATCCCTGGGATAAAAAGTGTGGTTCAATATATACTGACCAATAAATGTGAAACACTACATTAACAGAATGAAGGATAAATTTTCTTCTAAGCTCTGCTTTCTCTGTAGCTGTCAAATTTTTATAATTTATATTTTATTTTCACTTGTTTAAAATATTTAAAAAATTTTTCTCAGTACTTCTTTTTTGATCCATTTGTTATTTCAGTGTGCTGTTTAATCTCCAAATATTTTAGTGTTTTTGTAGTTATCTTTGTGACTCAATTCCTAGTTTACATAATTGTCTGAAAGCATGCTTTATGCAATTTCTATTCCCTTAAATGTGTTCAATTATGTTTTATAGCCTACTGAATCTGGCCTATGTTGATGAAATCTTTTCTGTGTGAACTGAAAAAAAAAAGTGGGTTCTGCTGCTGTTGGAGGAAGTGTTCTGTAGGTGTCAGTTCAAGCTGATTATCAGTGATGCTCAACTCTTCTGTATACTTGTTGATATATTCTGTGTACTGATTCTGCCAAATACCAACAGAGAGGTATTTAATTCTGACTATAGGACTACAGAGAGTTCATCTATTTTTCTTTACAGTTCTATCAGTTTTTGTCCTATATGTTTTGATGCTGTACTATTGGCTGCAGACATATTAAGGATTGTTTTGTCTTCTTGGAGAATTGACCTCTTTATCATCGTATAATGTTCCCCTGTCTTTGATAATGTTCAGAGCCTCAGAGTTCACTTTGTCTGAAATTAATATACCTACTGCCACTTTCTTTTGATTAATATCAGAATGGTTTAGCTTCATCCGTCTCTTCACTTTTTAGTTCATTTGAGTCTTATATTTAAAGTAAGTTTCAAAAAATAAACTTTGTTATACATAATGTGCAGTTGTATTTTTTTAAAAAAATCCATTCTGAGAGATTCTTAATCAGTGTGTTTATTCCATTGATATTTAAAGTTTTTAGTTATATAATATCAGCTTTATTTTTTTTTATGGTTTTCTATTCATTGCCTTTGTTACTTTTTTGTTTTCCACTTATTTTCCACCATCTCTGGTTTTAGTAAATATCTTATGCAATCTCTTTTTTTCTCCTTTCTTATCACATCAGTTATACTTCTTAGTTTTGTGCTTACCCTTGACTTTCTAGTTTGTATTTACAACTATCATCTTTCAGTAACACTATAGCACTTCTATGTATAATGCAAGTGCTTTGTAACAGTATTCTGAATTCCTGTCCCTTATAAATTTTATGGCATTTATTTCACTTACACATAAGGTATACTTTCTTATTATTCTTTAAACAAATTGTAATATATTAGCTCAACTAAGAACAATAAAAAATAGAATATTTTACCTTCATTTATTCCTTCTCCAGTGCTTTTACTTTTTTTATGTAGATCCAAGTTTCTGACTTATGTTATTTTCCTTATTTCTATAAAGCCTCTTTTAACATTTCTTGCCAAGGTAAGTCTACTGGTGACAAATCCTCTAAATTTTTGTTTTCTGAAAAGCTCTTCATTTCCCTCTTCACTTTTGAAGGATACTTTTACTGGATATTGAATTTTGGATTTTTTTTCTTTCAATTTAAATATTTAACACCACCCTCTCATTTCCATGGCTTCTAAAGAAAGGTCCAAAGTAATTATTATCTTTTTTCCTCTATAGGTAAAGTTCTGTTCTGTCTTTCCTTTAGCTTCTTTCAAGATTTGCTCTTTGATTTATTGCAATATGAATATGATATGCCTAGATGTGGTTATTTTAGTACGTATACTTGTTGATGTTCTCTGAGCCTCCTAGATTTGTGGCTTGGTTTCTATCCTTTGGTAATTTGTTCCCTAGCCCTTGGTTATTTGGTTCTCTCTTTTATTTTTTATTTTTTTTTTTTTTATTCCTCTTTGTATTTCAGTTTGGGAAATTTCTGGTGAAGTTTCTTCAAGCTCACTGATTCTTTCCTCTGACATGTTGAGTCTCTTAAGGCACTCATCAAAGGTGCTCTTCCCTTATGTGACAGTATTTTTTATTTCTGGTGTTTCCTTTTGATTCGGTTTTAGGCTTTCTGTGTCTCAGTGTCAGTATCCATCTGTTTTTCCATGGTGCATACTTTTTCCATTACAGCTCTTAGCATATTAGTCAAATTTTTTTCAGCTTCCCAGTATGATGATTTCTTTATCTCTACCATATCTGAGTTTGGTGCTGACTCTTCTTGTCTTTTCAAACTGTATTTTTGTTTTTACTTTTTTGTTGAAAGTTACACATGTTAGACCAAAGGATCTGAGATAAGTAAATCTATAGTGTGAGAATTTCTATTTATTTGGCTAGGAATTAGGCTGCTTTTACTGTTTACATAACTATAAAGATCAGAAACTAACATTTCCTCTGTCCCTGATTTTTGTCTCCCCTATTGTACAGAAGCTCTATTGATGTGGCAGGTGTGTGTGTGTGTGTGTGTGTGTAGCAGGAGGACACACTTGTACCTTTGCCCTTGGGTTATAATCCCCTTAAATGCTTCCCACCCCCTTATCATGATAGGAAGTCTAGTGGGAATTGAAGTCTAATTCTCTTCCCCAAAGTTGATTAGGCTCTGGTAAAATACGTTGTAATTCAAAATGATGACTCATGTCCTCATCTTTCAGATCTTTACTATGAGAACCTGGTAAGGCTTATGGAGTAAAACTCAAAACAGTATAGGGACTCTTCCGAGACTGGACTGCTGGTGTTTCTTTTTTAACTCTCAAGCTTGCACACATTGAGTCTCTCACAATTGGGAAATTGATGGTGTCACTTTCTCTACTCCAGTAATGGTTCCTATGCAAATTTATACTCTTAAACTTTTACTCTAGTAAGTTTTGATTCTCTACATTCACCAGTTTGGGGGGCATCAGTTTTCCTTGTGGCATCAGGTCATTGCTGGACCTCAGAAGAGTTGTTGATTTTCAGTTTGTTCAACTTTTTTTCTTGTTAGAACACAAGTGATGACTTCTAGTATCCTTACAATGCCAGACTGCAAATCGCAGATGTCTTAATACTAAGTACTAAAAAATTCAGTGCTTCCTTCATTGACTCTTTTGGGGTTTATTTTTATAAGCAATGCAGTGCTTTTAGTTTAGCTTTTTTTTTAACCAGTAGGTGCTCAGAGCCAAGTTTTTGTTAATTGAACAATTGAATCACATCTTGTAATCAGCCTGTTGTATGTTGACTTTACACTTGCTTTGTTCAGTTTTACTTTATCTTTATTACTTTATTTTCTTTGTATTAATGTTTACACCTGTGCATAATGCTTCAAGTTTTATAATAATGTTTGCATTTCATCTCTTGTTAATAGTTAATAGAAAGGACTGAGTTTCCTATAAATGAGACAGAGAGAGAGCAAAAAGTATATGTACATGGAATTTTGAAGACCGCTGTGTAAATCCTGAGCTTGCTCATCTGACATTAGACAGTTCAAATCACTTCTCTGCATAGCAGTTTCTTTGCCTACAAAATGAAGAGTTAAGTTATAAGGGACTTCAGGGATCCAGTCTGGAGTTCTTACTCCTTCATTTGACTGAATGTTTTATAAAAGATGAAGTATAATGATCAGTCACCAAATTCCATTATACACCTGATTTCCACAACATCACAGTATTGCTTACGGCAATAACTGTGTCCATTAACTCTTGATCTAAGCCTTTATTTAGGAAATGCAATTTTTATTACAGGAACTCAGGTTATACTTTCTCACTTTTCTTAAAATAAAAAGTAAATCACATATCCAACAGATCTTTCTGTATTTCCCTATCACTCTAGACATCCTCTTAAGTTTTAAATAAAAACACCAAGTTGTATATCTCAGAATTCAAGCAATGGATAAATACCATAGAATCATTAAACTAAAATCATTAAAGTTTGAAAATGAGACTCGCTTTTGATGTATGTATTGTAGGGGAGGTGAGTGTGGCTAGGAAAAATATATTCTACTAATTATGTCTGTTTAATTACATACCTTAAACTTTGTAACATGAGTGCATTTGATTAATGCAAATAATACATGCAATACCCATTTCTGAATGGTATTCAACATGGAAAGATTTGGGAGCAGCCCTGTTTGTTGTTGGGTTTTTTTTTTTCCCCCTTTTTTCACCCAAGAAATTCCTGGGGCACTAAGAAAAAAGCACCTGGGTCTAATTCAATTTCCAGGTAGTTAAGCAATATCAGAAATGCCAAACTGCTGAACTTCAACTTAACTTAAAAACCATGCCCTGAACGCCGAATAGGCTAATGGTCTGCTTCACTCTTTTCATAGCAGAGTGCCCATTTACCTTTCTATGCCTTTACGAAGCAACATTTCTTCTAGGTGAGCACCCCTGCAAGGGCAGGCAGGGAGAGCAGCCTCATCTATTAAGGTGACACAGTTAATCGCCTTTGACAATACTCATTTGTGGCTGAAATGAAGCATTTCCAGACCAGAAATGACACTTTGATATTATGGTGCTATTAACACCTAGATCCACAAATGCCGAGATTTTTGCCAAGGATGCTGAATACCGTGTCGAAATAAATCATTTGACACCTGGGTTGGATAACTCTTGATCAAACATTAACAGACTTTTTGGGGCACGTATAAATACAAATAAAGTTCTGCAAAGTCCTTCCTTCAAGGAGTAGGAAGTAGAAAAGGTATGAGCAACCAGAGTGAGGATTTTAAGCATTCAGTTTATTTTTAACACAATGTGATCCAGATTAAAATAGTTTGTTCTCACTGCTGCCTTCAGACTGTAAGTGGGACATTTAAATAATTTCCACATATCCACAGACAAATGTTTAGAATTATGAAAAACTTGCAGAGCATTGCAGTGCATCGCACACAGCACTTAGCCCAGGCTGAGGGGATCATGACATGCTTCTTAGAGAAGATGGGCTCTAGGCTGAATGGTGAAGAGTACGGAGTAACTATTCAAATGGAGATGTGAGGATAGAGCACTTTAATGTGGGGATATGCAATAAAACCATGAGAAATGGAGCCAGTGGAGTATCTGGAGGAATACAAAAATTTTAAATGATGGGATATGGATGCTGGAATTAAAAAAAAACAGGGGCCAACTCATATAAAACTTGGGGTATTGCACTGAGATGCTTAGATTTTATCTGGAAAGGATGAGGTTTATGCAGTTTGAAAGAAGTGAGTGAAATGATTGCTGATGAAGTTCTACATGTCCCGAAGCATGTGGCCAAACTCTGATAATTGATCCTCCTTCCAAAGTAATACAATTATAAGGATGCTTGGGGATCTATAAATACCCTCCTCCTCCTTTACAGATGAAGAAAATGAAATGCAGAGAAGAGGGGGTGTGATTTGCCTTCAGTCACACAGTGAAAAATTGGTTAAAATTGAAATCTAGAATCTCACCCTAGGATAATTTTCATCCAAATGAGCGCTTTCTCATAATCAGTTCAAATCTAATGCGAGTGTTATAGTCTATGCCAACTCGATGCAGGTTGTGTGCTGTGCTGAGTCACTCAGCTGTGTTCAACTCTTTGCGACCCCATGGACTGCAGCCCACCAGGCTCCTCTGTCCATGGGATTCTCCAGGCAAGAGTACTGGAGTGGGTTGCCATGCCCTCCTCCAGGAGATCTTCCCAACCCAGGGATTGAGCCCGGGTCTCTCACATTGCAGGCAGATTCTTTACTGTCTGAGCCACTGGGAAAGCCCAAGAATGCTGGAGTGGGGAGCCTATTCCTTCTCCAGGGGAACTGCCCAACCCAAGAATTGAAGCGGGATCTCCTTTTCATTGCAGGCAAATTCTTTACCAACTGAGCTACCCAGGAAGCCCAAGGTTACTGTTCTCTAATTTGAAATAATGTGAAATTTGGTGAATTAGCTAGACACTTTGAGAGTGTTAATTCTTTGAAAGAACCAAGAAGCACACGTTATATTTCTTTGCTTCAGAAGATGTGAAGCATCTAGCAGGAAGCCATCTTGAACATCAGAGAAGAGGAGTTTTTTCTGGTAGCTAAATGCGAGATCTTAGGTAATGAGTTGCCTCTGCTTTGGTTTTCTAATCTATAAAATAAAATTAATTCTAGACCATCAGTATCATCAAACCTCATAGAGATTATCAGGATGACATGTGATAATAAATGTGAAACTATTTATTTATAATTTTATTTAGGGCTTTCCTGGTTGCTCAGATGCAATGCAGGAGACCTGGGTTCAATCCCAGCCCTGGGAAGATCCCCTGGAGAAGGAAATGGCAACCCACTCTAGTATTTCTTGTCTGGAGAATCCCATGTACAGAGGAGCCTGGCGAGGTACAGTCCACGGGATCACAAAGAGCTGGATGCAACTGAGTGACTGATACCTTCACTAATAAATAATTCTTTTTTATTTAGTTGTTTTTGGCTGCCCTGGGTCTTGGTTGCTGTGCACGGGTTTTCTCTATTTGCAGAGAGCAGAGTCTGCTGTTCGGTGCGGCGTGCAGCCCTCTCATTGTGGTGTTTTGTGGAGCGCAGGCTCTATGGCGCGTGGACCCAGTGGTTGTGGTGCACAGGCATAGTTGCTCTGTGGCATGAAGGATCTGTCCAGAGAAGGGATTTAACCAGTGTCCTCTGCCTTGTGGGGTGAACTCTTAACTGCTGAGCCATCAGGGAAGCCCTAAAACTGTATTTAACATGCAATGTTCCTTGTCAGTGTTTCTTAGCATGTTGCATGCCCTTCTGGGACTACATGAGATGATCTTAGATAATAGGGGAAAACATGTGCACAAGTTATTACATTGCCTGTCAGCTCCAAATCTACCTTTCTTTGCCCTGATTTATTCAGCTAGAACCTTTATTTCTCCAGTGCCAAGTGGTGCACTGTTGAACTCTTTCCATAGAGGATGCTAGATGGATGCTGGAAGGCATAGCAGAGAAAACCTTTTCGTTTTGACTCTTTTTTTCATCCTCTGTGGCTGTCATAATGTGCAGGACCCATGGCGCTAGCTTTTCAAGAAGCTTGTTAGGCCCCCTAGGGAACAGCTTCCTGTGGGCTAAATGCAGTCTGCTTATCACCTCGTATGCCGGCTTCCTGTGGATATGCTCGGCCCCCATAATACCAGCAAACATTTCCATCTTCTAGGAGGCTTCCTGCAAGGAGATCATGTGAGGAGTCCTTAGAAGCCAGAACTCAGACCTTGCTTAGCTCCTTCCTAGAAATGGAAGCTTCTCCTTATAGTTGCTATTAGGATACTTTTTTAAAAACAATTAAAAAGTCTCTTTTAGTAGTTAACTACTTTTACTAGTTGATATTTCTTTACATTACATTTTTTTTTCTGTGAAAATTTCCAGGGTGGTTTCTGTCTTCTGACTGGACTTTAACTAATACAGAGTATATTTAATATTTGTGTTACTATGTACATTTATTATGAAATTGTGACAAGGTGGAAATTCATAATTTCATGATAGAAGTACAAAGTTTCTGCTACCTTCTAACATCCCACTTTTAAAATTTAAATAAATTGACTTACAGAATACTTCATAAATAAGAGTGAACATAGCTCATGGATATGGCAAAATCATGACAGTTATATGAAAGGCTAAAGTTAAGGAAAATCTCAACTATTTAAGAAAATGAAATATCTCAGGCATTTAATAGTAGTTCTTTGATTTATAAATGAAGCTGACTATTAAGCAATTATTAAATACATTACAGCAGTGTTTACTTAAGCACATAATCTTGATTTATCCTTGCATCAATGCTGGACGGTTATTCCACTCTCCAAATTATATCTAAAATAAAGTAAGATTCATATTGGTTAAGAAAATTGCCTGAAAAGATGACCTAGGAAAGTGAAAGATACAGGACTCAGATCTTGATTTATCTAATTTCAATGTCTGTGCATGTCATTTGTAACAGCAAAATGATGAAAACAAGCTGCATATACCATTGAAGGAGGGTAGTAGTTAAATTGTAGTTCACCAAAAAATGGAATAAAGTGAAGTGAAGTCACTCAGTCATGTCCAACTCTTTGCGACCCCACGGGCTGTAGCTTACCAGGCTCCTCCATCCATGGGATTTTCCAGGCAAGAGTACTGGAGTGGGTTGCCATCTCCTTCTCCGGAGGATCTTCCCGACCTAGGGATCGAGCCCAGGTCTCCCACATTGTAGGCAGAATCTTTACCGTCTGAGCCACCTGGGAAGTTATAATAAGAAAGAGTTATAAATACTTTTAGCCAGGAAATATAGCCATGATATATTATGAGCTAAAAAACAACAACTTGCTGAAATATGTGAATAGAGTAATTGTATTTTTTTAGAACAAAAAAAAACCAGATATGTATGTATGTGTATACATGTGTTTATGAGGGCATGAGAAATATAAGAAAGGCTAAGTGTGCATTAGACCATAGGAGCTGGAACTTTTAAGTGAAAGGATGTGATTTCTTTTTATTAACACATAAAATTGTAAATAGTAAAGTTATGAGTGACCTTTGCTTTCTGTTTAGTTTGTTTTTTTTAGTTATTGTTAGTGCATTTTGAAGTACTCTGTGTCCTCACCACTATGTCAACTGTCTAATTTCAGTGACATTCCAGTAATATGAAACTTTGCAGATGGCTTCACTGGAGGCACCAATCACAGAATGTGATCTAAGGAAGTTATTCTTTGCAAGGAATATTCGCAGAAAGCCCAAACTAGCGTGTGGCTCCTCTCCAAACTCCCCTTCCAAGTATGCTCTGGACTTTTACTGCCAATTAGAATGAAAAGCCTTCTCACCATATTAGCTAAGCTAGTCTGACCTAGGGAATCTCCTCAAAATACAGATATTCCCTGTTAACCTCTTCAGCCATGAAGATCTCAGCTATATTCATAGAAGTTACTGGTTCTGAACGTAAAAAGTGCAAAGGATGGCATGGTTCTCTAATTGCCTTCTATTCACTCCCTTGGTGAAGAAGGGCTTCTTGTCTTGGCATTACCCAGAGAGCTGGACAGATGAGGTTTTGTGTTGTTAGCTCCATGTCTTCAGAGCCTGGGGAAGGAGGATACCTCACGCCATGCAGGGCCACACAAGGGCTGCCCCTGGGAATAGAGTGAACAACTAGGGGCTGTGTGAGGCCGACTCTGTAGTATCAGAAGGGCTCAGTGCCCTCCAGCTCCTGCAGGGAGGATGTGATTGGTTTGGTTGAATAATTCTGTGCACTGCGAAGGCTAGAGCTTTATATTCAGGGATTGCACTTGGTTCTTCGATAAAGAGGATTTTTTTGGCTAAAGCGTCTTATTTACTAGAGCAGAGTGGGAAGGGAAATTTATAGTTAAGCCATTTGAGAACTTTTCAGTTTTACCATATGTGAAACATGGCATTTAATATTGGAACTTAATTTTTTTTCCATTTATTTTTATTACTTGGAGGCTAATTACTTTACAATATTGTAGTGGTTTTTGCCATACATTGACATGAATCAGCCATGGATTTACATGTGTTCCCCATCCTGATCCCCCCTCCCGCCTCCCTCTCCATCCCATCCCTCTGGGTCTTCCCAGTGCACCAGCCCTGAGTACCCGTCTCGTGCATCCAGCCTGGGCTGGTGATATGTTTCACCCTTGATAGTATACTTGTTTCAATGCTGTTCTCTCAGATCATCCCACCCTCGCCTTCTCCCACAGAGTCCAAAAGTCTGTTCTGTACATCTGTGTCTCTTTTTCTGTTTTGCATATAGGGTTATCGTTACCATCTTTTTAAATTCCATATATATGTGTTAGTATACTGTAATGGTCTTTATCTTTCTGGCTTACTTCACTCTGTATGATGGGCTCCAGTTTCATCCATCTCATTAGAACGGATTCAAATGAATTCTTTTTAATGGCTGAGTAATATTCCATTGTATATATGTACCACAGCTTTCTTATCCATTCGTCTGCTGATGGGCATCTAGGTTGCTTCCATGTCCTGGCTATTATAAACAGTGCTGCGATGAACATTGGGGTGCACGTGTCTCTTTCATATCTAGTTTCCTTGGTGTGTGTGCCCAGAAGTGGGATTGCTGGGTCATATGGCAGTTCTATTTCCAGTTTTTTAAGGGATCTCCACACTGTTCTCCATAGTTGCTGTACTAGTTTGCATTCCCACCAACAGTGTAAGAGGGTTCCCTTTTCTCCACACCGTCTCCAGCATTTATTGCTTGTAGACTTTTGGATAGCAGCCATCCTGACTGGCGTGTAATGGTACCTCATTGTGGTTTTGATTTGCATTTCTCTGATAATGAGTGATGTTGAGAATATTGGAACTTAATTTTTTTAAGTCTTCACCACATATGGTGAAAACAGGGGCTGACCTCAAATATTAATAGATCACACTTGGTACTAAACTTTACTAGTTTCCTAAATACAGCAGCTCCCTTAGTTCAGGGCTTGTGTGGTAATATTTTTTTTTAATGAATTTGTTGACTTCTTAAAACAATGTCACATGTATTTTAGGAAAAATAATAAGTTTTTTTTTTATCTTTGTTAGGTTCCATAAATATCCCCAACTTCACACCACAAAATTAATTTCTGTCCTTGAGTTAGAACTAGGGAATTTTCAATGAGGAGATTTTTCTCATATAAAAGAAAAAGAACAACCTTTTTATGTCATCCAGGATTTTTGATAACTGACTTAAATATGATTTTAGAACAGCACTCATAAGAACATAAACATGGGCATTATAATTAATCTACAGCTCGGCCAAGAAATAGACAACTGTACAGGGAACTGATTGTGCAAATAAGTACATTCTATTAAGAGGCCAGACAGATAGTAGCATGTGGGTTGAACTACCAAGGCACTGTAGGAAAAGCATATTGTCAGTAATAACTAGAAAAAAGTCATAAAAGTTTATAGCTACTGAAAACAACTCAGTTCAATGAACATAAAGGCCAAGCATCCTATTTTTTAAAGGATACTGTGTAAGGATTTCCTAGGAGAAATGAGACATTGTCACAGAGGGATCAGGGTTACCTCTGAGGCAGGCCAGGATGAATCCTACCAACCTCTCACTGGCTTAATCAGTATGAGATTCTACTGACTCATGTGGAAAATGGGAAAAATAATGAAGCTTCTATCGTGGCTTTTCTATGAAAAGTAAATGAGCTTCTGCATAGCAGATGCTTTGCAGAACACTGGGTATATATTAAGTGCTCAGTGAATATTGGTCTCCTTTTTCATACTGCCCCAGCAATGATTTAGGCTTTTAGAAAAGCTGAGGAATTATATGTGACCTAAATTCTTTCTGAATTATTCACATTGATTATCCAGAAGTGGAACTCTAAAGTCTACATAGGAGTCACCTGGGAAATTACTGGAATGCCTTGCTTTTGACCCCCAATTTTTTTATTTGAATCTGCATTTATGTGTAGTGGGGCCATGACTGTTCTGATTAAACAAGTACTTTAAGTAATTCTTAAGTATACTTTGAGATGACTAGTGTTTTCAATCTGAATAAGCAAATTTTTCCCAAATGTCTTCTTTATACTTACCAAGTTTTCTTTAAATAAGCACTAGTCATATTCATGTTCTAGTGAACAAGAAAAAAAAAAAGAGCAAAGAACAAATATTTGTATTACAAATAAGTAGTTCCTTTTAATAACAGATAATCACAATGTGAAGTGAACTTTTATCAGTGAGATATGCTATCTAGAAGGAAAAATTACTGAAAGGTTTTTGCAGGGACAGCAAGATTCAAAAAAATGTGTTCTTTGTTCTCTTGGGGATTGTTATCGTTTGCTGTTCAGTTGCTCAGTTGTGTTCAGCTCTTTGTGACCCCATGGTCTACAGCACATCGGGCTTCCCTGTCCTTCACTATCTCCTGGAGTTTGCTCAAACTCATGTCCATTAAGTTGGTGATGCCGTCCAACCATCTCATCCTCTGTGGTCCCCTTCTCCTGCCTTCAATCTTTCCCAGCATCAGGGTCTTTCCCAATAAATTGGTTGTTCGCATCAGGTGGCCAAAGTTTTGGAGCTTTAGTTTCATCATCAGTCCTTCCAGTGAATATTCAGATACACAGAATTATTCTCTGCTCCTTGCAAGAATTCTGCTGTGGAAACAGCAGTCCTTCCCTAGTGACCTCCAAGAATGGATGGGCTGGGTTCACCAAGGGCCAGATATCTGTTCAGATTGCAGTACTCTCGGGGAATATAAGACAACAAACATTCCTGAGTTTATTTTGATCCTTAGTCCCAGTGGGTAGAGAAGTCCTGCCAAAGCTGGAGGTCAGTGCTTTGTGAAAAATGAGGCACATTTGGGATACAGAAGGATGCACAGGAAACAGGAGAACTCAGAGCAATGCACTGTGCTCCTGATGACTCGGGAGTAATGCCATGAAAGGAAAGAGGGGTGGCACAGAGAGAAAGCTCGTGTGTCTGCGGGGAGGAAACTGTTTCTCTTCACCTCGTCTCTGTCTTCCTTAAGAAAGCAAGTATCCATACTACTCTTTAATTCCTATGGTGATCCTAAGGGGCAGAAATTCTTATCCCAATCTAGAAGAGGTTTAGAAAGTTTAAAGTCATCTAGCTAGAAAGTCATAGAAATGGAGTTAGAAACCTTGTCTATGTAGAGATGAGGCTGTCTGTTTCAAACACATGTCACTATCTTAGAATTACTAATAAACAATGGCTGTTGTTGAGTCGCTCAGTGGTGTCCCACCCTGCAACCCCATGGACTGTAGCACGCCAGGCTTCCCTGTCCTTCACCATCTCCTGGAGCTTGCTCAAACTCGTGTCCATTGAGTCCTTGATGCCATCTAAGCATCTCATTCTCTGTCATCCCTTCCTCCTCCTGTCTTCAATCTTTCCAGCTTTAGGGTATTTTCCAATGAGTCAGCTCTTTGCATCAGTTCAGTTCAATCTCTCAGTCGTATCTGACTCTTTGCAACGCCATGAACCACAGCATGCCAGGCCTCTCTGTCCATCACCAACTCCTGGAGTCTGTCCAAACCCATGTCCATTGAGTCGGTGATGCCATCCAACCATCTCATCCTCTGTCATCCCCTTCTCCTCCTGCCCTCAATCTTTCCCAGCATCAGGGTCTTTTCAGATGGAGTCAACTCTTCTCATCAGGTGGCCAAAATACTGGACTTTCAGCTTCAGCATCGGTCCTTCCAATGAACACCCAGGACTGATCTCCTTTAGGATGGACTGGTTGGATCCCCTTGCAGTCCAAGGGACTCTCTCCAACACCACAGTTCAAAAGCATCAATTCTTTGGTGCTCAACTTTCTTTATAGTCCAATTCTCACATCAGTACCTGACTGAGAAACCATTGCTTTGACTATACAGACCTTTGTTGGCAAAGTAATAGACAATGTGACCAACAACAAAAAAAAAACCTTCCTCTTTCCTACTAGCATAAGAGTGTGAGTAGTGAGAGTGAGATGAAGCAAAATGGACCTTCCCTGGAAGTAAGATAGACAAGTTCCAACATTTTATAAACTGAGCTCATGGCAGTAATGGACAATCTCCCTTTCTTTCATCCTCCCTCCATTCTTCTTTTTTTTCTTCCAGTTTTATTGGGATATAATTGACATACAGCACTGTATAAGTTTAAGGTGTATAGCATAATGATTCAACATAAATACATCATGAAATGATTATCACATTCTTCTTTCATTCCTTCCTCAGAGCATCCCATCAGTAACCATTATGTATCAGTCTTTGCTACAAAATGTGTGTAGGAGATTGTCTCTGCCTCTTACTCTCCTGCACCTGCTGTATTCCAGACATGTGAACATTCTTACTGTTCTTCAAACATATTCATCAATTGTCAATTACTTTCCCATGTGCTGCATACCTTAATTTTATTTCATTTTCAGGGTTTCCCTGTGATACTCAGATTTCTCTCAATATCACAAAGATATTATTTGATACTGACTATCAAAGACAAAAGTCAGGAACTTTTGACTTTGGAGGGTTTAATCCAAGCAAATACGGTAGTGGCAAAGGTGGGGAATTGTGGCCTTTGTAAAAGACAAAATTGGGGCTAACGATGGTGATTTGAAATCCTGTAACTCCTAAGCAGCAGTCCCCCAAGGCCCTTTTCAGCCTTCAGCACAAATAAGCATTGACTCCTATAGCATGTGTTAAATTTATAATCACAGTTTACAAATATCTTCAGCCTGTAGCAAATTGCTGCAACTATTTCTTGTTTCTATCCCAAGGCGATATGTGATGAGTACTTAAACACATATGCACACAACTCTATATATTATTTGAAAAAAAATGATGTGTATTTTCTTTATCCCTCAAGCAACTTCCATCAGTACATGCGATGCTATACTCTGGTGGACATAATAGACCTGGTGGACAAAAACTCTCCAAATGACTGGATAAATTTGGCAGCTACAGACCAAATGGATGGAAATTGCTGGGTCATAAATAGCCCATTAAATTGAACCTGTAAGCACACAGTTTTAAAAGGCACACACTGCAGAAATGAATGGGGCTTCTCTCATGGAGTAACTCCTTGGTGTTGCCAATCTACCATGAAACAGCCCACACACTGCTATTCTTGGCGGTAATGGCCCCAAAGACAAATTAAGTATCAGTACACTTCTCCCTGGGGGTTCCCAGGTGGCTCAGGGGTAAAGAGTCTGCCTACAGTGCAGGAAATTCAGGTTTGATCCCTGGGTTGGAAAGATGCCCTGGAGAAGAATGTGGCAGCCTGCTCCAGTGTTCTTGCCTGGGAAACCCCATGGACAGAGGAGTCTGGCGTGCTATAGTCCATGGAGTCGCAGAGTCAGACATGACTGAGCAGCAGCTACAGATGTCTCCCTATTTAACAATATCATTGCTCTGAACTTGTTAGAAGTGGCCTGTAAAGAGACAAATAGGACAACCTCCCAAATAGCACATCTCACATTGCTTTGTTGCTTAACTACAGATGCATCAATGCCAAGTGGTCCACAGAGCATGGGCCTCTGAGTTTTAATTGAGTGTGTTTCTGTCTCACAATTCCCTGCTGGTCCCTCTCTTGTCTCCATGCTGCTCCCTTCCTTGCCTACTAATGGGAGAGACAGTCCCAGGTCTCACTGGGCTTTGCTCCCCTTTCCTGCAGCTCCCGTGCAATTATGTGAACATACTGGTCATCTTGTTGCCATGCATTTGTTTTCAAAAGAACCTCTGAAATGACTCCTTGATGAAACTTGTCGGAATCTAAAATAAATCCTCTTTTACTTGGGCATGGTAAACATAAAAACTTCAAGGAAAACAAAAACACTGACAGTGAAAAAATCAATAGATCCTTATATATTATTTTTATTAGGGACCTTGTCAAAGTAAAATAACAACTTTCTTTTTCTCTGGCACTGAACACACTGTTTTATGGGCAGAACAAAATGGCCTTTATTTTCCCCTTTGGGGGCTGGTGGATGCATGGCTGCATAGAGGGGAGAAGTAATGTGTTATAGTTCCCTGTGTCCAGGCAGCTGATGGATTCTCCCTTGCTTCGAAGCAGTCATGGTGTCTGTGTTTCCAGCCCAGGGCTGAGATGAATAAGGACTCCATTCATTTTGTGATGGAGTCTGTCCTCTAGCCAGGTAAACTTCTCTGAAAATTACCCCGGATACCTGAATATTTACTGAGAACTTACTACATTCCAACCATGCTGCTGAGTACTTCATGTGCATCTTCTTCCTTGTATTTGTCATCACCTAGTATTTTCCTATATTTATTATATCTGTGTGTGCGCTCAGTTGCTTCAGTCATGTCCAACTCTTTGTGACTTCATGGACCATAGCTCACCAGGCTCCTCTGTCCGTGGGATTTTCTGGGCAAGAATACTGAAGTAGGTTGCCGTGCCCTCCTCTAGGGGATCTTCTCGACCCAGGGATTGAATCCTCATCTCCTGTGTCTCCTGCATTGCAGGCAGATTCTTTACTTGCTGAGCCTTTGGGGAAGCCCAATCTAATTTATTATAGAAAAGTATATATTTTAGGGCTTTCCTGATGGCTCAGTTGGTAAGGAATCCACCTGCAATGCAGGAGGCTCTGGTTTGATTCCTGGGTTGCGAAGATCTCCTGGAGAAGAGATAGGCTACTCACTCCAGATTTTGCTTCCTTTTAACAGACTGTAAGCTCCAATGGCACAAGACTTGTGTCTGTTTTGTTCACTGCTGCATCACCAGCCCATTGAGCAATGTCTAGTCAGAACAGAAACACAACAAATACTTAGAAAATAAGTGATTAATCTGTGTGAAGTCTGTGAAATAAATCTTGTTCTTAGCCCCAACTTCTAGATATTAAGCAATAACCCTGCAAAGATATATAACATACTCCAGGTTGGACAGGTAATGAAATTCAAGATTTGGATTCACAGTATCTGACGTTAAAATCCACACTGTTCAACTACATAGTAGTGACGGTTACTGGCTTTGTTTGTTCAGAGATGAAGGCCCCTTGGAATAGAACAGTTGGAGATATTCCTCTTCTCCTATGTCCATAAACCCCAATTTTGGGCAACAAGTTCTATTATTTCAGAAAGCAAAGCATGCCAGTCTAGTACTCAACTTGACCTTAGTTGTGGGTGTTGGAAAAGTATTGGAGACTGCTGAGTAGGAAGAGAAAAGAATTCAGGGGAGACAGGGAGACTGAAAGAGAAAGGAAAAGCAAAAGATGAAGGGGACAAAGAAGAACATGACAGGAAAAAGGAAGCATATTTTGTGTCTGAAGATTCATCTGTCTCCTGAGAAGTCAAAACCTCTTTTCTGCGGCATTCAGTCTCTGAACAGGGCTGAGTGGTTTAGATTGTTGTGCGTGCATTAGAGGTGATTTGCCGCAGACCAATTTAGAGGTCACTTAGGCATGAAAACAGTGAGCTGGAAATTGTATTCCTAATGAAACAATATCAGTAATAGCATATTTAAATGAACAGCATCAGTAATAGCATACTCTAAATGTGTCATTAAGTCTGAATTGTTAGAATCAGAGTATTGCTGTTTAATAGATTTTATTTTCTTTGACAAGTATTTTTATATTGGTCACATTGTGTCTCTTTACTGAAGTTACAAAGCTCTCAAAAGTTACACTTTTTCTATGTTCATGTGTTTTATTTTTTACAGTAACATTGTAGTCGGGCATCTCTTTTTAAACTTTCTATTACTATTTAACACAAAAGGAAGGACATTTTTAAAAAGCAAGTTAAGTTCACGTGTCAACAGAGTATATAATAAAATGTTAGACATTTTCACATTTCAATGTGAAATAAGGTTGGCAGTTCAGTCTAATTTTATATTTCTAACAGCATGTTGTGGGAAAAAAGTACTATTATCAACTAGTATTAGATCTGCTTTCATTTCAAGATTACCAAGTAACAATACGAGACCTTCAGAGAACATAATGGGAATAGTTTTATATTCTTAAAACATTTTTTTTCATATTTATTGACTGCATTCAAGTTGTCTTTCTGAGTCACTCTTATGTTTACACAAAGAGATGGGGAAACATTTGAGAAGTTTTCAATCAAGTTAATTAGTGCTGAAAAGTACTTTTGGCTGTTCAGGCAAGGCTTTCGATGTATTCTTAGAAATACTTTCATCGTGGCCCCATGCCTGTTTACACAAAGCCCTGTAATCTATCTCATGTTCCCTGGGACAAATGCTGACAGACGAGACACACAGTGTGGGATTCTAGCCATCAGCCTGCGATGGTGCCAGTTGCTTTCTTCTCTGGACACTTAATCTCTCTTAATGCTCACAAGATTACTCTAAGTAAGACACACGTTTCACAGTGGAGAAACCTAGCATAAAGAGGCACCAACTGCAGACACGGTAGAATTGAAACGCAGGTCACTGACTCTGTGGTTTTTTAATTCTTTAGGATTTAACTCTGCAAAAGCCTTCATAATGATTCCACCCAGCACTCTGTTTTCCTTCTTGCTGCAGTAGAATTTTGGTTAAGCAAGCCTGTGTTGGAACTTACCCAAGTAAGCCAAACCATTGATTCATTTCCATGATTTTATTAAGAAGTGCTTCACGTACAAGCCAGTCTGATGTCCTGAATGTTGTGGACAACATTTTAGTGAATCAAAAAAATTTTTTTACATGTATGGATGTGAGAGTTGGACTATGAAGAAAGCTGAGCACTGAAAAATTGATGCTTTTGAACTGTGGTGTTGGAGAAGACTCTTGAGAGTCCCTTGGACTGCAAAGAGATTCAACCAGTCCATCCTAAAGGAGATCAGTCCTGGGTGTTCATTGGAAGGACTGATGCTGAAGCTCAAACTCCAATACTTTGGCCATCTCATGCGAAGAGTTGACTCATTGGAAAAGACCCTGATGCTGGGAGGGATTGAGGGCAGGAGGAGAATGGGACAACAGAGGATGAGATGGCTGCATGGCATCACCGACTCGATGGACATGAATTTGAGTAAACTCTGGGAGTTGGTGATGCACAGGGAGGCCTGGCGTGCTGTGATTCACAGGGTCTCAAAAAGTCAGACATGACTGAGCGACTGAATTGAACTGAACTGAAGGCAATCAATACAAGAGCTTTTGTTTACCAGCAAAAGCTTTTAAAGGACAGGCTTCCTTGGACAAGAATAAAATGACAAAAAGTGATGTTACCATGCTAGCTGAAAACAGAGTTATACAAGTTAAAATCAAAGGCTAGGAAAAGATCTTGTCTTTGCCGTTTTAGCTCCTTGGTTTGTCTTCTTTCTCTTTTCTCTCCTACAGATGCCATTGTCTTCCATGAGTACAGCTGTTTATTGCAGTCCCTTGCTCTCCTCTGGGCTCCAATGTTTCAAATTATTGAGGGAGTCCTTTTTGCTTTCTCCATGAATCCCTCACGTACAAGTTTCCACAATAAGGTTATCACTTTCTCTTCAAACCAGCTTCTCCTCTTTATTCTTGTTCAAAATCCAGACTTGAAACATTGAAACTATCTTTCATTCCACAGTTGGCTTTGGTAGAGGAACAGAGTTAGCAGAATTCTACAGCTCACCACAATAGAGTAGATTCTGCAAGTAGAACAGCATTTAGCTTCATGTGAGTTATGGAAGAAACTCTGTAAGTTGGGCATTTCTAGGTTCTGGGCACCCCTACTGGGATATTTTAGAGATACAATGTACATTTCTTAGAGATGAAACTTTGGTATAAGATGACATCCTTAGAAATTCTTTCAAGTTGGTAGTCTTGATCCTGTTTTTCATATAATCAAGCTGAGATTTGGTACTATTAGATAAGTTTCTTAAAATGCTACAAGGAGGGTGGGATTCAAAGATTTTCCATTTCTCCTTAACGAGACGTTTCCTAAGAACATGACCAACTATTGTAAAGCATCTCTATTAGAATACTTTATAATTTGTCTTTAAATGCAAAATATGATTGGATATGCTTAGAGGTGGTCAAATTCTGATTATATTTTGAAGATAGAGTCAACATGATTTACCCAGTACAGGGTAAATAAAATTCTCAGTGTCTCTAGACATTGAAGTGGTGTTTGTGTTAAGTAGGCCATTGGATGGACAAATTTGGAGTTTAGGATAGAAGGTTTTGCTGGGGTCAGTAAGAGAGTTACTGGATATTATGGACTTTTAAGGAAGTGTGTAAAAGTGAAAGTGAAAGTCACTCAGTCTTGCCCGACAATATAGTCCATGGAATTCTCCAGGCCAGAATACTGGAGTGGGTAGCCTTTCTCTTCTCCAGGGGATCTTCCCAACCCAGGAATCGAACCCAGGACTCCTGCACTGCAGGCAGATTCTTTACCAGTTGAGCCACAAGGGAAGGAAATGTGTGCTGTGTGCTTAATCACCCAATCATGTCCAGCTCTTTGCAATCCTATGGACTGTAGCCTGCCAGGTTCCTCTGTCCACGGGGATTCTCCAGGCAAGAATACTGGAGTGGGTTGCCATGCCCTCCTCCAGGGGATCTTCCCAACCCAGGGATTGAACTCAGGTCTCCCTCATTGCAGGCAGATTCTTTATCATCTGAGAAACCAGGAGAGCAGATGAGCTTATCCTGGAAATAAGCATAGGTAAAAAAGAGAAGATAACCAAGGATTGATTCTCAAACACTTTATACTGTGAAATTGGAGACAGAAATAGGGATGATTAAAGTAGACAGAGAGGGATGATCAGTGAGATGAGCAGAAAACTAAGAGTATTCGTTGTTTTGAAAGCCAAGTAATGAGAGTTCATCAGGGTGGACAAAGCAGCTATATCAGGTAATTGGTTAAAAAAAAAAAAAAAAAAGATCAAAAAAAATGGGCAGAGGAACAAAGTAGATATTTTTTCCAAAGAAGACAAATGAGCAACATCTCAGTAATTATCAGGGAGGCAATAAAAAAATGCAACAGAATATTGTAACTTCACACCTGTTAGAATGGCTATTATCAAATAGACTAGAGACAACAAATGTTGGTGAGGATGTGAAAAAGAGAACACTTGTGTGCTGTTGGTGGGAATGTAAACTGGTACTGCCATTATGGGAATCAGTATGAAGAGCCCTCAAAAATTAAAAAATTGAACTACCATATGACTCAGGAATGCCACTTCTGGGAATATATGCAAAGGAGATGAAATCACTATAACAAAGACCGATCTGAACCCCCATGTTCATTGCAGCATGATTCCCAATAACCAAGGCATTGAAAGAATCTAAGCATTCACTGATGGTTGATTGGATAAAGAAAGTGTGATGTGTGTGTGTTTGTACATGTGAGGTGAGTGTGTATGTGTGATGGAATATTATTCAGCCATGCAATAGGAAATTTTGTCTCTTGCAATAACATGGATAAATTTTGGGGGAATATGCTAAGTGAAATGTCAGAGAAACATACAATGTGTTCTCACTTATTTTTGGAAACTGAGAGGCTGAACTTACAAAAATAGAGAGTAGAATGATGGCCTCCAGATACTGGGGAGTGAGGGAAATGGGGAGATGCTGATCAAAGGGTACACATTTGCAGCCATAAAATGAATAAGTGCTAGGGATCTAATATACAGAGTAGTGGCTATAATTAACAATACTGTTTTATATACTTGGAAGTTATGAGTATAAATGTTCAGTGTTATCAGATACACTTTTCTAGCTACTTATGAGAGAACTTGGATATGTTACATAAGTTACTATCATAATTATTTCACACAATAAACTATCAAATCATCACATTTTATACCCTAAGCTTCCATATGTTTGTTGTTGTTCACTTGCTAAGTTGTGTCCAATTCTTTGCAAATGCATGGACTACATACAGCACGCCGGGCCTCCCTGTCCTTCACTATCTCCTGGAGTTTGTTCAAATTCATGTCCATGTGTTGTGTGCCAATAATATTTCAATAAAGCTAGAAAAAATAACCACTTGTTCTGATTTAGGTAGAAAGGATACTTTATTATAAGAGTACAATAGTTTGACTAGGATTTTAAGGCAGATCAAAGCTAGGGAAAGGAATAAGTTGAAATCATACTGCACATTTGTTTTACTTTTATTTCTTGCTGCAAACTGGCACTTGCTGTTTCTTAGTTCACATGGAGAGCATATATGGCTTTACATTTCTGGTAATCTCATTCACAAGGGCTTCATCCTTATAACTAGATTATGTCCCGAAAGTCCCATCTGCTAATAGCATCACATTAAGGATTAGGACTTAAATGTATAAATTTTGGAGGGCACACATATTCAATGCATGATGGTCACATATTAACTCTTCAGGAAGCTGAGTCAAGGACATATAAGAACTCTTCATAAAATGTTAACTCTTCTATAAATGTAAAGTTATTTCAAAATAAAATATTTTTAAAAGTTATTTGTATGGGAATATATAAAATTCTATTTATATATGAATTTTAATTATAGACAAATGTAATCTATGGTGACAAATCAGAACAGTGAAAAAACATACATACACACACATATATTTTGTTTTTTGAGGAAAGGGCAATGAACTTTCTGGTGTTATGGATAGCTAAATGAGTATATACATTTTCTAAAACCCATAGAACTGCACACGTAAGAGTGTGTGTATGCATACACACACACACACACACACACACACACACACACACATATGTGACTTTTCTTTCATCATAGACAGTACATTTCCCAGTTAGTTAGGGTAACACCAGCTGTTGAAACAAATAGCCTGAAAAGGCACAAGGATTGAACACAATGGAAACTTACTGTTTTTAGGTATACAGGTCTATCTCTTTGTCTTTGGGAGACTCTATTTTATGGAGTGATACATAGACCCAAGTTCCTTCTGTTTTGTATCTGCTGACTTTCACCTTCCACAACATTGTAATTAGTTGCTTCCATACAAGAAATGGATTTTTTAAAATGTATGGAGAAAATACATCTTCTTACATAATCTTGACTGGAAATGGCACAAATAAATTCTTCTAATCTCTTCACAGTTATAACATGGACTTACCTAGATAAAAGAGAAGCTAGAAAGTGTAATAACTGGGTCAACAGTCACTTAGCAATGACAACTCTTTCCTATAGAAGAGAGAAGCACAAAATTTGGTGATTATCTTAAGATCTTTAATGCAACATGGCATTGCTCCCAATTTTTCTCCTGAATACCATACTGTGCTTTCCCATGTTAGTGATATTTTTGCTTTCAAAAGATATTAGTTTTCAAAACTTCCACCCTTGTATTATACCATCATTTATTCAAATAACCCTCTTTTAACACATTTCTGTTACTTCTTTTACATATTTTTCAAAAATTCGTTAGACTTTATCATTAACATATTAAGAAATAATATTTCTACAAATCTAATTTTCCCTAAAAATCAAGGATAGTAAACATGTGTTTTTTGTTGTTGTTCAATCGTTCAGTCATGTCTGACTCTTTGCAACCCCATGGACTGAAGCTCACCAGGCTTCCCTGTCCATCATCTCCCTCAGCTTGCTCAAACTCATGTCCATTGAGTCGGTGATACCATTCAACCGTCTCATCCTCTGTCATCCTCTTCTCCTCTTGCCTTGCCTTCAATCTTCCCCAGCATCAGGGTCGTTTCTAATGATTTGGCTCTTTGCATCAGGTAGCCAAAGTATTAGAGCTTCAATTTCAGCATCAGTCCTTTCAATGAATAATCAGGATTGATTTCCTTTAGAATTGACTGGTGTGATCTTCTTGCCATCCAAGAGACTCTCAAGAGTCTTCTCCAATACCACAATTCAAAAGCATTAATTCTTTGGTGCTCAGCTTTCCTTATAGTCCAACTCTCACATTCATACATGCCTGCTGGAAAAACCATAGCTTTGACTAGATGTACCTTTGTTGGCAAAGTAATGCCTCTGCTTTTTAATATGCTGTCTAGATTGAAATGTGGTATCACTACTAGTTTTTTTAAGGCTGTTGATAGACATTGACTTCTGAAGAGATTATGCTTATTCCATCAGTGAATGATACTGTCAAATAAACCTCACCTTTTCCAGCACTGGTATTACCACTGTAATGAAATGTCAGTTTGATATATAGAAGATAATTATAGAGTGCTGATTTATATAAGCGTCTGTACTATTGTGGAGAGGCGAGTCAAGGCAACTGCATTTCTCCTGTTCCCACTTTCGTCTTTTTATCTAGCTGTTTGCTTGAGGATGGGTAAACACCTTGCAAAAAGAACACAAAGATTTGGGAGGGGACAGGTAAAGTAAATTTGTCTATAAGTGTATTTGATTTGTATTTATCTGTTGAATTCAACATTTATGTTAGAAGAGATATAGTCAGATTGGCCTTTGGTTTACATACTGAATGAAACTTATGCTTCAGAGTTTTACCTCTTAGGTATAAGGACAGTTTTGTGTCAGAACTGTGCTCATATGACCAAGAACAACATTTTTCCTTTTTTGTGTGAAAGCATCAATTTTTATGCAGTAAAACACCTGAGGTAAAATATTAGCCACACCTCATGGCTGATCAAGGTTTACCCTATGATTATTTATCTTCTAGGAGCCACAAATATGTTTTGAAAATTTCTCCAGCATTTGTATCACAGCTGTCCTTTTAGAGGAAATAAAAGAATGTTTTCCACTATACCACCTTCTCTTTTCATCCTCCAATAACATTCTCAGGAAAGAATATTCCTTACTCTTGTATGGAAAACACAGTTGTTATTTCCCTTATGAACTTGAACTCCATAACTCTACTAGAAAAAAAGGATGGGGAGAGAGGTCTTCTATTTCTCTCTTTAAATGTACCAGGTTTATTCTCTCTGTTGGATCTTTTCACTTAGTTTGTTCTCCCTCAAAAACTCCTAATCCCCCCATATCCTTAATTTAGCTGGCTTAACTGTCTCCTTCTTATCATTAGGGATTCAGTTTAAACCAACCTAAATTAACTTATCCCTCCCCTTTCGGCACATTGCACCATCTTGTTTTCTTCTTAAGATTTATCACCAGCTGACACTATCTTAATAGTTTAAGCTCCTCCAGGACAGAAATTTTTGTCTATTTTATTCTCTGCTATAACCCTAATTCCTAGAACAGAACCTCATAATAAATGAATGCTGAGTGAATTGTTGGGATTTATTCAATAAACTAATAGGTGATTAAAGTTTATAGGGTGGATTACTTTGGGGCATTTCACTAAAATATATTCTACCATTTGTTTATTGTTTTGAAAACTACAAAACTCATTCACATGCATTGCTCATGAGGAAACAGAAAATCAGCAGGAATGCTGAATGCAGATTTGAAGGAGTGGTTCCACAGGACACAGTTCATATTCGGTTGGCCAAAAATTTCACTGGAGTTCTTCCCGTAACACCTTGTGGAAAACTGGAATCAACCTTTTGGCCACCCAGTGTATCTTCTCCAACTTTCTCAGCTCCCTCTGTCCACCCCTCCCCACCCCAGTCTGTGTATTCATGAGTGTACACACACATATACTGCACACACAAACATATTTAATTCCTCAATATTAGGCACTTATCCCAGAGTTGTCTTGTTTATTGAGACCACCAGCTATCTCAGCAGCTCCAGTAGGAGGGCCAGGTTTTGGGGTTACCATCATTGGACACCAGAGTAGCAGCTGCAAGGGCTTTAACTCCCATATCTACCCCAAATGTTTCTAGGAAGGCGATAGATATTCCCTCCACTCTTAGTTTCAGATCAAGAACTAATGAGTGGGGCTTGAGAAATGGATTTCCCAGAGTCAGTTCTGGAGAAGTCAGGTTGTCAGGTCCAAAACTTTGGGAACATTAATTCTCTGGGGGTTTACTGGGACAGATGAATTACAGAAGATGGCAGATAGCTGAAAGATGAATTCTTCCTTCTTTCTTTTTCCAATAGACTGTGAGGCCCAGTGTGATTCCACATACAGCTGAAGTTATCCTGCTGTTGTTAAGTTAGTAATGGACCACTTTGCACTTGCTTTACCTCTTCCTCAACTGAGTGCATTTTCCTCTTTTTCTTGCTAGCCTGGGGTTATAATCCAGACCCTATTTTACCTGAAGCTTGGCTTCAGGCTCCTTTCCCCTCCTCCCCCTAGGAAATCTGGGCTGAGAAAGCTGGCCTTTGACTTTTCAAAGCCCTTGAAATAGTATTTTTTTTCCTTTCCAATCCATGTTACAGCATGCTTTAATGAAAAGATCACATTGACTTAATTTTCTATTGAATCAGAAGAGATGGAATATGGTAAACCAAAAATTAAAGCCCAATTACCGGTTCAGTGTCTTCAAGAATGTCCTGTCTACACTGGAAGAGATTTTTTTTTTTTAATGAGTTGTACTATGTAAGTACTAATGTAAGTACTAATCCTAAGTACTTAATTTAGGATTAGTTAAGTACTGACTAAGAAGAGTCTTTGGGGTCAGAGAGACCCTGTGTGCTCAGTCATCTCCAACTCTTTGCAACCACATGGACTGTCACCTGCCAGACTTCTCTATCCATGGGATTTTATAGGCAAGAATACTCAAGTGGGTTGCCATTCCCTTCTCCAGCAGATCTTCCCAAACCTGGGATTGAATTCACATCTCTTGCATCTCCTGCATTGACAGTCAGATTCTTTACCACTAGACATGGTTTTAAATATCAGCAAATCTGATCTCTCATGATGTCATAGATAGGAAGTTACCAAACCTGTCCCATTTTAAGTGTTACCCACTGTAGACTTCAAAAATACTCCCAATCTGAAAGTTGAGAGTTAAGTTTTATTCAGCAGGAATTTTTAGGACTTTAAGCCTGGGAGGCAGCATCTCAAGTAACCCTGAGAAAACAGCTCTGAGGAAGTAAGAGGGGGAGCCAGGTTATATGTAAAATGTTTTGCAACAGAAAGCATCAGATAGTCTGAATGTCAAAAGATTGTTGTGAATTAAAGGAAAACCAGATATCTCAAGTTAAGGAATGTAGCACTTTTCTATATATGGGAAGATGCAGGAGTCTGGGCCCACTGAAATATTCCTTTGATGTGTACTACACCAACCTGGGGCCAGTATCCTGTGTTTTTACACCTGAATTTCTTCACAGCTCACCATAGGGAGTGGTTGCAGTCTAATGGCTGCTAGATGGCAGGTATTCTTTCCTCCTGGAGTTCCCTCAGGTCTCACCAGCTCACCGTGGGTGGTGGCTGCTATTGCTGATGACTGTGACATCCTTTGTTTTACTGATACAGCAAGAACTATTCCATTTCTCTCCACGTTTTAATGAAGATGTCATAACTACCTAGCTTGACTATTGTAAGGATTAAATTAGATGATATAAATGAGGCATCTAGCATGGTTTCTAGCTCTATACTAAAAGAAGGCTCATTTTACCCATGAAAGTTTGGCTGTCTTAAAATTGCTCCTCTCACAAGATCTGAAGTGGCACTTTTGCCCCACCATCACTTAGAAAGCAACTGAGCATCTATACATTTATTCCTGATATAACAGAAAAATTGGGAATTTGGAGGGTATATACAAAATGGTTAGAGATCATGGAGCTGTTGATGTAGGAGGTAAGAAGGGAGTAGGTTCAAATGAATGGAGATTATTATTTTCTTTCTTGAACATTTTATATAGAATCTCACTCGTTAAGAAAGTGGCAGTACTCACAGAAAAAAGGGCATGGGAAAATCTCCTGTATTTGTATTCTCATAATTCTTTCTGGCTTCAGCTTGGGATAAAATCCTACCAAAAAATGAAAATCAGGAAACCCACCAAACAAAGCAATTTAGCTCTCTCCTCTTGGTATTCAAGAATAATAATTGAAACATTATTTTATTCATTATTTTCATTTTAAGTTTATTATAGTTCAAGGGAGTTCATGAAAGTCTATATATTTTCAAGGTACAATCCTTCTCACCAAGGATTGGTATCAGCAAGAAATACTTTAATGCAGAAAGTAGACTACTGCTATAGAAGTTTACCACCTTTTGTGCATGGGGATAAATGTTATGCCTTTCTTATTTTGTGGAAATAAAGGAAAACAACCCAAATAAGAACAGACAAAGGAAACTCTGCAGAGCTTATTATAGCAAGGGAGTCCTTTTTATTGGCTTGAATTTGGCAGAGTCTCAAAACCAGGCAAGAATGTGGGATAATTTTATAGCAAAAAACAGGGAAGAAATTCAGGTGGTAACTTGTTGGCATGAGGAAGCTGAAGGTGGGTTACCTAGAAATGAGCAAATTGTATGATTAATTTAGAAAGAAGGTTTGGCTTTCTCTGGTTGATCCTATGCTGAAAGCAGAGGGAAAAATAGGGAAGTATGAACTTAACACTAATTTCTAACCATTCTGGTTGATGGTGAGGATGTGGTGGTTTGGCCTTCGGGAACGATGGCTGCAGAAGTTGTAAGTCAAAGTTCTGTTGTCACACATTGTCGGGTCGTGGTTTCCATGCTCATTTTCTCATTTTATTCAAAGATACTAGAAAGAGTCTGTTTGTGTGAAGGAGGAGCTTGGGCCCATCTACTAATCATCTCTTACTTTCTGTCCTTATATCCTTTTCTGATTTTTGTGATTAAAGGAAACATTGAATAAACCTTTTGCCTTCTTCTCTGAGAGAAGTTCCAGTATCCTCCAACCCCAATCCCCTTGGCTGTTTTAGACATTTATCATGCAAAGAAATAGAGATTCATGAGATAGTAAATTGGTGAGATATTACCAAGATTAACAATCTATCCATACTTTAAAGGCTTTTTTTAAAACAGATTTATTGAGATGTAATTTAAAAAAATATTTATTGGAGTGTAGTTGATTTATACTGTTGCATTAGTTTCAGATGTGCAGCAAATTGTACAAAGGTGTACATTTGTAAAGACTTTTTTCCCATATAGGTCTTACAGAGTATTGGGTAGAGTTTCCTGTGCTATAAAGCAGGTTCTTATTAGTTACCTAGTTTGCTTCAGTAGTGAGAAAGCCTAAAAATCCCTTTCGTGGGGGTCAGGGGCAGAAAGTAGTTTTACTTGCTTTAAAAAAATGGTTTCTTCCTTTAAAAAAGACAGTTAAGCAAGGGGATAATAACCATGGTCTGTGGTGATGATAAAAAATAAAACACACTTAAAAAGTCAGTTCTAACCAACAGTTGCAGTTGTACTCTCCTCCAGTCCTTCTCTTTCTCTGTAATGCAGACTTGATAATTGTATCTGTTCTTTGAGATGGAAATGAACAGAATCCAACCTTTTGGACTTCTTTATTCTGGTTTGCTTGGGCATTCAAAGCAGATTAAAAATGATTTCTCTAATTGTTCCAGTCTGTATCACAAGCGTTCTTCCCTAGGCTGTGGGGACAGAATGTCAACCAGTAATAAAGTTTTCCCCTGCCTTGCTTCCTCCTTTGTGTATACATCTCCCTACAAGAACTCAAGAGAGGGGATACTGGCCAAATGCCATCTCAATTTCATCTCACTATTATTTCCCAAAGAGCAAAGTAGATAACATTTTAACTCCCAGTAAGGAAACTAATTTATGCAGAATGCAAATGACCTTAGGCCAATGAGAAAAAAGTTTTTAAAGGCATTTTTGAAACCTAGTTTTGAAAGTCCTTTTCTTTATATCTTCCTTTCCCACATCTATTTATTAGTCCCTACCCACCATATGCTAGGCATAATTCTATGGGTAGCTGATAGTAAAGGGCAACACAGATGTATTCTCTTACTTGTTAGAGGATGCTGAAAATTAGACAAGTTAACAATAATTTAATATAGTGATATGTTCTTCAAAGCAAATAAATCTGCAGAGTGGTTTTGCAATAAGAAACATCTCTTAATTTAATCTTCTTAAAATGTATTTCTTAACTTCTTTAAATTTTTTTTGGCCATGACCTGAGGCATGTGGGATCCTTATTCCCTGATAAGGAATTGAACCCTCACCCCTGCATTGGAAGCATGGAGTCTTAACCACTGGATCCCCAGGGAAGTCCTCTATTAATTTAATCTTACTCTCTCCCTTTCATCCCCTGGGTTCTCAGGTGGAACAGTGGTAAAGAATCAGCCTGTCCATGCAAGAGACATGGGTTGCATCCCTGGGTCAGAAAAATCCCTTGGAGAAGGGCATGGCAACCCCCTGCAGTACTCTTGCCTGGAGAATCCCTGGGGACAGAGGAGCCTGGTAGGCTACAGTCCATGGGGTCACAGAAGAGTCAGACATTACTGAGCGACTAAGCTCCCAGTGTAGCATTTTGCGACATCTTGGCAGGTCTGTGTGTATGTCTGTCCTGTATAAGTTCTTTGAGGTTTTTGGATCTGTGTGCTTATAAATTTTATCACACTTGGAAATTTTTTAGTCACTATGATTTTGAATATTTTTGATGTCTTCCTAGTCGCTCTGCTTCTTCTAGGAGATCAATTTTATGTATGTCAGACTATGTAAGTTGTCTCACAGTTCATAGAGGCTTTTGTAATTCTCTTTTTTTCCCTCCTGGTTCACTCGGTTTGATTCTACTGCTATGTGTTAAAGTTCACTTATATTTTTATTCTGCAGCATCTAATCTGTTGTTAATCCCATCTAGCAATATCTTAATTTTATATTGTTCTAATCTATGGAAGCCCATTTTTAAACATCTTAATTTTCTCTCCATGTTTTTAATGAAATACTTGCTCATACTTATAACAAGTGCTTGACATCCTTGTCTGTAATCATTTCTGCCATTTCTGTGTCTTCCATTGAATGATTTTACTCTTGGCTAGTTATTTACTTTTATCTGCTTCTTGGTATGTATGAAATATTTGATATGAGGCTGGATCTTATGAACACTATGCTATTGTTTAAGCAATGCATTTTGACAATTATTATGGGTACATGCTATGAACATGGACCAGTTTTTAAGATTTCTTAGGGTTTTTCTAGAGTAAACTTCATTCTAGTCATGTCATTTAGTCACTATGTCATGTCGGACTCTTTTGCAGGCCCTGTGGATTATAGCCTGTGAGTCCCCTCTGTCCATGGGATTTCCCAGTCAAGAATACTGGAGTGAATTGCCATTTCCTTCTCCAGGGGATCTTCCTGACCCAGAGATTGAATTTGGCCCAGGGATAGAACCTGTGTCTCCTGCATTGGCAAGTGGATTCTTTACCACTGAGCCACTGGGATGAGGAAGCTCTTTTTCTAAGATATAACTCCCCTGAGGTCTCCAACAATATAACTCCCCTGAGGTCTCCAAAAATATAACTCCCCTGAGGTCTCCAACAATATAACTCCCCTGAGGTCACCATGAGCTCTAACTGATCACCAAGGACTCTTTTGTGATGGCTAGACGTTGAATAACTTCATGCCTTACGTGAGTTTTACAGTTTTTTGTTTTTTAGCTTGCTAGTATTTTTGCCCAAGCCTTGTGAAATTTTACTTGATGTGCATATAGCTAAGTTTTCAGCAAAGACTTAAGGGAGACTTTATGTAGATGTCTAGAACTGCATTTCTGCATAGGTCCTTTCTGAGCTCTGTCCTGCTCCTTCCAATCTCATACGTCTCTGCTCTCCAGTGACTGAACTCACTGAGATTGCCAAGCTCTAGTTTGTGTTCTTCCCTGTCTGTGAATAACAGTCTAGACAATGCATCCAGGCAATAAATTGGGACAGCTGTAGATCTCAACTACTTTCCTTTCATTTCAGAACCAGAATTCAATGCTACCTACTGTCCCATGCGTGGAGCCAGTTGTTTTATGTATAATATTCAGTTTTCTAGTTGTTTACAGTGGGAGATTAAGTTCATTTGTGTTCCTTGTTTGTCTAGAATCAGTTAATGCAACTCCTGTGTTTGTGTTCTTCTAGTGACTTAAAACAGAAAACAGCATCAATAACAAACATACACAAAAATAAACATTGCCTTGGCTTGCAAGGGCCTATTGTCTGGCTTTGGTTCTCTTTCTAATTGTGTATTCCAACATTTTCTTCCTCACGTCCTTAGCCATGACAAGAACACAGACCTTAATTGTTCCTTGAACAATAAGCCTACTGTAGTTCAGTCACTCAGCCCTATCCAACTCTTTGCAACCCCATGGTCTGCAGCATGCCAGACTTCCCTGTCCTTCACCATCTCCAGGAGTCTACTCAAACTCATGTCCATTGAGTCAGTGATGCCTTCCAACCATCTCATCCTTTGTTGTCCTCTTTTCCTGCCCTCAATCTTTCCCAGCATCAGGGTCTTTTCCAATGAGTCAGCTCTTTGCATCAGGTGGCCAATGTGTTGTAGCTTCAGCATCAGTCCTTCCAATGAATATTCAGGGTTAATTTCCTTTATGATTGACTGGTTTGATCTCCTTGATATCCAAGGGATTCTCAAGAGTCTTCTCCAGCTGACAGTTCAAAAGCATCAATTCTTCCATGCTCAACCTTCTTTAAGGTTCAACTCTCACCTCCATACATGACTACTGGAAAAACCATAGCTTTGACTAGATGGAACTTTGTTGGCAAAGTGATGTCTCTGCTTTCTAATATGCTGTCTAGGTTTCTCATAACATTTCTTTAAAGGATCAAGTGTCTTTTAATTTCATGGCTGCACTCACCATCTGCAATGATTTTGGAGCCCGAGAAAATAAAGTTTGTCACTGTTTCCATTTTTTTCCCCATTTGCCATGAAATGATGGAACTGGATGCCATGATCTTCATTTTTTATATGTTCAGTTTTAAGCCATCTTTTTCACTCCCCTCTTTTACCTTCATTAAGAGGTTCTTTAGGTACTTTTCACTTTCTGCCATTGGATTGGTATCATTTGGATATCTGAGATTCTTGATATTTCTTCCACAGTAGTGATACCAGCTTGTGATTCATCAAGTCCCTCATTTCACATGATACACCCTTCATAAAAGTTAAATAAGTAAGGTGACAATATACAGACTTGTACTCTTTTCCCAACTTTCAACCAGTCTGTTGTTCCATGTCCGGTTCTAACTGTTGCTTCTTAACCCATATACAGGTTTCTCAGGAGACAGGTAAGGTGGTCTGTTATCCCCATATCTTGAAGAATTTTCCAGTTTGTTGTGATCACAGAATTAAAGTCTCCAGTGTAGTCAATGAAGCAGAAGTAGATGTTTTCCTGGAATTCCCTTGCTTTTTCTATGATCCAGCGGATATTGGCAGTTTGATTTCTCGTTCCTCTGCCTTTTCTAAATCCAGCTTGTACATCTGGAAATTCTTGGTTTATGTACTGCTGGAGCTTAGCTTGAAGGATTTTGAACATAATCTTGCTAACGTGTGAAATGAGCACAATTGTACAATAGTTTGAACATTCCTTGGCATTGCCCTTCTTTGGAATTAGAATGAAAACTGACCTTTTCCAATCCTATGGCCACTGCTGAGTTTTTCAAATTTGCTGACATATTCAGTGCACCTCTTTAACAGCATCATCAGTTTAAATAGACCCACGGGAATTCCATCACCTCCACTAGCTTTGTTCACAGTAATGCTTCCTAAGGCCCCTTCATGGATCATGGCCCTGTCGTGGCAAAGGGGCTTGCATGACTCAGTGAGCTATGAGCCATGCCTTTCAGGGCCACCCAAGACAGATGGGTCATAGTGAAGGGTTCTAACAAAATGAGATCCCCTGGAGAAGGAAATGGCAACCCACTCCAGTATGCTTGCCTGGAGAACCCCACAGACAGTATGAAAATGAAAAAAATTATACTGGAAGATGATCCCCCAGGTTTTAAGGTGTCCAATATGCTACAGGGGAAGAGCGGAGGACAATTACTAACAGCTCCAGTAAGGATGAAGCAGCTGGGCCAAAACAGAAATGATTCTCAACTGGGGATGTGTCTAGGGTGTAAGTAAAATCCGCTGCTGTAAAGAACAATATTGCATAGGAACCTGGAATGTTAAGCCCATGAATTGATGTATCATTTACATTCCAGAGTTCCTCTGAAAAATTCAGCCAACACTATTCTAAAATGTACCATCTTTTGGCTTTTTTCCTTCTGTATTCACCCCCTTACCAGTTTCTCTTGGCAGGAATTTTTAGAAAAAACAGGTACGGATGAATTCCTATTTAGTCCAATAGGTGTATTTTTCAGAATTGGCTTAGGGTTTTGGAGCCTTGATAAAGAATTCTCTTCACAGTGACTTAATGTATGAGGTTTACTTATTCTTGATGTTACATGGTTATCATAAGCCAGGTAGATGAAAGAGGGATGCCATTTTCCTCCTGAAATTCTGGGCCACAGCCTGATTCTATAACTTAGGGGCCCAGGAAGAAACAGATGGGATGCTTGAATTAGTGTAGTTCCAAGAATGTTTAATAATAAGTCAATTTGCTAAGGTATTAGCCAGTATAAGGAAATCACTGGAGATAGTGCTGTACTGGCAGAGATGTTGCCATCTTTTATCAACTCTATCAGAAATATGAGTCTTGTTTGAGTACTAGAACTTGGAAGAAGGTCTAACAAATCAAACATAGGCTTTTCAGTTCCTCAGCCTGAAATTATGTATGTCAAAATTGCTCACACTTTGTTGGCCAGATCTTATCGTATGGACCCACCCAACAGTGAAGGGACCAAGACTAGACATTTCCAACTTTCATGGTCTTACCTCTTTCAAATGCAATTTATACTGTTATGTTTAATATGCAAACTACAAAGTGGATTTCCTTCAGGCAGTTGGTACTTATTGTAGAAATTGCGTATTTTTCAAACACACTTATCAACTTTTTGAACTTTTTTCAGTTTTAAAAGGTAGATGCCTTCAGCTGTCAAGTTGTCATAATCTCTATTTTTGATCAGTATAATTAAAAAAATTTTTTTTGATTGGTGTCATAACCAAGAATGGCAGACAAGATTCTGGATAAAATCAAAAATTTAACATTTCAAAGTAAAAGATCTCATAAAGTAACTTTTTTATGTGATCAAAGTGGCAAGTTGTTGACAGATGACTCTTGCATGCCCTCCAGTCTAGTGAAATGATATTTTTAAAGGAAAATAGCGTATCATACATCACATCATTGTTTAATTATATGCACTCAACATTTTAATTTTTACTTTTGTGACATATTACTCCAGAAAATATTAACCATATATTTCTTCTTTTTTTCTAAGAAAAATGATAATAATAAGCATATCAGTCAGCATAAGTTAGATTATGCTGCTGTAACAAACAACTCTAAAAATATCCATGGATTAAAGTGACAGAAGATTGTTTCTTGCTCACCTAACAATACGTGAATAGCACAGAGTGGCTGATGGGCTCAGCTCTACATCATCCTCATTCAGAGGCACGGTGTGAAGTAGATTAACTGTCTGGATGTGCTCTGGTTATTGCAAAGGTGGAAAAATTAAGTAGGAATGATTGCACATTAATTCCTAAAATTTCCACCTAGAAGTCATACATATTATTCCCACTCATATTTTCATTGACCAATGCTGGCTACATGGCCACTTGAGCTCCAAGAGGCGGGGAAATGCAGTCTCACTATTTGGCTGGAAAGAGAACCAGAAGTATGTGGTGAACGATGCGAATGCCTGCCACACTAAGGAATGAAGTTTATCTGAATATATTGGAGTACTTTGTCATTTCTGACCCCTGCAAAATTTATGTAAGTGCCAATATTTCTTTTTAAAAGAGGTTTAAATATATATTTCTAAAAAAATTTCTTCAGCTCTTGAACTGAGTATAAGAATGCTATAGAGAATATTTTATCCTTTTTAAATATCTTGGGACTACATTTATTTATATCAATATTTTTGTCCTAATATAGGATAGCTCTGAAGACTAAATGGAAATGAGGTACAGATTGCTTTAGCAATGTTTGTGACTCTGAAAAGTTATTCTTTTGTTGAGACAAAATCAACCAATAAAATGACATGGGAATTTAGATAGAAAGACATTTACCTGTCTAGGGAAATCATGAATTGTTCATAGAGGGATAGATTTTGCATTTAAGCAATCAGAATTACAGTGGTGGTGATTTTTTGTGACTGTCAACTTTTTGCTTTAATGTTTCACTTTTAAAACCACTTTATTGAGGTATTACTGGCATATAAAAAGCTGTACACATTTAATGTATACAATTTAATGAGTTTAGAGATAACTACCTCTTTGAATCCATCACTACAATCTATACCATCACCTCCAAGTGTTTCCTCCTGCCCTTTTTATTATCATTTTTGCATAATATTTTGATAATATTTACATAAGCTCTACCCTCTTAGCAAATTTTATATATGTTTGTATTTTAACTATAGGCACTGTGCTATGTACTAGATCTCTATGACTCATTTAACTTGCATAACAAAGTTAGTACCATTTGACTAATATCTCCTTATTTCTCCCTCCCCCAACCTTCTGGAAATCACATTCTACTCTCTGCTTCAGCTAGTTTGACTACTTTAGATTCCTTATGTAAGTTTTATCATGCAGTATTTGTCTTTATTTGTCTGGCTTATTTCACCTAGCATAGTGTACTCCAAATCTACCGACATTGTCTCAAATGCAGGATTTACTTTTTGAAGATGAGGAATGTTCCACTACATGTGTCTACTACATTTCTTCTCCCATTCGCCCATCCATGGATGTTTAGGTTGCTACCGTGTCTTGGCTATAGTGAATAATGCAGCAATGACCAGGAGAGTACAGATATCTCCGAGATCCTGATTTCAGTTCCTTTGGGTATACACGTATCCCCTGCTTTTTGAAGGTTTGTTTCATGCCCTTTTAGTTTTCTGAAAAGATCTACATTTATACCAGTTTTTGCAAACTGAAAGAAATCTGAAGAGGATTTTCACTTTCATGCAAAAAGGTGAAAAGCGTATAGGGTTCTCGTTACCACCTTTCTAAATTCCATATATATGTGTTATCCAGAACAGACGTTTGAACTCTGTGGGAGAAGGTGAGGGTGGGATATTTCAAAAGAACAGCATGTATACTATCTATGGTGAAACAGATCACCAGCCCAGGTGGGATGCATGAGACAAGTGCTCGGGCCTGGTGCACTGGGAAGACCCGGGGGAATCGGGTAGAGAGGGAGGTGGGAGCAGGGATCGGGATGGGGAATACGTGTAAATCCATGGCTGATTCATATCAATGTATGACAAAACCCACTGAAATGTTGTGAAGTAATTAGCCTCCAACTAAAAAAAAAAAAAAAAACTCAAAAAAAAAAAAGATGAAAAGCGAAAATAGCTTTCAGAGATTGTTTCACAGCGAACTGTTACAGAGACAGCGCATACCTCAAACAGGGAGAGTGTCACCAAGTTCCTTCCCCAAGAACCATACCTAGCATCTCAGTATTAAGGCACCATAGCTTTGAACCATGTGAGCGTGGGAAATTAACAAGCACTCTTATTAGTTCAGACATTTCTAGGTGCTTTTCAGGTCTAAGCACTTCTTGATAGTATATGTGTTTGGATTACACCCAATAGAGGACTTACATATATATATATATATATATATATATATATATATATATATATATTTGTATCTATATGTATCTAGATCAATATCTAAAAAGAGACTTCCATTGATCAAAGCATTGAGCCAACTTGTATTTGTATTGATGTATGCTTTGAAAATTGACTCAAAGTGTTCACTGTTGATATATTTAGTATATCATTAAATTTGATAAAGGTTCTATTAGTCATTCTAATTATATATCATAGTATTTAAAGGATATAAAAAATATAACACTTAATAAAAATAGTGAATAATTTTTATTTCATTTCACTAGAGTTATATTTCACTTAGAGTTATTTCACTTAGAGATACATTTCACTTAGAGTTATTCAGAACTAACTGCCCGTACCATTTTACAGTTGTCCAAGACCTTTCAAAATATTGATTAGCTGTACTGTTGATAACATAAAATGCAGTTTTAAGATCAAATACAAGCTTTGTTATTTGTCTGTTCGGTACCATCTAATTGTTCACGATCTTGATTTGATTTGTTGCTATTTGATTCACTTGTTTAATCAAAAAACCCATGTTGCCTACTGGAACCTGGAGTTCCCAGGATTCTGTAGTGTTTATGCTGACAGAGAAACTACTAACAAGTTTTACTAAAAAGGGTAGCCTTATGAAAATTTGTTAAAGATTCATTGAACTCAAGTTGCATTTATCTCAATTGATCGATTGCACTTAGACCAGCAATTTTCACATTTGTTACAATACACACAGAAAAGAAAAATAGCTAAAGGTATAAATTAGTTCATATTTGCTCTAACTATAAACATGAAAGGGAGTACATTAAAGCTAATCTTCCTTCTATTACCTTGTCATTGCCACATTTTTACTGATACATGATGTGAAATGGAAAGCAGTTTTGGGAACATGGTAATAATGGAGTGCATGAGTGATTAGCGTGTCTCTCCCGCTTGCTTCAGCATCCTGTCAGTGGGCTGTTTAGATCTCACTCTACACCATAGGATTTTGGCCTTTTATGAAGAACCACAAAGCCTGGGATTTGAGAAATGGTGAATAATTGGACATATAAATGTCTAATAGTTTTAAAGACTGTCCTAATTTTATAAAGACCAGAAAGTCATCATTCAAATTGCACAAAACATTAACTGCTTATGGGGTTGTATATTTATGTCAAAAGTTAAAAATGAAATAGCAACATCATTGGAAGGACTGATGCTGAAGCTGAAACTCCAATACTTTGGCCACCTCATGCGGAGAGTTGACTCATTGGAAAAGACCCTGATGCTGGGAGAGATTGGGAGCAGGAGGAGAAGGGGACGACAGAGGCTGAGATGGCTGGATGGCATCACTGACTTGATGGACATGAGTTTGAGTAAACTCCAAGAGTTGGTGATGGACAGGGAGGCCTGGCGTGCTGCGATTCATGGGGTTGCAAAGAGTTGGACACGACTGAGCGACTGAACTGAACTGAACAAAAATTATTAGAAGACTCTAATTTAATGGAAAATATTTGTATTAGTGTCAAACATCTTGGAGACATGTTAACAATATTCTTAGTAATTTTTTTTCTGGTGGATGCAAGTTGGATGAGCTTTGTCGTAGGTGAGGTCAAGTTAATAGTCAGCAACCAGATCTCAATAGGACATTGAAAATAGATGGACTTTGGTTCTGAGTAAAGTGGGGAGATGTTGGAGGAATCTGTACAGAGAATTATGGGGTCGATAGCATTTTTCATGGGGTACTTTGGATGCTGTGTTGAAAATGGAGTACAGATAGGGAAAGAGATAGGAACTGGCAGATCAATTAGAAGTTCTTGTTATTTAATTATGGTGACAGATAATAATGCCTCTGACATGGGAGGTAGAGGTTGGTGGTGAAGATTAGAATCTGGACAACCAAATTTATAGACCACAACATTTTTGGTGGATTTGGTTGCAGAATCAAATTCGGATTCTGTACATATGTATCTTCATTCAGGAACAGAAAGATCAGGCAGTAATCATATATACCTCATTAAATCTTCATATGTACCCTATCAGCATCCTGGAAAGCCTATTTATCTATTACTATGAGTGTAAAAATCAGTGTCAGTTGATAAATTAAGGTAAATATAAAAATAAATACAAAAATCTATGTGATCACATTCTAATATGATAGTATTGTTTTGTGATGGTTTTGTGCCATATACCTACTTTTTGTTAGATTAAACAAGTTTTAGAATGATGTTTAGGACACACCAGCACCAAACTGAATCTTTCAGGGTATTCAAGAGGAATGAAAGATGGATTAAAAGGAAAATGGCTTCTTACTATGGGATTTATTTTATTTTTCATTTTCCTATCTTACCACTTAAGATCATTTCAAATTCAAAATGTGGGACAAGTTCTGGTCCATGTGAATGAGTGTTCACAGCATCAATATTTAAGTATGTGCAGCTACAGAGTTCTCCACCTGTTCTGCTTTATGAATCTTGGTTAGAATTTATTAATGAATTGTGTAAAGATGTCTTTCAACTCCTCCCCTGGGCTTCTTAATCATCCAATTGTCCTTTGTTTCAGCATTAGTCCTCTTATATTTGCAGTCTCTTCATGGGTATCTGAATACATATATTGTTTACCCCTATACTTTAACCATGTATAGTGTATAGTGAGGGATGATTATAAAACTATTTTTACTTAATAAGAATCTTGATTATTTACAATAGAATATTGTATAAGAGGTGATATATTTTTTGTAACTAGTAGTCAAATATAAAACTATGCTTTATCAGGACCTATCACCTAATATGTTTCTTATAACTTCAAAATACAGTGAGTCATGATTTCTCTTATTTTGGTTTACATATTTCCTGTCCCAAAGGCAAATATACACTGGCTTAGTGGCAAAGGACCAACAGAGTTTGCAGGGTTTTAATTACCAAGATCCTGGACACTCTTGAAAAGAAGTGTATGAAATGAATATATGGACTCAATTTGAGATCTGCTGATACAAACCTTTTTTACTTACTATATTTAAAATTTGGCAATTTAATATTTACTAGTAACATTTCTCCTAAATTATTTTTGTATATTAATATAAAAATCACTTCATACTGATTAAATCATTTTGTTATGTTCATCATTCAGTAGATTACCTATTAAACTAAACTGCATTTCCATGCTATTTGAATCCATAAATTGGAGAAGATAATTGGGCATGTTAGAAAATGATGACTGGAAATATGTCACAAAAATACCAGAATTATTTTTAAAGTTTGTATTTTTTTTCTCTAAACTAAAAAAATCCTTGAAGAGTAGTATATATTTGTTTGTTACTACTGCATCTGTAATAATTCATACTTAAACCTTGCACAAAGTGAAATTCAAGTCAAAGTTTATTGCCTGTGGTGAATAGTTCACTGGTTGAATGAATGAATACTTAGAGAATAGTTGGTGTGCTTTACACCAAATAATTTAAGGGAATATTTGCTTGCCTCCCGACCTTATCCAGATTGTATTACTTTTTGGGGGGTGGGGGGAAGTATCACATAATGCTCATGATGTACTGAGTTTGCCAAAAAGATGGGTCTCTTTTAATCATTATCCATTTCTCCAGCCATGTGAAATTCCTTGCAATCAGTTCTTCATGGGTAAATTATTCCAGTTATCTACTTCTGTGTATGAAACTATGACAAAACAAAAACTCTTTTATTGTATGTTGTGATTTTCTGGGTTGGAAATCTGGGCAGCGCTCAGTTGCGTGGTTCTTCTGTCCTGTGTGGTGTGGTCAGATATCTTCCAGTGGTATTATCATGGTAAATGGTCCAAAGGGCCCAAGACAGCTTCATTCAAAGGTCTGGTTCCTAGGCAGGAAGGGCTCATCTGTTGATGTAGGCAGTCTCAGACTTCATGCACTTCCCATCTGGGGCTGAGGGCTTCAAATATGAATTTTCCAACAGACAAAGCAGAAGCTGCTTTGCCTTTTTAATGTAGCCTCAGAAGTCACATTGGGTCACTTCTGCTATACTTCAGTGATCAAAGCAGTCACAAACCTGTCCACATTCAAAGGGAGGAGACTTAACCACACATTAGGAGAAGCGTTTAAGAATTTACAGTTATATTGTAAAACTAGAAGTTTATCTCTAATGTTATATAGACTTTCTGTAATATATTATATAATTATAAGTGCAGCAAAATATTATATGCCTACAAATGTAAAATGAAATTAGTCAAATTTGGGGTCAAGCTATCAACGATCTTTTATTTTTTAATTTATTTACTTGTTTTTTGGCCATGCCACAGTGCTCATGGGAGCTTAGTTCCCCAGCCAGGAATCAAACCCAGGCCCTTGACAGTGAAAGCAGAGTCCTAATCACTGGACCACCAGGGAATTCCCTGTCTTTAATCTTAAAAGTATGAAATGTCCAGTAGCATGAGTCTGACTTCTTCCCAGAGTGCCTGAATTCTGAAGATAAAGCTGAATACCAGTCTGTATGAAAGTAGGTCATGAGAAACCACATCATATTGTTGAGCTGTCCAGGGCTGCTGTGACTTGGGTTGTAAGCCAGATAAATCCCTAAGCAATCTCAGAGGGTGCTCCTGGGATTATTCAAGAAAGTTTTGCTGCTCATATCCTTGGGTAGGAGGCAGAGGAAAGCGTTGCCTATTTGTGGGTTTGGGTGGCTCAGCCTAGAAACATTTATATGGTTTCTGTATTTCAGCCTAAGGCATGAGAATAATATGCTTTGAGTAGACCTCCTGACTCAACAGAGCAAGCTGACCACTTTACAAGCTGAAACATTGTGAAGGGTTGAGGGGAGAGAGAAGGGCTACATTTGAAATGTTTGATGATATCAGAGGGTTGAGAACATTTTTCATGTTTGTAGCTCTTAGGGTAATAACATGACTCAAAAGGAGAAAAATACAATAATTATTTCTCTCATATGCCTATTAATGGAGACTTTAGTGTAGGATTAATGGTTTGGCCTCTGGAATCAGGGAAGCAGACAGCCTAATGTTCCACTAATGGGTCCAATTACTGTCACTGTGTCCTTGAGCAAGTTATATAACCCATCTGACTTTCATTTATCTCACCAATAGAACGGAGATGATCGTAGCATAAAACTGATCAGATTGTTGATGAAATAAATGGCCTAATATATGTATCAAGTAAGAGAAAAGCAGTCCTGGGCCTCTGGAGCTAGCCTGGGACCATCAGCGGGGCCTTGCTGTTGCTACTTGCTGTTCTTGCACTCACTGCCAGGCCCTGTTATTCAACTGTTGAACATAAGCAATTACACAGAATATCAACATCAGAGAAGACCACACGGTGGTCATGATGGATCACACCAATAACAAGATCACTCCATAGTCAAGCCTAAAAACTGACCAATTATGAACATTGTTCAAGGCACAGGGGACCACAGAACCCTTTCTCCTAGTTGGTATGAGTGGCTCTTCTGTTTTATCAAATACAGCTTTTGTCTTTTGTTGGTTCACCTTCCCAGCAAATTAAGATTTATTGAGATATACAGTTATGGAACTATACCTGCTTTCTGACATCGCCCAAACCAGTGTAAATCTCCACTTCTTTGGACCCACCCCAACTCAACCAGAGCCTAAGTCCTACAATTGTTAGTGTTAGTCACTCAGTCCTGTTCAGTTCTTTGGCACCCCATGGACTATAGCCCACCAGGCTCCTCTGTCCATGGAATTTCCCAGGCAAGAATACTGGAGTGGGTTGCCATTTTCTTCTCCAGGGGATCTTCATGACCCAGGGATCAAACCCAGGTCTGCATTGTAGGCAGATTCTTTATCATCTGAGCGACCTGGGAAGCCCAAGTCCTATAATAAGTCCTTCCTAATCCCAAAGATTCTGACTCAACTGAGTGACTGAGCGTGCACACACAGATACGCAGTATGCTTTACTGAGATATCCCATGGTTTCCTATGGTGGGCATTCTCCTGTGCTATGAGTAATAAACTCACTTTTTCAACTGCAGGCATTGTTCCTGGTGGTTAGACTGGGGTTTCACTGGCAATAGTACTGTATGTAACGTGATTAATGAAATAAGTATTAATAAATGTTAACTGCTATTATTACTAGCAGTAGAATTAATGTTCTTAATATACTGTATCTTCCTCTTTCTTCCCTTCTTTCCATGAGAGTAAAGCATACACTTCCATGTAGCTCAGTCAGTAAAGAATTGAGAGTCATTTCCTAGGTAGGTCGATAAGAAGTCTAGGGGTCCCCAAGAGAGAGAGGTCTGGAATACTCAAGGAGGAAGAAAGGACAAACTTTTAACTTTTTTTCCTCTACATTCCTGAGGATTATATAACAATGATGTATCCTGCTTGAGGACAGTCTGTGGATTAAACCTGGCTAATCCTGTTATCTTAAAATGTAAATTATGGGAGTAGGTCTGGTCTTTGCAAGGATTATATAACAATAATGTATCCTGCCTGAGGAGAGTCTCTGGATTAAATCCTCTGGCTAATTCTTTTATCTTAAAATGTAAATTATGGGAGTAGGTCTGGTGAGATCTTTACAACCTCCAGACATTCTTTGGATTCATTGGAGAGTATATAACTCCATTGTGGACACTAGCAAGGGGGTACTCTTTCTACCCCCTTCTGATGTCTATGTCAGAAGCTTTCTCTATCTCCTTTATACTTTAATAAAACTTTATTACACAAAAACTCTGAGTGATCAAGCCTTGTCTTGGCCCCAGATTGAATTCTTCTCCTCTGTGAGGCCAAGAACCCCAGTGTCTTTGCGTGATTCAGCAACAACCTTTCAGAATCTGTCTGCAGTACAGGAGACCCAGGTTTGATCCCTGGGTTGGGAAGATCCCTTGGAGAAGGAAATGGCAACCCACTCCAGTATCCCTGCCTGGAAAATCTCATGGACACAGGGGCCTGGTGGACTGCAGTCCATAGCGTTGCAGAGTCAGGCATGACTGAGTGACTAACACTTACTTACTTACTTAAAGCATACACATTGTGTACCATGGCCTGTAGTTACAAGAAAGACATGTTTTAAGGATGTGATGCTTGATCATTGTAGTACACGTTGAGAGATATGCCTTACTAGGACAGAAATGGTGAGGAATAGGGATGTATATCAGGCCTGGAATATGCATATAATGTGTAGTAGTGACCTGGTAAGTATGCTGTAGATAATTTTAATGGAAAAATTTCAACGGAAAGATTTCATCTGAAATATTAAGAACACTGACTGTAGTCAGTGAATTACAAATAACTACATAGACGAAATGATAGTGTCTATTGCCTTTTCTAGAAACAAAGTTAGATCAAATTAAAAATTTATGGTAATTTATGTTTGGGGAATTTTAAGGCAGTTCAAAGTCAATGGCAATTTATCCTACTACATGATCAGTATCATTGATTATGTAATCAGCATATTAGCAAATGCATTCAAAATCTTCTAATATTCATGCAGCCTTAAAGCTACTAAAAGGCATAGTTAAATTACATTGAAAAGAATAGCATGTTCTTAATAGGGCCATTCCAGTGACTGTACTAGATGACATAGTTAGATTTTTAAATAGTTTGCCGAGGTTAAGCAATCCAAAACATGTTGAACGCTAAGCCAGCACAACTTTGATGAAGAGTAAAATAGAATACAGCATATTTATAATAGCACATGTGAGACAGGGGTAGAGAGCTGATATGATTTGTTAAGCCTCCCATTTGATTTTCATCCTGACTGACCACTTACAAATCCTTTAATATTAAATTCGTGGAAAAAACAGGAGACTGGACTCAAACCTACTTGAATTTTTAACCCTGAGTCTATCATTTATTCTTCAGTCATTTCTTAAAACTCACTGTATTTTATGTGCATGATGATCATGCAAAGTGAGAAAAATAAAGCTGTATTCTCAGGTCTTAATATTGTTCAATTAAAGACTACCTTCCTTTCTTTAAAAATACAAGCATGTGAGATTCCAAGATTAAACATCATTATTGCATTTCATCAATGCAAATCCATATTTCCCCTGTCTTGGTACCAGAAATATTGAGCTAAATGACTCTCTGATATCTTAACAGGTTCCTACATAGGAACGTCAGTGTATCCTTGCAGGCCCAGAAATCCAGAATCAAGACATCTCATTACAAACTGTAAAGTCATTTTCATAATATAGTAAGCTTATCAGTGGCAAGGAATGAACTTTTATGTCACTAGCAGTTAGTTTAGTGCATTGTTCATTGTTGACAATCTGTGTTTTTTTCAAGCACAAAATCACCAGCATTAGGGAGTAGACGGTTTGAATCCGTCTACTCTACTCACTTGGACTGCAAGGAGATCCAACCAGTCCATCCTAAAGGAGATCGGTCCTGGGTGTTCATTGGAAGGACTGATGTTGAAGCTGAAACTCCAATACTTTGGCCACCTGATGCGAAGAGTTGACTCATTGGAAAAGACCCTGATGCTGGGAGGGATTGGGGGCAGGAGGAGAAGGGTGTGACAGAGGATGAGATGGCTGGATGGCATCACTGACTTGATGGACATGAGTTTGAGTAAACTCCAAGAGTTGGTGATGGACAGGGAGGCCTGGCGTGCTGGGATTCATGGGGTCGCAAAGAGTCGGACATGACTGAGCGACTGAACTGACTGAACTGACTGACTGACTGACTGAACTGACTGACTGACTGACTACTCACATTATTACTACCAGATTGGCTTTGTTTCTTTTCCATTTTTTTTGGGGGGGGAGGGGAGCTTTTATTGGCCTGTTTATTTAAGACAGTTAACACAAAAAAGATTTTGATTTTTTCTGACTGAAGAGTTTGAAGAGGTCTTTTAACACCAAGTAAAATCACCATTTTTTTTTCAAGTATAAATCAGCAAGTTTTAGAGCCCAGCTCCACTCTGAATGACAGCGGTAGTATTTAGGAGCTAGAGGGGTCCTTAAAAATGTATCCTCTTCTTTTCAGAAATGAAGAACCAAGTTTCAGAGACATGAAATAGCTTAGTCAAAGTAAAAAAGACGACCTCTTCAATAAATGGTGCTGAGTAAACTGGACAGCTACATGTAAAAGAATGAAATTAGAACACTTCCTATGCACAAAAATAAACTCAAAATGGATTAAAGACTTAAATGTAAGGCTAGACACTATAAAACTCATAGAGGAAAACATAGGCATAACATTCACTGACATAAAGTGCAACAAGATCTTTTTATTCATTTTGTTTTTCAGTTTTATTTATTTACTTTACAATATTGTATTGGTTTTGCCATACATTGACATGAATCTGCCATGGGTGTACATGTGTTCCCCATACTGAACCCCCCTCCCACCTCCCTCCCCATCCCATCCCTCAGGGTCATCCCAGTGCACCAGCCCCAAGCATCTTGTATCATGCATCGAACCTGGGCTGGCGATTCATTTCACATATGATAATTTACATGTTTCAATGCCATTCTCCCACATCATCCTGCCCTCGCCCTCTCCCACAGAGTCCAAAAGACTGTTCAATACATCTGTGTCTCTTTTGCTGTCTCACATACAGGGTTATTGTTACCATCTTTCTAAATTCCATATATATGTGTTAGTATACTGTATTGGTGGTTTTCTTTCTGGCTTACTTCACTCTGTATAATAGGCTTCAGTTTTATCCACCTCATTAGAACTGATTCAAATGTATTCTTCTTAATGGCTGAGTAATATTCCATTGTGTATATGTACCACAGCTTTCTTATCCATTCGTCTGCTGATGGACATCTAGGTTGCTTCCATGTCCTGGCTATTATAAATAGTGCTGCGATGAACACTGGGGTACACGTGTCTCTTTCAGTTCTGGTTTCCTCGGTGTGTGTGCCCAGCAGTGGGATTGCTGGGTCACTTTTTAAATTGAAGTATTGTTAACTTACAATGTTGTGTTAGTTTCAAGTATACAGGAAAGTGAACTGATTTATTCACGTACACACACACACACACATATTCTTTTTCAGATTCTTTTCTGTTATAGATTATTACAAGGTACTGAGTATGATTTCCTGCACTATTTAGCAGGTCCTTGTTACTTATTTTATACATAATAGTGTATATGTGTTAATCTCAATCTCCTAATTTATCTTGTCCACTCCAGCAGTTATCCCATTTGGTAACCATAAGTTTTTGTTTTCTATGTTTATGAATCTATTTCTATTTTATAAATAAGTTCATTTAAAATCACCATGTTAGATCCCTTTTGAATCATCTGCTCTAATCACCTTATTATTACCAGACTGACTTTCTTGATCTCTCTAAACTTCCAATTTCTAGTTGCTCATATTTTTCCAGTATTCTGGGAAAATTTCCTCTATCCTTCACTGACGTAGCATGAACAGAGTTACAGGAACAGCACTGCCTACTACAGTGGGTCCATGGACTAGAGATGAGTATAAAGTCTAGTGAAATCAACGCCAGAGTCATATATTGCAATCTACAGGAGATGTTTGGTAGCTATTTACAAAGTTTGGGGGTGAATTGTTTGAGGACCCATTTTCTTAGTAGCTGCTTGAAAGGCTACCCACTCCAATATTCTGGCCTGGAGAATCCCTTGGACTCTATGAGTTGGACACGACGGAGTGACCTTCACTTCTTGTTTAAAATGCAAGTCATTTTTCCAAAAAGAAACTTTGAAACTTCTTTATAAATGGTCCTCAGCAAAAATGGCAACTGTGTTCCCTTGTTCCACTCCACAAACTCAAGTTGTCTAACATTGTTCAGTTTTGAAAGCCAGTGACTAACATGAATTTGCTGTTTCCTCCCCTAGACTGATTTTTGTTCTTGTGAAACATGTGCTTAGCTTTTAATCTCCTGGACTAACAGGTCATTACTCATTTGTTTATGAACCAAATGATTCACATCAGTGTAAGCAAGTCCTATAATATTGTTCTCTCAATTGAATGAGTCGTCAACAAAGCAATAATGAGTAGGATGTGTAACTTCCACTGATCATGTTCATTGTTTCTGGACCATGTCAACAGTGTCAGTTGATTAAGGTTTCTGACAGGAAAACAGAACTTGCAGCCTTCCAACAGCAGATAAGCTTACATTTTTAAGCATCTTGGTGTGTGTGTGTGTGTGTGTATGTGTGTGTCTTAGTCACTCAGTTGTGTCTGACTCTATGGCTCCGTGGACTATAGCCCACCAGGATTCTCTGTCCATGAAATTCTTCAGGCAAGAATACTGGAGTGCGTTAACATTTCCCTCTCCAGGGGTTCTGTCCAACCCAGGAATTGAACCCAGGTCTCCTGCATTGCAGGCAGATTCGTTACCATCTGAGCCAACAGGGACGCCCAAACATCTTGGTAGGCATATTTAAATATAATCCTCAAAACTACTAGTAATTCCTAAAAATTTTATACTTCTAATCTGATTTTGGAAATTATAGCTAGATTGTAGCTAGATTCCACTATCCTGTTGGAACCTAAGGGGTTGTCCTCGGCCCAACAATCCTGGTTTTAAGTAAGACTCCGTAATGAAAAGCAGTAAGCTTTATATTTCCAGATATGATGTTAAATCTACTTTTTAACCCAAAGAAATTTAAGGCTCTCTTATACCCCTACATTCCTTCATTTTAGAAAAGTATATTTATTCTATTTTCAAGATCAATGTTGATTTCTGTTATTTAAATTAAAAAAAACATGTTAATCAGAATTGCAAAGGAGAATAAAGTAACTTTGTTCACTGTAGTATTTCTACTACAAAAGCTTGCAAACTGGATCCACCGATACTCAATTAGATATAAAGCTCTAAATTGTTTTAAAGTGTTAAGAGAATAATGTTACCATATCTATTTCAAATTACCTGATACTCATGTATGACTTCAGTTATTAGAAATATTGGAATAGAGGCTTCCTCAGTGGTTCAGTGGTAAAAAAAATACTCCTGCCAATGCCAGAGACACAGTTCCAATCCCTGGGTCGGAAAGATTTCATTCCTGGAGAAGGAAATGGCTGCCCATTCCAATTAATTGCCTGGAGCATCCCATAGTCAGAGGAGCCTAGAGAGCTACAGTCCATGGGATCACAAAAGAGTCAGGCAGGAGTTTTAGCAATTAAACAACAGCAACCATCAGAACAGCAACAAACCACAATGCTAGTGGAGGTGATGGAATTCCAGCTGAGCTATTTCAAATCCTGAAAGATGATGCTGTGAAAGTGCTGCACTCAATATGCCAGAAAACTTGGAAAACTCAGCAGTGGCCACAGGACTGGAAAAGGTCAGTTTTCATTCCAATGCCTAAGAAAGGCAATGCCAAAGAATGCTCAAACCACCTTACAATTGCACTTTTCTTACATGCTAGTAAAAAATGCTCAAAATTCTCCAAGCCAGGTTTCAACAATACATGAACCATGAACTTCCAGATGTTCAAGCTGGTTTTAGAAAAGGCAGAGGAACCAGAGATCAAATTGCCAGCATCCGCTGGATCATCGAAAAAGCAAGAGAGTTCCAGAAAAACATCTATTTCTGTTTTATTGACTATGCCAAAGCCTTTCACTGGGTGGATCACAATAAACTGTGGAAAATTCTGAAAGAGATGGGAATATCAGACCACCTGACCTGCCTCTTGAGAAACCTGTATGCAGGTCAGGAAGCAACAGTTAGAACTGGACATGGAACAACAAGCTGGTTCCAAATAGGAAAAGGAGTACGTCAAGGCTGTATATTGTTACCTTGCTTATGTAACTTTGGGCTTCCCTGTAGCTCAGATGGTAAAGCATCTGCCTACAATGCGGGAGACCCGGATTCGATCCCTGGGTTGGGAAGATCCCCTGGAGAAGGAAATGGCAACCCACTCCAGTATTCTTGCCTGGAAGATCCCATAGACTGAGGATCCTGGTACAGTCCATGGAGTCACAGAGTCGGACCCGACTGAGCAACTTCATTTATTTAACTTATATGCAGAGTACACCATGAGAAACCCTGGGCTGGAGGAAGCACATGCTGCAATCAAGATTGCTGGGACAAATATCAATAACCTCAGATATGCAGATGATACCACCCTTATGGCAGAAAGTGAAGAACTAAAGAGCCTCTTGATGAAAGTGAAAGAAGAGTGAAAAAAAAAGGCTTAAAGGTCAACATTCAGAAAACTAAGATCATGGCATCTGGTCCCATCACTTCATGGTAAATAGATGGGGAAACAGTGGAAAGAGTGGCAGACTTTATTTTTCTGGGCTCCAAAAATCACGGCAGATGGTGATTGCAGCCATGAAATTAAAAGACGCTTACTCCTTGGAAGGAAAGTTATGACCAACCTAGACAGCATATTAAAAAGCAGAGACATTACTTTGCTAACAAAGGTCCGTCTGGTCAAGGCTATGGTTTTTCCAGTGGTCATGTATGGATGTGAGAGTTGGACTATAAAGAAAGCTGAGCACTGAAAAATTGATGCTTTTGAACTATGGTATTGGAGAAGACTCTTGAGAGTCCCTTGGACAGCAAGGAGATCCAACCAGTCCATCCTAAAGGAGATCAGTCCTGGGTGTTCATTGGAAGGACTGATGCTGAAGCTGAAACTCCAATACTTTGACCACCTGATGCGAAGAGCTGACTCATTGGAAAAGACCCTGATGCTGGGAAAGATTAAAGGCGAGAGAAGAAGGGAATGGGAGGATGAGATGGTTGGATGGCATCACCAACTCAATGGACATGAGTTTGAGTAACTCTGGGAATTGGTGATTGACAGGGTGGCCTGGCATTCTACAGTCCATGGGGTCTCAAAGAGTTGGACTGAGTGACTGAACCGAACTGAACAATCAGAATAGAAGAGTGATTCCATCTTTGAGATGGAAAGGAGGGAAAACTTCCTGATTTCTATAATTTGGTCTGGCTGATAGTCACAAAGTTTTATATATTCATCAAGCTTAACCAAATTATATACTTTTCAAAATGTACATTTTTAACATAAAACTAATAATTTTTTAAACTGCAAATAAAGTAATATTTAAATCAAGCCTTTTCTATACAAATATATAGAAAAGAGAATAATCCTGATACTCAAATACTCCATGTTTGTCTTTTATTTTTAACAAAGGAAAAATATTACTTAAAGACATTTAGTTCACTGTAGTATTAGTACCATTTGATTTTCCACCAGTCAAACTGAAAATTTATCTGTCAAACAAACAAAAAATGTAGGAATTATTATCTGTATGTATTTAAGACTGAAAGGATCACCAACATGGTTGACATATCTCTCCTTGTAAACAGTGCATATTTTGTGAGCTCACTTATTTTCTAAAAATTATATATGCTCTCTTAGAGGCATCTAATTTGTCTAAGTAAACAAGATTTGTTTTTCTGATTTACTTCACTGTGTAGGACAGTCTCTAGGGCCATCCATGTCTCTACAAATGAGCCAATTTTGTTCCCTTATATGGCTAAGTGATATTCTATTGTATATATGTACCACATCTTATTTACCAAGCAGAAATTGAGACATAGATGTAGAGAACAAATGTATGGAGACCAAGGTGGGAAGAGGAGGTGGTGAGATGAATTGGGAGATATGTATATATATATACATATATATATATATATATCCTACTGATATTATATAGAAAACAGATAAATAATGAGAATCTATTGTATACCACAGGGAACTCTATTCAATGCTCTGTGTTGACTCAAATGGGAAGGAAATCCAAAAAAGAGAGGGACTATACATATATACATGCATATAGCTGATTCATTTTGTTGTACAGAAAAACTAACACAACATTGTAAAGCAACTACACTCCAATTAAAATTAATATAAATGACTCATATCTACAGAATTAGCTTAAAATCATCTACTCATTCTTTGTGTGCTTTCAAGTTTAGAAATTATTTTGAGCAATGAATTCAAAGCCTGACTGGCAGTGTTTGGTGTGAGAAATCTGCCTGAGCCCAGGCAGACACAGGAAAAAGAAAGCCTGGGAGGATTGTTTCCAAGAACATTAGAATTAGCACTATGTTTTCATGGTTTTAATCCATCATAGCCGAGGAGGAGGCAGTTCTTTGGCGCTTTAACAAATGTTAGATACTCTTTGCTTTGGGTATACATCACTTCACACCTCTGGTCCCTTTAGAAGAGAATCAGATTAGATCCTAGCATGAGAAGTTTGGAAACCTAGAGAGAAATATTAACGGTTTCCAAATCTTTGGTGCAAGAACAAAAACAAAGCCCAGGCGAAGCCAGGCCCTGAAGGAGTTGGGTAAGTTAATGAATGATGGCCTCCTTCCATCTTCTGATATTCAATTGAGTCACAGCAGATGGGCCAGGGCTCCATGGGAAAAGCGAATTACGCACATCAGACTGCCGTTACATTTCTCACAATCACATTTTCCTCACTTCACCTGTTGTATGTCTTGGGCTGATTAGCTATGCATCTCATCTCATATTGGCAGTCCTGGTTCAGAGATAATCTTTAATTGGTTTTTCCCTCCCATATGTGAGTCTGTTAAAGATTTTTGTCTTTTCTTTCCCTCATCAGAAAAAGCTTCTATGCTGAGTTATTTTGGAAACAACGATGATGAGGATTATAATATTAATTGAAGAGCTAGGGTGGAATGATTTGTGATAAAGGTGTATTCTAAGTGGTAAGCTAAGTAAAAGTTTGCATGCATGGTCAGTCACATCAGACTCTTGCAATGCTATGGACTGTAACCCACCAGGCTCTTCTGTCCATGGGATTTTCCAGGCAAGAATACTGGAGTGGTTTGCCATTCCCTTCTCCAGGGGATTGTCCCAACCCAGGGATCAAACCCACATCTCCTACATTGGCAGGTGGATTTTTTTTTTTACCACTGAGCCACTAGGAAGATTACAGAAAAGTATATAGATGCCAATATTCATCTAGTGCCTTGGGAATGGAATCTTTTATAAGACACTGTTTAAACAAACAAAAAAACAGTCAGCAAAAGTTACTATATCAGAGGTAGATCAGGCATCAGATTAAGTCCTTTCTAAAAGGCATATTCACTTGACTTTTATTTCACATCTCCAAAGTTAAACCCCATCATTTTACTCTCTAAAACTCCTCATGTAACTGTAAGATCAGGTAAGCATTTAATCATCAAGGGAAACAAGACTGTGTGTGGAAGGACATCAATGTGGTGTTTAGGTCTGATTTGGATGCTTATTTACAATAGGGATGTAGACAGGCTGCTCTGTGCGACCCCATAGACGGCAGCCCACCAGGCTCCCCCATCCCTGGGATTCTCCAGGCAACAATACTGGAGTGGGTTGCCATTTCCTTCTCTGATGCATGAAAGGGAAAAGTGAAAGTGAAGTCGCTCAGTTGTGTCCGACTCTTAGCGACCCCATGGACTGCAGCCTACCAGGCTCCTCCGTCCATGGGCGTTTCCAGGCGAGAGTACTGGAGTGGGTTGCCATTGCCTTCTCCAAGGCAGGCTATTTCACCTGCCTAAATCTCAATTTCTGAATAATACTTCCACCTTCAAGGAATTGATGGGAAAATAAAGCAAAACAGTATAGGTAGAGACCTTTTTGATACTGTGGTGGGGGAAGCAGGATTTGCTTTATAAAATGTTGATGAATCTGAAGGAATGTAATGGAAAGTGAATTGAACAAAATAAAAGTCAAGTCTTACCTGGGCCTTTTCTGCAATATTAAGTTTTACAACTGCATCGATGTGACAGCTTTTTTTATGACATAGAATCAATACCTGTTAACAGGTAAATATTTACAATGACCTTGTTGAAGCAAGGATGAGAGTTTCACATCCCTACCCATTTGGCTGACTCTCTCTCTTTACCAGACACTTTAGTCTGACTGTTTAGCTAAGCAATCTCTGAGATCCTTTGCATCTTTAGAATCTTATGAGAAAATAGTAATGCATTAGTGTTGAAAAAAAATGCTTCTGTAATGTATAAAACCATTATATTTACAAGAATCCAACCAGCAAAACAGAAACCACTGAATATACATAAGATCAAGTGCTGGGAATTTGTTATATGGGTGATAGAACTGGTAAGAGGCCAAAAGAAAACTCCAGCACCATCTAGAGATGACCAAAAGCAAAGAAGCCTCTGTCTTCCTAGGCAGGATGATCCAAGGAAAAGGAAGGTTTACCAGATCCAAAGGGCTAGAATCATCAAAATAATTCTGATGCGCTACAGACCTAGCCTGAGGCGGAGAAAGAGAAAGGAAATCTCTCATCTTCTATTCTCCCTGCCTTCTAGTCTCTCATCAACATCTCCTGTTGATTAAACCCAGGCAGAAGTCAGCTGACCTGGAAGCCTGTAGAGGTCAGCTCCCCTATCATCTAGAGAACAGCAGAAAAATGAGTCAAGACTAGATCCGAAGGCATACAGGGCATGGGCTGGCCAAATCAACTGACTCATTGGAGGCAGAAAAATTATCCATTACAGACTTCAGTTAAATGAATGAGTTACCCCAAGGTCTTCAAAACTGACTCAAAGTGGTTGCCTCAAGCCCAGTGACTTATTGCCAACTGGGGATAAATATGTTATGGATAATGCCAACACATTTACTGTTCTTTGCTATCATTATATTGTGATTCTATTTTATGCAGTCATAAAATACTAGACATTCATGTTGCATTAAACACCAATATGGTGTTTATCTTCCATAACTGGTTTGTATTTATTGTTATTAGTTTAACATACTACCATTACATAGCAATAGGTTTTAGAATAGTTTGGAGCAATGTTGATAAGAAAGCAAAAATAATATCCTGAGATCTCAGACATATCATTTTTATTCATTCTTTTTTATTCACATCCTCTCCTCATTCATTGCCAAGGAATGAACATTATTATTTAAAGTGCTCTGTTAAGTCTTGCAATTAAAAGTCTAATTTCTTTTAACCTAGTGTTTTTCAATCATATTCAATGACAGATTTCTTTCTTTCTTTCTTTCTTTCAGAAACATCATTTAACCTAACCTGGATCAGCTCTTCCATGGTAGACACCTTGTAAATGTAAGTCCAAAACATTTTTAGAAATTTTTTACTTGACACTCTTTTGCTTAAAGTACCTGCTTTGGACTCTGTGAGAGAAGGCGAGGGTGGGATGTTTCGAGAGAACAGCATCAAAACATGTATATTATCTAGGGTGAAACAGATCACCAGCCCAGGCTGGATGCATGAGACAAGTGCTCGGGCCTGGTGCACTGGGAAGACCCAGAGGGATCGGGTGGAGAGGGAGGTGGGAGGGGGGATCGGGATGGGGAATACTTGTAAATCCATGGCTGATTCATGTCAATGTATGGCAAAAACCACTACAATATTGTAAAGTAGTTAGCCTCCAACTAATAAAAATAAATGAAGAAAAAAAAAGTACCTACTTGATAGAAACTCACTCGTTTGTAAGATACCATGTTCCACTTTTCATGACATTTGGAAATTTTTGGAAGTGAAGTTTTTTATCTTTGAATCACTGGCTTTGTCTTCTTTGAGCAAATTAAGGGACTAGTAAATAGAAAATTGCTGTCATTAACCTAGACAGCATATTAAAAAGCAGAACATTACTTTACCAACAAAGGTCTGTCTAGTCAAAGCTATGGTTTTTCCAGTTGTCATATATGGATGTGAGAGTTGGACTATAAAGGAAGCTGAGTGCCAAAGAATTGATGCTTTTGAATTGCTGTGTTGAAGACTCTTGAGAGTCCCTTGGACTGCAAGGAAATCCAACCAGTCATTCCCAAAGGAAATCAGTCCTGAATATTCATTGGAAGGACTGATGCTGGAGCTGAAACTCCAGTACTTTAGCCACCTGATGCAAAGAACTGACTCATTGGAAAAGACCCTGATGCTGGGAAAGATTGATGGCTGGAAAAGGGGACGACAGAGGATGATGAAATGGTTGGATGGCATCACGGACATGATGGACATGAGTTTGAGTAGGCTTCGGGAGTTGATGATGGACAGATAAGCCTGGCATGCTGCAATCCATGGGGTCACAAAGAATCGGACATGACTGAGCAACTGAACTGAAATAGAAAGTAACTCTTTTCAAATATCTCATTAATAAAATCTGTCACGTGTCACCTCACTTGTCTCATTCAGATGTAAACATCACTGTTTCCTCCTTCAAATAGTTTGTGTTTTCTTTATCATTCTGGTCATTTTCACGGAAATGTTAGTTTTAATAGCCCTTCTAATATATGATTGTTAGGTGTGCATACCATGTCAGGTGGGTTCTTACTAATAAAAGTACATTTGAGACATCTTTATATTCTTATTTAAAAATTTTTAATTCTGTGAGGTAAGTTGATGTGAGAAATACATCATGGAGTTTCACATATGTTTCATCAAACTCTTTGAAGGAAACATAGGCTAGAAAAATTGGGCAATCCCAATGTCTCTTATTTGATGTAAGTTGTCAGAGGTAGATAAAATTCAGAAAACCTAATTCTTAGATTGCTTAACTAATTAACAGGCAATTTGTGTCTGCCAGGTATGGGCAGTAGGTCAGAGATTCAACAGGTATTTCCTGTTCCTTTGCTAGAGATTCTGATGTTTCCTCTTATTTGAGGCTAAGTGCTACCGTGAGCCACTGTTTCTCATGAGAAAGTGTCAAGCCTACTGAGGAGGCTGAGATTTGAAAGTCTCACTGTCTGTATAGTCTTCTCCTGTCCTCACCCTGTCATCTGTGATGACATGACACCTGAGCTCAGTCGATTTCCATTTTATCCTGTGTGGTCATTTCACTTACTGCCAGGTGATTCTCTGGTTCAGACGAGGCAAGAACTGGGAATATTTTTGTATTCTAGAATTAAGATATATGATTCCAACAGGCTGAACTCAGAAGCTCAGGAGAAAATCACAAATTTTAAGCTCTGAAAATTAGGACAAAATAGCAGTGTTAAAGAAACACGGTGGTTGTGATGAAGACAGTGCTGATTTTGGCATTTAACAGTATGGCTATAAATAAAAATTCCTAGTATATGCCATTCTTGCTTGGAAATATTACCTATATTGTATAGTCCTAAGTATATTCTGAAAGGCAGTTACAGTATAGTTGGCCATTACCCTAAAAAGTGAGTGATCATGAAGAAATTAACAAGTTACTCATCTCAGTGTTGAAGTATATATGTGTGTGTGTGCATGATTTGAGACAGATATACATCACATGGAACATTTCCCAGGATAGATCATCTTTTAAGAACAAAATACATATTAGCAAATTAAAGAAATATGAAATCAAACTAAATATTTTCTCTGAACACAGTAATGTAAAACTTGAAATCAATAACGGGATGAAAATTGGAAAACTCATAGATATGTAGAAATTAAGTAACACACTCCAGGATAAGCAAGGGGTCAAGGAAGACAAAAGAGAAATAAGAAAATATCTTGGTAAAAATAAAAAAGGAAACACAACATACCAAAACTTATAAGATGCAACATATGCACTTCTAAGAGAAAACTTTATACTAATAAAAATCTACATTAAGGGCAAAGAAAGATATCAGGTAAACTACATAATGTTACATCTCAAGGAACTAGAAAAAGACTAAAATAAGCCCAAAGATAGCAAAGGGAAATAAATAACAAAGATCAAAGTGAAAATAAATGAAATAGGGAACAGAAAGCCAGTAGAAAGACCAGTGAAGCTAGAGTTGATTTTTTTTGAAGAGACGAAAAATTGACAAATCCTTAGGCTAGAACAGAAAAAAAAAATGGAAAATAAAATTAATAAATGAAAGGGGCAACATTATCACTGATACCACAGCAATACAAAGGATCATGAGGGACATCCATTAAATCCATATGTCAACAAATTGGATATACTAAAATAAATGGATAAGTTCTTAGAAATATTAAATCTACCAAGACTAAATTTTGAAGAAATAGAAAATCTAACATTAGTATGAGTAAGGATATTGAATTAATAATGAAAAACCTCCCAACAAAGAAAATCCCATTATCAGATAGCTTATTGGTGAAGTTTGCTGAACATTTAAAGAAGAATTAACACCATTCTTCTCAAACTATTCCAAAAAATTGAAGAGGAAAGAGCAGTGTCAAACTCATTCACAAGAGCAACAATAAATTCATAACAGAGCCAGGCAAGGACACCACAAGAAAAGAAAATTATAGGCCAATATCCTTGATGATCACCAATATTGTCAACAAAATACTAGTAAAATGAATTCAATGGCATGTTAAAAGGATTATGCACTGTAATCAAGTAGGATTTATCCTTGGGATAAATGGTTCAACACACACAAATCATTAAATATGATACAGTACATTAACACAATGAAGAATAAAATTCACATGATATGGAGCGCGCCCCGCGCTGCGCGAGGTTCCAGCCCTCGGGTGTTCCACAAAAGCGCGGAGGGGAAAGCTGCGCCTGCTCTCTGTGCCTTCCCCGTCAGAGCGGTCCAGGCAGCCAGGGGCTTGGTGGGCGCACTCTCCCCAGGTGTGGTGCGCCCCCTCCCTTCCGCGGACCCAGTCTCAGTTTCCGCTGGCGCCAGTCGCTATCAAGCTACCAACGGTATTTTTCACAGAACTAGACCAAAGAATTTCACAATTTGTATGGAAATACAAAAAACCTCGAATAGCCAAAGTAATCTTGAGAAAGAAGAATGGAACTGGAGGAATCAACCTGCCTGACTTCAGACTCTACTACAAAGCCACAGTCATCAAGACAGTATGGTACTGGCACAAAGACAGAAATATAGATCAATGGAACAGAATAGAAAGCCCAGAGATAAATCCACGAACCTATGGACACCTTATCTTTGACAAAGGAGGCAAGGATATACAATGGAAAAGAGTCAACCTCTTTAACAAGTGGTGCTGGGAAAACTGGTCAACCACTTGTAAAAGAATGAAACTAGAACACTTTCTAACACCATACACAAAAATAAACTCAAAATGGATTAAAGATCTAAATGTAAGACCAGAAACTATAAAACTCCTAGAGGAGAACATAGGCAAAACACTCTCCGACATAAATCAAAGCAAGATCCTCTATGACCCACCTCCCAGAATATTGGAAATAAAAGCAAAACTAAACAAATGGGACCTAATGAAACTTAAAAGCTTTTGCACTACAAAGGAAACTATAAGTAAGGTGAAAAGACAGCCCTCAGATTGGGAGAAAATAATAGCAAATGAAGAAACAGACAAAGGATTAATCTCAAAAATATACAAGCAACTCCTGCAGCTCAATTCCAGAAAAATAAATGACCCAATCAAAAAATGGGCCAAAGAACTAAACAGACACTTCTCCAAAGAAGACATACAGATGGCTAACAAACACATGAAAAGATGCTCAACATCACTCATTATTAGAGAAATGCAAATCAAAACCACAATGAGGTACCATTACACGCCAGCCAGGATGGCTGCTATCCAAAAGTCTACAAGCAATAAATGCTGGAGAGGGTGTGGAGAAAAGGGAACCCTCTTACACTGTTGGTGGGAATGCAAACTAGTACAGCCGCTATGGAAAACAGTGTGGAGATTTCTTAAAAAACTGGACATAGAACTGCCATATGACCCAGCAATCCCACTTCTGGGCATACACACTGAGGAAACCAGATCTGAAAGAGACACGTGCACCCCAATGTTCATCGCAGCACTGTTTATAATAGCCAGGATATGGAAGCAACCTAGATGCCCATCAGCAGATGAATGGATAAGGAAGCTGTGGTACATATACACCATGGAATATTACTCAGCCATTAAAAAGAATTCATTTGAACCAGTCCTAATGAGATGGATGAAGCTGGAGCCCATTATACAGAGTGAAGTAAGCCAGAAAGATAAAGAACATTACAGCATACTGACACATGTATATGGAATTTAGAAAGGTGATAACGATAACCCTATATGCAGAACAGAAAAAGAGACACAGAAATACAGAACAGACTTTTGAACTTTGTGGGAGAATGTGAGGGTGGGATATTTCAAAAGAACAGCATGTATACTATCTATGGTGAAACAGATCACCAGCCCAGGAGGGATGCACGAGACAAGTGCTCCGGCCTGGTGCACTGGGAAGACCCAGAGGAATCGGGTGGAGAGGGAGGTGGGAGGGGGGATCGGGATTGGGAATACATGTAAATCCATGGCTGATTCATATCAATGTATGACAAAACCCACTGGAAAAAAATAATAATAATAATAAAAAAAAATTAATAAAAAAAAATGCATTTCAAACAAAAAAAAAATAAAATTCACATGATAATTTTAATAAATGCAGAAGAAGAATTTGATAAAATTCAACCTCATTTTGTGATTAAAAAATTCTCAACAAATTAGATATATAAGAAATGTACCCCAAAATAATAGAGACCTTTATATGATAAACCAATAGCTAATATCCTACTCAGTGGTGAAATGTTAAATGCTTTTCCTCTAAGATCAGGAAGAAGATAGAGTGCTTACTGTCACCACTTTTATTCAACATAGTATGAAAAGTTCTAACCAGAGCAATTAGAAAAGAAGAAAACACATACAAAGCAAAAGGGAAGAAAGAAGTGCAGTTGTCTTTGTTTACAGATGACTGGTCTTTCACATGTAAAACCCTGAAGATACCACCCAAAAGTTGTTAGAACTACATGAAAAAGAAACTAAGGAAACAACCGACACTCTGGATAGCATCAAACATTAAAATATTTAGGAATATTTTTAACCAAGGTGGTGAAATATCTGTACACTGAACTCTAATATATTGATAAAAGAAACTGAAGAAGACACATGTAGAAGGAAAGACATCCTATATCCATAACTTAGAAGAATCAAGATTGTTAAAATGCCCATAGTACTCAAACCCTCTATGGGTTCAATGCAATCTTTAACAAAATTCCAATGCCATTTTTCACAGAAATTAAAAAGCAATCATAATATTCCTATGGAACCACATGAGCCCCCTATTTAACAATCTTGAGCAACAAGAACAAAGCTGGAGGTACTACAGTTCCTGATTTCAAACTATATTACGAAGCTCGAATAAGCAAAGACAGTACAGTGCTGGCATGAAAATAGACAAACAGGCCAATGGAATAGAATCAAGAGCCTAGAAATAAACACATGCATACAGAGTCTACTAATCTTCAACAAGGGTGCCAAGAATACAAAAAGGGAAAGGGTATTTTTTTTTCTGTAAATAATGTTGGGAAAGCTGAATGTCCACATGTAGAATACACAAAATTTCACTCAAAATGGATTAAAGACTTAAACTTAAGACCCGAAATGATAAAACTTCTACAGCAAACTTCAGGGGAAAAGCTCCTTGACTTTGGTCTTGCCAATGATTTTATATATAACACCAAGAGCACAAACAATTTTTGGATACTACAGGCAACAGAAGCAAAAACAGAGGAGATTCTAGGGAACTAAAAATCTTCTGCACAGCAAAAGAAATAGTAGCAATGAAAAGATAGCCTATGGAATGAAAGAAAACTTTGCAAGCCTTATATCTGATAAAAGATTAATATTAAAAATATATTAGAAAGCCCTACAACTCAATAACAAGAAATCAAAGCAACTAATTCTATTAAAAAATGTGCAAAGGACCTCAGTAGACATTCCTCCAAAGAATACATGCCAAATGGCCAACAGGTATATGAAAAGTGCTCAGTCTGTTTAATGATCAGGGAAATGTACATTGAAATTACAATGAGGTATCATCTCACCCTATTAAAAAAGCAAATGTTAGCTAGGATGTAAAGAAAAGATTAGTTTGGTAAACTGTTGGTGGGGATGTAAATTGGTACAACCATTATGGAAAACAATATGAAGATGCCTGAAAAAATTAAATATAAAACTACCATGGGATCTAACAACTCCAATCCTCACATTTATCTAAAGGAATTGACATCAGGATCTCAGAAAGATGCCTACACCCCCCTGGGCAGTGCAGCACTATTCACAATAACTAAGGTATGGAAACAATCTAAATGTCCCTGGATGGATGAATGAATAAAGAAAATATGGCATATATATACAATTCAGTATTATTCAACCTTTTAGAAAAGAAGAAAATGTTGCTATTCGTGTATTAACCTAGAGGACATTATGCTTAGTGAAATAAGCCAGACACAGTAGACAGTTACAGAATGAGGTCACTTACTTGTGGAATCTAACATAGTCAATTTACAGGAGCAGAGGATAGGATGGTGGTTGACAAGGGCCAAGGAGAGGGGTAAATTGGGAAGTGACCGTCAAAGGTACAAAGGTTCAGTTTTATAAGATGAATACGTGCTGGAATTCTACTATACCACCTATAGCTAACAATACTATGTTGTGCACTTAACATCTGATAAGAGGCTCAGTTCAGTTCAGTCTCTCAGTCGTGTCTGACTCTTTGTGACCCCATGGACTGCAGCACGCCAGGCTTCCCTGTCCATCACCAACTCCCAGAACTTGCTCAAACTCATGTCCATCGAGTTGGTGCTGCCATCCAACCATCTCATCCTCTGTTATCCCCTTCTCCTCCTGTCTTCAATCTTTCCCAGCATCAGGGTCTTTTCCAATGAGTCAGTTCTTTGCATCAGATGGCCAACGTATTGGAGCTTCAGCTTCAGCACCAGTCATTCCAATGAATATTCAAGACTGATTTCCTTTAGGATTGACTGGTTTGATCTCCTTGCTGTCCAAGGGACTCTCAGGAGTCTTCTCCAGCACCACAGTTCAAAAGCATCAATTCTTTGGCTCTTGGCTTTCTTTATGGTCCAACACTCACATCCATACATGACTACCAGAAAAAACCATAGCTTTGAATACACAAACCTTTTTCAGTAAAGTAATGTCTCTGCTTTTTAAGATGTTGTCTAGGTTTGTCACAGTTTTTCTTCTAAGGAGCAAGCATCTTTTAATTTCATGGCTGCAGTCACCATCTGCAGTGATTTTGGTGCCCAAGAAAATAAAGTCTGTCATTGTTTCCATTGTTTCTCCATCTATTTGCCATGAAGTGATGGGACCGGATGCCGTGATCTTAGTTTTTTGAATGTTGAGTTTTAAGTATGTTTTTGTATGTTGCTTCTTGAGCTGCATACACATTTCTCAGGGGGCAGGTAAGGTGGTCTGGTATTCCCATCTCTTTATGTATTTTCCACAGTTTGTTGTGATCCACACAGTCAAAGGGAAGCAGAAGTAGATGTTTTCCTGGAACTCTCTTGCTTTTTTGATAATCCAATGGATGTTGGCAATTTGGTCTCTGGTTCCTCTGCCTTTTCTAAATCCAGTTTGAACATCTGGAATTTCTTGGTTCATGTACTGTTGAAGCCTGGCTTGGAGAATTTTGAGCATTACTTTACTAGCATGTGAAATAAGAGGTAAAGTTTTATTTTAGTTTATTTAATTTTATTTATTTAGTTTTTATTTATTTATTTAGTTTATTTATTTTATTTATTAGAGTTTTATTTATTTTACTTATTCCTATTACCACTTTTTTTTTAATTATTTTTTTTTATTATTATAATTTTTTTTTTGGTCATACATTGATATGAATCAGCCATAGATTTACACATATTCCCCATCCCGATCCCCCCTCCCACCTCCCTCTCCACCCAATTCCTCTGGGTCTTCCCAGTGCACCATTTACCACTATTAAATGAGGCAAGCGAGAACTTTGGATAGTAACGAATGTTTCTATGACCTTGATGGTGGTAATGTTGTCATAGATGTGTATTTAGCCATGAACTCATGGATCAGTAAATATCAAATATGTACAGTTTCTTTATATGTCAATCATATCTCAAGAAATTGGGTTAAATTTTTTTTAAACAAGAACTTAGGAAAGGTTTGGATGGTTTTTGGTTTTGTTTCACTTTCTTGCCTAGGCTTCTATAACTCAGTCATGGCTATCTTATTCCAGATTGAGCCAAAACAGTAATTTAGTTCATTATCTGGAAAAGCATTACCATATTTTTAAAATTTCATATTTTAATAGGGCTTTGTGTAAAATTAAATGAAGCCCTCCATGTATTTCTGTAATGTGGTTATTAGCAACTTACTTTCCACTACTATCTTCATCTACCAAACTCAACCCTTGGAAAAGAAGACTTTGGTTCATCTATGACAATCAAACTTTTTTTTTAAGTTGAGAAAACCAAGGCTTAGAAAGATTAACTGATGTTGACGTGTTCTAACTAAGTAACTTTGATTGGAGACAACTCAGAACAGAGCTAGAATCACTAACCGCAGTGCTAGTTAAGCCATATGTGTGTGGCAGCCAGCTGATAGATTTTGCTGTTTACTTTTGATTCTGCAAAGAAGAGGTATACCTTGCAAAGTGGCAATAAATAACTATGATGACTAGAGTTTCTGCATGTTTGTTCTCTGGTACTACTTTGGGCAAATAGCCTCTGCTAAGAACATTACTTTGTTGACAGATTAGCAGGTTCTAAAATATCCTTTACAAAAGGGTGGGTGGCCATGATTCATGGTTTGCCGGTGCTTAGAGAGCATAAATTGAATAAGTTTAGAACCTTGCATAATTAGGCTTACATTATTATTTCTTTATAGAAGATATGTTGGAAAACAGCTGTCCTCAGTTTGCCCACGATTTTCCCAATTTGGCATTAAAAGTCCAACATCCTTCAATCTCTGGTAAACTGGGACAGATGGTTAGTCAACATAATCTAGAATGGGATATTTGGGTCATAACTGCAAAATCTCATTAGAAGGAAGTCTAAGTTTTCTCATTAGTATTTCAATACTCACCCATCTTTATTCTTAATTAAATGTATAGGTATGGAGTCTTGATCACTTTATAATTGCATGACATTCTCTGCCAAATAAAGGCTGATTCTGTTAGTTCCTTTAGGATTTGATTGTTATCATTCTTCTTTATTGCCTTAGTATACTTGGAATATCAATTTGAAATTAAAGGTTACTCTTCTTCTGGATGACTTTGCAAGGGCAAAGTCTTTCCCAAGGCCTCTTTGGAATTTGCGACAGGCATGGAGAGTTTTATAAATGTAATTCTTTGTTATTCAGAAGCCAGCAATGTAACTGCTGTAATATGATCTTGCAAACGGGTCAAGTGACTGAACATTGTAAAAGGAATTTCATTCTTAACTTTTCGGTCAACTTGCACCTCTACCTTCCTTTGAATAAAGTTAATTTGTGTGGGGATAATCAGGTCTGTTCTTATATGAAGAAAAAACTGCTCACTAGTCATTGTTACTACTCTCTGTATTTCTTAAACAACACTTTTCACATATGTAATTAAAATTAAATGTTTGTTAACACAGGCCCCCTGATTTATTCTCAACTCCCTGAAGAAAGAACAAGCCTGTCTTGTTGACCAGTGTATTTATAGTATTTATGCAGCCAGAAAATAAGTACATAGTACATATTGATTCAATGGATATTTTGATGGAGGATAGATGGATGAATGCATGAATGGATGGATATGTGTATGCTTGAAGGGATGGGTGAAACTTACAGCTAAAGCTAGCCCAGTGCAATTATAAAAAAATGCCATAATTCTGGCAGGCCCTGTTGATTTATATAGTCCTTCACTTTTATAAAATATGGATATAAAAGGACCTAATGACTATTTTCCTTCTTTTTCTCTGGATGGGAGCAGACATGTGGAAGTGCTACTGTACTCATGAATGGAAGGACAGGAAAGAGACCAGAGAACAAACAACTTGTTTGTATCATAAGCTCACTAATTCTGCTCCTCCTTCAAACTAAGAAGCTTGGAGCTGAGCATCTTCTGGATCAAGCAATTGAAATCACTTTTCTACAGATAAGGAAAAGGAGGAACAGATGAATTCATTTACTTGCCAAAGGTTACACAATACATTATTAAGAGGGTCAACAATAAAAGCCAGATCTGCTGTGCCTAGCTCCTGAATACTTTAGGCTGTCTGCTTAAGTGCAGTCCAGCTCTTCAATGCTTCTTCATGGAGCCAGATTCCATGAATCAATCTCTGGTCTGCTCGATCCAGGTTAACAAAACTAACCAGCCTTTATTCTTTGGCAGAGCCTGTTGCTAAACCAGATTCCTCATCTTCAGCCTCTTCTAATCAAAGTAAATCTTATTCCCCATGCCCTGTGGGAAGTATCAGGGAAATGTCTTGCAAACTATTTGACATTTGAGAAAAATAATAGCACACTGAGGAAAACTTTCAAGGTGAGCAGCAAGTTAGCATTCCTTCCCCTGAGGATCACACTCAAAAAGATTTCACATTTGCTTTCAAAGTTATGCAACTTATCCATACTTCACACAGTTAGAATTCTGGATTTATATGGAAGATTTCTTTTTTCTATATTCTTTATAAATTGTGAATGCTGTTCCTGAGTTGAAGGTTATCCGCAGTAATAGAAATGCAGTCAGGTGGAAACTGTCTTCAGCAGAACTATTACTGGGTCCATGGCATGATATCTCTACATACAATATGCTTTGGGCATAAATGAGGGGAGGGAAAAATGGCCCTGAAATAAGATTTCGCCTCTAACTAAGCCCATTCTAAGTAAGGAAGAAATTACTTTATTGGATAAATGCCACTAGCTTCTATTCAATATTCATTTAAAAGAAACACTTCTGATAGCTTTATTTCTGCACATTTTCAACAAATAACAATCCAAAGAATCAGAACTTGCCATATTCACTTTTATGCAGCTCACTAAATGACCAGTAAGAGAGATAGCACTTCTCCTTCTTCATGGTTAGTTTCCTCCAAAATGGAGCAATTAACAAATGTATGAGCTAAAATTTAGATCCTTTCCTCCCAACATTTTACCTCCATGCCAAATGCAAAAATGCAAACACTTTGGTAATGCATTATATTTAAGAGAATACTAGGTCTTTATTCTAAAAGCTAATTTGATCGGTAAGTCCAAACAGGTGGCTTATGGCTCAGTAAGAGCTATTATTAGTTACTTTGCTAGAAAGTATTTTCTTATTTCCTCTAAAAGTTGGGCAAACTGAATGCTTGAACTTCACTTAGGCTCAGTACAGTATGAGAAAATGTTCTTGTTGGCTACTTGACAGGGTAAATAAAATAAGAAACTACTGGGAGAAGAGAATATATTGCTCCCTGAAGGTGCAAATGTTTCTTCGAGCTGAAAATTACACATTTATGAGAAAAGCCGAGTGCCTCCCAATGGAGAGTTGGGTGTCTCAAATCAGCTGAAGTTTAAATGAAATACATATATTGAATAGATAGCTAAATTCCACAAATGGAATTGAAGAGGATGCATTTTCCCATGTCAAAACATTTCACAGGTTTAAATAATCAGGATGAAGCATCATTTCTTGGAATTAATTCATTTAAAAAATAAATTGGTTTAAAAATCAACAATATTTTCATGTAAATGTTTCTATTTTCTCCTTTTCCAATTTTTTCTGCCTCTTTTATTGTCCAGAGATTTCTAAGAGACTTTGACTTAATTATGCATCAAAGGGTTTTCTATCTGTTTTCACCCGTGGTTGATATACCCCAGTTGCCCTTTAACCAATCTTCCCTTTTGCTGATATCAAATCATCTAGCTCTCCTCTATTTCTTATTGCTGATCCCCAAATGGTTTACATTTAACACATCAACATTTTCGTAAAAATACAAACAAGCAAAATGATAACAGTCTAGCGTTGTCATAAACAAGACTAAATGCACTGTATACTCACCTAGCATGTCTCTGCAACAAGAGATTAACCCATTCTGATGGTAGCACTGACGCTGTGTTGTTGGACATTCTATCTTTAAACTTGATTGCCTCTTGAAGTTAGTTATTAATACTTTCTTTGCTGCCTATACAATCTTAGTCAGCCTATACATTCATCTGTTATTTTTCTGCTGATATAAAACTAGCATCCCAAGTTTTTGTGTTTTTTTTTTTTTACTCTGGTGCCAATAGCCAACTCCATCTAAGTTCACTGATGCTTTGTTTATCATATACAGAACAGCTCAGGACATATTATGACTGTGGTCTGTGGCAGGCTCCTATGGTGCTCTGACAGAGCCTTAACCGAGAGAAGGGGACACAATTTCTTCTCTCCAAAGGCATGGTCATGTGACCAAGTTGTGTGCCTGTGGGATAGCATCTGTCCAGGGCAGGCAGGGGGGCATCTTTTCCAAATTTGCACATTGATGATCTACAAACTAATAGTGTCTTTGAATGAATTTATTTTCTTCTTCACTCTCCTTTTTCCTAAAATTTGCATGTCTATTAACATCAATTCAAATTTGGAGACTTTAATTACTCCCTTACCTCTACTCCTCACTTCTCTCCCTATTTAGTTAGCTTCTAGGTTCTGTTAAAAGGCACCTTATATACATTTTTTTGCTGTTCCTCATTTACTCCGGTGAAGGAAATGGGGCACAGTAGTCTTAGAGCCAAACACTGAACATGAATAGATATGGAATAAGCCATTTTTCTTCAGGAGCTCAGCAACTGCCCCTTGGTCCCCTTCTACCAGACTGATCCTTCTTTAACTCCCACAGTATCAGAGCGTTCATTCTAAAATATAAAGTTTATCTTGTCGTATCTCTGTTTATAGTTTCTGGTAAACTGAATAGTAGCCTCTGGAAAATATTCATGTCTTAATTCCCCAAACCTTTAACAAGATTAAAGGAGTTTTACATATATGATTAAATTAAGGATGCTGATGGGGAGATTATCCTAGATTTTCCAGGTGGGCCTAGGTTAATCACAGGAATCCTTCTAACAGTGAGGCAGGAGGATCAGAGTTAGTAGGAGAGATGATGGTGGAAGAAAAAGGTAGGGGGGATGTGAGGAAAGAGCCATGAATCAAGGAATGCAGGCAGCCTTTAGAGTATGAAGAAGAAGACAAAGAGAATGGATCCCCTCTCAGAGGCTGCAGAAGGAACCAGCCAAGCCGACATTCTGACTTCAGGCGAGGGAGACTGATTTCAGAGTTTGGACCTCCAGAAATGTTAGATGATAAATTCATGTAGTTTAAAGTGAACAAATTGGTGGTAATTTTTTACAGCAGCATTTGAACACTAATGCATCATCTTTCAATTCCTCTTTGTAATTTTCTGAACACATTTCAAACTTCATAAGGTAGCACAGAAGTTCTTCCATGACGTATCACTGCACAGTTCTCTGACCTTATTTGTAGCCACTCATCAAAGGTGCTTTTTTCTATTAGCTCTAAATTATTCTTCATCTCTGGAATTTCCAGTTAATAGGCCACTTCAAACTGCTTCCAAGGATAGGAATTAGGAATATCTTTCCTTTTTTGTTTCCCACTAAAGCCTACTTCTCATTTTCTTCAGGAAAACTTTTCTGTTACTGTAATCCACTGTGGAAAATGCACAAATGAAAGAGAAACAAGTGAATAAAAAATTCAGTAAACAGAATACTTATTTCGCCTATTTCCCACAGTCTTAAGTTTCAGTTTTTGTTACCATCTCGATCTATAGGTTGAGAGTTTAGATCTCAGCCTCCATAAATTTTTCTTCATACTTAAATGCTTCTCTTGTAGGGACTAATTTCCTATTTGGATGGATTATTTTTGAAGAGGTCATAAATATGCAATACACAAGCCATCATTGGAGAGGAACATTCCTTAGTTCTCTAGGGAGATCATTTTTGTTTTAATAACTGGTGTTAACTTTCTGCACCTGTGACCGTCACTGGGACTTGGTATTAGATGTCTGACTCAACAAGAGTTCTGGCCAGAGTTACGGTAGCCAGAGCAAAGTCCCCATTGAGAGAAATACCTGTACTCTCTGCGCAATATATACAGCATTGTGAGGTATTCTTTGGGGACCTGCCGTGGGGTCCTGCATTGGAACAACACTTAAAATGAAACAAAATTCCCCCAAAGACAGCACATCTAACAAGAGGCAAGTTCCATCTACAATTAATAATACATCTAAATAGTAAGCCTGGTAACCAGTAAAAGGAATCCTTGAATATTTAAGAGGATCTAATTAAAATTAATAGGGAAAACAGTATGACAAAATTTAATAAGTACGTTTCTGTCTCCCTTTATGAGAGCACATGCCCAATTCTTAAAATAGTTTTAATGCCCATATCCATTATGCTCACATTTGTTTTCTTTACTAGCTTTCTTTCTCAAACTGTGTGATTAATTTTGTCAATAAACAATTCACGTGATGTTTTAAATAGCTACCGCATGCTCAAATCTATGCGATGTGTTTTCATCTTCATTCTCTCACTCTTTAGCCTTGTCCTCGACATTCATACAAGTTACAAATGCAGGTGCCATTTTCTACAATATAAGCTAAGGAAATAAAGCTCAACATGAACAACGAAGGAGCACAGTGAAGAGCCTTCTTAGTTGTACATCCCTTTCTCCTATCTCCAGGTTTAAAGTTCCTGTTGGCTACCCAACTGGCACTAGTGGGAAAGAACCTGCCTGCCAATGCAGGAGATGTAACAGACACAGGTTCCATCCTTGGGTCAGGAAGATACTCTGGAGGAGGAAATAGCAACCTACTCCAGTATTCTTGCCTAGAGTATTCCATGGACAGAAGAGCCTGACAGGCTACAGTCCATGGGGTCTCAAAGAGTTGGACACGACTAAAGAGACTTAGCATACACACTAGCACACACTCAGGCCTCTGTTACACTTTGCCTCCCTTAATAACATCACCACTGGAATTAATTTTTATTAGTTCACTCAGAACTGTTCTTTTTAGGAAGAGTAGTGGAAGGATGTGTGTATCCTGAATCCCATCCTTCTCATATATCGACTTTGACTTTAACATGGCTTCCCTAGTAGCTCAGCTGGTAAATAATCCGCCTGCAATGCTGCAGACTTGGGTTTGATCCCTGGGTTGAGAAGATCCCCTGGAGAAGGGAATGGCTACCCACTCCAGTATTCTGGCCTGGAGAATTCCATGGACTGTATAGTCCATGGGGTGGCAAAGAGTTGGACATGACTGAGCGACTTTCACTTTCACTTTAACATGAGTCACATCTTCTCCACATTCCAGAGATGTGCCCAATTATTGCATCTGTATGAAGTAATAGTTCATGGAGCAGAAAATTTTAAGTAGTCAGTAAATCAATATCGGCTACTATCATTTGGAATTTTTTTCACTTGGGCGCATGATGGTTTCCTAACAAGAGATCAAAAATCATTTATAGTAGCAACTTCCTATGTCAGGCATCATGATCCCCTGGTGGCTCAGACAGTAAAGAATCCATCTGCAGTGTCAGAGACCTGGGTTTGATCCCTGGGTTGGGAATATCCCCCTGAGAAGGGAATGGCAGCCCACTCTAGTATTCTTGCCTGGAGAATCCCATGGACAGAGAAGATTGGTGGGCTGCAGTCCACGGGGTCGCCAAGAATTGGACACCAGTGAGCGACTGAACACATGTCATAGCACATAGCACATGTCAGACATCATAGATCCTCCCAACCTAAGGTAGTTGTCATGGGTGGTAGTTGATGTAGTATCTTCATCATAGCACATGTCAGATATCATAGATCCTCCCAACCTAAGGTAGTGATCATGGGTGGTAGTTGGTAGTATCTTTAGAAGCATTGGACATTATTTTGAATCTCTTCTTTTTTTAACTGCTTAATTATCTTGGTTTAGTTATGTTGTTTGGTTAAGCTCCATTATTATCTATTTTATTAATAAAATCGAGTAGCAGGATTTCCCTGGTGGTCCAGTGGTTAAGACTCCATGCTGCCAATGCAGAGGGCCCAGGTTCAATCCCTGGCTGGAGAACAGGATCGATTCCACATGCCACAGCTAAGACCTGGCACAGTCAAATAAAAATAAATAAATAAAATGAGAGTAGCAATCTTCCTCTGCTAGATACACAGAAAGCAACATCTCCATCCTTCAGATGCAGACATTTATGCTCCATATACAGGGTTCATATGCAAGGTCATTTATACTTTAACTTTTCCACAATCATTTTGTCTTGGAAAAGTAGTTTTAGGTACTGGTAATTCTCTGTTTTCAGAATGAACAAATTTTGGTATGTTGTTATTGATGTTTGGTGGCAAAGGAGAAGTGGGGGTGTATTGGGAACGTGAACAGGAAATAGAGATAAAGCATCAAAAGTTGCTTAAAACAAACCTGCTTGAGATGTGAAGGGGGGAAGGCCTAAACGAATGCACAAGAGATGGTATATTTGAGAGAGTCTGCTCACTATCTGAAATCACTGAATCAGTTCAAACTTCATCTCTACATTTTAATAGCTGTTCAGATTCTGATGAGTGGTTTATTTAATGCATGTTTTCTTCTGTGTTATATGAGGAATTTAATTCCTATTTCATCTTTTTTTTCTTTTAAAAATTTTATTGAAGTATAGTTACTTTACGATATTTTGTTAGTTTCTATTGTACAACGAGTGACTCAGTCATATGTATACATACATTCTCCTCTTCTTTGAATTTCTTTCCCATTTAGATACCACAGAGCATTGAGTAGAGTTCCCTGTGCTGTATTAGTTATCTATTTCATACATAGTATCAATGGTATATATGTGTCAATCCCAGTCTCCCAATTTATCCCATCCTCCATGTTTATCTTTGAATTGCTGAGTTCACATGAGATAAAAGTATTATTTCTATCAAGCATAAAGTATCAGGAAGAAATAGCAATAGTGATAGTTATGCATAATTAAGATTAGTTATGCTCATCTGCTAATGATGACTTTGGGGAACGTATAAAAAGATGCTTAGTTATACTTGTCATTTTCTGTTTTGTTTTGTTTTTTCCTCACAGGTGGATATTGCTATTTGTTTTCTCTTATTGTTTCATGCAAGTTTATTCCTTCTGAGTTATCAGTCTTTTAGGACAGAAGTTGTCTTAATTCTGATCTCAATCCTGAATATTTGGCAGGATGTAGAGTTCTGGGTTTACAGTTAACCCACGTCACTTAAAGGTGTCAATCCATTATCTTCTCATCTCTTTTCTTTCTATTAAGGAATCTGTTTCAGTCTTAAAATTATTTATATGCAATCTACCTTTTTGCTTTATTCAAGACCTCACCTTGTTCTTGTTCTTCTGGTACAACCATGAATTTAGGTAGAGATTAATTTTATTTCTCTTGTTTGGAACTTGATGTAATTCTTCCAATAAGGATTCCATATTTTGTTCATTTTGGAAAATTCTTGGCCATTATTTCTGTTCCAGGTATCTATTGCTGCCTTTAAAAAGTGCCTCAAAATGTAAGGAAATGGCAACCCACTCCAGTACTCTTGCCTGGAAAATTCCATGGATGGAGAAGTCTGGTAGGCTACAGTCCATGGGGTAGCAGAGTCGGACATGACTGAGCGACTTCACTTCAAGATATAACAGCTCAAAATCTCAAACATTTTAAAGATATCTCATGATTTTGTGCTTCCTGATTCTTACAGGACTCAGCAGGGTGATGTTTTTGCTCCATGTGGCATAGAGACATCACTCAGTGATATTTAACTTGTGAAGAGTCTGATCAGGAGGGTACAAACAGGCCAGTGCTTGGTAGAGATGATTTGAAGACTGGTTTCTGCCAGGCCACTCACCCTTTCTATGTCATCTCAAAATCACTCCATACGGTCTCTTCAGTACAGTACTTAAACTTCTTATATGGCAGCTCAGGGCTCCCAGCCAGCAAATGAAAGTGGATAGTCAGCGAAAGAAGAACTGGCTTCACTGTACTCCATTGCTCAAACCAGTCACAGGCTAATCTACATTAAGCAGAAAGATAAGTGGGCTCCACCCTGTAATGGGAGGAATGTGGACATTCTCAACTCTACTGCAATTACTTTGCAATATTGCTTCTTTCTTTTTTTCTCCTTCTGGGATTCTTATTTTATACGTATGTATTTGGTATCTAACTCTTGATGCCTCTAAAGTGCTTTCAAATATTCTCTCTTTAATCTCTGCTGAATTCTGGATGAAGTCTTCCTAATGATCTCACATTCATGTAATCTATGCAATTCATGTAATCCTTCAACTATGTTGCATATGCTAATAAATTGTGTTCAGTTTTTCATATGATACAGAGATATACTTTTCTTAAAGTTCTATTTTGTTCTTTTAAAATGTGGCTTTAAAAAAAATAATAATGCTGCCTTTGTTCCTCATAACAAAAGGCTTATTTTAAGGCTAATTTGACCTGAAACCTCAAGTGTCTATGGTACTAAGACTAGCCACTTACTCCTGACTCCTCTGTCTCCTTCCCCACTGGGGAACATGCATAGCATCAGATCAACTCAAATACTTCAGCTCTGGTTTTTAGTCATCTTGTTGTGTCTATCAACTTGAGGGAGGTTATCTCCATTTTGTAAGCTTAGTTATTTATTTAAGATCCATTTCTATTAGTTTATCCAGCATTTCAACATAGTTGTAGTAGAAGTATATTAAAGATTTCTTAGTCTACCATCTTGCTAGAGTGGGACTTTCTATCTTTATTCTGTAATGAAATAGTAAAGACAAGAAAAAAAGAAGACAAAGACCCTGAAATCAGAGACTTTTTTGGTTTATGTCACAGCTGAGTGCACAAAAATGTGATGGTCTATAAATTTAGGAAGAACCAAGTCTTGGGTTGGTATGGGCAACTTAAAAGAAAAAAATCTCAATTCAAAATACAATTATATTGAATAAGTTCTGTTTAATGAAATAACGGTGAGTTTGAAGCAAGTTCTTCCTAAGAGCTACTTCAATTAATAATGTATGAATGGGGCCTTCCCTGGTGGTCCAGTAGTTAGGAATCTACTGTGCAATGCAAGGGATATATGTTCAATCCTTGGTTAAGGAACTAAGGAACCATATGTGCTCCATTGCTTCAGTTGTGTTCAACTCTTTGCAACCCAATGGACCGTAGCCCCCCAGGGTCCTCTGTCCATGGGGATTCTCCAGGCAAGAATACTGGAGTGGATTGCCATTTCCTCCTCCAGGGAATCTTCCTGACCTAGGGATTGAACCCAGGACTCTTAAATCTCCTGCATTGGCAGGAGGGTTCTTTACCACTAGGGCCACCTCGGGAGCCTTTGTGCCATTAACTAGAGAGCCCACACACTGCAACTAAAATTCCACGTACTGCAAATAAGATCTGATGCAGCCAAATAAATAAATAAAACTTATAAAAAGTAATGTGTGAATGGATTTTTTGAAGTATAGTTGATTTACAGTATTACATTAGTTTCAGGTATACAGCATAGTGATTCAATATTTTTATAGATTTTACTCCATTTAATGTTATAAAACATTGGCTATATTCCATGTCCTGTATGATATATTCTTAAAGCTTAGTTATTTTATACATGGTAGTTTGTGCCTCTCAATCCCCTCCTCCTGTTCTGCTTTCCTTTCTTCCTTCTCCCAGTGGTAACCAGTATTTGTTCTCTGTATCTGTCTGTGTGTCTGTTTCTGTTTTGCTATATTCTAAATGAATATTTTTATAGAGAAATGTTTAGCCAACTTAGTTACTTTCTGAGTTAATATTACAGTCAGAATAATGGAGAGCAATAAAGTTAGTTCCTACTAACAAAAGTTCCATACTTAAATATGACAAAATAACATTCTTTATTTATCTTTTTTCCTTTATGCATAGTTTTTTGCTGATGGCTCCAACTTTTCTTCTGCACATCTGCAACCAAATAAATGATTGTTTGCTAATAATTTAGCATGATATTCACCGTTTTATGGATAATCATGTTTGTTTACAGAGCTCAGCATTTTTATTTATCCGAGTTTTCTTGAAGTTCCTCCAAAATAAAAGCTATGTCAAAAATAAATAGTTTGTCGAGATTGTAGGAATGCTGCCTGAAGAACTCAATACTTTTCCTGGCTTTAAGAAAACTAATATTAGAAATATAACAAATGCATACATGCTCATTCGCTTCAGTTGTGTCCGACTCTGCGACCCTGTGGACTGTAGCCCACCAGACTCCTCTGTCCATGGGATTCTCCAGGCAAGAATATTAGAGTGGGTTGCCATTTCCTTCTCCAGGGGATCTTCCTGACCCAGGGATCGAACCCATGTCTCCTATACTGACAGGTGGATTCTTTACCACTGAGCCACCTGGGAAGCCCTTATATTTAATACACATACCTAAAATACATTTATAATGATGTGTTCACCATATTGGTAGTATTCTATATCTTCTTTTCATAGAAGAAACAAGGAAATTACAGAGAAACTAACTAATCTTTCCAAGGGCACATGGCTAAGAAGTAGAAAAGCCAGTTAAATATTCTGATTTAATTCCACTCATGCCATTTCACATATGCTACATTTTTTATTTTTCCGTTTACTTATTTTATTGGGCTGCCTACATTATACAGATGCCAGGTCAAAATCTTGAAGAAAGCAAACATGTAGTATCTTTACTATGTAACTTTAATTATCATTTCTCAAATACTTCACAAGTTAAAAAATAAACATGACTAAAATACATAGAATATGCATTTTATGAGCATTTGGCGTGTCTTGTATTAATAGCAATAAACGAACATAAAACTTACTCAGAGTTTACTTTACAACTCAAGAAATAGGTGTATAGTAAAACATCTTTTCAAGAAAATGAAAAAAAAAACAGGTATTTTACACTTTAGTTGAGTAAAAAAATATATATACTGTCATTAGGAACATAATAAGGAATGTGGGAGGGGGTTGGAGGCTGAGAGAGTTTAAGGTGGAAGAAGGAACAACCAGGAGGCATGTTTACAATCTGGCTTCACTAATCACCTTGCACATTCTTACCGTAGTGGAAGATGAGGGTGACAGCATGGTGGGTATACATATCGTTAATTACAGACCTGGCAGACATTCTCCAGTTGAAATTAATTAATTACCTATGCTGGATGGGGAAGACCCAGTGTGGTGGTTAAGACATAGGGTCACGATTCCCTGTATCAATTTTGTGTTGGATTTTATTAGTCCTGACAAGCTTTTTGCTAAGGACACTATAGTTCAGTCAATAGTGATATTATCCTTCAGTTATCTCAACACTAAATTGCTGAAGATTAATCTTTGATGTCCTTGGTGCTCTGTTTTTGTACGATTCAGGTTCTCTCTCATTAAAAGCAGATATTTGTCATTTTACGTTAATTTCTACTTATAATTATTGTCTGGTGATTGGCATATCTTATTTGAAGATGATGAAACCCTTTCCCATAATATGTAATTTGGAGGAAAAAGGAGGTGCTTAATTTAAATCTGAAAGAGTACCCATATTACCATGGTTATAAAGCAACAGATGAACATATAAGCAAATATTGTCAGCTCATGTCTGGAATCATTCATCCATCCATTCATCCATTTGGTTGGGCATTTATAAGCCAAAGAAATAGTTAAACTGGACTCTGGACTGAGTCTGCTACAGGGCAGAAAGCGCAAAATGACTGTCCAACAAAGCCACAGGCGCTCCTGTCACACAGCATGCTGGATATTGCAATGCAGGCAGAACATAAATGTCAATATCTTCTGTTCAGTAGGGGAGGCTTTTTAAGGTCTCACACAACTTGGAAGTCATTCTCGTTCCAGTCAGAATCAACAGCAGCCACTTCAACATCAGAGGGTTCTCAGAACAGTATGAACTCAAGCACAGAACAAAGTAAATTGCAACAGGCATTTTCTAGACCAACATGGAGAGGTCAGCTCAGCATAGCTATTTGTGGTAACTAGTTTGCAACAGGCCGAGTGAGTGCCATTGAAAACTTCCTACTGTATGGAATCTAAACAACAAAAAAAAACCCAAATGAACTTATATGCAAAGCAGAAATAGACAGCAGACATAGAAAACAAGCTTATGATTACCAAAGAGGAAAGAGGGGGGTAAATTAGGAGGCTGAGATGAACATATTGCTATATATAAAATAGATAACCAACAAAGGCCTATTGTATAGTACAGGGGACTATATTCAATATTTTAATAACTATAAGGGACAAATTATATATATATATATATATATATACACTCACTATATATCTGAATCACTTTTTCTGTATACTTAAAACTAACAAATTTTAAATCAACTGTACTTCAACAAAAGAAGAAACTTCCCATTTAAATTTATAAGCATCGAATGTCTATAGTTGTAAAGAATGAAATGCCCTACAGTAAGTATATGAGTTGTACGTTTTAACAAAACCAAATGATTTAGGCATAGAATAAAATCTGAAACAGGAATCAGAACAGTTCTAGAAATCATTGGTTAAAGACGTCATGTTGATAGAGCCCATTGACTCAGCCACAGCTTTCTAGGGTTTACTTTAGAGAAGAGATGTTTAAGGTAAAATCAGAATGGTACAGCATGACATGTGTAATATATGTCTATATCTATCTATAGTGAGAAAGGTAAATATTATGTATGTCTATATATGAAAAAAAAATTTTTGTCTATTCCAGTGTCTTATCTTATAAAGAAAACAGGAGAATTAAGTTTCAAGAAGTTAAGATTTTATATTTATCATAGGTAGTCATCCATAGTTGATTTGATTTCGTGTTGAAAGACTAGAATTCTTACTCATGACTCAAATGATGCCAGGTGACCACACAGTTAGGTTCATCACAGAAGACAAACTACCTTGATTGGTATTCCATGATCCTGGCTCTGCTCTGCATCCCAGTTGAGCTTGACAAGAGCTTGGTCAGACAACTGAGAGTTCATCAGACTTAGGAAGGCTCACTCAAACTAACAGAACTCAGGGAATGCTGATGTTTATAAACCTGAATTCTTATTAATTTTCCTTAATAAATATTTCTTTCCCAGGATAAAAAAATGTAATTATACACTGCAAATATATCCCATTATCAGAGTAGCTAGGAGGAATAGTAACCAGAGAGCTTTTCATTATGTATGAAATCATAACTGGTATAGTCTTAACTCTGGAAATCCACAACAAATTGAATAGTTTTAAGTTGGCAAAACATTGGGCAGTATTTTCTCACAATTTCAGCCTAGCTTAAAAAGGTGACATCCATTTGGCTCAAGGAAATTCTCAACTTTGAGAAAACAAGATATAATGCTGTGTTAGTGTATGATTCTCCCTTAGTCAACTCACATTCTCATAGATAAGTAAATACAAAAGTAAACTTGGATTTTTTCCTCACCTTGATCCATCCAAGGGTCTGGAAAATAATGTCTATAGAAATAAGAAGAATGTTTAGTGATAACTTCTAGGCCAGAATGGGGGCAAAGATAATATTCGCACTAGAACCTAGCATCTTTTGAGGTTTCATCCCCTTAATCTTAAAAAAAAAAAAAAAGCGTCAGTATGCTGTAATGTTCTTTATCTTTCTGGCTTACTTCACTCTGTATAATGGGCTCCAGCTTCATCCATCTCATTAGGACTGGTTCAAATGAATTCTTTCTAATGGCTGAGTAATATTCCATGGTGTATATGTACCACAGCAAATCCATGGCTGATTCATATCAATGTATGACAAAATCCACTGGAAAAAAAAAATAATAATAAAAAAAAAAAAAGCTATGGAAACACTAAGCCTATCTTTAAGCATACATTAAATCTGACTCAAAAATAATCATAGGAAAATATAGAAAGAATGAGCATTTGGGGAAAAAAGTTAAATTATGTTCAAAAGTAGTGAGATATGAGAAAATCTGAACTATCAAGAAATTGTAAATAAATTTATGCAAAGGCATGACAAATGATATTTTATATAACTGGAAGTCAAAAGAAGTTGGGGTATATATACTTATACTGGATGATATAAACTTTAAGCCAAAATCAGGAGCAAGAGACAAAGGTCATTATATAATGATAAAAGAGTCAATTCATCAAGTAGATATAGCAATTGCAAATATATAACTATCCAACATCAAAGCACCTAAATACATTAAGCACATTCTAATAGGCCTGAATGGAGATATAGACAACAATACAGTCTTAGTAGTGGAGTTCAATACCTCACCCTCAGCAGTAGATAGTCCATCCAAACAGAAAACCAACCAAGGAATGTTGGAATCAAACATACTCTAGACCAAGTGGATCTAACAGACAGATAAGGAACATTTAATCTACCAACAGCAGCATGTACATTCTTCTCAGGCATACACAGGGGAACCCTTGTACACTATGGGTAGGAATGTTCCAATGTACAGCCCCTGTGGGAAACTGTATGGATAGTCCCCCCAAAATTAAAATAGAACTACCATATGATCCAGCAATCCCATTTCTGTATGTAGTCAAAATAATTGAAGGCAGTGTCTCAAAGAGATATTTGCACACCTATGTTCTTAGTGATATTACTCACAATTGCCGAAAAGTGAGAGCAACTGAAATATCGGGTAAAAACAATGCAATATTTTCATCTAACATAGTATTAGCCTTACGAAAAGAGAGTTCTGCCACATGGCATAACATGAATGAACTTTAAACATATTATGCTAAGTGAAATAAGTCAGTCACAAAAAGAAAAATACTCTATGATTCCATTTAGAGTACCCTATTTAGAGTAGTCAAAGTTGTAAAAACAGAAAGTAGAATGGTGGTTATCAAAGACTAGGGGAATGGGAAATGGAGAGCAGTTGTTTAATAAATACAGAGGTTTTTGTTTGTTTGTTGTTTTTTTAAATAGAGTTTTACAGGATGAAAATGTTCTGGAGATCTTTTACATAACAATGTAAATGTACTTCATATACTGAACTGTACACTTAAACTGGTTAAGATGGTAAATTTTATGTTATTTATTTATTTATTTTTTACTAAAGTTAAAAATAAGAGTCAGGGAAAGGACCTAAATCCCTGAATGCTATCAAAAAGTTGATTGGTTCCAAATATGATATGTGCTCAGACATGCGTGTTTGTGTGTTGGTTGAGTGTGATGGAAATGAGAAAATACACTATATGCCTGAACTGATCCCTGTGAAACCAACATTTCAGCATCTAAATTTCTCTCTTTCTTTTTGATGGGTTTCCCTCAGGACCCTCTCTGCGGTAAACTTTGACGCATCATTAAATGTGACTCTCTTTAAATACATATGACCATATTAAAATATTTACTATTCAAGGTCTGACTTAAACCTGCGGAGAAATGGGACTATGTATTTTGTCTCCGTGTCTCTGGGAAGGGAGATGCTCTTTCTTTTTCTGTGCAATCGAAGATCACTGAGTATGTTCAGGGATCCCTTGAGAAATTCTTTGCCAGCTAATAGGGAGCTGAAGTGGAAACATCATCAAGAATATTTAAATATATTCCCAGCTGGTTTTGTTTTACTGCATCAGTATTTCCCTGAGGCTATATGTCAAAGTGCCCCATAAATTATGGGGATCAGCTTCAAATGTTAACTATTGACAATACTATTCTGTTAAAATTAGTGTTATATCACTTCAAGGGGATTTGGTTTAAGTACAATCAGAGAGAGAAAAAGATGTGTCTTAGTGTTTCAAGAGCATTAACTTTGCACTCAGACAACCCAGGTTCCATTTCAGCTTGGTCATTGACTGTGTGCACGGGCTTTCTCTAGATGCAGTGAGCAGGGGTTACTCTTCATTGCAGTGCACAGGTTTCTCATCGTGGTGGCTTCTCTTGCTGCAGCAGGCTGTAGGCACACAGTCTTTAGTAACTGTGCTGTGTCGGCTCAATAGTTGCAGCACACAGGCTCTAGAGTGTAGGCCCAGGGGTTGTGGTGCATGGGCTTTTAGTTATTCCATGGCATGTGGAATCTTTCTAGAGCAGGGATCGAACCTGTGTCCTCTGCATTGGCAGGCTGATTCTTATCCACTGTATCATCAGAGAAGTCCACATGTACATTTTTAGAATCTATATATTGCATATATAATTTATATGTAACTGGGTCATTATAAGGATTATCTGTTTATTAGAAGATCTGGCAAATACATAATAAATACTTAATACATGATAATATTAATTTAGTATTTAGTTTTTGTAAAATAGTAACAGTAATTACAGTATTATGTTAGTGTTAATTGTAAAAATAAAAAGAAATATGCAGTTGTAATAAATAGTACCTATAAATTATAATTATAAATAATATTCATAAATTAAAAAAACAAAAAACAAAAAATATTCATAAATTATAATTGTGCATGTAGTGTTTTAACATTTAGTACCATCATTATGATTTTTAAGATAGAATATGATTATAATGTAATAGTGATGATGGTGTTCAGTCAGTGAGTCATGTCCGACTCTTTGTGACCCCATGGACTGTAGCATGATATGCTTCCCTGTCCTTCACTATCTCCCAGAATTTGCTCAAATTCATGTCCACTGATTTGGTGATGCCTTCCAACCATCTCATCCTCTATTGCCCTTTCTCCTCCTGCCCTCAATCTTTCCCAGCATCAGGGTCTTTATAAATCAAGGATACTCCGTCTGGGTCATGCAATAATCCAGAAGTAAATTGCTTTATCCATTAATCTTCTATGCATGCTCAGCATACTTGAGAATTACTGCATCATAAAGGACCACCCTCACATCCCCGCCATCCTGTATCTGTTTATGAGATTGTCGGAATCTGTCTAGGCTATGATTCTAAACTTGGTGGGAATGGTTCTAAAAACTGTTAGTAAAAACTTTCCCTAGTTGTCTTCACACACAGTCAAGCCACAACATTTATTGGCCAGTAGAACTCGCAGGATAATCTTATATTCTGGTTTATAGCATAATAAGAGTCTTTTGTTTTTGCATAATGCTTTAACCATTTATAAAGGTTTTACACATAGAGTAATTTGTTTGTGCTTCACAACAGCCCTGTATAAATAACTCCACTCTATGCTTCCCTGGTGGCTCAGAGGGTAAAGCGTCTGCCTATAATGCAGGAGACCGGAGTTCAATCCCCGGGTCAGGAAGATCCCCTGGAGAAGGAAATGGCAACCCACTCCAGTATTCTTGCCTGGAAAATCCCATGGATGGAGAAGCCTGGTAGGCTACAGTCCACGGGGTTACAAAGAGTCGGACACGACTGAGTGACTTCACATGGCTAAGGAACTAAAGTTTACCATGAAGTGAAACAACTTACCCAACCGGAGGTGGCAATGAAATGTTTGGTTTGGGGTTTGGTCCCTTCAAGTGCAGTTCTATTTCCATCATAGCATTCCTCCTAGATAACAGAGTATCATCAGGACCAAGACTTTAAATCACTTTCTCTAAATATATTCAAAGCAGTAACGGAAATCATATTTAAAGAAGTAAAAAGAAAGTTTAGAACAATGTATCAACAAATAGATCAATAAAACGAAAGATATTTTAAAAAGAGAAATGAGAGGGAAGTTCAAATGGGATGGGGTATATGTATACCTATGACTGATTCATGTTGAGGTTTGACAGAAAACAATGAAATTCTGTAATGCAATTATTCTTCAATAAAAAAATAAATTAAAAAAAAGGAACTGAAAAGAAATTATGACGCTGATAAGTACAACTGTAATGAAAACCTCAATGGAGGAGCTCAGCATATTTGAACAAGAAAAAAAAAAAAAAGAATCAGCAAACTTGAAAATCAGTCTGTTAAGATGTGTGATAGCCTGTTCAAGAGAACAGTGCATCTCACTTGGATCATTAAATTCCCAGCCAAGCCCCACATTTTTTTTTTGTCACTCAGCCTCCTTATCCATTCGTCTGCTGATGGGCATCTAGATTGCTTCCATGTCCTGGCTATTATGAAGACCCAGAGGGATCGGGTAAGAGGGAGGTGGGAGGGGGGATCGGGATGGGAAATACAAGTAAATCCATGGCTAATTCATGTCAATGTATGACAAAAACCATTACAATATTGTAAAGTAATTAGCCTCCAACTAATAAAAATAAATGAAAAGAAAAAAATAAAGTCACTCAGCCATGTCCAACTCTTTATGACTCCATAGACTATACAGTACATGGGATTTTCCAGGCCAGAATACCGAAGTGGGTAACCTTTCCCTTCTCCAGGGGATCTTCCCAACCCAGGGATCAAACCCAGGTCTTCCACATTGCAGGAAGATTATTTACCAGCTGAGCCACAAGGGAAGCCCCAAAATACTCGAGTGGGTAGCCCATCCCTTCTCCAGAGGATCTTCCAGACCCAGGAATCGAACCGGGGTTTCCTGCTTTGCAGGCGGATTCTTTACCAACTGAGCTATCAAGGAAGCTCCACATAGGTATGCTAAATAAACACATAGTGTCTTATGCTGCTGAGGTTCGATGGTTGTATGTTACTGATCATTACTGTGATCATAATTAAGTGATACAGACCGTGAGCATCTTGTGAGCTACGGTGACACCTGTACTGCTGCTCACTGTTAAACATCTGATGACTGGCACGTAAGACTTACTCTATAAAGATTTATTTAAAATGATTTCTAAAAAATTACTGGGCTATGTTGGGTCTTAGTTGCAGCATGTGGGATCTTTAGTTGTGGTGCTCCGGCCTCTCTCTAGTCGTGGCATGCAGGTTCAGTAGTTGCAGTGTGTGGGCTTGGTTGCCCCATGGCATGTGGAACCTTAGTTCCCTGACCAGCAGTTGAACCCACATCCCCTGTATTGGAAGGTGGATTCTTAACCACTGGACCACCAAGGAAGTCCCTGATTTGTTTTTAATTGAGAAGTATCCTCTGATTTTAGCTTTCATCTCCTTATTCATAGAAAAAAACATATTGCTTTGTTGTTGTTTTTTTAAATTTATTTATTTTTGTTTTTTTTTAATTCTGATACTTAAAATGTCAAACTATTTTTAGGGCTTCTGTGAAAACTTCTCACCTCCAGTTGTATTTTATGAGATAGAGAAGTTGACGTCAATGATGGAAAAGGCACCCCTAGTGACAGATACTGGAAATGACTTAGAAACCATGTTAACAAGTGATTTTTCCAGTGGTTGGAAATAAAAGGAAATGTTGTATAAATGAGCTATACCTTGTTAATCTTCAAAGTATGCTGTTTCCTAAATACATAGTGCTGTATTGGCTCTTGACTTTCCTTGCACATCGAGTATGCACTTATTCAAAGGAAAAATGTCTTTGTCTCTATAGTTTTAGTTCAGTAGTATAACATTTCAGCCCAACTCCTTATCAGAGTTTCCTCAAAAAGACTACATATTCTTTTGATGAAAAATCAAACTATATTATTAACTATTAGTGTGTTACTAGTTTGACTATACGTCTTTGCTGTTCTGGCCCTTTAATGCAAAAATTTAGGTGAGGTAGAACAATCCAAACACAGTCAAAATTAATGCATAGGAACAAAATTTCCATGAGATATCATTTAAAGGATAACATTTCAAAATCCAATTCAATATTCAAAAATTATTATTTTATCTGTTAAGCTATTCCCAGGCATCATTGCTGATACACTTGGTATCTCAAAGTCACTTTTCATAGTTTAAACTTATGATATAGTAACCAATCTGCCTCTGGCATGGCTGCCTCCTCCTCATTTCAATTGTTTTTTAGTAACTCTGATTCTAAATTCTACTCATCTCTGATTCTACTGTGGTTGAGTCAAGACTTGTGCATCTTGAAACATGGAAGTCTTGACCTTCCCACTCTCTCCCAAGATTCTTGCCTCTTGTTCATTTCCTATCTTTCCAAATGGAAATATCCCAGATTCATGTAGATACTTACCTCCTAAAGAGTTTTGAGGTTTAAGTAAAATAACTTATATGTGTTCAGCACACTGCTTGACCTGCTTAACAACTGTTTTTATAGGGTGTGCATTATTACTTTGTTATTTTAATTATTTGTTGAAACAGAAAGGTAGGATTCAGAGCATCTTCTGTCTAGTTATGCCATTCTCTTCTGGCTCCTCACCGGCTCCCTACTGGTTCAGCCGCTTTATGCTGTCACAGTCTCCAGATGTGTTCAAAGAATGTTCTCTACTGCAACTCCAAAATTGATAAGGTCTAATTTTACCTCAGTAGGCAATCTGATATGTTAATTTCAGTTACTCATTTAAATATTGTTTTTCCACAATTTTTTTAAAAATAGCATTTATGGCCTCAGTGTTCTGGGGATATTTGGCTGCTCACCTTTAGCAAGAGCAAAAGTTTAATGACAGTTTTGCCTTACTTCTTTTTTTAAAAAATATTTATTTAGTTAGTTAGCTAATTTGGCTGTGCCGGGTCTTAGTTGTGACATGCCGGATCATAATCATTTACTTGTGGCATGTGGGATCTTTAACTGCAATGTATGGGATCTAGTTCCCTGACCAGGAATTGAATCTGGGCCTCCTGCATTGGGAGTGCAAAGTCTTAGCTGCTGGGACTACAAAGGAAGTCCTCTGTTTTATTTCTTAATGAGATTTTTTTTTTAGCTAACATACGAGGGTTATAGATCCTCCTCTTCAATCCCTTTATTTAATGAGTCATCAAATTCTGTTGACTATTGAACAGAAGCCACTATTCACATTCCATCAGTGCAATGGTTTCACTGTTTGGGTCTGGATTTGTATAATATCTTCCTACCTGATCATTATAACTTCAGTCTTTCTCTGGTTAATTAGTTCTGCTCTTCACTGTCTGACAGATCTTCAAATTCTATATTCAGGTCACTCAAGGATCTGTAAGAATGTCTCTACCAGCTATCTGTAGAGGGACTGACTGTCAGAGTTTTTCTGTAACTGCGGAGGTTCCTAGGGCTTGAGCCTTCCACTGCTAAAAGCAGGCAAGCCCTAGGCAGATCCAGAGAGTTGTTCATCCTACGTGCACCTCACCATCCACACTCTCAGTTTTGGATTCTCTTTGCTGACAAATGACATCTCATTTTCTAGCTACACAAACACTATCTTCGTTTAGAATTTCCATTTCAAAATTTGTTCCATCATGCCTAACAGACAAAGATGTAAGCAGAGATTTCAGGTCAAGGGAAAATCCAAGTGAGAACATATAAGTTGCAAACTTGAAGGAATATGTTCAGAAAAATTGAGATAATGCCACGGAGTATCTTGGAAATCAATAAGAAATCAGTGCTTTCTTCTTTTATTTCATTTAGAATATCTGAATGTGAGTCCCTACAGCTTTAGCCCAACATACAGAACCTTAATCCCTTAATGTCCCCCCCCCCTTTTTTTTAACCTGTAAGTTTAGAGATTAAATAGCAGTAATAAGAAGTAGAGAGAAATCAGTAGGTCAATTAGAAGACTATGTTATTAGCAGTATAGTACATCCCTATGTGCAAACGAGTTCCATTCTGAGAGGGAGTTTGTAAGTTGAATTTGTTCATAAGTCCAACAAAGTTAGCCTAGGTATCCAACTAACACAAAAAGCTATATAATACTTTATTGTAATTGGTATATAATACTTTTCACATAAATAATACATTAAAAAACACAAAAAATAAAGGAAACATTTTTAATCCTACAGTACAAACCTTGAAGAGTACACTAGTACAGTACAACAGCTGACCTACAAGGACTAGCATTAAATGAACAGGCAAGAAGAGTTACTGACTGGAGGAGGTGGGTGAGGTGGGAAATGGTAGAGCTGAAGGATCATCAGCAATAGGAGATGGAGGGCAAGCTGCAACTTCACTCATGTCTGACATTGATGGCCCAGGTTCTGGATCCATGCTGGAACCAGATGCACGTTCACATCTTTGAAAGTTGTAATCCAATGAAGACATAAAAGTAATACTGGAATAGCCTATTTGTCAAAAAGAATAAACAGGACTTGAAAGCCAATTTTCAGTCTTAATCATTTTCCTGTGAGACCCAATCCTTCAGCAAGCATTTATTAAATGACTGTTATGGCGTAAGTATTGTGCTGGAGGCAGGAAAACAAGCTTAAATGCAAAAGAATTCCTTTTTTCAAGAAGCATATTGTCCAGAGTTAAAAAAATGAAAAAGAAAACAGACAGATACACAATAGTTACCATCATTAGATGTTTCCATGCTATATCAAACATCAATGATAGGCACTGTTTATCTTCATTCAGAGAAGACTTTCTGGAAGAAGTGAGGTCTGAATGGTGTTTAATGCAGTAGCAGGATTTAAGATGCAAAAGGCAGAAAAGTAATGTAACAGGTATATAGGGGACAGAGGATGGACTTTACAGGCAGAGTTAACAGTGAGAAGATTTGGAAGCTCTGAATTCTCTGGAGTTTTAGAGTAACATTGAAGTGGTAGGAGGTAAAACTAGGGAGATGGATAAATAAGCAGAGACAATGGGGAAAGTAGAGGCAATGGGGAAACATTGTGGACCTGTGTTACAGGGCGCACTGTCTCCTGTTGGGAATCTCATGGCACTGAATGATACAAGAAAAAAAGGAGGAGGACATGGTCAGAGTTATGTATCAGAAATTGCATGCTAGATGTCCTATAGGCAATGTTTATAACTAGGTCAAAGCTAGAGGCAACTAGACTAGCCAGCAGGCAATTTGTGTACACTATGAGAAGAGAAAAACAAAGTTGATGAAGGCCATAATGACATTCTATTTTTGAGATTTTATTGATAATTCCACATGAAAATGTCTCGATATTTGATGGCTCGACCTCATCATAACTATTATTTTTGCTTAGAGTTTTCTTTAGTTTTATCTTAAGTAACCTAAATCTCCTCAGTAACAAGTCTGCCTAAATGAAGACTTGGTGACCCTTCATCTTCTGAAAGGCACCTGACAATTGCAAAAAACTAAGAAATGCCATTCAGTTTAAAATATGGGCTATCTCCATGCAACATAAAATAAAAAATATGCCTCAGAAAGATGGTTCTCAGGGCTTCCAAACACTTTTCTTCTTCTCTAGAGTTGACTCACCTTTTTCAAAACAGTAGTTATGCATAGGCTGTAAGTTTCAATGTCATAGAGAGTGACTTAAACAAGATGGAGGAATAAGAAGTCCAGCCCTTGTTCCCCACGGAAACACTGATATAATATAAGGAATAAAATACCTTACAAGCAGTTCCTGTTTCACTTAAGAAATTGTAGTATCCTAGGGACTTCCCTGGTGATCCAATAGTTAGGTGGTCCAATGCAGGGGGGTACACATTCAGCCCCTGGTCAGGGAACTAAGATCTCTCATGTCTCACAGCTGAAACCAACACAAAACAGAAGCAATATAGTAAGCAATGCAATAAAACCTTTAAAAAATTGGTCCAGACCCCCCCTCCCAAAAGTAAAGAATGTTGTATCACAGATGAACATAAGAATGAGATCAGCTGCACTGAAATGGTCAAAAAGCAGATTATCATTACCTATGTCAGGCCCTCCTTCCAAGCCTTTAAAACTCAGCACCAAGAAAAAGCATGACTTCTCCTCAGGGGCGGGTAAGGGGAGAGAATGGAGTGAATGTCCATTGTCCCAGGGATTTCGAGGACTCCCAGAGGGCAGGCTTCTGCCTCTTTGCTCAAAAGAACTGGAAGAACTGCCATGCAGCAGTCAGGGGAGGGCTACCTCTGCAGCTGACCTTCCTGAACATAAGGTGGAGCAGAGCTGAGGCTTCTCCTCCAGGAGGGAAGACGGGAGGAGTGGAGTATAATTTCAGTTGCCCAAGACTTTCATAATGTTGCTTGAGGGGCTAGCAACACAGAGCCCTGAGGAAACTGAGACAGTGAGACCTCACATGGGACAGAGATTGCGGGTCCCAGAAAACAATGAAGACAGCGGCGTCAACAACAGACGAGGCTCATGGGATAACTAGTAACATGAGTCCAGAATCTGCCGGCAGACCGACTGGCGAAGGTCTCTCTCAGTCAAAACCAATTCATTAAAAACTGGGAGATGTGGCTGTTTCTTTACATGTGTGGACATCAGTGTAAGGTTACAAGGAACATAAAGAATAAGGAAAACATGACATGGTCAAAAGAACAGAATCTCCAGTAACTTAAAAAAATAGAGATCTATCAAACGACAAAGAAACACAAAATAATCACCTTGAAGAAACTGAGTGAGTTACACGAGAGAATGTGGATAGACAACTAAATACAATTAGGAAAACGATACAGGAATAAATGAGAAGTTAGAAAGATAAAATAAAGAAGGACTAAACATGAAATGGGCAGCTGAATTACCCTGATACTTTAACCAGGCCAAGAAATGACAAAAAGCTACAGGCCAATATCTGTGATGAGCATAGATGCAAAAGTTCTCAACAAAATGAAACCAAATTCAACAGCACATTGAAAGGATCAAACACCATGTCCAAGTGAGACATATCCTATGGCTGAAAGGCTGGTTCAGTATATACAGAGCAATTCATGTGATACCCCACATTAACAGAACAAAGTAAAATTCACAGTGACTGTGGTTAATACTGTATTGTGCACTGAAGCATTCATTAAGAGGGCTGATCTTGTGTTAAGTGTTCTTAGCACACACACACAAAGGACAGTGAAACTTCTGTGGGTAATGGATATCTGTTAAGGCGACTGTGGTACACGCCTGCCAATGCAGGAGACGTAAGAAATTCAGGTTCAATCCCTGGATTGGGAAGATCCCCTGGAGGGGGACACAGCAACCCACTCCAGTATTCTTGCCTGGAGAATCCCGTGGACAGAGGACCCTGGTGAGCTATAGTCCATAGCATTGCAAAGAGTCAGACAACACGGAAACAACTTATCACGGGTAATAATATGGGTTTATGCAATGTATCCAAACTCATCAAATTGTGCAGAGTTTTTAGTATATCACTTATACCTAAATTAAGCTTAAAATACAAAAGGACACAGGGAAACTTGTGGACATATTATATATATCTATTACGCTGATTGTGGTGATAGTATCAGAGATGTTTCCTATGTCCAAACTCATCGGATTGTACAAATTAAATATGTGTAGTTCTTTGTTTATCACTTATGTCTGAATAAAGCTGTTTAAAAAGTTTGTGTCATAGAGCAGAATTGAATTTAAAATAAGTGTACAATGAAAAATAAATTCAATGCAGCAAAATCTCTTTAGACAACTAGAGGGCCTGCTTTGCTTTTAAAGAGCAGATACCTTTGGTTCTTACAAAGTGAAAAACATAGATTAAGAATAAAGTGTCCTTTTAAAAAAGATTTTCAACATTAAAATACTTTTATAAAAATAAATGTGTTTGAAGAATGAGATATTAAACTAAAAAAGGTTCATTTTTAGTTTTGAATTGAGTTTTAGTCTATACCCAAATCTTAAAATAAGTGTTAGAATTTAAAAAGGTTACTAACCAATTGAAATTCAGTTAAAGACTCTTAGGAAATGATGCATTCATTTCAGGAAAGCAAAAACCTCCAGGTTAACATCTTTCATAATGTTTGACACTATTCTATTGGAAAAGGTCAACTAATAACCGTGCTAAATATTGAGAATCACAGACCAGAGGATCTAAAGAAAATATAAGAAAATGAAAAACACAGTTCTTGGCCAAAGTACTAAAATTTAATAATTCTTTTTAGTTAGTAAAGATCTACTAAGAGGCAGAGTGTTACTATTCACTTATTATCTAATTAAATCCTCTTTGCCAAATTCTTAGGTTCTTTATAGGTTGGGACACAAATTAAGAGGGGCGATAAGTACTTTTTTCACTATAACAACAGGGTTTAAGAACTAAAATATGAGACTGTTTTTTCTTGGCTTGAAAGCTTGTTTTCTCTGAATCTACAAGAAGCTTGTCTTCTAAATTTCATTAATTGCTCTTTTCAGAGAGGAATGAAACATGAAAATCCTTGCTGTAAGATGAGTATTTCCTGAAGAATAAATAAGTATTTTCAGCAAGATTGAACTTGTGCTTTAGATGTCACTACAGCGAAGCTGGACAGGGATGTGTTGTTAAGTGCCCAGCAAGACTCACTCAGCAGCTAACGGAATTGTTTTCTTACAGCATCATAATGCATACGTTTCAGATGTGAGCACCAGGAAAATGGCAAATCCCTACATATCATATGTCTTCAGGGATGGATGTAAATACACAAAACCACACTGTTCAATCAGTGAATGCCAAGGGTCTACTGAACTGTTGGGGAAAAAATTAACAATGTAAAACATTGTGAGGAATTTCAGTAATTAAAACATCATGACTTTCAGGATGCTGCTAATCAATCAGTTAATAATAACATAGCAACTTTGACGATGAAGCTATTTAACATGACTAGAAGCAAAAACAACTCTTGCCAATTATTTAAAGGCTTTCAAGTACCTTTCAAAGAACCTGACTACAGGAATAATAAACAGTTTAGAGACACCTGGGGGAGTTTGGGGACAGCTGAGATAGAGAAGGGTGGTGACAGGAGTAAAGAGAGAATGGAATAGAATAGTAGATTCAACCTTAAAACAAACGTATAGTCTTTACTTTCAAATTACAGAGATGATCTTTATCTGATACATTGACAGATTCATGGACAAGAATAATAATAACGAAATCCAAACAAACCAATGAAAACTAGTTCATATAAGCTTAGAAAATATTCAAGGTATATTCAAAATAGATAATTCATAAGGCACAAAGCTATTCTGAATGTATATACTGCCTGACTACCATTATTTTAATTACGGAGTTTAACAGTGATCTCAAGTCACATCCACCCTCTGGAAGCTTGCAGTGCTATAGGAAGGATAAGTCATTTGTATAAATGTCTAAACTTTGATAGAGCTCCCACTTTCTATGATTAAATATCATGAGAAGTGAGAAGACTGATAAATTCTAGCCTTGAGAAGAAGACTTCCAGGAAGATTGAATGCAAGAAATAATATCTGCATATATACACTTTATGTGTGCTTGAAAAGTCAGTTCTGAGTTTCAGAGTGCAGGTGTGGGGGAAAAAGAGCAGAGGATTCCAAGTTGAAAACAAAAGAGAAATGCACTAATATTAATGGTAATGCTGAGTGTAATTATCAAGCATAATTTCAATATACCATGAGTTTTACTTTAAATAACTCAGAAGAAAACTAATAATAATATTAGAATTTGCAAAGGGACCTTTTTTTTTCCTACAAATTGGAGCAAAATCAAGGTTATTCTTAAAATTATTTACTCTCCCTACAAAAGAGGATGTCAGGATGTGAGTTAGTGAAAAGATACTGAAAGGATAGGGTGTGTTTAATAGATCATGCAATATTATAGACGTTCTCAGGTTTTAAGTCAGGGAAGATATCCTGTAGCTAGTAAGGATTCTGGCTTGCAAGACAAAACCCAAGGTCAGATTAGACTCTGCAGAAAGTGGGATTTCTTTTGTAAGTCACCAAGTCTTAGAAACTAGAAGGAGACAGAATGGTATCAGGGATCCTGTAGCAAGAGTTCTCTTTCCTCTGTATTCATGGATGCATGGGTGTTGGCAGCACCCCTGTGCACAGTTTTGTTACCAACAGGGGAAAACCGAAGCTCAATATTTTTTCTGATTCCAAATGTAAATAATAATGATGGCAACAAAAGAAGACTAATCTCTTGATCAACTGGGCCTATGGCAGTAAATGATTCTGACTGGTTGAGCTAAGATTTCTATTCAGAATAATTTATAATATGCCCAGAAATAGCAGCACACAGTCCCACCCCTGATCCCCAAACTACATCAAATCTAGTGAAGAGCGAGGAGATCTATTTAAGATAAGCAGGATGCTACTCTGGAAAGACATTAGGAAGTATCTACTACTTGGGCTCAGTTATAGAAATTATCCATTTACTTATGTGGTCCATTCTCTAATCAATCCTTAGTGATACTCTTGTCTGTTAAGTTTTTCTATTTTATTTCACATCGTTTCTTCTTTTCCTATTTTTTATTTGCTACCTTCGTCTCTGAATATGTAGTAGAAGAACACTGTAATTATCCTCAAAGTAAAATTGCATTGGTAATGATGATTCTGTCATTAAGCTACAGTCTCTCAGGTCCAAGTAATGCTGTCCCTTTGCCAGGAGGCTGCCTGTTAGACTCTGGCATGCAGGTTTGCCAGAGGGAGTTTAAAAAGCTGAAGGAAGAGGAGTAAGTAGGATTCTTTCTTCCTTTTTTGATTTCTGTGCCTGTCAATGGCAACCCCGCAAATTTCCAGTCTCTAGATTTAACACTTGCAGAATTAGCCTCTTTATCCCTTCTTCAGAGGCAGGAGAACCAGCCAGTTGATACCAACCTGGATCCAAACCACGGGCATCTTCCTGAGTACAGACATAGTACCACCTGGCCAGTGTCCCCTATCAGAAGTGTGAGTCTCAGTTCCTCAGGATCACAGTCTTAAACTTCTAAGTTTTAATAATTCTAGCTTCTTCTGTTGGATCCCTCATCCCTAGGGATGGTAGCTGCTTCCTATATTGATACCTTAGGTTTCTTTTCTTCCTTTTCAATGTGTGAACAGATGGTTAACAATAGTTTATAGTGAAATTAATCTTCTTTATTAAAATAAATGATATAATCTGTTTCCTGATTGGTCCCTACCCAATACAATGATAATTCATTCCAATTGCTTTCAGTTTCCCTCATACCACTTCAGGTACTCACACATCAACCACTTCCAATGAACTTGTCAATTGGACCTGGAATATCTGTATATTGGGCAATGCCAGAAATCTCATAATCTGATTCCATTCACAAGCTCAGTCTTCTTAAAAAGAAAATTCTATAGAAGATTAGAAAACAACTCTAAAGTCACAGAACACATCTGTTCAATAAATCATATATTCTATTAATGCCACTGAGAGGGCAAAAGTTGCTGGATAATCATTATCTGGATTACAAATTCATGAATAAAACCACATATCCCTGTTTCTCAATAAACCGAGGAAAAGTAATCCTCTTTAAAAACCAAATAAAAAAAAAAATAACATCTCCAGAATAGCCAACTCATTTACCTTTAAATCTTGGTTAGACTTTGTAGAAATAGGTATTGAATTTGCTTTTTCTTCATAGTATCATTAGCATTAAAATCTTACATATAATTTTTAAGTAGTATGAATAAAGCTATGAGTATCTTCATTGCAATCAGAGAGAATGTGTATGTTTGCATAAATGTGTATGTGCCATTCCTATAGTCATGTTTTATGAACAATAAATCAACTTAAATATGAAACATGACTAAGAAATTTTCTTAGAAAGACACTTCTAAAAACCTGTTTCTATTGTAGGAGTACTATTGATTGAGTAGTTTTTTGCTATCCAGTTTAGTCGCTCAGTTGTGTCTAACTCTTTGCGACCCCATGAACCGCAGCATAACAGGCCTCCTTGTCCATCACCAACTCCCAGAGTCTACACAAACCCATGTCCATTGAGTTGGTGATGCCATCCAACCATCTCATCCTTTGTCGTCCCCTTCTTCTCCCACCTTCAATCTTTCCCAGCATCATGGTCTTTTCAAATGAGTCAGCTCTACGCATCAGGTGGCCAAAGTGTTGGAGTTTCAGCTTCAACATCAGTTGTTCCAATGAACACCCAGGACTGATCTCCTTTAGGATGGACTGGTTGGATCTCCTTGCAGTCCAAGGGACTCTCAGGAGTCCTCTAACACCACAGTTCAAAAGCATCAATTCTTCAGTGCTCAGCTTTCTTTATAGTCCAACTCTCACATCCATACATAACCACTGAAAAAACCATAGCCTTGAGTAGATGGACCTTTGTTGGCAAAGTAGTGTCTCTGCTTTTTAATATGCTGTCTAGGTTGGTCATAACTTTCCTTCCAAGGAGTAAGCGTCTTTTAATTTCATGGCTGCAGTCACCATCTGCAGTGATTTTTGGAGCCCAAGAAAATAAAGCCACTGTTCCCTCTATTTCTCCATCTATTTGCTATGAAGTGATAGGACCAGATGCCATGATCTTTGTTTTCTGAATATTGAGCTTTAAGCCAACTTTTTCACTCTGCTCTTTCACTTTCATCAAGAGGCTCTTTAGCTCTTCTTCACTTCCTGCCATAAGGGTGGTGTCATCTGTATATCTGAGGTTATTGATATTTCTCCTGGCAATCTTGATTCCAGCTTGTGCTTCCTCCAGCCCAGTGTTTCTCATGATGTACTCTGCATATAAGTTAAATAAGCAGGGTGACAATATACAACCTTGACATACTCCTTTTCCTATTTGCTATTCCTTGTGCTAAATATTTTATAAACACCAAGATTACCATAAGAGATGATATAAGAATTCATTTTTAAGTGTCCTATAAAATAATCCAAGGTCACGTGGCTAGTAAATGACACATAGAGACCTGAAAAATGCCCAGATCTATTTGATTGATTAGAAAGAATTTGGGTTTTGGAACCTGTTACTTTACTATTACCTGTTTGTAACAATAAACATTGTCCAGAAGTATTAATATATTCAAGATTAGCCTATATGCAGCACCAGGCCAACATCAAACATCATTCTGAAAGAAATATTTTTCTTTACTAATAGGATTAGAACAAGGTAGCAGTGTTATGAAGATTAAAAATTAAGGACACAGAAGAACCTCATGACAATGGAGGTTGTTCAATGATTCTTTAAAACTATCAGTAGAATTCAGGAAAGATATCAAAATGATAGAAAAGACAGAAGACTCTGTAAGCTTATTTTTGTGTACGGTTTGGAGAGGAGCAGGATAAAAGATAAATTCTAAATGCAAAAGTTTTCAAAGCCACAAATATTCCATTTGGAAGACTAAAAGTCATAACAATGACAATATAAGCCACATGTGGCAGATAGTTAGATATAGTCATTTAGTTTTATCCCAGGTCTTTCCTAAACATATGCACACATTTCTGCCTAAATTAAAATAATATTATTTACTTTTCTATCTTTAATGAATGTTGCTTTTTAAAAACAATTAAAGAATACTTTTTTCTTTATATTTTAGAGAAAAACTCCTCAAACCAGATGGTTGATCTTAATTAATTCTTGTCACAGAGACATCTTTGTCATAAAGTATTTTTCACAGATGAACAGGATTATATAAGCGTCTTTGTTTACCAAATTACTAAAAAGAATGTCTTTTCACAAGGGAAGCAGTCACTGTGATTTTTATCTTTTATTTCTCCAACTTCCTTGGCACTTAAAAGCAATTATAACATTGAGGCTATTGAGCCGTCAACGAAGCAAGAGACATATTTGTTTTAAATGCTTATGTTTTCAAAAAATACATTTTTTCAAGATTTTTAAGTACTGCAATGTTGAGTTTCAAAATAAATATTGGAAGGATCACATTTGTCAGTAGGCGCTCCATCTGTACACTTAAAACTTGCATTTACCAGCAAGGCATCCTATGGATGCTGAACGTTTTCTTTATCTGTTTTTCCCTCTTTACTTCCCATTGTAACCAGCAAGAAAACCAAGGGAAATCTACACCCAGTTATTAGATATTTCTCTCTCTCTCTCTCTCTCTCTCTCACACACACACACACACACACACACACATTCAAAATAGAACTGAATTTCCTGGAAGAAAAGTTTCCCACAGTAAAACTTCAACATGGAAAAAATTGTGTAGTATTGTTATATATTAATACTTGGAAGGTAGGCTGAGCCATGTCATGTGGCTTGTAAATGACAAAGCTGGGACTGAGCTCAGATTCTGACTCTAGAATCCAAAGGTCTTTGCATTACACCATGCTTCCTTTTCTCCCTGAATGAAAAAATAAAAAAAGTTTTTTACAGTCTCTGTTTATTTCTGAATTAATGAGATTTTTATATTAGTTCAAGTAAATCCATCTTTATCTAAATATCTCACCAGAGAAACATATTCAAATTCATCAAATAACCTTGAATTAATGTGTCTGAATATGTGTGTGTATTTTCTTCATGTTTTATTCCCTTTATACAGGAATTGTTTTTCCTCCTTATTTGTTATTCTGGTTTGACAAGCCAATTCTGCCTCCTGTGCTTCAGGGTTTCACTGATACTTCTGTTGTCAAATGTGTGGATGTACTTATCTACATTTATTACATTTTGGAAATAGAGTTCTCATACTGTTGCCAGATTTAATAGCCCCCATATTAAAATATAAAAATAATATTTTCTATATAACAATTATTACAAATGATTAGTTTTATTCTTTTTTTCCCCTTTTCTGTTCCAACTCCCCCTACTGCTACCTAACTCATTAGTAGTATTAAAGAAAGGAAGGGAGAAGTCAGGGAGAAAAGGGAGATGTTAGAGGAATCTTTACAATTTTTCAAAATTGATTGTTTCAGTGTTTTTTCATTTTTTATTAAAATATAGTTGATTTACAATGTTTTGTTAGTTTTGTACAGCAAAATGATTATATGTATATGTGATACTATATGTATATTTTTTCAGATTCTTTTTTGTTATAGTTTATTGTAAAATATTGAATATAGTTTTCTGTGCTGTACAACAGGACCTTGTTGGTACTGTTTTATATATAGTACTATTTATATATAGTATATATAGTATTATAAAATAGGTACTATTTTATATATAGTAGTTTGTATCTGTTAATCCCAAACTCTTACTTCATCTCCCCCTGTCCCTTTCCCCTTTGGTAAAGGTAAGTTTGCTTTGTATGTCTGTGAGTCTGTTTCTGCAAATAAGATTATTTGTATCATTTTTTTTAGATTCCACATATAAATGATGTCATATGGTATATATCTTTCTAATTTACTTCACTTTGATAATCTCTGTGTCCATCCATGTAGCTGTAAATGGTAATATTTCATTCTTTTTAATCGCTGAGTAATATTCCATTGTATATATACATATACCACATCTTCTTTATCTATTCATTTGTCAGTGAACATTAAGATTACTTCAATATCTTGGTTATTGTAAACAATGTGGCTGTGAACGTTGGGTTGCATGTATCTTTTTGAATAAGAGTTTTCTCTGGATATTTGTCCAGGAACGGGATTGCTGGATCAGATGGCAAGTCTATTTTTAGTTTTTTAAGGAAACTCTATACTATTTTTCATAGTGGCTGTGCCAATTTACATTCCCACCAACATCATAGGATCATTCCCTTTTCTCCACACCCTTCCCAACATTTTTTATTTGTAGACTTTTTTGATGATATCCATTCTGGCTAGTGTGTGATGATACCTCATTGTAGTTTTGATTTGCATTTCCCTAATAATGATTTTGAATATATTTTCATATGCCTGTTAGCCCTCTGTATGTCTTCTTTGGAATGTGTATTTAGGTCTTAAAACCATTTTGTGATTGGACTATTTGCTTGTTTGGACTATTTGATATTGAGTTGTATGAGCTATTTATGTTTTTTGGAGATTAATACTTTTTCAGTTACATTAACTGCAAATATTTTATCCCATTCTTAGATTGTCTTTTCATTTTGTTTATGGTTTCCTTTGCTGTGCAAAAGCTTATAAGTTTTGATAGATCCCATTTGTTTACTTCAGCTTTTATTTCTATTGCCCTGGAGAATGACCTAAGAAACCATTGCTACAGTTTTTGTTAAAGAATGTTACTCAGCAACTATTTAATGAATGACTTCTATGTAACAGTCACTGAACTAGAATCAAGGTTGTGATAGTGAGCAAAACCAGATAAATTAATATAGACTTTACAAAAATGTTTAAAAGTTTCTATATAAGGATGATGGAGTGCAAAGCCATGTGTGATAAGTGGGATAAGTGTAAATTTTTGAGGGCAAAATAATTTTCATCGTTAATGGCATGTAAAATGTAAAGTATCATTATCTAATAAATTAAAAGAGTTTTTGAAGTATTTTAAAGAATTTATTCAAGTCATCAAATTAAACCTCTGCAAAGAAACTTTTTATATTGCTTGACAATAATTCTGATGAAAGGCATGCATAATATCACTTCAATCACAACCAACTTGGGATTGAACTCCAGAACAAGAGAGAACTTTTATAGTTGTTCTCACCTCACAAACACATAAGGGTGCTGAAGAGAGAAAATCTCTGTGGCCATTGAGCATGGCTCACTCTGTTTTGTTTTTTTTTTCTCACTCTGTTTTAACTTGAGTTTCATCCTTGACTCTCAGTCTCCCACACATTGCAGTTCAGTGATGAGTGGATGACAGTCTAGGTACTGATTGTCAGTATAGAGTTCAATGTCTGTAATTGCGAATATATTGCCATGCCTAAAATGCCATCCTTTTACCTCTGAACTTGTAACAACCAATGCAATATTGTTTTTCTCTTTAGAATAAATCATTGTTGGTGTCTATCATATCATGCTTAATTGCAATCAGAAGTTATCTTTATTTCATACTCCAGTGAATCATCTCAAGTTCTGCACCAATGTTGCTATTGTATGGTGTAATACAACAGCTACTCTTGTGCTATTTGATCATACTGTGAAATACTTAATACTGAAGCTATGAAACCATAAACTTTACCTACATACTTGTATGGGTATGCAGAGAGAAAAAATTAATTTGTAGATATAGAGTACCAAAAAAATCCAAACAAAAGTTGAATTTGCCTTAAGATTTAGATCAAAGAAAAATGTGATATTTTAAAATAAAATTTTAAACTAATAAGTACATGTAGGAAATATATTTTGTAAGGTGGTTTTCATGTGCTAATGTGTGAAATGTGTGTCCTATCTTCCTAGTGGAAAGAAAACAATTTAAATCCATAAAGTCAATGAGATTGCCTTAGTTGGCAAGAACAGTCTTGGTCAGCAAGATAGTTAGATACAGGGAGGAGGAAAGGAAGAAGGCAAATACTCATAATGTTCTTAGGGCCACCAACAGAAAGAGCTGATACACTTTGTGAATTTATTGATAAGATTAGAAATGAGAGTATGTCTGTATCTGTACAGGTGAAAAATAAATAATGATGGTATTCTCAAGAGTGATGGTTCAATTCAGTTCAGTCACTCAGTCATGTCCGACTCTTTGTGACCCCATGGATGGTAGCGTGCCAGGCCACCCTGTCCATCACTAACTCCCAGAGTTTACTCACTCATGTCCATTGAGTGGGTGATGCCATCCAACCATCTCATCCACTGTTGTCCCCTTCTCCTCCTGCCTTCAATTTTTCCCAGCATCAGGGACTTTTCAAATAAGTCAGCTCTTCACATCAGGTGGCCAAAGTATTGGAATTTCAGCTTCAACATCAGTCCAATGAACATTCAGGACTGATTTCCTTTAGGATGGACTGGTTGGATCTCCTGTATTACAAGTGCAAGGAACTCTCAATAGTCTTCTCCAACACCACAGTTCAAAGGCATCAATTCTTTGGCGTTCAGCTTTCTTTATAGTCCAACTATCACATCCATACATGACTACTGGAAAAACCATTGCCTTGAATAGATGGACCTTTGTCAGCAAAGTAATGTCTCTGCTTTTTAATATGCTATCTGGGTTGGTCATGAATTTTCTTCCAAGGAGTAAGTGTCTTTTTATTTCATGGCTGCAGTCACCATCTGGAGTATTTTGGAGCCACAAAAAATAAAGTCTGCCACTGTTTCCACTGATTCTCCATCTATTTGCCATGTAGTGATGGGATCAGATGCCATAATCTTTGTTTTCTGAATGTTGAGCTTTAAACCAATTTTTTCACTCTTGTCTTTTACTTCCATTAAGAGGCTATTTAGTTCTTCTTCACTTTCTGCCATAAGGGTGGTGTCATCTGAATATCTGAGGTTACTGATATTTCTCCCAGCAATCTTCAATCCACCTTGTGCTTCCTCCAGCCCAGGATTTCTCATGATGTACTCTGCGTATAAGTTAAATAAGCAGGGTGACAATATACAGCCTTGACGTACTCCTTTTCCTATTTGGAACCAGTCTGTTGTTCCATGTCTGGTTCTAACTGTTGCTTCCTGACCTGCATACAGATTTCTCAAGAGGCAGGTCAGATGGTCTGGTATTCCCTTCTCTTGAATAATTCTCTACAGTTTATTGTGATGCACATAGTCAAAGGCTTTGGCATAGTCAATGAAGCAGAAATAGATGTTTTTCTGGAACTCTTGTGCTTTATCGATGATCCATCAGATGTTGGCAATTTGATCTCTGGTTTGTCTGCCTTTTCTAAAACCAGCTTGAACATCTGGAAGTTCAGTGTTCATGTGTTATTGAAGTCTGGTTTGGAGAATTTTGAGCATTACTTTACTAGCATGTGAGATGAGTGCAATTGTGCGGTAGTTTGAGCATTCTTTGGCATTGCCTTTCTTAGGGATTGGAATGAAAATTGACCTTTTCCAGTCCTGTGGCCACTGCCGAGGTTTCCAAATTTGCTGGCATATTGAGTGTAGCACTTTCACAGCATCATCTTTTAGGATTTGAAATAGCTCAACTGGAATTCCATCACCTCCACTAGCTTTGTTCATAGTGATTCTTCCTAAGGCCCACTTGAGTTCCCATTCCAGGATGTCTGGCTCTGAGTGATCACACCATCATGATTATCTGGGTCATGAGGGTCTGTTTTGTACAGTTCTTCTGTGTATTCTTGCCACCTTTTCTTAATATCTTCTGCTTCTGTTAGGTCCATACCATGTCAGTCCTTTATTGAGCCCATCTTTGCATGAAATATTCCCTTGGTATCTCTAATTTCTTGAAGAGATCTCTAGTCTTCCCATTCTATTGTTTTCCTCTATTTCTTTACATTGATCATTGAAGAAGGCTTTCTTATCTCTCCTTGCTATTCTTTGGAACTCTGCATTCAAATGGGTATATCTTTCCTTTTCTGCTTTGCCTTTTGGCTCTCTTCTTTTTGCAGCTATTTGTAAGGCCTCTTTAGAGAGCCATTTTGCTTTTTTGCATTTCTTTTCCTTGGGGATGGTCTTGATTCCTACCTCCTGTACAATGTCATGATCCTCTGTCCATAGTTCGTCAGGCACTCTATCAGATCTAGTCCCTTAAATCTATTTCTCACTTCCACTGAATAATCATAAGGGATTTGATTTAGGTCATACCTGAATGATCTAGTGGTTTCACAAATTTCTTCAATTTAAGTCTGTCTTTGGCATTAAGAAGTTCATGATCTGAGCCACAGTCAGCTCCTGGTCTTGTTTTTGCTGACTGTATAGAGTGTCTCCATTATTGGCTGCAAAGAATATAATCGATCTCATGTCGGTATTGTCCATTTGTGATGTCCATGTGTAGAATCTTCTCTTGTATTGTTGGAAAAGGGTGTTTGCTATGACCAGTGCATTCTCTTGGAAAAACTCTATTAGCCTTTGCCCTGCTTCATTCTGTATTCCAAGGCCAAATTTGCCTGTTACTGCAGGTGTTTCTTGACTTCCTACTTTTGCATTCCAGTCCCCTATAATGAAAAGGACATCTTTTTTGGCTGTTACTTCTAGAATGTCTTGTAGGTCTTCATAGAACCATTTAACTTCAGCTTCTTCAGTGTTACTTGTTGGGCACAGACTTGGATTACTGTGATATTGAATGGTTTGCCTTGGAGATGAACAGAGATCATTCTGTTTTTTTGAGACTGCTTCAAGTACTGCTTTTTGGACTTTTTGTTGACTATGATGGCTACTTCATTTTTTCTAAGGGATTCTTGTGCACAGTAGTAGATATAATGGTCATCTGAGTTAAATTCACCCAATCCAGTTCATTTTAGTTCGCTGATTCCTAAAATGTCAATGTTCACTCTTGCCATCTCCTGTTTGATCACTTCCGATTTGCCTTGATTCATGGACCTAACATTCCAGGTTCCTATGCAGTATTGCTCTTTACAGCATCGGACCTTGCTTCTATCACCAGTCCCACCCACAACTGGGTGTCGTTTTTCCTTTGGCTCCATCCCTTCATTCTTTCTGGAGTTTTTTCTTCACTGATCTCCAGTAGCATATTGGACACCTACTGACCTGGGGAGTTCATCTTTCATTGTCCTATCTTTTTGCCTTTTCATACTGTTCATGGGGTTCTCAAGGCAAGAATACTGAAGTGGTTTGCCATTCCCTTCTCCAGTGGACCAAATTTTGTCAGAAATCTCCACCATGACCCTTCTGTCTTGGGTGGCCCTACATGGCATGGCTTATAGTTTCATTGAGTTAGACAAGGCTGTGTTCATGTGATCAGATTGGTTAGTGTTCTGTGATGGTGGTTTTCAGTCTGTCTGCCCTCTGATGGAGAAGGATAAAAGGCTTATGAAAGCTTCCTGATAGAATAGACTGACTGAGGGGGATACAGGGTCTTGTTCTGATGGGCAGGGCCATTCTCAGTAAATCTTTAATCCGGTTTTCTGTTGATGGGTAGAGCTGTGTTCCCTCCCTGGTATTTACCTGGGGCCAAACTATGGTGGGGGAGCTTCCCTGGTGGCTCAGATGGTAAAGCATTTGCCTACAATGTGGGAGACCCTAGTTCAATCCCTGGGTCAGAAAGCTCTCCTGGAGAAGGAGATGGCAACCCACTCCAATATTCTTGCCTGGAAAATCCCATGGATGGAGGAACCTTCTAGGCTACAGTCCATGGGGTCACAAAGAGTCGGACACGACTAAGCGACTTCACTTCACTTCAAACCATGGTGGAGGTAATGAAGATAATGGTGACCTCCCTCAAAAGATCCCATGCCTGCACTGCTACAGTCCGTGCCCCAACCCCGCAGCAGGCCACCACCGACCCACGCCTTCCCTGGAGACTCCCGGACACCCACAGGCAAGTCTTGTGGGGTCACTGTTCCTTTCTCCTGGGTCCTGGTGCACAAGCTTCTGTTGTGCCCTCCAAGAATCTATTTCCAGTCCTGTGTAAGTTCTGGCAGCTCTATGGTGGGGTTAATGGCGACCTCCTCCAAGAAGACTTATGCCATACCCACACCCAGAGCCCCTGTCCCTGCAGCAGACCACTGCCAACCCGTACCTCCACAGGAGACGCTCAAACACAGTTCTGTCTCAGTCTCTGAGGGGTCCCTGGGTCCTGGTGGGCATAAGGTTTGTTTGAGTCCCCTGAGCATCTCTGGCGAGAACGGGGTTTGATTCTAAATGCACATTTGCCCCTGCTACCGTCTTGCTGGGGCTCCTCTTTTGCCCTTGGACGTGGGGTATCTCCTCATAGCCACTCAAGTGCCTACTGCCTTACTGCGGTTTTTCTGACCTTGGAAGTGCGGTATTTCCACATGGCCGGCCCAGCGAAGCGCAGTCGCCGCTCCTGTCCTTGGACGTGGGGATGGTTCAGGAGAGTTGATAAAGATCATATATACAGTGTGAGAAGGTTTTAAGGAAATCAACAAAGAATGGAAACACACCCTGCAAGAAACTGCTACCAAATCCGAGCCTAATATAGAAAGATGGTTAGAGGGAATGAGGAGAAGGTAAGCCATCATTGGAATCTGACAAGACATAGTTTGGAAAGCTCTCTGGCAAGGTTTGTTTACATAGATAGAGGAGGGCAGAACCACTGCCTGATGAGGAAGGAAGTCAGAGCCCAAGGATGCTGTGATTCTGAGCTTAAGTGTCAACAAAATGTGAGTGACTGAGGTTGCACAAAGAGAATATCCAACACACTTATGAAAAAAGGCTGGAGTCATGAGAAATTTGGGGAGAATTAACCCTATGAATCCAAGAACATATTAGTCTTTGTACTGGTGGATATTGAAACCAGAGTAAATAAATTTTCTAGTAGTTTTCCAGAATCCATGTTTCCTTCCACCCTCTGTCTTACCATTTTATTTTATTTTTTTTTTTAATTTTTTTATTTTTATTATTATTATTTTTTTTTTCCAGTGGGTTTTGTCATACATTGATATGAATCAGCCATGGATTTACATGTATTCCCAATCCCGATCCCCCCTCCCACCTCCCTCTCCACCCTATTCCTCTGGGTCTTCCCAGTACACCAGGCCGGAGCACTTGTCTCATGCATCCCACCTGGGCTGGTGATCTGTTTCACCATAGATAGTATACCTGCTGTTCTTTTGAAATATCCCACCCTCACATTCTCCCACAAAGTTCAAAAGTCTGTTCTGTATTTCTGTGTCTCTTTTTCTGTTTTGCATATAGGGTTATCGTTGTCTTACCATTTTAATTCCTGCTCTAAAGCCAGTAGAGCTCATCCTCCTGTTTGTGATACCCTGATCACTGATTGCTCCTCTTGGCTTTTGTCACTGCCCAAGGAGTACAAGACTGCCTGATTGTGGTAGGCTGGTTGAGCTAGAAGGTCAGCAGCTTAATTCAAATATTAAATCTTAAGAGATAGTACATGAGAATATGAAATTAAAATACCCATCCCAAGATAATAACTATTAAAAAAAATACAGTTGACCCTTAAACAAATTTGAACTGCATGGGTCTACTTACACACAGATATTTTTAAATAGTAAATGCTACAGTTCTACAAGATCTGTGGTTGCTTGAATCTGCAAATGTGGAGGAATCCACAGTTAAGCCATTGTTGTTCAAAGGTCAATCTTTCATAGATAGATAGATACATAGGTAGGTAGGCAGATAGATATAGTAGCTTTTCTGTTTTAGAATTATGCATAGTGTCCTCTGAAACTTTAGATACAGAGGAATTGCATAGCCCATAGCTACTTATACTCTCATGCTGTTAGGTTGTTGCAATTATTTTTCTAAAATTACTCTCCTTATTTACAAACTGGCATTTAACTATTTATTGCTTGCTTGCTTGCTTACTTGCAGCTACATCAGTTTCATTTCACCTCCAATATCTTGCCTCTCCCCCTGCTCCCACCCTGTATTATAATATTATATTGCTATATCTATATAGCTCTATTGCTATCACCTAGCAATAGAGCTTCAAAATGCATGGCATGCATACTGTTAGAAGAGGAAGGAGAAATAGACAATTATATACTCATAGTAGATACTTTATATATTTCTCTTTGAAATTGATATCAAAGTAGGCAGGAAAAAGAATAAAGATATAGAAGATATGACTACTGTTAACTAATATTAAATAATTTACAATTAATTTATCGGCTTTGAAGACCTATGAATGTTTTTAACTTGAAGTAAGTGTGATCTTTAGAAATGTCAAAAAACAATAAAAAATGTACATCTTTTTCAAATGCTCACTTAAATTTACCATGACACTGTACATTTTTCTCACAAAATTAATCCAAACAAAATTGAAATGATTGAAGTAATATAGAACATTTTCTCTTACCACACATAATTAAAACAGAAATGAGTAACAGGAAAATATTTGGAAAATCTTTATAAATTTGGAAATCAAACAACAGTCTTCTAAATAACCTATAGATCACAGAAAAAATCAGAAGAGAAATTAGGAAATATTTTAAAACTGGTGAAAATGCAAAATATCAAAATTTGTGGGATGCAGCTGAACAGTACTTACAGAAAACTTAGAGATTTAAATGCTTAAATATAAACAGAAATAGTAGCTAAAATCAATGATATAATCTATTTTGTTAAGAAGCTAGAAAAAGATCAAATTAAAGTGAAAAAAATGAAAACAAATATCAAAGCTGAGATTGATAGTTTTAAAGAAAGTAGACAATAAGAATAATCAATAAAAACAGAAGTTTGTTCATTGAGTAAGTCTATAAATTTGATGAACCTTTAGTTGGACAGATCAAAATAAAGGACACAAACTCTTAGTACTAGAACATCTAGTTAGTACTAGAAGTAGAAGAAGAACTATCACTTGACAGCCTAGAGATATAAACTGAATAATTCAGGAATATTATCAACAACTTTATGTCAATGTATTTGTCAACCCAAATGAAATAACAAATTCCTTGAAAACAAGATTTTTCCAAAATATATACAGTGATAGAAAATTTAAATTGTATTATATCTAAGACAAATATTTAATTCATAAATAAAAACCTTTTCATAGAGAAAGTGTCAGGCTCAGGTAGCTCCACTAATGAGTTCTGCCTAACATTTGAAAAAGAATATTACCATTCTTTTCATCAGAAAATAGATGAAAAGGGAATGATTCCTCATGTATTTATGAGGCCACCATAACCATGATACCAAAAGCAAAGATGTTGCAACAAAGAAAAAAATGTATAAGACCAATATCTGTCATGAATACAGATGCAAAAACTAATATAATAGTAGGAAGTTGGAATTCAGCATTATTTAAAATGGGTAAGTCATTATGACCAAGTTAAGTTTATTTAAGACATGGAAGTTTGATTCAACATTTAGAAATCGATTAAGGTTTTTATCATGTTAACAAAATTAAGAAAAGAATGTTTATCTCAATAGATGCAGAAAAAGCATTTAATAAAATTGAACACATATTCATGATGAATCTCTTAGCAAACTACAAATAGAAGGAATGTTCTCAACTTGATAAAAAACATATTAAGAAAAGAGAAAACCTAATGCCTATGTTGACTTAAAATAATGCACAATGCGAAATTTGCAAGTTAAGTTTTATTTGAGACAAAAAGATCTGTGGCCCCAGAGACAGCATTTCAGATAGCTCTGAGAAACTGTTTTGAGGAAGTGAGGGAAGGAACTAAGATATATAGGAATTTTGCAACAAACGGCAGGTAGTTGGGAGCATCAAAAGATTACTGTTAATTAAAGAAACCAGATATGCCAAGCTAAGGAATTTAGTGCTTTTCTATGTATGGGCAGGTGCAAGAGTTTGGACTCACTGATATCATTCCTTTGATATATATTTCACCAATCTGGGGCTAGTGTCCTGTGTTTTCACATCCTGAGTTTCCTCAGGGCTCACTAGCTCACAAACCTTGGTGGTTGCAGTTGCTGATGACTGTGACATTCTTAGTTTACTGATATGGCCAGAAATATTCCATTTCTCACCTGAAGTCATATTTAGTAGTGTTAAGCTAATTGCTTTTGACCAAAGATCAAGAACGAGGTGAGAATATTCTCCCTTTACCAATTTTATTCAACATTATACTGGAAGACCTAACCAGTGCAAAAGTACAAAATAAAGAAATAAAAGGCATATACATAAAAAAAGAAATAGATCTGTCTTTATTTTCAGACAACTTAAATATGTACATGGAAAATTCTAATAAATTTCCCAACAAATTATGAAAATAATAATTTTGCAGTATCACAAAGTACATAGTCAGCACCAAAGAGTTGATGCTTTTGAGCTGTGGTCTTGGAGAAGACTCTTGAGAGTCACTTGGACTGCAAGGAGATCCACCCAGTCCATCCTAAAGGAAATCAGTCCTGAATATTCATTGGAAGGACCAATGCTGAAGCTGAAACTCCAATACTTTGGCCACCTGATGGGAAGAACTGATTCATTTGAAATGATCCTGATGCTGGGAAAGATTGAAGGCAGGAGAAGAAGGGGACGACAGAGGATGAGATGGTTGGATGGCATCATCAACTCAATGGGCATGAGTTTAAGTAAACTCCGGGAGTTGGCGATGGACAGAGCGATGTTATGCTTTTGATATAAAGCATAACAACAGAAGAATCCTGGCATGCTGCAGTCCCTGGGGTCTCAGAGTCAGACACAACTGAGTGACGGAACTGAACTGACCTGATATATATTTTTATTGTATCCCTAACTTTCCTTGGTGACCTTGTTTCCTCATCTTGCCCTCTTTCTACCAAGTGGCATAAGAAACAAACACAAGTAAAAGACATGAAAGTAAAAACTTTCCTATGACATTTTAGCCCAACTTAGAATTACAGTTTCCTATTTTGTATCCCTTTCTTTTCTTGCTCTAATGCATCTTTCTTACCCTTGAATTTGCAAGCATCATAAAGTTTTCCAAAGAACAACTTGGGGAGTGGGGCAGGGAAAAATATTTTTAAAATGAGCAGAAACAGAAATATTCCATGCTCATTTCTGCTGTACTTTTGAACACCAAATCTGAATTTCCTTTTCCCTTTATGAACATCCAAATAGCATGGAACTGGAATAAAATTTTGCAAATCAAAATTTTCAAGCTTTATCATAATATAAAACAGAAAAATAAACCTCCTGTGGAATAAGAACAGTACAAAGTCATGAATAGCTTTGCATTTTGCTGTTTATTTTCTAGTCTACTCAAGGTGCTCTAAAAAAAAAATACTATAAACTGGATGGATTAGAAAAAACAAGAATTCATTTCTCATGCTCTGGAAGCTAAATGTCCTAAATTAAGGTGCCAGTGTCATCATGTCCTAGCGAAGGCCCTCCTTCGGATTCTGCTGCATCTCTTCACTGTGTCCTCTTCTAGCGGAAGGGGCTAGGATCTCCGTAAAAGTGTGTGAAATTGTTAGTTGCTCAGTCACATTAGACTCTTGTGACCCCCATGGAATACAGCCTGCTAGGCTCCTCTGTCCATGGGATTTCCCAGGCAAAAATACTGGAGTGGGTAGCCATTCTTTTCTCCAGGGGATCTTCCCAGCCCAGGGATCAAACCCAGGTCTCCAGCTTTGCAAGGCAGATTGTTTACCATCTGAGCCACCAGGGAATCTTTGTATGAACTCTTTTATAAGATCACTAGTTCCAACCATGAGGGCTCCAACCTCAGGACCTAATTACCTCCCAGGTCCCTACCTCCTAATACCATCAATTTGGGGGGTTAGAATTTTAACATATTACTCTTGGGGAGGACCAAACATTTAGACCATGGCACTATCTAATGTGTCAAATAAGGGTTGCTCAGTAAGTTTTTCCAGATTTCACTGTTGGCAAACATACACGCATACCAGATAATACCACATCCTGTTAGAGGATGAAACTCATATAATTCAACAAATTTAATGGTTGATGTTGGTTTCTTGGAAGTACAGAACTATATTTAATAATATTGGGTAATTAATGGAATATATTCCTGACTGCTAGATAATTGTTCTTTTCTTATTTGGCTCAATTTTCTTTTTCAATATTATAAGTCAAGTTTAATCTTTTTTTTTTTTTTTTTAAAGAGAGAGCATGAAGTATTAATGGGGCCCAAGAAAATGTGCTGCCATTATGCCGCTCATGGAGTCCATATACTAAGAAAGTATGAAAAAATGCAGAATAGATGGCTGAAATAAAGTAAATTTTAGGAATCAGTATCAAATTTAACATCTAAAAAATGTACATTTGTGAAGCCCATTATTTTAATTTATGACCAAATAGAGTGTGTACTTTACTGACTGCCTATAATCACAGTGATGTCACGTATTAAATGATTTAAAGAGAAACATCGCCATGTCAGTGATTTCATAAAAGGAAGCACAGACAAGTATTACATATGCCAAGTATTAATTTGTTTTGCTGTCTCAAAATCCTTTTAAAAAGTTGCGTTCTAAAGATAGACTGTATACTATCTTGCTTTTTTGCCACAACGCCTCCCAGAGTTAGTTCTCAAGTGATTGAGGTTGTAAAACAACATTCAAGAGGGTATAATAAAATGATCTGTATACTTTCTTCTAAGGCATGAATGATTTAAATGACCTTCCTGTTGCAAGCAAAGGGTATCTAGTGGTTATACAACCACTTCCTTCATTTTAAATTAAGCAGCATATTTTTCTCCCTCTGGATTCTTCTATATTATTAACATTCACATTCTCCATGATTTTTCTTTTAACCCACCAAGAGAGATAAGGAGAAGAAATATTCTCTCAAAAAGCATTTTCCCCACTAGACCCTAATCATGACGAGAAGTGGGTTAATCTCTAAGCTGAGAAACATTCACTTGTTTTCTTTTTGAATTTCACTTACTTTTTTTTTTTTTTTTGGAGTATGGGTAACCTACAACCTCATCTTAATTTCAGGTGTACAACATAGTAATTTGATATCTTTATAAATTACACTCCTATACAGTTATTAGCTTCACTTTTTTTTTTTAGTAGCAAGAAGAGAGATTATGTGTGCTTTTTATTTTTTAATAAATATCTACTCCTGCTGGTGTTGGAAAAAGTGAAAAAAGAATGATGAAAGAAAGAAGAAAAGAAAGCTGCAAACAAAATGTTATTGGAAAAATTATACAATTCTTTGTCCCTAATCTTTTTGTTCTAGTTTTATTATCGATAAAATAACAATAATATTTTTACATACATAAGCAAATATGTCCATATAGAAATATTGTCAGAGTATTATTTTAATAGTTAATAATTACTAAAGAAAGATTGAATTAACTATGCTACATACATTATTTTAATGGTCACACATTCAACATATCATCAAGAAATTTTAATTCTTGATTTTATTTACATTTCATTTATTAATATATTTATTTAAATTAAATTTAAAATTCATGATGTTGTATACTTTTTTCCATTCAATATAAATTTAATAAAATATGAATTTAGAATACATATGTAGATATACATAGAAAAACTTGAATGCCTTCTTGTAGAGGTGGAACTGAATTTTCAACATTTTATATGATACTCAAGAGGAAAGATACTGACAACAATCCATCTTTCTTCTTAGAAACGAGGCAAAGTGACATATGTTCTAAAATTGTATTTTAATTGGTTTCTCTTTTGTTTTGAGATTCTACTACTCCTTCTTCATATTATGTTCCTCTTATGCTTTCCAGTAAAGGTTTATGGGGATGTGGTAACTATCTGTTTGTTTCCTGTTATTACTAACCTTTTTCTAGTTATCTCTTTTAAGCTACCAGGGCAAATTGTCAAAAACCTGGGAATAGGCCAGAAAACCTCACAAAGATTATTGGGGGCACCTTGGGAGGAGTGTGGGACACTGCAGCTAGTGAACCCTCTATGAATTACCTGGTTTCACAGAGGTGTGTTTGTCTTTGACTAGGTTATCTTACAACCATGTAGAGATAGAAGAAGACTAATAAGAAGATAAGAGACACTTCTTTGATCCCTGGGTCAGGAAGATCCTCTGGAGTAGGAAATGGCAACCCACTCCAGTATTCTTTCTTGGAGAATCCTATGGACAGAGGAGCCTGTCAGGCTACAGTCCATAAAGTCACAAAGTTGGACACAGCTGAAGCAACTTAGCATGCACGATAGTAATATTACTGATTTTTGTTCAGAGCAATGCAAATTGTTCCTGTTCCTAATAATGAAATAAATTTCATTTGATACAGAGTATGAATCTGTAAATTAAATTCACATTTGAACCAATTTCTGGTTCCCTCATTAATTAACCCATTCCTAAAAAATTTTGACATATGCTCATTTTATAATGTATAAAATATTTGCATTGTGCCTCGGGTTTCCTTGTTGAATTCACTGTGATTACTTCCTCAAAAATCTGTTTTATCCAGTGGATTACAAGCTCAGTGAAGGCAAGGACCACATTTGTCTTGTTTATTGCTGTATCCCCAGGGCTCACTATCAGGAATTTAGTAGGGGCTCAGAGAATATCCTCATGGTTCCCTAAATTAGTGGATGCAAATGAATCAAAGATATTTCTGAGCAATCAAATGAGTCCTGAGGGAGAAAGTTGCAGTAGTATTAGGAAAGCTTTGAATGGCCTCATTAAATCATAGTATGCAAAGTGTTTACATGCAAAATTTATAATGAAAAAGCCACTATTTAAAGAGCTCTTTGAACATCATTACTGGGAAACCACAGTGTTTTTGGAGGGAAGTCCTATGGTATGAAAAGGGTATAGACTACCCTACCACTACAAGTGGAGCAGAAACATCTTTAATAACAATTCAAGATCACTTTTTAAAATAATTCTTGTACCTGGGATTTTAAAAAACACATTTCTTATTCATTTTTCATATGTTTAAAATTTTTCTCTTCTTATATTTTTTCATTTAGAAATGTCCGGTTCCTCTAGAATATTTTGCAAAGAATTAAAGACAAGTCCATGAAATATTTGAGACTTTCTCTGATTTTGAGCAAACTCAGAGATAGTGAAGGACAGGGAAGCCTGGCATGCTGCAGTCCATGGGGTTGCGAAGAGTCAGACTTGACTGAACAACTGAACAAGTGAGACCTAGTTCCCTTGCAAATTGATGGTTTGCTTTGTACTGTGTAGGTGATTTTATAAAGGCTGATGGAAACTGAAAATATATCTTTTCTGATAGATGCAACACTCTTGTTAATATTAATATCTATACGCCAGACACTTAAGTTCTCAATAAACATTGAGGGGAAAAAAAGCTACTATTTCTTTGCTATGTAACATTGGTAATATAATTTATTATTCTCTATCTGTGGTATTTTTATGTTACAGAGGCAGAGATAAGAAGAAAAAACACTATGGAAGGAGTATATTTCTTCCATAGAAGACAGCAAAACAAGAACAACAGTAACAAAAAAGACCTTTGAAAATCAATTTGTAATTCTGATTAGCATTAGGAAAGCAGCATTCACAGACCATTAAACTTACATTAAGGTGTTAACATATTTAAAGATCTTTCTGATATTGTGTCCTCTTTACTAAGAATTCTGGCTTTAGAACTACAGACCAGTGGGAATGTTGTTTTGCCTTGCACCAATGTATTCAGTAAGAGGCTTGGTTGCTTTTTTTTTTAGCTTAACTCCCAAGTACTTCCTTTTAATTTTTTCCTTCCAGTCCCAAACATTTCTGATGAGTTAATTATCATTTCCAAGTGACAAATCTCACCTTAAATGATATTGGGTAAATTAAATCTCTGTGATTACCATCTAGATTTCTCTAATTAGTAATTAATATGTTTAAAATTTTAATAAGATGGAAATGGTCAAAGAAAATGGAAATAGTCTCATCTACTGCCATGGTTTCTCTTATCTGTTTATAAATTCATAAGCTGCAGGGGCCTAAAAAAGAAACAGCTTGCTGAAGCCTACTTTTTAAAATGGAAAACCTGTAAGATACTCTGCAACAAAACAGGATGCACTTACTGGTGGATTAAAATATGAGTTTGAATTCTGAACTACTTAAGTGAATAGTCCAAAGGTCATATAATAATTAACTTAACTGGTCATGTCACATGGCATCTCTGAAATTTGATTTCCTCCATTACAGAAAGAGGAGTTATAATTAATAGCACTGATATCATAGGGCCATTGTGAGGATTAAATGAGATTATGTATATAAAAAATTTTTGTACTATGGTTTGTTATATAGGAAATGATTAAAAAATAAAATCTTATACTGCAAAATACACACATAAACTCAAACAAAAAAACCAAAAAGTTAATACAAAACTAAACCTCCTGAAAGAGAAGATGCCTTTTTGTTAGTTTCCAAAATCTTAGTTTAGGAACAACATATTTCAAGTGTTCTCAAGGCTGTCACTTTCACAGGCTGCTAGATTTTCCCTTTGTTTCCTGTTGTTTACTCTGCTGGCCACATGGATGCACTGTGCTTCTTTCACAGTCTCTTAGGAAGCATCAATTTGGCTGATGGGACATTTGGGCCAGAAGTTAAACTGATCAAGAAAAGATGGTAACCATAACCCTATATGCAGGACAGAAAAAGAGACACAGATGTATAGAACAGACTTTTGGACTCTGTGGGAGAAGGCAAGAGAGAGTGGGATGATCTGAGAGAATAGCACTGAAACATGTATATTATCAAGTGTGAAACAGATCACCAGCCCAGGTTGGATGCGTGAGACAAGTGATCGGGGCTGGTGCACTGGGAAGACCCAGAGGGATGGGATGGGGAGGGAGGTGGGAGGGGGGGGTATAAGGATGGGGAACACATGTAAATCCATGGCTGATTCATGTCAATGTATGGCAAAAACCACTACAATATTGTAAAGTAATTGACCTCCAACTAATAAAAATAAATGGAAAAAAAATAAAAGAATAGCCCAGAAAGAGAGTGGATTTAGGTGAAAACACCTAGGACTTAAAGATAAAAAGATGAGAATGAAAATCCAGGTTCTAGCTAGTATTAAAACCTCAACAAGCCTCATCTGCAAAATGGGGGTCACAGACTTCAGAGTAAGTTAGGAGGATGAAAGAAGTGGTGGATAGAAATATAAACAGAAGTGCCTAATAAATATGTGCACTGGTAGAAAATTATTTTGGAAAGCTCCTCATTTTGCAGAGCCCTGTTGGCTAAACTTTTCTTGGTCCTTATTCCTCAGAAAAATGTTGAAATTTGTGACCTAGAATTCCCAAAAGATTGTTGTGGTAAATCAAGTGTATTTGCTTCCAGGTAACCAAAGTTATCAACCAGGTTCACAACCATTTGAATTAATCAGTATTTTATAGTTTAATCTACTCAAAACAGTGATTCACAATTTTAGCCCTCAGTGGAGTGGGGGCAGTGGGGTGGGGAAGAGGCACATCCTTTAATCTTACTTCTGGGTTGGCACTGGGGAGCAAGCATTTAGGGCTTGGCAGCCTACAACCTGGTGCAAGGTCCTTCCTAAGATCTGGCTTTTCAATATTGGTTTCCCAGCCTGGTAGATAGAACTGGATTTGAGTATAAGACTTTTCAACATAAAAGGGTAACACCTGAGATTTCAGAAATAGTCAGGATTATGTCCGGAGAACATTCCCTCAGCCTTGGAAAGAAATACGTTACAGCAGCACAAGGCTAGTTAATATTCAGAGATTCAATAAAAAGGCTGATCAAGACATATGATGAAGTACATATCCTCAAATCCGGGAAACAGTTTTGACACTTTCCTTTTTGTCATAATATATTGCACTTTCAGTACTGGAGTGGAATCCTATCAGAGTGAAGTCATTTATCACAAGGCTAAGTGCATAAGCTTTCTTTATTCTGATTCGCAGACTGGAATTTTTGTTGAACTCTGAAATGTATGTATTTATAATTAAGATATGTTTCTAACTTTCTGATAAAAAGCCTTTTCGCCAGGTTACTGACTCCAGGTTAGTGATATAAGTTCCGTGAATTTCTATCCTAACTAATGACCATCTCATGTTAAAGATGGTAGCATTTTGTTTAAGATCACATGATTTTTAATTGAAAAAAAATCTGATTTTTTACCTATTAGAAATAAAATATAATAATAGCAACTATCATTTTTGAGTAACTATGTGTGAGGCATTCTGCCAAATGTCGTATACATAGTTTTGTTTAATTTTTGCTAGAATCCTGCCATGAAGAACTAAACATTCTCAGCAAAGGAATAGATGATATAAAAAAAATGGAAATTAATGATTGAAAAACTGAGTAATTGAAATGAAATACTCAATAAATTGATTTAACAGCCAAATAGAGGAGACTGAAGTAAGAATCATTGAACTTTATAATATAAACAATAGAAATCACACAATCTGAACAGCAGAAAGAAACTGCACTAAAAAATAAAATTATTTAAAGCAATTATATCTCTGAAGGGGAATGGTAATGGGATGAAAACAGTGTTGTAAGGAATATTTATAGTATTAAATACATGCATATAAAAGGGGAAATGTCATAAATGAATAAGCTCCCATATCAAGAGCTCAGCGAAAATAAAGAGCAAAATAACACCAGTTCTACACAATGTCATCTTGAAAATAAGACAAAAACACTTTCTAATTTATTTTATAAAATTAGTATTACATGGATACAAAAATTGTCAATACAAAACACAGAACAAAAAGACTAATTATTATAAACCAGTATACCTCATGAATGCAGGTGCAAAGATTGTTAACACAATATTAGCAAATAAAATGTAACAATATATAAAAAGAATTATGTGCCATCATCATTGATAAAAGACTGGTTTGATATTAGAAAATCAAATAAAGTAGTTGACCATATTATAGGCTAAAGAAGAAATATCACCTTGTGAAATCAATTAATGCAGTATAAGTGTTTGGAAAAACTCAAGAAGCATCCATTTATTATATAAAGTATTAAAAATAGAAATGGAGGAGACATTCCTCATGCTGATAAAAGTTACCTACAAAAATTCTACAGCTAACAGTATACTTAATGGTAAAGGCAGTTGTTTCTAATCTTAAATGGTCACTAAGGTTTTTCCCACTAAGGTCAGAAATGATTAAGACAAAAAGAGTTAAGTAGATCTTTTCCTGTGCATTAAAAACAAATGTTCTCTCACCACTCATGCACAACACAGTTATGGAAATGCTAACCAATGCAATAAGGCAAGAACAGGAAATAAAAATGCTGGTCAGAAAGAAAGATGTAAAACTAGTTTTTTAGTTGCAAATGACATGCTTGAATACACATAAAATCTCAAGAAATATACTAAAATCCTCCTAAAACTAAAAAAAATATTTCACAAAATTCCCAGGATACAAGATAAATAAACAAAACACAATTGCATTTCTACATGCAAGTCATGAAACATGAACATCAAAAGTACCGTATGACTTAACAATTGCTCAAAGAAAATGAAATCATTAGGTTTAAATATAGCACAAAATATACAAGACTTGTATGCTAAAAATGCTGAAACACTGAAATTAGATGGAGATCAAAATAAATGGACATATACTATATTCATGGATTGAGAGATGCAACAAGGTAAAGATGTTAATTCTCTCCAGATTGATTTATTTGTTTACAGCAATTATTATCAAAATCTCAGCAAGATTATGTTTTTAGACATAGGCAAAATTATTCTAACATTTACATTCCATTGATATTCCAGATACAGAACCTTTCCATCCTTACAAGTATCCATCATGTTCTTCTATAGACAGAATCCATCCCCTCATTATCACTAGCAATCAAAATTTGTTCTCCATTTCTATAATTTTGTCATTTCAAGAATGTACTATAAACAGAATCATCTAGATAACCTATGGGGTTGGCCCTTTGTAAAGTCAGAATAATTCTCTGGAGATTCATCCAGGTTAATGTGGCTTCCCTGGTGGCTCAGTGGTAAATAATTTGCCTGCCAATGCAGGTGACATGGGTTCGATCTCTGGTTCAGGAAGATCCCCGGGAGAAAGAAATGACAACCCACTCAGTGTTCTTGCCTGAGAAATCCCATGGACAGAGGAGCCTGGAGGGCTCACAATACATGGGAGTCACAAAGAGTCACATATGACTTAGCAACCAAATAACAACAACAAATATATACGTTCAGTTTTGTGTGAATGTAACTTCTCATCAGTCTGGGATAAATATTGAAGAGTGTGAGTAGTGGGTTGTATGCTTAGTTTTTTAAGTAGTTGGAAAACTATTTCCCAAAATAGATATACCATTTTGCATCCTCACCAGTTGTGTTTTAATGATCCAGTTTCTCTGCAGCCTTACTAACATTTGTTGTTAGCAGTATTTTCTATTTCAGGCATTTTGATAGGTTTTCAGAGAAATCACATTGTGGTGTTAACATGAATTTCCTGTCAATTTAACTGTCAGTTAGTGTCAAATAGATGGGGAAACAGTGGAAACAGTGACAGACTATTGTTTTGGGCCCCAAAATCACTGCAGATGGTGACTGCAGCCCTGAAATTAAAAGACGTTTGCTCCTTGGAAAAAAAGTTATGATCAACCTAGACAGCATATTAAAAAGCAGAGACATGACTTTGCCAACAAAGGTCCGTCTAATCAAGGCTATGGTTTTTCCAGTAGTCAAGTATGGATGTGATAGTTGGACTATAAAGAAAGCTGAGCCCCGAAGAATTGATGCTTTTGAACTGTGGTGTTGGAGAAGACTCTTGAGAGTCACTTGGACTGCAAAGAGATCCAACCAGTCCATCCTAAAGGAGATCAGTCCTGGGTGTTCATTGGAAGGACTGATGCTGAAGCTGAAACTCCAATACTTTGGCCAGCTGATGTGAAGAACTGACTTATTGGAAAAGACCCTGATGCTGGGAAAGATTGACGGTGGGAGGAGAAGGGGACGACAGATGATGAGATGGTTGGATGGCATCACCAACTTGATGGACATGAGTTTAAGTAAACTCCAGGAGTTGGTGATGGACAGGGAGGCCTGTCGTGTTGCAGTCCATGGGGTTGCAGAGTCAGACTCAACTGAGCGACTGAATTGAACTGATTTTTTTTTTTTAGACAAAATGTTATTACATACTTAATAGACTATTTTAAATGGAAATTTTATATGCACTAGGAAACCAAAAAAATTCCTTGGTTCACTGTTTGCAATATTTGCTTTACTGTTGTGGTCTGGAACAAAACCTGCATTGTCTCTAAGATATGCTTGTATTATTGTTGAGTGAAACTGGATAAATGTTACGTTAGATCTTTCTGTTATTTTATAGAACTGCATGTGAATGTAGAACTATAATTACCTCAAAATATATATATTTTTTAAAAACCTGAAGAACTTTGAAGAGAATTTAGTTTTTGGGAATCATTACTTACCAATACTGGTTTGCTATTTGTGATACATGTGCACATTAATAAGAGATGTTAGCAATAGGGAAACTGTGTGTAGGATATAAGGTGTTCTGGAAATTTTTCTAAAGCTTTCAAAGACTTCATTAAGTGTTAAATAAATAGAGAAGCTAAGTCTATTTAGTTGTGTCACTTAAAGAATGTTTTAAAAAGAATGTTATTTTCATCATTTATTATAGTAATTTTTAAAAAAATCTGTGAAATAAATCATGTTTATCTGTACATTAGAAATTATATGTTTGTTATATATTGAGTTGGCCAAAATGTTTGGATTTTTCCATAAGATGTTATAGAAAAAGTGGAACAAGTAGTTTGGCCAACACAGTATATATATTTAGAAGAGTTAGATATAATATGTACTGAAATTTTTTAAAGTTTATGGCTTGGATAATGAAAAAAATAATTTTTTTGCCATTGTATGAATCCTGTTATTATTTCATAAGGAAAGTATATATGAATATATAGGTATGCCTGGCTATGCTTTTAATAGATTACATGTGAGGCTCATGATAAGGCCTCCAGAGACCTCCAAAACTTCAGCTGTCATTAGAATACTAGGTATGAGATCACTAAATCTACCAAAGCATCTTTGTTTTCCCCGTCATCTTTAGCATGTCTTCTACATAGTAGGTGTTATGTGAGTTAAAGAGAATGAGATCATTTTGCTTCTTTTAGAGTACCTATCTTCTTCCCGTGATCTCACCACCTCACGGTTGAGACTGTAAAACTTGGCAATTTCCATTCACAGCTTTGAATGATTTAAAATTCTGTTTTGCATTTCAGTTTTGTCTGAACCCATATGGCAAAGTCAAAACTCCAAACAAATCTGATAAATTCCATCTTGTGCTAGCCAGTCCCCGTGGCTTGGTAAAGCACTGCAAGCTTCTCACTACTTAATTCTTCCCTATTCCATGACCATCTGTATCTCCATCTTCAGACATCTCACGATTGTCTGTGAAGCACAGAACACAAGAGCCCCAGAATGTTCATTTGTTAAGAGTGAATCTCTAAGAGACCAAGACAGTAAATAAACCAACTGAAAAACATAGTTCATAGTAGTGGAGTAGCATAGTGTTAATACCTCAACACAGGTTCGCTCACCTATACATTATAACTCTCAGAGTCAGATAGCCCACATTTAGAGTTTAAAGATTCTCACTTACTAGCTAACATAAGGGCTTCCCAGGTAGCTCCTACAGTAAAGAATCCACCTGATTTTTCAAGCAATTAATATTTATGTAGTAAATAAGGACTTAGCATATATTGTCATGTTAAATTCCCTAAATATTCTTTTAAAGCAGCGGTCCCCAAGCTTTTGGCAACAGGGACTGGTTTTGTGGAAGATAAATTTTTCCATAGACTGGGTGGAGGATGATTTCAGGATGATTCAAGAGAATTACATTTATTGTACCCTTTATTTCTCTTATTATTACTTCAGCTCCACCTCAGATCATCAGGCATTAGATACGGGAAAGTTGGGGACCCCAACTTTGAAGTAAACACTAGTATTATCCCCATTTAATCTTCCACCTTAGTTTCTTTATCTTTAGAAGTGCTGGCACTCCAAAACCTAGTTATTATTCTCCACAAAGTGTAAATTGCATATATAAAGACACAGACTAAAATACATAGGTAGGCTTCAGAGAGGATTTGTGGGAGAAGGTGAGGGTGGGATGTTTCAAAAGAACAGCATGTATATTATCTATGGTGAAACAGATCACCAGCCCAGGTGGGATGCATGAGACAGGTGCTCGGGCCTGGTGCACTGGGAAGACCCAGAGGAATCGGGTGGAGAGGGAGGTGGGAGGGGGGATCGGGATGGGGAATACGTGTAAATCTATGGCTGATTCATATCAATGTATGACAAAACCCACTGAAACGTTGTGAAGTAATTAGCCTCCAACTAATTAAAAAAAAAAAAAAAAGAAAGAAAAAGAATGAGTGGGATTTGGACAGAGGCGGAACATGTTGGAAAGGATATTTTGGGGATAAGAGACAGATCTGTACCAAAAATTCCAAAGGAACTTGTCATTGAATGATTTGTGCACATCATGGCAAAATGTCTGACTGGGACATGTAAGAAGGTGTCTGGTGACTAGCAAGTTGCATTGGACTTAATGTGGGTGGTCTTGAATAGCAGACAGTCTGGATTTTATTTTCTAGGTGCTGAGGAACTGGAATGTGACCATCTGGTGGCAGCATGAATGATTCACTGAAGAAGAATCAGAGGAACACAAGGTAGGTCTTCTCAGACTAAATGGTTCAGGGTGAATGTGAGCCTTGAGCTCATTAATATACTTTGCTCTCTATTAGACTTTATGTCCTGTGGCTCATTAGTCCCCTGTTGATATAGCTTAAGGCTGTGTTTCCTCCTCACTGACTTCGTGGGATAAAGCTTCTCCTCTCTTAAAAACCGTATCAATACTCGGCCTCGCTGGCCTGTAACGTATTTGCAGATTCCTTTGTGAGCACCTCTGACCCAAAAGTGAGTTCTGTTTCAAACTTTAACTTAAGAGTTGAGGAAAAAAAGAATGTGATCAAGTCCGGCTGAGACATGCACATCTATTTTTCAGATTTTCCATGGCTGAGACATAGTTGCTTTGTTATGTTGTTGATCTTACTTCTCCAGAGGGTGATTTTGAGGGTAATGTTACCAAGCAGAGGGCTTGCTGCCCCGAGTGCATAGAAGCTAATATTTTGATCATAGCTTTTGAGATAACAAAGAGTTTTATTGCAGTGTTGACCAGCAAAGAGAGAGGAGGCAGAGCTCTTATCTGTCTCCCTGGTCTGGGATTCCACTGAACTTTGATGAGTTCGGGGAGGATAAGCTGTCTTGCAGAAGTACTGGCAGGGTTGGTTTCAATTGGAGGGCTTTGGAACTTGGTCATTTATGGTTGAGTGTGGTAAAGGGGGCTTCAGCATTAGATCATCCAATAGGCCCTTCGCTTCTGAAAAGGTTCCTGCCTGCAGGTTCTGGTCATGTCTGCTCCTTTGGTTCCATTGGAGGAAGAAACTTTGGTTTTGGCTGTTACTTGAGGTCAAAATTTTCTCCTCTGTGTCATCTCCATCCTTCTGCATGGCTTGCTGCTTTGCATCTCTGAAAAAAACAAACAAACAAACAAACAAAAACCAGTATTAATATTTGTTAGAAACACGGCATAGGACCAGTTTGGGCTGGTTCTATGGTTACAGTAACTTTTATCATTCAGCATGTTTGTTTGATGGGAACAGATAGAAGAGGCCGAGGCAAAGCTTTAGGTCACTTCATAATAAGTTGAAAATGTCTAATGTTTATGCAGCTTTCTATACATAAACACATTTAAAAAACCTAAAGTTGGTGGATGAACAAATTAGAACAAATGGAAAATGAGACTTAGAATGAGATGGTAAAAATGAGAGTGACACTAACACTCAGAATATTTGTTTTAAAAACCTTCACACTTGGAAGCGGTGAGCTGTAAACTGGGTACCAACCATTTTTTAACCATCCCAGAGATCTTGAGCCTTTTTAGTGTTCTTTGAGGGAAGAAGGGGATAAACAAAGAACAAACATGTCCAGTGGCACACTATCCATGTTCCAATTTCTCCAGCATCCAGTGATACCCAGGGGAATAGTATGGATTGTAATGAAAGCTGCCCTTTAAAAATATTTTTTGTGGTATAGCTGCTACTTCAGAAAATCTTGCTCAATTTTACCCATTAGTGTAAGACTGAAGCATTTCGATAACATAAAGGCTATGAGGTTGGGTGGCAGAAGAAAGAACCCAGTAAGGCTGTAGTTTTCTATTCAGCTTATGTAAGAATACACTGTTAAACAGATGTTCTTCAACTCAGATGTTGGTGTCTAGAGAATCTTCCCACATACCTGGTTGGGGCCAACCCTAGATATGTTAGAATGCTTAATCTTGGGCCAAGTTTCTTTCTGGGGCACCACTAAGGTAAACTGGATGGAAAATTACAGCTAATATAGCTAACAAACTAATTTGTTGTTATGTAATAATAAATACAGTCATTCCTCAGTATCTTCAGGGGACTGGTTCAAGGAACCTCCATAGATACCAAAATCCATAGATGCTCAAGTCCCTTGCAGTTGACCTTCCTGTATCCATGCTCTCTGAAAAAAGGTTCGAAGTGTGTTGAATCTGAATGCAGAATCCACAAATATGGAAGGCAAATTGGATGTCAGTTCAGTGCTGGGAGATTTTACCAGAATTTTTAACTTGAATATAACAATAGTTAATTGTGATTTAAAAAAAATTTTTTTTGCTTATTAATTATGGGTTTTTGACTTGTTTGGGAAATACTGAATTGATTTGTTTTTTAAAACAAAACCTAAGCACATGGTGTTTCTTGGAATAGAAGGCAACATGAGGAAGGAAAATATGGTCCCTGAGGATCCAGAGTTTCTAATATTGGGAGATTGGAAGGTGGCTGGGGAGAAGTAGAACACATTAGAGACACACTTTGGCTTCACAGCCCTGTAAGTGGCTGTTGCAACCAGTGAAGCATATCAGTTGGATCCCATCCCATGGTAGGTTTAAAAACAAGAGAGAGAAGTTTTATTTCTTGCTTTCTCTGTTGAGCATTTTTAGCATCTTTGCTGCACAACTTCACAAAGTTATTTACCACAGGTGTGCCAGTAATTATGATAAATGATAAACATTTACGTTGTATAATGGTCCTCAGCGTCTTCTACCTGTGACCTGATACCTGTACACCAAGCAGTCATGCAAAGCAGGTAGAAATATACACTGCCAGCTGAAGATTATTTTCTCCTCTTTTCAAGGCAGGGATGTTTATCTGTGAATTTCTCCCCTTAGTTTTCTAAATTGTTGTACCTTATTACATACTTTAAATCTTAAATATTAACAATTTTATATAGAAACCGTTCCAAATGGCTTGTCTGCTTCATTGTCTTCTTTAACTGAGTTAAGATAATTTTACATTTTCTAAATGGCCCAGATCTTACTTTATCAGTAGTTAAGCCATGATAAAATGAGTCTTAATCAGTGAGTATTAATAATGCAAAAGAGGGTTTTGCTTGTGCTAAGTGGTAGCATATGTCTGTGTTTTATGAACTCTTGACTTTGTTTAATGACAATAAAAATAGTGATAATAATAATAAAACCTTCTACTATATTAGAGGTCAAATTGTTTTCTAGCAGTTTTGCTCGTTAATATCAATGTTTCTGCATCTAGTAATATTCCCCAAAGTTTTCTTAAAACATACCTACTATAGCAACAGCGGTCTTGATAATCACTACTCACAGAAATTATCCAGTGCCTAATGTATCCCTGGAACTCTATTAGAGACTTTATAACTAGTGTTTCATTTTCCTTCACAATTGCTTATAAGGTAGCTATTATTAACTCAGGTGAGGAATTATTTAAGATCACAGAGCTGATTTGTTTGTGATTACTAGGAGTGGAAACTGTTGGTAAACACAAGCTCCTCTTTGCTTTCAGAGGAGTAGGTCCTGAGAATCAACACTTCTGAGCAAAGTAGAGCAGAGATTTGACTTCATGGGTCTCATGGAGACTATGGGGTTGATGGTACTGGAGATGTGACTACTAGAAAAGCAGGATTAAATGTGCTGAAATCCTCTGTATAAGAAGATGTTAGATTCTTTTTATTTTTTTAATTTCTTCTTGAGAAATCATGAAGTTGCCAGAAAATCAGAAAAGAACATGAATTAACACAGTACTAGAATCCAAACATTTCAAGAGAGATAATAATGTGGTATTCACACAGGAAGAAAAAAAAAACAAACAACAGAAAACAAACACAATGAAGGCTTGTTTGGAAAGAAATCCTGAGTGTATCTATTATACAGGTAAATAAACCAAATATTTTTAAATAAAGAAACTCAAATCCCACACTCACAGGAAATTCTGTAGGCACATGAAATTTGCATCCAAAACAGAATAAATCTTTGTGAGATTTGGATTTTGGGGGGAGCAGCATCCTTGTGTATAGCTCAGCTCTGTCTTTGCTAGCTGCTACTGAAATTCAAATTCATTAGTGGAAGAGGGCCAGGATGTGATGAGCTAGAAAGACAAAGGGGCCAAAAAGTCATGATAAGAATATTGTCCCAGGCCCTGAAGATGCTATTAAAAAGCTTCAGGGATCAAGAAAAGGAGTTGATCTGGGGACAAAGAAGCTCTTTATTGGCATGTTAATTCTGGGGTGCTAGCAGTACTTCTAGAAGGCACTATTTAGTAGAGAGTTGGTTGTTCTGTTCTTAAGATCCAAAGGAAAAACTCAGTTGGACCTGATGCCTCAGAAGATAGTTTCATATTGGCAGGCTAAGGAGGAGATTAGCCAGTAGAAGGGAGAAGACAACCCAGGCTAGTGCAGTATCACAGAAACCAAGGAGGAAAACATTTCAAAAAGGATGGGATGTGTGGGGTGTGTGTGTGTGTGTGTGTGTGTGTGTGTGTGCGTGCGTGCGTGCGTGCATGTCAGGGCTGCCAAATTATTCTTTGTAAAAACACATAGCATACTATCAGTAATTCATTTATGTGGAAATTTGGGTGGTGCCCCTCTCTGCTAGATCAGCACACTGGTGGGGAATTCTGGTCTCACTTTGTTTCTCAGCCACTCTGAGAAGAGTGCATTGAACCCAACCTGTGCTGCACCTAAACCCTCTGGTTTCTAACCTAGATGCTTATCTTTTACCTTTATAGCCTTTTTTCCCCACCCTTTTAAATCACCATTAGTGGCCTCTGTCTCCATTTCCACTTCTTTTTTAAAAATATTTATTTATTTGGCTACACTGGGTCTTAGTTGGAGCAGGTGAGATCTAGTTTCCTGACCAGGGATTGAACCCAGGCCCCCTGCACTGGGAGTGTGGCGTCTTAGCCGCTGGACCACTGAGGAACTCCCTCAATTTCCACTCTTAACTTTTCTCCCATACTTTTCCTGGTGAGTCCTCACCCTCACTAGTCTTGCTCCAGCCTCGTGTAAGAATGTCTCCCAGTTAAAAATGAAGCCTTCCCCTGCCTGTCCTGTGCCATCCTCAGGGACAAGATTCCAGAGGGCACACATGTAGACTGCATGCAAAACAGGCCATATTAGGGGTACATACAAGCAACTGGAAAAACCCTAAATAATTATTTTATGGTTTTTATAATCTGACTTTTAAGCCTCTAAGCCAAAAGGAAATATTCTTGCTATTTTAAGTTGTTATATGTTAATTAAGCTATTCTTCCCTTTTATAGCTGGTAAAACTTAGAAAACCTGTCCTCCTTGAACATTCTTACCTTGTTCTGTAGATAAAAACTATAATGCTTAAAGAAGGGGGAAAGAGACGGCTTTTGGAAAGGGATAACAGATTCAAATTATACAATATGCCCACTGTCTTTGCTCTGGTTGCTCTAACAAAATACGATAGACTGGGTAGCTTAAACAATAGGCATTTAATTCTCACACTCCTGGAGGTTGGAAAATACAAGATCAAAGTGCCAATAGATTTGAATTCTGGGGGAGGGACCCCTTGCTGGCTTGCCAGTGGTTCTCTTCTTGTATGGCCTCCATGGCCTTTCCTTAGGGCTTGGCCTCAAAGGAGACCTCTTTCTCTCTCTCTCTCCCTCCCTCTCTGATATCTCTCTCAAGATATCTCTCAATCTCTCTCTCTCCTCTCTCCCTCTTTCCTAGTAAAGGTATTTATCCTGTCTTATGACTCCAACTTTCATGACCTCATCTAAACCTAATTATCCCCCAAGGGGTTCACCTCCAGATGCCATCACACTGAGAGTTAAAACTTCAACATGCAAATTTGAGGAGGACATAAATGTTTACTCAATGAAATTCAGTGTGATGAAAATCTCCTACTTCTCATTTTCCTTTTCATCTCCTCCTCCCTAGCTGACTTTGGTTTTGGTTTGTTTTCTTGTTGTTTTATAAGCTGTCAAGGCACTTGATGCAGATTGAAGCTCCAGGCAATTGCAATTAAATCAGGAAAAGATATGCATTCACCAAGGTTAACACAAGCTGCAGCTTAATCAGGGTGAGACAAACAGATAAACATATCCAAGACCTCAAAATAAATACAGCCATTCCATCATATTCTCCTTAGTTTCTTTTTCCCAGCAAACCTGGAAAACTAAATAAATAAGTTCCCAAATCAATATATATGTCACTAAAATTTTCAAGCTGCAAATATAACATGTCATTTCAGTTTATGGGCCATTGTTTGCAAAACAAGTTATGATAGTATTAAAGACAAATTTTGATAGAATGGAACCTCCTTATATATAAATTGTAGGTATGTATATAAATCTGCTGCTGCTGCTGCTAAGTCACTTCAGTCATGTCCAACTCTGTGCAACCCCATAGACAGCAGCCCACCAGCCTCCCCAGTCCCTAGGATTCTCCAGGCAAGAGTACTGGAGTGGGTTGCCATTGCCTTCTCTGATATATAAACCTAACACTGGTCTAATTAACAGATAAATATTCCAGTAGCTCAGTAGCCTCAATCTGTGTTTCCATACATATCTCCATTCAAGTTTGATTTTCAGCTATAAATTTTAGGAAGTTCCCTTTGGTGCTTTCTCTACAGACTAATCAATCTTACATCTAAGTAGATGTGCCTATTACAGATACATTGAGGACGGTCATTCAAGTATAATAGGGCCTTTAAATATTATATTAATAGAGTCATTTGACATGGCATTACAATTATTATCATCCCTTGCCATTGTTATCTAAATAGCTTTATTTTTCACTTGGATGCTTTCAAATATCTATAGGGAACTCTCCCTATTATTTCTAGTAACTGTTTTTTAAAAAAACTGATTATTTTCTCAAAAATGTTTTGTGAGTCCTTATTTCCTTCAGACTAAATTCTAAGCTCATTAGCCTAACTGATTTTTGTTGTTGTTCAGTCCCTAAGTCATGTCTGATTCTTTGTGATCCCATGGACTGCAACATGCCAGGTTTCTCTGTCCTTCAGCATCTCCCAGAGTTTGCTCAAATTCATGTCCATTGAGTTGGTGATGCTATCCAACCATCTCATCCTCTGCAACTCCCCTCTCCTTTTGTCTTCAGTCTTTCCCAGCATCAGGGTTTTTTCATCAGCATCAGGGTCTTTTCTTTGCGTCAGGTGCCCAAAGTATTGGACCTTCAATTTCAGTCCTTCCAATGAATAGTCAGTGTTAATTTCCTTTAGAATTGACTGGTTTGATCTCCTTGCTGTCCAAGGGACTCCCAAGAGTCTTCTCCAGCTACACAATTCAAAGGGATCAATTCTTTGACACTCAGCCTTCTTCATGGTCCGGCTCTTTCCTACTCTTTCTACAAGACTTTAATTAGGGGATCACTTCCATCCCCTTTATAATGCCTGGCCTTATGCTCCCAGTTAGGCTCACTTTTTCCATTATACCCCCCCAGCAGCACTTTACTTACCTTTTTGAAATACCCTTTTTTTCCCCTGCCTTAGTTTTAGCCCTTTACATATGTATCTCTCAATCTGATTTTTTAGCATCTTAAAGTAAGGGGCACTATCCCATTCATTTCTATATTCTACTTCCACATAATGTAGAGTACTACTTGTACTTGGTAGATTTACATTTACTAAGTCATCTTTTTGTCTATCTGTTTCTCCATTCATTTATTAAATCACTTACTCATCATCTCTCAGATAAACACGAGGCTGTTATATATGATATCCAAACTTTATAACAAAGTAGTTGTAATAAAATGTGCAGTGAGTGTTGTGTGTAGTTGGAAATTTAGGAAAATGAGAAAGACATACAATGACATCTTAGAAGTTGTGCAAATCCTCCTTGAAGAAAGGATCTATATTTTGAAGTTTGAAAGATTAAGTAATATTCATCAGCCTAAGAAGTGGCAGGTGGCACAACAGGAGTGTTGAAATAAGCTACTCACTCTGAAGAATAAAGAGAATGTTGAAATCTGAGAAGGTGGAAAGTTGTTTATGGTTATTTTCTGAAAGAGTAAGTGGGAGATAAAAATGAAAGAGACAGAAACAGCCTGGAATAGAAATTTTATGGAATAATGTCTCTTAAGGAGGTAGGAAAGCTATTTAAGTTCAGAGTCCCAAGAAACATGGAAACAAATAGTAAGATTTTTAAAGTATTTTATTGTATTCTGCCTAATCCCCAAGAGGATTTAGAACGGATGCTAAATAATAGTCAAGTGGTAAGAAAACAGGAAAAAAAATAGGAAGTGCTTCTTTCTAAAATGTCTATAGTAAAAAAGGCAAGTATGTTTGTTATTACCACACAATAGTATGACTTTGTGCTTAATTGTTTATCTTTAGTAGACTCTGAAAATTTATTCACATTTAATTCACCATTTCAACTGCAAGACCCAAAACTTAGCTAGTGTCCAAAGATAATTGTGTGACAGTGAATATGTAAAATGTTACGTGTCTTCCAAAATATGTAGAAATGCCCACATGTAATAGAGCTTATGACAGCTCCCACTTTTACATTTCACATCTTTCTGTTGTTCATTTCTGCTTTATTAGCTTCAAGCCTCATATGCAGACCACAAAATCTGCCCTTAGGGCATTGTTGGGCTAAAAGCATCTCTCTGCTTCAAATGTTATTATTCTACTACTATATCTGCATCTTTTTATTTTTCAAATTTTCTGAAATTAGGGTCCCTGACTTCCTCCCATGTCATTTAGATTTAATTTATTCTCTTAAAAATCATATTCAAGTCAGGACCAGTTATTACTAAATGTTATGCTCCCACTCCCCTCTTCTAATGCTTTCTCCTTTGTTTTGTTCTCTTTTCTATGTTTTTCTTTTGATTTTTAGGAAGTGCCCTAAAGATCAGCTACTTCATTTTCTTCTCTCAGGCTTAAAATCCCCTCTGTAGTAATGCCAACCAGTGGTCATTTTGTTTGATTGAAACGCCTTATGAAACAATTGGTTTCCAGTCTCCTGATAGTTTTGTATAGAATTAATTGTCAAAATTGTCTTCATTTTAATGAACTGAAGCTGGCCAATTTGTAACCTTTGTAAATATTGTTCTCCACTATCCTTTCTGGAGGCATAGAGAAAAACAAAATGACTCTTCTGCCAGCGTTACTGAGTTCCAGTATTTAAAGAATGCAATTGTCCAGATGAGAGGAAAGGTTTCCTGATCCCTTGAGATTTTCATATGCTTGTGTCAACTCCATCTCTTGTTCTATAGAAGTCTACATCAGCCACCAATATTTTTTGGATTTTATGGGTCGCTAGCATTTTTAGGATACCTATGCCTTTGGGCTTGCACTTCTGTATATAGTCATTCTTATCCAAGCCACCCTAAGCAATATAAGGAATTAAGCACTTTCCTCAATTCCTTGACTCCATTTAACCTAACTATTCTGCTGAAGATGAGAGATTCTGTGAATGTAGTGGTCTATGTGAGCGTGAATGTGAAAGTCACTCAGCCATCCCTGACTCTTTGTGACTCCATGGACTGTAGCCCAGCAGGCTCCCCTGTCCATGGAATTCTCCAGGCAAGAATACAGGAGTGGGTAACTAATCCCTTCTCTGGCGGATCTTCCCGACTCAGGATCGAACCCAGGTCTCCTGCATTGCAGGCAGATTCTTTACTGTCTGAGCCACAAAGGAAGCCCCTGCTCTGTAAGAGAGGTTTATTTCTCCCAAATGCATCTATTTCAAACTGAACACTTAACTTCCTATTTTCACATTGTCTTTGAACTGCCCCAAGGTATTTTTCACAAACTTTATTCCTTGTCTTTTTAGCCTCTTTTTCTCCTCATTGTTTTATTCTCTCTATTATATTCTCTCTTTTCCTTCCCCACTGGAATTGCAGGCAGATTTTCATTTTTCCCCTCCTTCTCCTCCTTGCTTTTCTGTCCTCCCCCATCACCTCTCTCTTCTCTCACTGTTGTTTCTGGTCTACAAAGTAGCTATGTAACTCAGAGAAGTTAGGAGATTTGCACAAGATCACCTGGCTAACAAAAAGTAGGAAGCTAAGTTCCACATTCTGGTCTGTTGGCTGCGTTTAGAATAAGCATTACTCTGTTTACAACAGTTGATCATGTAGCATTGTTCAAAATAACCATGCCTTCTCTGCAGAACACCTACATATGATCAATTTTTTTTTGCTGATGCATGGTGTAGTAATAGGAAGCACTCATGTGTCAGATATTTTTCTAAACCCTCTTGTGTCTGTTAATATATTTTATTCCCACACAACTCTAAGAATGACAAATTTTTCTTTGTTCCAAATTTATAAATGAGGAAACAAAGCCACAAAAATATTAAATAGCTAGCACTAGGCTCTCCGGGTGTTGTTGTTCAGCTGCTAAGTTGTGTCTGATTCTTTGGAACCCCATGGATTGCAGCACGCCAGGCTTCTCTGTCCTTCACCATCTCCCAGAGATTGCTCAAGCTCCTGTCCTCTGAGTTGGTGATGCCATTCAACCATCTCATCCTCTGTTATCCCCTTCCCCTCTTGCCTTCAATCTTTCCCAGCATTAGTCTTTTCATAATAAATAAGCTCTTCGAATCAGGTGGCCAAAGTATTGGAGCTTGAGCGTCAGTCCTTCCAATGAATATTCAGATTTGATTTCCTTTAGGATTGACTAGTTTGATCTCTTTGCTGTCTACAGGACTCTCAAGAGTCTTCTCCAGCACCACAGTTCAAAAGCATCAATTCTTTGGGTGCTAAGTCTTCTTTATGGTCCAGCTCTCACATCCATACCTGAGTACTGGAAAAACCATAGCCTTGACTATATGGACCTTTGTTGACAAAGTGATGTCTCTCCTTTTTAATATGCTGTCTAGGTTTTTAATACACTGTCTACATGTTAAACAGTAGAGTTGAGAGTTCAGCTTCAAGTATTGGCCAACACAGTACTTTTGATTACTAACCCTATGCTCTTAATCACTCTGTTGGGCTACCAAGCTGAACCAAAAGTTTTTGTTGTCTTTTTACTAGCTTATTCACAGTGGGCCTGCTAGCATACAGACATTATGCTAAGATGCTTATACACTGTGTTTCCCTGGTGTCTCAGATGGTAAGGAATCTGCCTGCAATGCACAAGACCTGGGTTCAATCCCTTGATCAGGAAGGTCCCCTGAAGAAGGGAATGGCTACCCATTCCAGTAATTTTTCCTGGAGCATCCCATGGTCAGAGGAGCCTAGCAGGCTATAGTCCATGAGGTCACAGGAGTTGGATACAACTTAGCAATTAACGTTTTCACTTTTATAGACATTATGCATAAGATGACTTTAGCTTATTTGGCATATGTGGCAAAGACCATGATAGACAAATAATGAAAAATATGCCTTTTTCTGTTGTTAGGTTTGCAATCCAGTAAAGGAGTTGTGCACAAATCCAATTGCTAGAGTTTGACACGTGGATTTCTCATTAAATACTATACAGAGATTCACCTACAGGGGGATTTGTGGGTCCTCAGGAGTGAGAATGGTGAATGCTAACATACAATTTAATGACACATCTTTGACTAAAGAAAAGTTTGTGTCCAACCTTGAAAGACAATACATACTATCAGGACAACTAGAAGGGGAAATCTGATACGTGTGATGTCCAGGATATTCTATAAACCTAAGCTGATTGATCTAAGGCCTGGAGGAATGCAATCAAACAGAGGGCAACGCTTGTAAGCCACTTTGAACTGAATTCAATCAAAATTCCCATGATATATTTATCTAAGCAGTAATTTTAACCTCATATGTGTACATCTATTTTTGTTTAATTTGACCTTAATGTTAATTTGATTAAATCTAACCCATGATGCCTGCCAGTTAAATAGTTAAAGATTAGTGGATTAAACAGTTGTATGCAATTTGTAAATGCAATTAATGTGCCACAGATACCCTTAGAAATGAATAAAAGTCTTTTAATACTGATATGAACAAGGATAAGCTAAAAGCCATGTATATATCATTTAGTCATCTTTGTTGAATTAAATCTTTACTGATACAGATTTACATGCAGATTGCCAGTTAAAAGTATTTTAATATTAATTATATACTTTACTTTTAAATAAAAGAATGTGGAAATAAAATACTATAACCTTTATGGTTCTATTGTATTTAATTTTCAAGCTTAGTGATGTATTGGTGTATTGATCTAAACCTCTTAACTCATCCCTGTCAGTACGCAGACTAGAGCTACGGTCAATCATGGAATCCATAGTAATGCACAGATTGCTTTTACATGTTGTCACATTTTTTTTTGTAATTTTTAAATTTGATAAAACTCAAAGCCTATAGAAGGTTGTCAGCCCTATACCCTGATTTACCAGTTCCTTGTTTTGCTCTCTGTGTGACTGTACATGAAAAGTATATGTTGCACAAATAAAACTAAGTTGCATTATCTAGTTTTACACACCCAGAAATATCAACAACCTCAGATATGCAGACGACACCACCCTTATGGCAGAATGTGAGGAAGAACTAAAGAGCCTCTTGATGAAAGTGAAAGAGGAGAGTGAAAAAGTTGGCTTAAAGCTCAGCATTCAGAAAACTAAGATCATGGCATCTGGTCCCATCACTTCACGGCAAATAGATGGGGAAAGAGTGGCTGACTTTATTTTTCTGGGCTCCAAAATCACTGCAGATGGTGATTGCAGCCATGAAATTAAAAGACGCTTACTCCTTGGAAGGAAAGTTATGACCAACCTAGACAGCATTTTATTTTATTTTATTTTTATTAGTTGGAGGCTAATTACTTCACAACATTTCAGTGGGTTTTGTCATACATTGATATGAATCAGCCATAGATTTACACGTATTCCCCATCCCGATCCCCCCTCCCACCTCCCTCTCCACCCGATTCCTCTGGGTCTTCCCAGTGCACCAGGCCCGAGCACTTGTCTCATGCATCCCACCTGGGCTGGTGATCTGTTTCACCATACATAGTATACATGCTGTTCTTTTGAAATATCCCACCCTCACATTCTCCCACAGAGTTCAAAAGTCTGTTCTGTATTTCTGTGTCTCTTTTTCTGTTTTGCATATAGGGTTATCGTTACCATCTTTCTAAATTCCATATATATGTGTTAGTATGCTGTAATGTTCTTTATCTTTCTGGCTTACTTCACTCTGTATAAGGGGCTCCAGTTTCATCCATCTCATTAGGACTGGTTCAAATGAATTCTTTTTAATGGCTGAGTAATATTCCATGGTGTATATGTACCACAGCTTCCTTATCCATTCATCTGCTGATGGGCATCTAGGTTGCTTCCATGTCCTGGCTATTATAAACAGTGCTGCGATGAACATTGGGCTGTACGTGTCTCTTTCAGATCTGGTTTCCTCAGTGTGTATGCCCAGAAGTGGGATTGCTGGGTCATATGGCAGTTCTATTTCCAGTTTTCCAAGAAATCTCCACACTGTTTTCCATAGCGGCTGTACTAGTTTGCATTCCCACCAACAGTGTAAGAGGGTTCCCTTTTCTCCACACCCTCTCCAGCATTTATTGCTTGTAGACTTTTGGATAGCAGCCATCCTGACTGGTGTGTAATGGTACCTCATTGTGGTTTTGATTTGCATTTCTCTAATAATGAGTGATGTTGAGCATCTTTTCATGTGTTTGTTAGCCATCTGTATGTCTTCTTTGGAAAAATGTCTGTTTTGTTCTTTGGCCCATTTTTTGATTGGGTCATTTATTTTTCTGGAATTGAGCTGCAGGAGTTGCTTGTATATTTTTGAGATTAATCCTTTGTCTGTTTCTTCATTTGCTATTATTTTCTCCCAATCTGAGGGCTGTCTTTTCACCTTACTTATAGTTTCCTTTGTAGTGCAAAAGCTTTTAAGTTTCATTAGGTCCCATTTGTTTAGTTTTGCTTTTATTTCCAATATTCTGGGAGGTGGGTCATAGAGGATCCTGCTGTGATTCATGTCGGAGAGTGTTTTGCCTATGTTCTCCTCTAGGAGTTTTATAGTTTCTGGTCTTACATTTAGATCTTTAATCCATTTTGAGTTTTGAGTTTTCTAACACCATTTTTGTGTATGGTGTTAGAAAATGTTCTAGTTTCATTCTTTTACAAGTGGTTGACCAGTTTTCCCAGCACCACTTGTTAAAGAGGTTGTCTTTTTTCCATTGTATATCCTTGCCTCCTTTGTCAAAGATAAGGTGTCCATAGGTTCGTGGATTTATCTCTGGGCTTTCTATTCTGTTCCATTGATCTATATTTCTGTCTTTGTGCCAGTACCATACTGTCTTGATGACTGTGGCTTTGTAGTAGAGTCTGAAGTCAGGCAGGTTGATTCCTCCAGTTCCATTCTTCTTTCTCAAGATTACTTTGGCTATTCGAGGTTTTTTGTATTTCCATACAAATTGTGAAATTCTTTGGTTAGACAGCATTTTAAAAAGGAGAGACATTACTTTGCCAACAAAGGTCTGTCTAGTCAAGGCTATGGTTTTCCAGTGGTCATGTATGGATGTGAGAGTTGGACTGTAAAGAAAGCTGAGTGCTGAAGAATTGATGCTTTTGAACTGTGGTGTTGGAGAAGACTGTTGAGAGTCACTTGGACTGCAGGGAGATCCAACCAGTCCATCCTAAAGATCAGTCCTGGGTGTTCATTGGACGGACTGATATTGAAGCTGAAACTCCAATACTTTGGCCACCTGATGAGAAGAGCTGACTCATTTGAAAAGACCCTGATGCTGGGAAAGTTTGAGGGCAGGAGGAGAAGGGGACGACAGAGGATGAGATGGTTGGATGGCATCACAAACTCGATGGACATGGGTCTGGGTGGACTCCGGGAGTTGGTGATGGACAGGGAAGCCTGGTGTGCTGCAGTTCATGGGGTCACAAAGAGTTGGACACGACTGAGCGACTGGACTGAACTGAACTGAACACACTGAAACACACATACATAGTTTTTAAAAGATTTTTGGGAGGAACTTATAGATTGTTGTTCTTTAATTGTTAAGTCGTGTCCAACTCTTTGCAACCCCATGGACTGTAGCTCATCAGGCTCCTCTGTCCATGGCATTTCCCAGGCAAGAACGCCAGAATGGATTGCCATTTTCTTCTCCAAGGGATCATCACAATCCAGGGATTGAACCTGCATCTCCTGCATTGGCAGGTGGATTCTTTACCACTAAACCATCAGGGAAGCCCAAGTTACAGATATAGTGCACTTTTTATTTAAGTACTTCCACGTGTAATTCCTAAGAAAAAGATATTCTCTTATAAATGTACAGTTCAGTGGTCAAAGTTTGGAAGATTTACATTGACACAGTAATGTGATATGGTCCATTGTCTGTATTAACATGTGAATTTTCCCAGTAATGGTTTGTATCAAACTTGGGGTTGCACATCATACTTAGTTTTCACACATCTTTCATGTCTGGAAAAGCTTTTCAGCTCTTCTTTGCCTTTGTTGACCATGAAGATTTTGAAGAGAAGTGGATATTTATTTTAAGCTGTGTCCTAAATTTGGATTTGTCTGATCTCTTTTAATTATTAGACACATACATTTGCATTCCTTAATGAAATACTACAGAAATAGTGCTGTAGCCTGCTCAGCGTATCCTATCATAAAGCCCATGATGCCAGTTAGTCACAATGTTGGTGATGTTCATTTTGATTACATGGTGTATGAGTAAGTTTTCTCTACTATTAAGTTACCACTTTTCCCTTGTAATTAATAAGTCATTTGTGGGGGAGATATTTTTAAACTATTTCCTTTCTTATGAAACTGTCAGAAGTTTTTAACATCCATTGATGATTTTCCAAATAAACCATACCCTCTATATTTTTAACCTGACATTCATCTGTAAGGAAATGCTTTCTTATCTCCCTCATCTGCTTATTTATTCATCTGTTTACCTATACAGTTGTGTAATCATGGAATCTTTTGCTACTCAATGAGTAATAATCCATTCCTTTTAGTTTTTGATACATAAGAAGTCTGAATTTTGGCCAGTGGAGGTCTCCTCAGCTGGCTACTGTTTCATTTGGACATGTGCTTATCTTTCTTTATATAATTCATTAATTCTATGGCACATCGAGAGTAGCAAGTTTATTGTTAACTTTCCCTGACCCAACCCTGGATTCAATTCATTTGAGAGGAAGTTTCATTTTAAAAACCATCTGAATGCTGTGTGTGCTCCTTGCTAAGGATATGTCATTACTTTTAATCCTTGTCTGTGGGAGAAAATGGGAATGTGTGTGGGAGGGTATGTGTGTGTGTGTTTGGATATTCTATATATGTCTTTCCCATTGTTAACATATTTTTCTATTCCATTCTTTCTCTCCACTGTTTTCTCTCTCGCTGTCTCCCCCACCCCTTCTCTTATTTGCAGCTGGATGGTTTGATATTATCCCATAGACCACTGGGAATTGTTCATTTATCTTCATTTTTTCTCTGTTTTTAATGAAAAAAATGTCTTGATTTCTCTTCAGATTCATTATTCTTTTCCTTTATTGCCTCCACTTTGCGATTTAGCTGTGCAAATGAACTATTCACTTCAAATATTGTGTTTTCAATTTCATTTTATTTTATTATTTTCACTTTCATGCTAATATTCATATGTTCATTCATTATGACCATCTTTGCTAAAAGTCTCTTAACATATTTATAATAGCTGCTTCAAAGTCCTTGTTTGTAATTTGTAATGGCTGTGCCATTTTGGAGTCAGCTTCTATTTAGTGTTTTCTTTCTTGATTATAGATCAAAATAGTTCTTATTCTCTGTATATTTAGTATGTTTTCATTGCATACTGAACATTGTGAATAGAAAATTTTAGAGGCACTGAATTGGGTCCAAATACTCTGAAGAGTGTTTAGTAGTAGTTCATTCACTCAGTCTTGTCTGACTCTTTGCGACCCCATGGACTGCAGCACACCAGGCTTCCCTGCCCATCACCAGCTCCCAGAGCCTGCCAGAACTCAAGTGCATCAAGTCAGTGATGTCATCCAACCATCTCATCCTCTGTTATCTCCTTTTCCTCCTGCCTTCAATCTTTCCCAGCATCAGGATCTTTTTCAGTGAGTCAGCTTTTCACATCAGGTGGCCCAAGTATTGGTGTTTCAGCTTCAAATCAGTCCTTCCAATAAATATTCAGGACTGATTTCCTTTAGGATGGACTGGATGAAACTCCTTGCAGTCCAAGGGACTCCTTGGGGAGTTGCCACAGTTCAAAAGCATAAATTCTTTGGTGGTCAGCTTTCTTTATGGTCCAACGCTCACATCTATACATGACTACTGGAAAAACCACAGCTTTGACTAGACATACCTTTGTTGGCAGAGTAATGTCTCTGCTTTTTAATATGTTTTCTAGGTTGATTATATCTTTTCTTGCAAGGAGTAAGCATCTTTTAATTTCATGGCTGCATTCACCATCTGCAGTGATTTTGGGGCCCGATAAAGTAAATTCTGTCACTGTTTCCATTGTTTCCCCATCTATTTGCCATGAAGTGATGGGACTGGATGCCATGATCTTTGTTTTTTGAATGTTGAGTTTTAAAGCAGCTCTTTTACTCTCCTCTTTCATTTTCATCAAGAGTCTCTTTAGTTTCTCTTTGCTTTCTTCGTAAGAGTGGTGTTATCTGCATATCTGAGATTATTGACATTTTCCCCAGCAATCTTGATTCCAGTTTGTGCTTCATCCAACCCAGCATTTTGCATGATATACTCTGCATATTAAGTTAAATAAGCAGGGTGTCAATATGCAGCCTTGATGTACTCCTTTCCCATTTAGGAAGCAGTCCATTGTTCCATGTCCAGGCCTAACTGCTGCTTCTTGACCTGCATGCACATTTCTTGAGAGGCAGGTCAGGTGGTTTGATATTCCTGTCTCTTGAAGAATTTTCCACAGTTTGTTGTGATTCACATAGTCAAAGGCTTTGGTATAGTCAATAAAGCAAAGGTAGATGTTTTTCTGGAATTCTCTTGCTTTTTCTATGATCCAACGGATGTTGGCAATTTGATCTCTGGTACCTCTACCTTTCCTAAATCCATGTTGAACATCTGTAAGTTCTCGGTTTGTATACTGTTAAAGCCTAGCTTGGAGAATTTTGAGCATTACTGTGGTGGTGTGTGAGATGAGTGCAATTATGGTAGTTTGAATATTCTTTGGCATTGCCTTTCTTTAGGGCTGGAATGAAAACTGACCACTGCTGAGTTTTCCAAGTTTGCTGACATATTGAGAGCAGCTCTTTAACAGCATCATCATTTAGGATTTTTTTTTCCATTTATTTTTGTTAGTTGGAGGCTAATTACTTTATAATATTGTAGTGGTTTTTGCCATACATTGACATGAATCAGCCATGGATCTGCATGTGTTCCCCATCCTGAACCCCCTCCCACCTCCCTCCCCATCCCATCCCTCTGGGTCATCCCAGTGCACCAGCCCCGAGCACTTGTCTCATGCATCCAACCTGGACTGGCGATCTGTTTCACACTTGATAATATTCATGTTTCAATGCTGTTCTCTCAGATCATCCCACCCTCGCCTTTTCCCATAGAGTCCAAAAGTCTGTTCTATACATCTGTGTCTCTTTTTCTGTCTTGCATATAGGGTTATTGTTACCATCTTTCTAAATTCCATATATATGCGTTAATGTACTGTATTGGTCTTTATCTTTCTGGCTTACTTCACTCTGTATAATCGGCTCCAGTTTTATCCATCTCATTAGAACTGATTCAAATGTATTCTTTTTAATGGATGAGTAATAGTCCATTGTGTATATGTACCACAGCTTCCTTATCCATTCGTCTGCTGATGGGCATCTAGGTTGCTTCCATGTCCTGGCTATTATAAACAGTGCTGCGATGAACATTGGGGTGCACGTGTCTCTTTCAGATCTGGTTTCCTCAGTGTGTATGCCCAGAAGTGGGATTGCTGGGTCATATGGCAGTTCTATTTCCAGTTTTTTAAGGAATCTCCACACTGTTCTCCATAGTTGCTGTACTAGTTTGCATTCCCACCAACAGTGTAAGAGGGTTCCCTTTTCTCCACACCCTCTCCAGCATTTATTGCTTGTAGACTTTTGGATAGCAGCCATCCTGACTGGTGTGTAATGGTACCTCATTGAGGTTTTGATTTGCATTTCTCTGATAATGAGTGATGTTGAGCATCTTTTCATGTATTTGTTGGCCATCTATATGTCTTCTTTGGAGAAATGTCTGTTTAGTTCTTTGGCCCATTTTTTGATTGGGTCATTTATTTTTCTGGAATTGAGCTGCAGGAGTTGCTTGTATATTTTTGAGATTAATCCTTTGTCTGTTTCTTCATTTGCTATTATTTTCTCCCATTCTGAAGGCTGTCTTTTCACCTTACTTATAGTTTCCTTTGTTGTGCAAAAGCTTTTAAGTTTCATTAGGTCCCACTTGTTTATTTTTGCTTTTATTTCCAATATTCTGGGGGGTGGGTCATAGAGGATCTTGCTGTGATTTCTGTTGCAGAATGTTTTGTCTATATTCTCCTCTAGGAGTTTTGTAGTTTCTGGTCTTACATTTAAATAGGATTTGAAATAGCTCAACTGAAACTCCATCACCTCCACTAGCTTTGTTCACAGTGATGCTTCCTACGGCCCACGTGACTGTGCATTCCAGGATGTCTAGCTCTAAGTGAGTCATCACACTGTCACAGTTATCTGGGTCATTAAGATCTTTTTGTATTTTTTTCTGTGTATTCTTGCTACCTCTTCTTCATATCTTCTACTTCTGTTAGGTCCTTGCCATTTCTGTCCTTTATTGTGCCTATCTTTGCCTGAACTGTTCCCTTGGTATGTCTAATTTTCTTGAAGAGATCTCTAGTCTTTCCCATTCTGCTTTTTTCCTCTATTTCTTTGCCTTGATCACTGAGGAAGACTTTCTTATCTCTCCTTCTTATTCTTTATAACTCTTCATTCAGAGGGACATATCTTTCCTTTTCTCCTTTGCCTTTAGCTTCTCTTCTTTTCTCAGCTATTTGTAAGGCCTCCTCAGACACCATTTTGTCTTTTTGCATTTCTTTTTCTTGGGGATGATTTTGATCACAACCTCCTGTACATTGTCATGAACTTCTGTCCATAGTTCTTCAGGCATGCTGTCTATCAGATCTAATCCCTTGAATTTATTTATCACTTCCACTGTATAATCATAAGGGATTTTATTTAGGTTATACCTGAATGGTCTAGTGGTTTTCCCTACTTTCTTCAATTTAAGTCTGAATTTGTCAATAAGGAGTTCATGATCTGAGCCACAGTCAGCTCCCAATCCTGTTTTTCCTGACTGTATAGAGCTTCTCCATCTTTGACTGCAAAGAATATAGTCAGTCTGATTTCGGTGTTGACCATCTGGTGATGTCCATGTGTAGAGTCGTCTCTTGTGTTGTTGGAAGAGGGTGTTTGCTATGACCGGTATGTTCTCTTTGCAAAACTCTATTAGCCTTTGCCCTGCTTCATTTTGTACTCCAGGCCAAACTTGTGTTACTCCAGATATTTCTTGACTTCCTACATTTGCATTCCAGTCCCCTATGATGAAAAGGACATCTATTTTGTTATTAGTTCTATAAGGTCTTGTAGGTCATCATAGAACCATTCAACTTCAGGTTCTTTGGCATTAGTGTTTGGGGATAGGGTTGGATTACTGTGATATTGAATGGTTTTCCTTGGAAGTGAGCAGAGACCATTCTCTCATTCTTGAGATTGTACCCAAGTACTGCATTTTGGACTCTTTTTTTGACTATGAGTGCTACTCCATTTCTTGCAATGGATTCTTGCCCACGTCTGTAGATTTAATGGTCATCTGAGTTAAATTTGCCCAGTCTGGTCTATTTCACTTCACTGATTCCTTAAATGTTGATGTTCACTCTTGCCGTCTCATGCTTGACCACTTCCATTTCACCTTGATTTGTGGACCTAACATTTCAGATTCCTATACAATAGTGTTCTTTACAGCATCAGACTTTACCTCCATCACCATTTAGTTAATTGTTTTTAGTCACTAAATTGTGTCCAACTGTTTGCAACCCATGGACTATATAGCCCACCAGGGTCCTCTGTATATGGGATTTCCCAGGCAAGAATACTGGAATGGGTTCTTATTTCCTTCTTCTCAAGAGGATCTCCCTGATGTGGGGATTGAACCTGTATCTCCTGCATTGGCAGGTAGTCTCTTTACCATTGAGCCACCTGGGAAGCCTATTTAATTGGTTAATCAATCAGTTAAATTGTTTGAAATCAAACTCCAAATTGTATAGTGAAAATAAATAAACCTATTTAGTTGTTTTTCAGCTTTTTAATTTATACATTTATACTTTTGAAATCTTTCCCTTGCTATGCACAGTTGAAGAATTAGTCAGTAATTCTGATGCAACTTATTTTTGTAAGTTTGTGATTCCCCTTCCTGGATTACCATACCCCATACCTGAATTTCAAGCTTGACTTTCCCAATAGTAACCTAGAATAAACTCCTTTGTTTTTAAGCTTGAATAGCATTCTTTCTCACAGGAAAATTCCCTTTGATTTATTTTTATTTTTTAAACAAAATGCAATGGCATGGATTTAGGTAAACAAAAAAATCGCTAAGTCAAAAGAGAAATTAAAGCTTCACAGATTCCACTGGAAAAATTCTAGAGCCATGGACACTTATCTCTTCAAGAAAAAAACATATTCAAGAATAGTAATTGGTGTTTAAATATAATATTTTAATCAGCAGTTAAAAGACCTTTGTTGCTGTTGTTCGGACACTAAATCGTGTCTAACTCTTTGTGAGCCCATGGACTGCAGGATGCCAGGCCTCCCTGTCTTCCACTATCTCCTGGAATTTGCTGAAGTTCATGTCCAGTGAGTCGGTGATTCTGTCTATCTCATCCTCTGCTGCCCACTTCTCTTTTGCAGCATGAGGGTCTTTTCCATTGAGTCAGCTCTTTGCATCAGGTGGCCAAAGGATTGGAATTTCAGCTTCAGCATCAGTCCGTCCAATGAATATTCAGGGTTGATTGCCTTTAGGATTGACTGGTTTGATCTCCTTGCAGTCCAAGGGACTCTCAAGAGTCTTCTCTAGTACCACAACTCAAAAACATCAGTTCTTCAGTGCTCAGTCTTTTTTATGGTCCAGCTCTCACATCCATACATGATTACTGGAAAAGCAGCTTTGGTTGACAGAAAAAACTGTTGAGATCAAATCTAATATGGGCTGGTACATCTTTCTATAGATTTCACCTTGTCTGGCAGAGACAAATAAAGTAAGAATATGATGAGGTTTCCAGGAGATAGTATTAGAAGAAAAAGGATGAATTTTAAAGTATTAGAATATTTGTTTTTGCCCCTTACATATTGAACTTACTTAGGAAATATGACTAAAGTTTTTGAGACTCATTGATCTTTGGCTATTATCTCGTTTTCTCATTTACTTTTTCCTTAAATAGATGCACACCTCTACTTCACCTGTAAATAACTAAAATTTTGTTTTCTAAAAAAGTATTTATTTGCAAAGCATCCTTAACCTTTTTTCACTTCACTGGTGGTGTAGGATAAGGATGAAAAGTTCTACAAATTTCCTTTTAGCTCAGTTATTCTCTGATGAAATCACACACAACTATGATTTTTGGAAATCACAGTAAACAGAAAGCCAGTATCATCTAAGTTCTCCCAACTAGTACCTGGCAGTATCTGGGCTGGAATTTAGTTTTCCTAATATTGACTAATGTGCAATTTTTATTGCAACTGTCTCTCTGGCTCTACTTCATTTCCTCCTTGGGCTATAAATGATACAAGTTCTTCCTTAATAAAATGTTTCATGCAAGAACCTCAGGGCAGAACATCAGCAAATCTTCTCTAGTTATACATGTATATGACTTAATTTCCACTACATCATCAAGACTGAAAGGAACAAGGCATTCAGGAGAGTCCCTTGCATGCTGTTGGCTCAATGTGGATTTTTAATTCAGCATTTATTAATTGTTCTAGTCTGGTGCTGTGCTGGGTACTGGAGAGAGAGTAATAAATAAGATATAAGGTCAATCTTCATGCAACTCATAGATTAGTGGGACTTGTGAAACATACTATTCTAGAGGCATAACATGATATAATGGAACAATGATGGGGAGAATAACTCTAATGAGTGATTACAGGATTCCCAGTGGCAAGGTTGCTTGGCCTTCATTTAAAAATATAACTAGGATTCATCTCCAAAAAGAGTATAGAATGGCTTCATAGGCCAATGTGAACACCATGGTGCTCCACCCAGACTCCTTTTTAGAATCAAGATACTTATTCTTCCCCGCTGCCTAGAATGTTGACTGTTAATAGCTCACAGCTGAGCCTCTTTGTTTGGCTTACTTTAAGCCACAGAAAGATGCCTTGCTCAAGGTTCCACCCCTTCTCAGAGTCAGACTACATTCAGTGACAAGTCAGTTGAGGTACACAGTTCGAGGCCCTTTGCCTTAATTCAGGAAAGTGTTGACTGAGATCAGCTAAGGTGTCTGTTTCGAACACTGTAACCTTTACATTCAACTTTTTCCACTGTCTGGTTCTGTTTCTTTTACTCCCTTCCTTTTGTTCCAGAAAACACACCCTCATAAGCCTTCTGCAATACAAATGAAGTTCCCTGGAGAATTTTACTGAAGACATTGAGAACTGGAATATTTTGTTCAAAGTACCAACAAGGTTCAACAGTATGGTTGGGCAGGTCTAATGTATGAGTTGGTGGGACTGGAGGAAAGGACTGAAAATGGGGCTAAAGGAGAGAAGAGAGCCTGATTGCCTTGCTGAGGCATTCCAAACTGATCTTGTGGACACTAGAAAATCACTACAATTGTGGTGTTTTGTTTTGTTGTGATTCATGACAGGAGGAGGGAAGAAAGTCAACCAGATGGCCAGCCATTGGCAGAAACACAGACTGTGATTGATCCAACTTCTGTTTCCTCTTCCACTGTTGGAATTTTCTGTACAGAATTTTGTCTCTTATTGTTAACAAAATCATTGAGTTGGGCAAAAAGTTTGTTTGGGTTTTTCTGTTACATCTTACAAAAAAATCAGAACAAACTTATTGGCCAACCCAGTACTTTGAAAAGATATTACTGCAGTATGTGGGGGGGCGGGAGGGGGGCAGTGAGATCATGGTTTCTGACATCAAACTTCCAAAAATTATCTGAGACCCAAACTGCAGTGGAAAAGGTCCACCATAAGAAAAAAAATATTGTGGGGAGTTTTGGGGAAGATAATGAAAATGGCATGTGGAAGACTCATATTCGGCTATTTCTCACCTATCAAGTCTTGGGTAGATACCATTGAAGACTTTTTTATTTCTATCAGATAAAAATAATTTTGTCATTCAATGACAAATGATACTTACCTGAAAATTACTTCAATGATACTTACCTGAGACTTGATGAGTGGGAAATAGTTGAATATGATATGAAAGTCTTTCCATATGCTGTTTTCATATACTATTTCCCTTTCACCTACCTAGATTTTGTGATACAAGGTACTGCCACAGAAAGATCTCTAGATATGGGATCCCAAGATCTGAATTCAGTTATTTGTTTCTCTACTTATATGTAACTAATATGTGGAAAGATTATCTTATTGCAAGTTTTACATTTTAATCAGCACATTTGTATTAACTGTTTCTTGGTTTGGGTAAGAATCACTTAGCTTTCTGAGCTCCAGTTTTCATAAAAGAAGTGGGGAAATTAATCCCTCATGGTGTACATCTGAGAATCAAAGTAGGAATACAAACATCTTTTACAAAGTATAAAGCATCATATGTTTGGGAATCAGAACAGTAAAGTCCTGAAAAAATCAAGTAAGACATTTCACAAAGTGTTGGATGACTGATTTTTAAAGCTTCAAACTCTTAATATACTATTCAACACCCTGAAAACATAAAGTTGAGACAGAAAAAAAAAAATAAGGAAAGGGCTATAGCCTCGTGGACGGGGACCTGAATGCCCATTAGAATGCATCTAGCAGAGGACATAAAACCAATGAGAAGGAGCAGTTTACTTTTACTGCTGGGGCAGGAGCCATGCAACTGCTTTTACTAACTATGGCTGTTCCCCAGTCTATTGAAGTACCTAAAATATTTATGATAGCCGTGTCTGAGGGAGACACTGTCCATTGCAAGCAGAAAAGGTAACCTGGGTTGGCATGTGTTTGTTGTCAGTTTTTTGTCTGATAAGTCAAACAGTGAAAATAGAGCAGGGCTGAGAAAAATCCTCATATAACACATCAAGAAAAGAAAAATGAGGAAGCCAGGGCACCATGCCAGGCGTAAGAGCTATGCCAACTTGGCACTTTGCCTATGTGGGCTTGGGGATTACCCTGCAGTATATTAAAGTATCAGCTTTTTAATTTACCATATTATTTTCCAGATGTTTTTTGGTAGAAAGGGACTTCTCAGCAAACACTTGAGTGCTTGTCAGAGAATTACACTTTTAATATTACACTACTCATTATTTTAATTAATGACAGGAAGAAGTTGCTTGAAGACAATTCTTAGTCACACAGAAAAGGATGTTAATATTTTATGAGGGGAGGAAATTATCTTTAACATTGATAAATTGGAGTGTTCAGAAATGATAATAGAAGGACTATTACTGGAAAAAAATGAGCTGGTTGTAGTAACATTCAATATTATACACCAATTCTGAAAGAAGCATGATGTTATTTTAAGAATAACATATATGAAATGGACATTCAACATGCATGAAAGCTCAATCAGTAATAGCTCGGTTAGAGTTTGGAAACAGACTGATTAATACTGATGGATGCAGGAGACATAAATTCTATCCTCTGGTATGCTAGCAACTTTGTGTATCTACATTGCAACTGTCATTTATCGAATTCTCCCTATGTGTCAGACATGTAGTTAGCTCTTTATTTACATGTAGAACTTAAAGCAGCTGTTTGTTCCTGTTGAAGAAATGAGGCTCATAGAATTTAAATAATTTACTCATGTTCATTGAGTAAACAAGTGGCCAATACATTCCACATTCTAAGTTTTGAACTATGTTATAATTACCTTTCTAAGTCTCTGAGGGGGGGAAAAAAGTCTTAAAGCTTAGTTTCTCTAGATTTTAAATGAACTGACTGCTGTAGGAATTCTAATAGTCCTATCTAGTTTTAAAATTCTGAGACTTCTTATGTATTTATTGGTTCCTGCTATGTCCCAGACCTTCTCCCAGCACTGGGCATCATGACCAGTTTTATTCTAATGTCCTTATTAAATCCATCCCTTAGCTACCTGCTCAATGCTACCTCCTTTGTTTGAATCCTTTGTTTCTAACTATGTAGACAGTCCCTTTCTACCAAAAATTTTTGGGAAAAAAGTAGTATTTCTACACACTGCAGTGATCCTACCAGGGTACTCAAGATGAAGCATATATACCTTGAGACATAAACAATTTTGTTTTAACTTTGCAAGATGTTAATCTGTCTGCTGATACCCTCTACTTCTGCCATCATAGCAGTCAGTCACTTGGGTGGTCTTCTGCTCCTTGGTGATAAGCCACCTCCTTGGTAGGTCTTCCAGCAGGACTGTCTGTCTTGTAGGTTAAAGATTTACAGATTTCATATCACTTTATGAGTAAGGTGGATCTTAAGAAATGTGATGGTTAGTGGTAATGATCCCAGTGTTAGAAGAGGATTTCTTTTTTAATATGTTAATACAAAAGCAAGTAAAACCTCTACATCACACTCTCACATTTTTAAACAACTTTGTTTATCTTAAAGTTTTTCTCCATATCATGCATGTTTTTGTTTTTACTTTGTTTCATTTGTTTATTATTGAAGTATGGTTTATTTACAAAGTCCTGTTAGTTTCAGGTATAAAGCAGTGATTCAGATATATATATATATATATAATACATATTTTTTTTTCTTTTTTCAGAGTCTTTTCCCTTATAGGTTATGACAGAATATTGAGTATAGTTCTCTGTGCTATACAGTAGGTCCTTGTTGTTTATTTTATACATAATAGTGTATATTATGTATAGTGTACATATGTATTATATATACATAATAGTGTATATTATAAACCTCCTAGTTTATATCTCCCACAACCCCCTTCTCCTTTGGCAACCATAAATTTGTTTTCAGTGGGTCTATTTCTGTTTTGTAAAAAAAAAAAAAAAAAGAAAAAAATCACTTGTATCTTTTTTTTTTTTTTAAGATTCCACATATAAGCGATATCATATGGTATTTGTCTTCCTCTGTATGGTTTACTTCACTTAATGTGGTAATCCTTAGGTCCATCCTCATTGCTGTAAATGGAATTATTTCATCCTTTTCTGTGGCTCATATTCCATTGTATATACGTACCACATTTTCTTTATCCATACATCTGTCAATGGATATTTAGGTAAGACCTCTAAGTCACTCTCAAACTGATTGGTATAAGCTTTCTTGAAGAGAAGCATGGTGGAGATAGAGATATTATGCACATTAGTGGATGCATTAATAAAGTTTATTTCATAGATAAAAATATCCACTATATTTGTTCTGCACGATAAAGTTAAGAATGGTGGCTGTACTTAAGTGTTAAGATCAATGTGACTCTTCCTCAGTCTTTTAATGTTGAACCTACAGCTCAATAGAGCGTCTGCTTGTGGCTCAGATGGTAAAAGCATCTGCTTGCAATGCAGGAGACCTGGGTTCAATCCCTGGGTTGGGAAAATCCCCTGGAGAAGGAAATGGCAACCTACTCCAGTACTCCTGCCTGGAAAATTCTGTGGATGGAGGAGTCTTGTGTGCTACAGTCCATGGTGTTGCAAAGAGTTGGACATGACTGAGAGACTTCACTATTTTTCTTTACCCACCAATAAAGACTGCCAGGACAAGCCTTCCTTAGACTAGTATGATGGGCAAGATACTAATATACCTCAGGCTCTGAACCAACATTCTGAACCAATATTATCAGTGTACATGGAGACCCCCTCTGTGTTTTACTCCCAAAGTTACAGTCTCAACACATTGCAGCCTCCACCAGTCCTGAAGTTCCATTTGTAATCCTGGCTTTCCATTCCCCAATACACTTCATTTTGCCACCCCACTCCAATGCCACCTTGTATATCATTTTCTTTTCCTAATTACTTGGCCTTTTAAATTGAATTTTTATTCTTTTGAAATTAGTTATTTCAACCTTTGGAAGGAATAGCACAGAGTATACTTTATGGTTTAAGGGATTTATAAGCAGTAAAGTTTACTTTTAAAGCTAAATTAAAGAACCAAGTGAGCATTTAGTTGCCCCATCTCCTCAGCTGTGTGGAAAAAGCCCAAGATAAATGACACTTTTGTCATTTAATATGAATGCTCACATATGTTCTGAATAAATATCAGAAATCAGATATTAGTTTCCTTTTAAGGAATAACTGATATTTAGCTTCAGGATATTAGAACCAATGTCTAGCTGTCACAAAAGCCTGGTTTGTAATTCAAGGGTTACTGTGCCTGAAATCATTAGTTGTCAGGTTCTAGGATAATAGTTTTTCTGCCATGACTTCAATTTCATCCCCATCCAGGAAAGATTATTTCTTTTGATTTCATGAAGAAACTAAACTTCTAAAGACAGACTCAGACACATTTCCAGGATAGTGTTTCATATTTGGTCAGAAATATTGGGTTTGCCAAAAAGTTTGTTCAGGTTTTCCCATAGCATCTTATAGGAAAACCCAAATGAACTTTTTGGCCAACCCAATATATAAAGACAATGGATATAACAGAAGCCAGTCTCAGTGGCAACAATCAGCTAACCTGGAAGAAATGGATAAAATCTTAGAAACTGCGAAGACTGAATCATGAAGAAATAGAAAATCTAAACAGACCAATAATAAGGGGGTTGAATCAGTAATCAGAGATCTCCCAACAAAGAAAATACCAAGATGAGATGGTTTCACTGGTGAATTCTCTTAAACATTTAAAGAAGAATTAATGCCATTCTTTCTCAGACAGTCACCAGGGAAATGAAAATCAAAACCACCATGATATATGATTTCACATCTGTTAGAATGGCTACCGTCAACATGACAAGAGACACCAATTGTTGGCAAAGACATGGAGAAAAGGGAACCTTTGTAGACTGTTGGTGGAAATGTAAGTTTGTACGGCCACTGTGGAAAACAGTATGGAGGTTCCTTAAAAACAGTACAGAGGTACCATAATATCCAGCAATTTGATCTCTGGTTATATATATAAAGGAAATGAAAACAGGATACCAAATATATATATATTTACACTTATGTTCCTTGCCATATTATTTACAATAGCCAAGATATGGATGCCCATCAATGGATGAATTGATAAAGAAGATGTGCTACCAATATACAATGGCATATTATCTGGCCATGAGAAAGAAGGGCATCTTGAGGGCATTATGCTAAGTAAAATAAGTCAAACAGAGAATGACAAATAATGTATGATATCATTTATATGTAAATCTAAAAAAAAACAAAAGTCATAGAAACAGGAAGTAGAATGATATTTACCAGGGCCTGAGGCATAGGGGGAATGGTGAGATATTGTCAAAGAGCATAAACTTCCAGTTATAGCATGAATAAGTTCTGGAGATCTAATGTAGATCATGAGGACTCCAGTTAATAATAATGTGCGTGCATGCATGCTAAGTCACTTCAGTCGTGTCCGACTCTTTGAGACCCCGTGGACTGTAGCCTACCAGGCTCCTCTGTCCATAGAATTCTCCAGGCAAGAAAACTGCAGTGGGTTGCCATGCCTTCCTCCAGGGGATCTTTCCCAACCAGGGATCAAACCCACATCTCTTGTGACTCCTGCATTGCAGGCTGATTCTTTACCACTGAGCCACTGGGAAATACTCTGTGTGTGTGTGGATGTGTATGTGGTGTCCGACTCTTTGTGACCCCGTGGACTATACAGTCCATGGAATTCTCCAGGCCAGAATACTGCAGTGGGTAACCATTCCCTTCTCCAGGGGATCTTCCCAATCCAGGGATCGAACTCAGGTCTTCCACATTGCAGGCAGATTCTTCAGCTGGAGCCATCAGGGTTTATATATTTAAAAGACAGTAAGAGAATAAATCTTAAGTGTTCTCACCACAAAAATGAAATGTTAATTATTGGACACGATGGAGGTATATAAGCTAATGCTATGGTGATGATCATTTGCAATATAGATTCAGGGTCTTCCATAAGTTTGTAATTAAGTTGTTGGATCTATTGAAGATAGAGAAAAAATTCCCAAGTTCACTTACAAGGCTATTGGCATTGCTGTGGCCAAGCTTGCTTTCTTGATGACTGTTGGCTAGAGACTTCTGTTCCTCACCATGTGAGCCTCTCTGTATAGCCGCACAATGTTGCAAATTATGTGTGAAGAACATGCTCAGGACAAACGCTCTGGTCTTGAAAGTAGCATAAGTTCACTTCGGCTGTATGCTGTTGACCACACAAACTAATCCTGCTGCTCATCCCGCAGGAGGAAATTGCACAAGCGTGTGCAAGAGGCAGTGATCACTGGGGACCATCGTAGAGACTAGATTTCAAAACCAGATCCTGTGTCAGACTGCATAGGCATAGCTCAGGTAACGAAAACGATGAATAAAATATGCATAAAGTCAGAAGATTAAAAGTGCACAGGTTTCAGAGGGATAAATCATTGGCACCTACCTAGCAAATCAATCCAATTTTTAAGTAATGTGTCTACTATAAACACTGAGAACAAGTGAGTAAAAGTTATGTTTAATATTCAATAAAATACTGAATAGAATTAGATATTTAATGTTCAATATCCTGAATATTTCTATACAGAACACCCTGTTCTCTAGTAGGGGATGAACCTATATCACCAGAATTAAATGATAACTTTGTATCTTCTCTTACTGTTTACTTAATTCTAGTTTAGTCTCCAATGTGTAAATAGTAACTAAGTTGCTCGAAAGTACCTGATAAGATATATAATTGTCTTCTTACCCATGAGGATACTGATGGGTTTAATTTGTTCTGGAATATCTCTTCTGTCAGAAATTTTGTAATGAACTTGTCCCATAAACCCAGGGTTAGAAAAAGACCTGATACAGTCAAATCAGTCAATATTTTTAAAAAATAAGTAGATTGGAAACGTGTAGATGAGAGAAGAGGGTGGATGATAGATTCTTAGGAGCTTTCCCTGTGTGTCGTGCGTTTAACTGCTCAATCGTGTCCAACTCTTTGTGACCCCATGAACTGTGGCCTGCCAGGCTCCTTGTCCAGGGGGATTCTCCAGACAAGAATACTGAAGTGGGTTGCCATGCCTTCCTCCTGGGGATCTTCCTAACCCAGGAATTGAACCTAGACCTCCCACATTGCAGGTGGATCTTTACCATCTGAGCCAGCAGGGAAGCTGAAGAATTCTAGAGTGGGTAGCCTATCCCGTCTCCGGGGGAGCTTCCTGACCCAGGAATCGAACCAGGGTCTCCTGCATTGCAGGCAGATTCTTTACCAGCTGAGCTACAAGGGAAGCCCCACTAATTTAGGGAGCTGTCTTTCTTCTGATTCCCCAAAACATTTTTTTATAAAAAAATTCTATTTTTCCCTTTCACATACCACATCTCTCTATTCTTTAATATATACTTTCCCAGGAACTACAACTAAAATATACATTTAAGAAGTGATTTAAAGTATATTAACATTGAAGTTTAATAAAAATAATAAATTTACTGAGGTATCTTTGTTTCAAAAGGGTCTTAAAGAGCTTCTTTGATACTAGATGGTAGTGGTTTAGTTGTTAAGTCCTGTCCAACCAATGAACTGTAGCCCGCCAGGCTCCTCTGTCCATAGGATTTTCCAGGCAAGAAAACTGTAGTGTGTTGCCATTTCCTTCTCCAGGGGATCTTCCTGACCCAGGGATTGAACCCAGGTCTCCTGGATTGCAGGCAGATTCTTTATCGACTGAGCTACCAGAGAAGCCTGACTAAACTACCACCAAAATATATTAATAATATAGATGAATAAAAATAATAAGTTTACTGAGGTGTCTGTTTCAAAATAGTCCTAGATAACTTTTTGATACTTGCTTCATCCCAATTTCTGTTTGTGCACACATAGAATATTGACTCTTCTTGTGGTACACCTGAGATGAGTTTACCAAGAAGATAGAAGGTAAACATTTGTTTGCCTATTCACAGGTTTAATGTTTTAATATAACTCCCTCACCAATACTTTGTATCAAAATTTTAATTTGGAGGTTATGTTATAGGAGTCTAATTTTCCAGTTCTCATTAATCCTAAAGTTTTTTGATAGTGTTTATGTACTGAATACGTTTAAGAACTTTCAGATTCCAAACTTGAATCTACCTATTTGAAGAAGGTAAGAAAAGGAAATCAGTGTCTTAAGAAAAGTGGCATAAATATGCTCAGTATTTTCCTTCAAGAGAGCAGAGCCTGTCTATGAGTGTCTAAAGAATTATTTGCTATTCAGTTTGATGTGACGTCACATAGCAAGTAGTATGGACAAGTCTAAACTCAAGTACCTTTCTTATATCAGAATTATTAAGGACTATTCATACTTTGGAAGTTATTTTTCTGAGATCATTACACTTACTTCTTTAACATCTGTATCTTTTATCATTTCTTAAAGACAAAGTGAAAACTCTTTTCAAAATAGTTCTGATGCCTTGAAACCAGAACACATATAGACTAAAGCTCTGAATGTCTCATTCTTGGGGACATTATAATTATCTGACATTTGAAGATGTACATTTTTGTGTCACTGAGGAAGTCTCAATGGGGATAATTAATAGAAAAATTATTCCACTTTAGTAAGAACTTTTTTTTTCTTTCTTTCCATGGAGGACATTTTTTCTGATTAATAACTCTCTGAACAAAAATGTTTTCTAATGTCATTGTAGTTTTTTTCTCTTATTTTTTTAACCCTAGACAACTAAGAGACAGTGATTATGTTGACTGGATTTCAGGGTCTGTTATAATTATATGCTTCACTGCTGTGAATAACAATACAAACCTTTTCTCTTACGGTGTTGAGGATTTATTTTCAGTCCTGAAAATATTGCTCGTGTTAACATACATACTATTTTATAATTTGTTAACTGTCATAGTCTTCATTTTTCTTCAGGTGTTGCTATTGCATTGCCCAAGAAGTATGGAGACTGTCTGTCACTTGACTAAAATACACATACAGTGAAAAGAATATTCCAGGGCAATTCCCTCATTAGCATAGCTCCTTTTTATGAGTATCGTTCTTCTAGTAGCATCACAAAGAGTATTAGTCTGTGTGTTCTCAGAGGTGATTTACAAAACTCATTAAAGATATGGAAATTATTTTAGAAGCTATCTAAATTGAATTTAGGAGTGGCAATAAATCCTATGTATGATTTCAGACAGTACCCACATATGTGAAGTAAAGCTCTTCAGTAAACATAGAAAAATGAGCCTGATTTTACAAGACAGACAGCATCTTAATTGTTTCTTCATGATGTTTTATAAATTTGGATTCAGAAAATATGATCATCTTACTTGGAGAAGAGAATGTGGAAGAGCATATGACATTTTTAGTTAACTAACATTTAGTTAGTTATATGTATATAACTATTATGACTGAGTGACGAATCGCTCAGTTATATACATATAATAGTTATACATATATACATAGTATACATATATATACATATAATAGTTATATGTTTTTAACTGAGTGCTTCGTCGCTCAGTCGTTTCTGACTCTTTGCGACCCCATCAACTGTAGCCCACCAGGCTTCTCTGTCCATGGGATTCTCCAGGCAAAAATACTGGAGTGGGTTGCCATTTCCTTCTCCAGGGGATTTTCCCGACCCAGGGATCAAGCCCAGGTCTTCCACTTTGCAGGCAGATTCTTTACCATCTGTGCCAGAGGAAAGTAAATTGTACATTGCAAAGTGTGTAGTAATGGTCCATGGACCTCATTTCTGAGACGATTCAAATGACTCCACACTCCCAGCCTTACCAAGGTATTGCTAAAGGACATTTTTAAAAAATTCTCTCTAAAAAGAGAACATATAAGTGTGATCTTTATTGAATTATATTGTGAACATGGACCTTAGCAGTGCAGCCTGCTTTAGGTGTGATTGTCAGTGAGCCCATTAGAGAAGCACTGAAAAAATATATAGGGCTGTACTTCAATACATTATTGTTTTGAATATGCAATATTCATAGTTTTTAAATCATTTCCTTGAAAATGCTTATGGATAAATATTTGGTTATTTGTGTGAATGCTTTGTCCTTGATTTCAAAGAAATCATAAGTTGAAAAAATGTTTTAGTTCTGTAAGATGAATAAGTTCTAGAGATTTATTGTACAATAATGTTCCTATACTTAACATTACTGTACTATATACTTAAACATGTGAATATAAATCTCATTGTGTTCTTAACACAATTTTAAAAATGAAAGTATCTATCTATCTGTATATTCGAATAGATTCACGCATTTTTACAGCAGATGAGTAGACCATAAGTCATTGCCTTGATCTAATTTACATGCAGACTTGGGCTTATGTTTTCATTCAAATATTTAAACTTACAGCACTTCTTATACTTCTTGAATATGTTAAAATATAGGCATCCTAGAAAACCCTAACATAGACTGTTCTCCTGTCAGAGTGTTCCTCCAGATCAGATGAGTGTCTTAATAGCACTTGTATTTCAAGCCACAATCCTAGTGCCCGGTTTGCTGTGGTATTAAAAAAAACATGCTGACATAATAGTGGAGTACTTTAAAAAGTTATTTTGTTATAAGTTTGTCACAAGAGATTAAGCTCTAAGTTGTTATCTTGTTTCTGATGGTTCAGGCTTTTCCAAAGAAATCCTGATAGATTTTCCTTCACCTCTCAAGTGATCATCTTTAGTCAATATTGATTAAGGCTCTTTTTTAGCTCTGTTTCCTTGTACACGCTGTGCTGAAGCAAATTCAATCAGTATAGTTTCTTCTCTTAAAGAGCCTTATACTTAGGAACACACCAGTGGTCACTCCAGAAGGGATGGAGGGCAGAACATGGGTGTCCTATTTTTTATCCCGGAGAAAGGATATTGGTGATGCTCAGAAGGGATGCTCACAATAGACCGAACAGGGGATTCATGACTTTTTGGTTTGGGGTCTTTATAGAACTCTGAGTGCTAAAGTAAATGTCTCTGTGAAAGAGGCAGAGAATACAGTATTGTTATTTGCTTTGAAGAAAACTTCACCTCTGTGACACCTCTCTTGACACCTCTGTTTCAAGCTCAGAAATTTGTGATACCACTTTGGAAATAGCTGACCACACAGAAAGCATTAGCTGAAGGTGTGATATCGTTCTGAATCTTCACGGACTAGTTTATGATTATAATGTATTCATAGAACTCTTCGTATGTCAGCTTCAATGAAAACACTTGTGTAGTGAGGAGTAAAATTTTGCTGTGGATAAAACAGATAAATTAAAATGCTTTTCACAGTATTTTGTTAGAAACTGAACATCAGAGAAGTCTTAGTACAAATATTTTAAAGATAATAATGGTGATTATAATGATGTTAATAATGATAATATGATTTCCTATGTTTTAAGCACACACTTGGCCACATACTCTCTGAAACACTTTGTAACTATCATGTAAATATAATCATCACAATAATTTTAAAGTTAATATAGCTAAAGACCTTCAATCTAGCTTTACTAAAAGAGAAAAAAAAAAAAACCACTGGTGGTGTTTCTCTAGATATATTTTCTTTTCTATATAACCTCAATGTTTGGTTTTGGGTAACCAAAAAAGGCTTGTGATTGTTACGGATATGATGATATCCTGAATTTGTCTTTCTCGTCTGCAGAAAAGTTCTATCTCCCTGTTGAAAGTTTCTTTTGTTGTTTGCTGGTGATCTGATCTCAGAGGACAGAATGAAGAAAGAAAAAAACATTTATCATACATTTGCTAGAATTACTACTCATGGTATTGAACTGTGAAAATTCCCTATTCATGCTTGCAGTCTTTATAGACCAGCTTAAAGTTTAAAGTGACTGAAATACAGAAAGCAGTAATTAAGTTTTAAGCATTTAATTAAACAATTATTTCATTCTACATTCCTTATGATAAATTGGCTTCCTGTATCTTCACTTGCAGATTATTGAAAAGTTGGATTAACATTATTTCTCATGTTTTCTTGTTTGTCTGTTTAGTACTAAATAAATATTTGAAAGAAGAGTATACAAACATTTTTTTCATCTATTAATGTAATAGTATATTTTCTCTTTGAAAACAACTTCCCACTAAAGGATAAATTGACAGAAAATAATGCAGCCTGCACAAGTGAGAATAAAAGCCACTAAATTATAAAATGTCAGGCTATTATAGCCAGTGGAGTGTGAGCATATTTACTGGTTAAAAATAAATGCCAGAATTATGCCACAGTGATATATGTGTGTTGTTCACAGAATTCATTCAAAAATACGTGCTAGCCTCCAAAAAGTAATGAATATTATGCGAAACTGTGAACAAAAATACTACTCTGTATTGAGTGATGGATATTAGATATTGTAATAGTTCTTTACATATACTATTTAATACTTTTATAAACCAAATAGCTCTAAGCATGTTTTTTGCTTAATTTTTCTGAATTCTTTGGTATTAATCATATTATTTTAAACTGTTCCTTTATGTGATTGCTATAAAGATCTGACTTAATATATAATATATATTATAATAAATATAATAATATGCTCATTTGCCTTATTATAGGCAAATCGAAAGTACCTAGATATTAAGTTGAACATATATGGCATTCACTTTGCCTTATATGATATGTGAACATTTCAGATTTTACACCAAGGAAGATTTACTTGACATAGAGTATATGTCAAGTCATTTCTATTCTCAAATTCAGCTTACTTAAGGTTCTAAAACATCTAATGCTACTGACAGTGCAGTTAAAAATTGTTTTATATGAATTTGAAAGGATGTCATCAACACATAACTTTATGATGAAGTGTTCAAATTCATAAATGTTGTTTTCCACCTAACAGGTATGCAATAATTTAAAAAAAGTCCATCAATGAAATTCAAGACCATGTTTATATAAATGAAATAATTTCATTGGACTGGTTTCTCAAAAATTTTAACTGAAATTTTAAAGTGGGTAATAATTTGAAAAATTCATGCAAATATATTTGACTATTTGGGTACTCCTGAATTTACCATAGATTGATTATAAAATTGGCTATAATTTTTTCTCCTTTCCTCATATCCATGGCTTATGGAACATGACTCTGAATCTCCTCCCATGAAGAGGTGGCTTGTATTTCCCATCATTTGATTCTGTGCTGAGTTTGTGACTTGTTCTGGCCAACACAGTGGGTCAGATGCAATATTTTGGTATGTGCTTCCATTTATTCCCTGCGAACAAAACCATTGCCATGGAAATAAGCAGAAGCTAGTGTGTAGGGTGATGAGAGATAAGCTGCCTGGGTCACCCCGTTGACCTAGCTGACTGCTATCTAATCAACACGCCTCTGAGTGGAGCCATCCTAGGCCAGTCAATTCCCAGCTGACCTGCCACCGAGGTTGACACATGCCTCCTGCTGCTGCTGCTGCTAAGTCGCTTCAGTCCTGTCCGATTCTGTGAGACCCCATAGACGGCAGCCCACCAGGCACCTCTGTCCCTGGGATTCTCCAGGCGAGAACACTGGAGTGGTTGCCATTTCCTTCTCCAATGCATGCATGCGTGCTAAGTCACTTCGGTCGTGTCTGACTCTGTGTGACCCCATGGACAGCAGCCCACCAGGCTCCTCTGTCCACAGGATTCTCTAGGCAGAAATATTGGAGAGGGTTACCGTTTCCTTCTCCTAACACATAACTGAACCTGGCCCAAATCAACCCTGATGACTCATGGACTCCTGAGCAATAATAAATACTTCTTATCTAAAACTTCAGATTTTAGAGGTAGCATTTTCTTAAAACAAGAGCGAATAAATACAGAATTTACATGAGAGAAGACACTCATTTAGAAGATATCAGACTGACTTAGAAGATAATTGACTTACAAAGAAGTAGTATGGTAACTGAAAAACTGGAAGTCTTCATACAAAGCCTGTTCCATTTCCAATGGTTGCTTGTAACTGTCTTATAAAACTCTTCAAGAGATAAACATCATTCTTATTACTTCACAGAGAGAAGAAATCACTGAACATGGAAGCTCAGGCTGAGTTCCTGTTCATCTGAGACATGTGAAACTGGCTAAGACAGGCAAGCATCCTGATTAACCTGTGATTTTGCTCTTGGCTATAAAGATGACAGAAAGTAAGAAACAGGTGTCTTGTTACCCAGCCTTTCTAAACTTTAGGCCATCTCTCAGTGTTTATTGATTTAACTGGCAATATACTGAGACAGAGAAGACTGTTTTTGAAAACTGCCTTAAACATCTCGGTAATGTAGTGAATGCAATAGGGTGCTGTCATAGGACAATGAGCCTCCTGCTCAGAGAAAGAGAACATCAAGGTGAAGGAACATCATTTATCAATATCTAAGTGTGGAGGCAAAGATGTGAAGTTTCAAGGGAAGGTATTTATCATGAGATATTGTTCTATTAAGCCAGCTTTATTTTGGTTATGTCAAGTGATTGATGTGCAGTAGATGTAATCATTTTGGTGGAAAGATGTTAGCCCAGCAAAGTGTCAACTGTGCACTGTACCATTATTAAACAGCTACATTCTGATTGACTTCCGAACAAGAGACTTTCAAGCTTCTGTTAATCAGAAATAAGCAACCCAAAAGCAAAAGCAAAGTCAAAAGGAGTGACAAAAGCATGTGATAGACTTTTAAAGTGTCAGGAGAAAGAACTAAATTACATTAAATACAATTTAGCATTAAAGAAATAGCCAAAAAAAAAAAAAAAAACCCTGCATAAAGCCATAATTGGAAAATCATACACTCTTCGCTTTGTAACCTTTCTCAATAATTGACTTTCATCATTATCTCTCTTGAGGAAGATAATTAATCTTGGGAGATTGTTGATGGCTTTAAAATTAAAATTTCTTTGAGAAAAGCGAATAATAGTTTTCATCTTTTTTAAGAAGCTATTCTGACCTTGGACCTTATTCAGACAGAATTTCCTTGAGTTGCTGACATTTAAAGAAAGAAAAACTTCACTTTGACATTTGGTTGAGTCTCCCATAGCAGAGATAAGACTTTGACAAATGTTTCTCTAATTTGAAAAAAAAAAAATGTAATTAACACAAATTGTATAAGCACATGCTGAATGCTAGGTACTGTTTAAGGTATTGGGGATAGGCAAATGGATAAAATTATTTTGTTGTAGAATTTGTGTTTTTAATTTTTTTTCCTTTGGAAATGCATGATTGGGAATGGAAAATATGGAAGGTTTTGAGAGTCATTCCATGGCACATAACCATCAAGAAAGGAGAGGAATGGGCTTTAAAAGAGCAATAGCTGATGAGGAAAAATATTTTACTAGAGGAAGAAATTATCTATGACCTTGGCTCAGCCATTTTGTGCCATTTGACTTTTATTCTCCACATTCTCTACATTCCATTCATTATGTTCCTTAAGATTAAAAAAAAAAAAAAAACTGTGGTTACCACATCATTTTTGTAAAAGACAGGATCAGTATTATTTACTTTTCATTTTGGCTCAGGCAGTGTACATATGAAATAGTGTATGTAAGTTTACAGTTTACAGCTCAGTGATCCTTTTTTATTCACAGCTCAGCGAATTTTCACAAACTCAACACCATCTTTGAAACCAGCACTTGGTTCAAGAAAGAGCATGACTAGTGTCTCTAGAGCCTCTTCATTTTTCTTTCTAGTCCTTACCTCAAAGGTTACCAAACTCCTGTCTTTTAATACTGTGAATTAACTTCACTTATTTTTGCTGTATTCACATTATTACTGATGGCCATTTGAGCAGTTTTCTGTAGCAACTTAAAAAAAAAGAAAGAAATTACAGGTTTAACAGCATGAGAGCAAATAAACAAAACAACTGAAACCAAACCAAAAAATTCAAAGCAATGGTTATGAGCATTTGCTTCCTTTGTCCGCTTTTTTGGTAACAACACCTCATTTCTCATTTGGGAAACATCTACTCCCATATTCTATATTGTGTTGATGGAAATCTTCATAATGACACTTTCCTTCCACCTCCCAAGCCAGATGAGTTCATTACCCAAATTAAAATAATCTTTGGGATAAATTCTTAGTGTTATGATACACAGCAAATGTTAATGGTACAAAAAGATTGTACCCAAGTACCTACTAGTAATATCTTTCAATATGCCATGATTCTTCTCCTCCCAAAATCCAGGTGTTCAACTTTACATTTAATTCTATGATGTTCCAAGTGTCCTTTCAGTTAGTTCCTCAAAAAGATTCAACCAGCCCAATTCTGTTTCTGTTGCTTTTCTCTGAAGAATCTTAACAGAGAGAGTTATACTATTTCACATGGGAAGAAAGAGACAGCTAATTTGGAAAAAAAAAAAAAAAATAGAAAAGGCAAAAAATGTAAAACTGTTCTTTGTATGTATGAAGAGTTTTAAAAATTCCCTTAGTATGTGCAATACTATCAATTAAAAATTATTTTTTAAGTCCAATGAGGATTTATGCTTTAAACAGAATGTTAGTAATCATGGCTGACATCTGCATAAACTTTGGAAAGGGGTGACCATGACTTGAAAATGTTTGCCAAGATGTTTTATAACTGATTTGTAACCATGCTTCCAGAAGAATCAGTGAGGTGGGAGCCCAACATGAGCAATACAATGAGTAGACCCTGCAACTGCCCCCTATTCAGGGGCTATAGCACCTGATAATGAAGGCAAGCCTTCGTGCTACTTTCTCAAGCTGCAAGGCTGTCCAAAACATGATTGGACATGACTGTAAGGAAGTGCAAAGCAGCACAGGGTATAGTCTGTCATATTCAATTTCTGGTTCCTGAAGATTTGGAAATATTCTTGAGTCTGTAAAGAGGCACACGCTGTCTCATGATAGATTGTTACAAATGGAGTTGTCAGTCCAGTGAAACTCAAGGCCAGTAGTCTCTTTGGTACACCTGGGAAAGTCACTATTATTTTGAAAAGTAAATATTTCTGTAATTTTTTCTGCCTTTCTTTTTAAGGCTTTGTTGTTGCTGTTGTTCAGTTGCCAAGTCATGTCTGACTCTCTGCGTCCACATGGATTGCAGCACGCCAGGCCTCCCTGTCCCTCACCATCTCCCAGAGTCTGCCCAAGTTCATGTCCATTGAATCAGTGATGCCATCCAGCCACCTCTTCCTCTGTTGTGCACTAGACAATGCATATAGCCGTGATGGCTGAAACTTCTCCCAAGACATAATATCTTCTGAGCAATTGTCAACCACCAGAAGACATGAAAGACATGTTGCTACTGCTGTTTAGTCACTAAATCATGTCAGATTCTTTGCAACCCCATAGGATGTAGCCCACCAGGCTTCTCTGTCCATAGGATTATCCAGGCAAGAATACTGATATGTGTCGCCATGTCCTCCAGGGGATCTTCCTGACCCAGGGATCGAACCTATGTCTCCTGCATTGGCAGGCGGATTCTTTACCACTGAGCCACCAGGGATTATCACGTAAAAGGTATATAAAAATCATGAAAATTGTCACTATGAATCTAGTCCACTTCATCATTGCTCTTTTTGTGTAGAGGAAAAGACTGCTTGAAGAAACCGTATGTGCCAGCATGGCATTTTGGAATAAATAGCTCTATATTCAAAGGTAGTTTTCTTGTAGTCAGATTTCGAATAAGATTTACATGTAGAAGTGCAATAAATAGAATATGGTGTCTGCTTTTCTCTACTAAAAGCAGGTTGAAAATCTTGAAGCATCTGTCAGCCTTCTTAAATAATTTCAAAGTTAGTCTTTACCTGCAAGGAAAGTGTAGGATGCTGGCTGATTTCTAATACCTAATTTTCATTCCACAAATGAATAATGAACAAAAGCTCCTTGGGAGTTATTTTGAACTTTTGGGATGTAGAATAACTTGATTTATCTGGATGCTTAAATTTTATCTTTTCATCAAATTTGCAAGCCTGACTAATTCAGGAAGCTTCCTATGCTTGTTTGTTAATAAACTCTCATATTTCCATTGAATTTGAGCTCAATCACCATCAGAAACAGGAGATCTGAATTCAAATACAAGTTCAGTAACTGTGTGACCTTGGGCAAGTTACTCATTCTCACTAAGCATCTGTCACCTTATTTGACACCAGAGGAAAGAACAGTGCCTATCTTACAGGAAAAAGGTGAGGGTTAAGTGAGATAATATATGTGAAATGACTGGACCATGTCTAAGGCTTTACATGCTCTTTGCTGTGTTCCCTCCAGCTTCAAAACTGTTGCCTGTACTGTCCCCACAATCTAGAATGCCTCTATTGCTCTCCAGTTTTCACCTAGATAACTCTTACTTCTTCTAGTTGCTTCTTTTTTCTCTCATTTTTTTATTGGAGTAAAATTGCTCTACAATATTGTGCTGGTTTCTGCTGTACAATGAAGTGAATCAGCTACATATATACTTATATCCCTTCCTTCTGGAGCCTCCCTCCCTCCTGTAGTTCTTAAATACCCTGAGCTTCCAGACTAAGTCTGGTTATCATATCATGCACAATCAGAACCTCTTTGATAGTATTTCTTCTAGGCATTGATTAGATCATACTATGTAATTTACTGCATTTAATCCTTGAGACTCTAAATTCTGTGAAAATAGTGCCCAGGTCTATTTTGTTCCCCATTAAATCATAGAATAGAATTCAGTGTTTGGCATGTGGCAGAGGGAGAGTCTCACTCTTTACAATCACTGTCCTCCCCCAAAGGCCAACATCCCCTCAGCCAGTCCTGGTTTTTCTGAACAAGGTGGTATTATAGCCACGCTTTCCTAGAAACAAACTCACTCAGAAGGACAATGCAGATAGTGGAGTGCAGTTTATTACGCCGGCGGGCCCAAGGCAGAGTCTCCTCTTAGCCAAGGACCCCGACCAGCATTTGTGAAAATCTTTTATACCCCATGTGTACGTGTCCAAACCCACCAGCCCAAATCCCCTGAGGATTACAAAGGAAGGGTAAATACAATCACAATAACCCCATCATTCATATGTTATGTGTTTAAACAGTTAATAATCAATAAGCCCTTGGTTACATTCCAACCAGTTAATAACCGATAAGCCTGTGGTTACATTTCGGATAGATACTGTCTGGAGGCAGGGGTGATTAGTGTCTGTTTTCTCTTCAAGGTTCCCCTGTCCGGAGGGGGTCTTATCCTTCCATTGTCATTCCCACAGGTGCTAGGCACAGAGTTCAGAGTCCACTGGAGAGGTGGCCTAGCACGATCAGCATGGACAGGCCTGAGATGGAGTCCAGGCCTATGAATTCCTTCTTCAGTGGTAGCAGTAAGAGTAGTAGCAAAGAATTTAGAACAACTGAATAACTATTGAGTGGAAGTGGTCTGGCCAAACCATTGGTAAGTCTCCAGACTTAGCCTCTTTGGTCCTCTCCTTTAGACTTTGGAATGTTGGGTAGAATTTTTCCTGTTGTTTTGGGGATTGTGGTGAAGTAATCCACACTTTTTCTCACTACAATGATTTATTACTGTTATTAAAACAGCCATGAATTTTTAAAAATTTTTATTGAAGTATACTGAATTTAAAATGATGTGTTAATTTCTACTGTACAGCAAAGTCATTGAATTATACATGTATATATACATTCTTTTTCATATTCTTTTCCATTATGGTTTATCACAGAATATTGAATATAGTCCCCTGTGCTATACAGTAGGATCTTATTGTTATCCTTTCTCTACACAGCAGTTTGCATCTGCTAACCCCAAATTCCTCCTCCATCCGTTCCCCACCCTCCTCCCTGTTGGCAACCAAACAACCATGAATTTTTTGACATTTCTTTAAAACCTCATTTGGGGAGGTTGCTAACCTTTTTAATGATTGCCATTCACAAACTCAACATTTTACCTTCCACCTCATAATCACCTATCTTGTTGGAGATACACATGTATCTCCAGAAGAGAGAAAAAAATATCATCTATCTAATGATTGTACAAATGCATGCATTTTTTAAATTGTGTTTATCTGCTTTGTCTGTGCTGGGTCTTCGTAGCTGTGTGCAGGCTTTCTCTAGTTTCACGGGCTCCTCTCTAGCTGTAGTGCACAGGTTTCTCATTATAGTGGCTTCCCTTGTTGCAGAGTAGGGCTCTAGAGCATGTGGGCTTTAGCAGTTGCAACATGCAGACTTCATTACCCCATAGCATGTGAAATCTTCCTGGATTGGGGATCAAACCTATGTTCCCTGCATTGGCAGGTGGATTCTTAGCCACTGGACCACCAGGAAGTCTGAATGCATGTACTTTACTTTCAACAAGTTGAAAAATTCTTAAAGAATCTAAATAGATGGTTTCTAATACATGGCTATATGAATAGCTATAGAATGACTACAGAGTTACTGGTCTAATGTTATCCCCTAGTGTAGGGATGAGCTACTTATCAATCCCAGGCCTGAGTAATTCCAAAAGCTTCTCACTAGTTCCATAATAGGCAGCAGTGTTGAAGTTAGTTCTTTTACAGTTTCCATTTTGCTTGCACCTTGGAAAGAGCTGCTAAGTGAGAGGAAGTGTCATATTTTCCAATTCATGATGACAGGATTTTGCTGCTTGCACAGAACCTGGTAATTAACTGCTCAATCATTACTTGAAATTTAATATTATTACTGTATTTGGCCAGCAAAATAGACAATGTCTCTATTTTCCTGAAGTTTGCTTTCTATTGGGAGATCATTCTTGTGTGTATATCATTTTAATTATAATTATTAAGAAAGTATCTGTAAGTGGCTGAGATGGTGAAGAATCTGCCTGCAATGCAGAAGACCTGAGTTCGATCCCTGAGTCAGGAAGATCCCCTGCAGAAGGAAATGGCAACCCATTTCAGTATTCTTGCCTAAAAAATTCCATGGACAGACAAGCCTGGCGGGCTTAGCAGGCTACAGTCCACAGGGTTGCAAAGAGTCAGATGACAGAGCAACTAACACATAAGAGTTTATAGAGGGACTTACGGTGGTCTGAGACAGAGGGGAAGCTGAAACATTTAAGATGGGGTTGAAGTGCCTGGTGGGAATATGGGATAACTTCCTCTCTCCCTTCCTCTTTCATAAGTTACAGAGATTCAAGGTAGGTAGGAGTTTGGCTGCAGGAGGTGACCAGAATATCTAATGTCAACAGAATGAAAGAGGAGAGTACCATAGGAGAAACAGTCACAGTTTAAGTCATGCACTGCCTTGAAATATCAATTTTCTCATCTACAGAATGGTTGTAGGTTGTTGGGAACCAATGAAACACTCAGTATTAAGACACTTTTGAATATTAATGCCACGTTCCAAATGCTAGACAGTCACATTACGTAATGGCACCTCCACAGGCATGAGATGTATAGTGAGAGAAGAATGTGTGATTCTAGTATGCAAATGCAAAATGTGTCCATGTGAAGCCCATCCTCCAGCTATAGGCAATTGAACTTAAATTTTTCACCAGGAGGGACTCTGATTAGAAGAATCTGAACATTTGTTCCACAACTCACAAACTGATCCTATAACAAGACTTCGAAGTGGGTTTATTTCAGACCCAATTTGAGCTATTCAGTACATATCAATAAGAATGCCAGGATTCATTACATTTGGAGAGACAGATGGTCTGGACTGAGACAACTAATTAATGTAAAATGTGTTCTTTGTTGGCACTTACCACAAAGGAAGATCTTTTTTGAAGCACCTTGTTCTTAAAGTTTGTTCTGTTTTCAGACTAATGTCACTTTATGTAGAACATAAAAGCACTTAAGCCATCTATGGTTAAAAGTTTACCTATTTTATGCCATTTATAGAAAGCTAATGCATATGAATTGTTTTTTAAAGAATGTGAAATAGGTATTCTTTTGAAATTTTCTGATATTCAATTAATCATGTTTTTCATCTGGTAGAAAAGTGTAAAGAAACCACTTTTTTTCCAAAGATTACTCAATAAGATCATTTCCTACCTTCCCAGAAGTCTTGCATTAATACTAAATTGTGCAGGTGTCACTGGATGTAAAAATTACTCTAAGGTTGTTGGCAGGAGAGAGACAACACAAATGTATACTCTATTTACAAGACATATTTTAGGTCTTGGCTGTTTGATCAAGGGCTTCCCAAGTGGTTCAGTGGTAAAGAATCTGCCTGCCAATGCAGGAGACACAGGAGATGTGGGTTCAATCCCTGAGTCAGGAAGGTGCCCTGGAGTAGGAAATGGCTACACACTCCAGTATTCTTGCCTGAGAATCCCATGGTTAGAGGAGCCCGGCGGGCTATAGTCCTTAGGGTCACAAAGAGTCAATACGACTGAAGCAACCGAGCATGCACACATGTTTAATCAAACCATGGAAAAGATTTTTATATCTGAAAATGTTCTAAGAGATCTTTACCAAGTGTCCTATTACTGAAAAGGTTATTGATTCTTAGGGTTACCCAGGGAGTGTCCCCTTACCCTCCAAGCCATGACAAAGCCCATGTAAAGGGAAACGTGTTTGAGATGACAAAAGATGAATAGTAAGGCTAGGGCTGAACTGTGGTCTTGGAGAAGACTCTTGAGAGTCCTTGCACTGCAAGGAGATCCAACCAGTTCATCCTAAAGGAAATCAGTCCTGAATATTCATTGAAAGGACTGATGTCGAAGCTGAAACTCCAATACTTTGGCCACCTGATGCAAAGAGCTGACTCGTTTGAAAAGCCCCTGATGCTGGGAAAGATTGAAGGCAGGAGGAGAAGGGGACGACAGAGGATGAGATGGTTGGATGGCATCACCTACTCAATGGACATGAGTTTGAGTAAACTCCGGGAGTTGGTGATGGACAGGGAAGCCTGGCATTTGCAGTCCATGGGGTCGCAAAGAGTCGGACACAACTGAGCAACTGAACTGAACTGAACTGAAGGCTAGGGCAGTATCTTGGTATCATATATTTTCTCTTTAGATCTTGAGAACTATGGTTCAAAAATTAAATATTAACTTCTGAGCCAAAGGGAGTTGAATGATGTTCTTTATTGGCTTGTGGAAAGAAAATATTAGAACTTACATATTTATCATCTTTTAAAATATTTTATTTTCTGCATGTTTTGTAATATATAGAATATTTTAGTGTAGAAATTTTTGTAAATTATTTACAAATAAATCTACTAACATTGGTGATAAATGTTTCCATATTTTACTGGTGAGTGCCTGATGAAAGTTTCAAAATGACTGATCTAGGCAATGGTGAGTCAGTCAAGTAGGCTAAACCTGAGGCTTTGCTTTTAGGAAATAAAGAAGAAAATAGATAAGACAAAAGAAGGAAAGTCAAGCTGAGAAGACAGAAGAGGGGAAGGATGGGTGGAGGGATATTTAGCGAGTTTGGGATAGACATGTACACACTGCTATATTTAAAATGGATAACCAACAGGACTTACTGTATAGCACAAAGAACTCTGCTCAATATTATGGGGCAGCCTGGAATGGAGGGGGTTTTGGGGGAGAATGAATACATGTATAAGTGTGACTGAATCCCTTTGCTATCCACTTAAAACTATCACAACAGTGTTAATCAGCTATAATCCAATATGAAATAAAAAGTGAAAAGATAAGGTAGAAATAAAACACATGCATATTGCATATAAATACATGTACATAGACTAATAGCAATGATGATCATGTATCTTGAAAAGTGGAAGTGTTAGTCGCTGAGTTGTGTCCGACTCTTTGCAACCCCATGAACGGTAGCCCACCAGCTCCTCTGTCCATGGGATTCTCCAGGCAAGAATACTGGAGTGGGTTGCCATTTCCTCCTCCAGGGGATCTTCCTGACCCAGGGGATGAACCTGGGTCTCCTGCATTACAGCAGATTCTTTATCACCTGAGCCACCAGGGAAACCAAGATGTATCTTGAAACATCTCTACATATGAATTTTCAGCACATGAATTTGATAGACTTGAACCAAGTTACTCTCTAAAGTAACACTAATTCAGCTTGGTTTTTACCCTTGAGGTGACCTGAGCATTTGACAAAGGTCATCTAAGCCTCCTGTGTTGGAGTTGTTTTGTAATATATTGTGTTACTTTTATGCTAATTTTGTATTCATTGATCTCAAGAGTAGACATTCCCTGTTAGAAATACAATGGTAAAAGTAATGTTGAAAGTATCAGTACTTATAAGAAGTGACCTTAAATTATTACAAAAATAAAGATAGAAATGATGGAAATAAATATAGTTATTAATTCAAAATCACCTGTGCTCATGAAACAAATGCTCAGTAGAAAGGATAACTGTGAAAGAGAAAGAGCAATTTGAGCAAAATACAAATAGATATTTGTATATATACATACACGAATAGACCTAAGGTGGAAGAAAAGTTGTTTATGGGAAGTGAAGATTTTTTTCCTCTGAATTGTCTGATTTCATAAATCTTCCATGTACATATATATATATGAATAACCTAAAAGAGCTGGGTGCATTCAGGACATATATTTCTTAAGAAAAATATAAATGTCATAGATAGGACATGAAATTATAATTCAAATGAAGAGCTATCTGACTCAAAGCCTGGCACTAACAAGCTGTTAGGTGTAGAGAAGCTACTTAACCTCTCTGAGCTTAAGGTCCATCATCGATCAAGTGGGAATAATAAAACCCAGCTAAGAGTATTTTAAATGATTCATACGGATGCCTGAATGTGGGCAGATGGGAGGTCTTCAATAAGTGAAAGCTATTATTGGAAAATGTCTTCTAATCTCCAATCATAATAATCAATTACCATAATAAAAATATTCAGCACAGGATACTTCACCATCCCAAGCACTTAGGCATGCAGTGAATATTAGTCTTTTTGTCTCCTTTTTACTTATTTCATTAATTCAAGTGAGACATGCAGGAAAAAACTGTTTCACAAGGAAATGAGATTAATTATTAAGCTTTGCTTAATTTTACATAATGAATAACAATTTTCTATTCATTTCATCTGTTTTTTTAAAAAAATAGTCTATTTCTGCCTCAGAAATGATAGTGTTTTGCAATGGCAGATTTGATTAGTAGGGACAAATTGATTGATGTGAACTCATTTTCATTTTTATTAGGATGGGTTACACAAAGATATATTAAAAACATATTTAAACAAAGATAAAAATATATACAAAATGGGAATCTATTCAAGCTACTACTCATGGCTCTTATAGGTGAGCAAAGATGACCAGGTGTGCAAGGAAAACACAGTGAATGTGAAATAGAATTTTCAGTCCTCACAAAGCTTCATAAACATACCCAAGCTAAAAAACCAGGAGATACATAGTACACTGTTAAAAGTGTGCAGACAGGGGATATTGGGGGAGTTAAGCATTTTGATGTTCAGTCAGTAAAGATTTGATGGGCAGTCTAGACTTGTCCTCTGTTGAAATTCTGACAGACAGTAAACTAGAAATGACATGAGAGAGGTACATCAGCCAAATCTTTATTTATTTTAAACTTTTAATTTTGTATTAGAATATAGCCAGTTAACAGTTTCAGATGGGATAGTTTCAGATGGACAGCAAGGGGACTTGATTATACATACACATGTATCCATTCTCCCTCAAACTCGCCTCCCATCCAGGCTATCACATAACCTTGAGCAGTTTTCCCTATGATATACAGAAGGTCCTTGTTGGTTATTCATTTTCAATATAGCAGCATGTACATGTCCATCCCAAACTTCCTAACTATTCCTTACCACCCCCCTGCACTCTCCCCACCCCTGGCAACCATAAGTTAATTCTATAAACTTGTGAGTCTGTTTCTGTTTTGTAAAAAAACTGATTAGTATTATTTCTTTTTAGATTACACATACAAGGGATATCATATAATATTTCTGCTTCTCTGTATCAACCAGATCTTTAAAACCCCTTGACTCCATTATTTCATCCTTCATTTTATTATGATACTATTTTGAATTATCTGGAATGAAAATACTTTAGTTACTTCTTTTTACAGTGAACTAAATATTTGCTAAATAAGAATTTTAATAAATTTCCTGCCACTGACTGTATGCATCATATTTAACAACTTATGTGAACTTGTGTATGTGTATTTCCTATTTTTTTGAGAAGCAAATAGATATATCAGATGGTATGCACATTTTTCTAGGCATGAGGAGAGGGTAGTTGGAGGATACCTAGAGAGACCTGCATACCCTACATTACCACCATGTCACAAAGTCACAAACATACAGTTTTGTAATAGATTCTAAGGTTGTCTGCGGGCAGTGTCCCTTAACAAGGGCCCCTTCACTCACATCAATAAACGTATTGTCTCCTATCACCCTCACTTCTCCAACTTCCCTATGTTCTTAACTTCTTTCCCTGTAAGATGAAACTAATCATCTGAGGGGACTAATCAAAATATTGAGGTGTCTGAATTCTTGTCCTATGTTTTTCGAATGAGAAGAAAATATTGCTCCTGAAACCTCAGAACTGAGAATGAAGGTAGTGGATGAAAGTTAGTCTTCAAAGGAAGAGAAATTCTGAGGAAAGAGTATACACAGTATTACTTGAGAAGAAGGGATCAAAGAAACAAGAACCCAGTCAAATTATTTCCAGGAAGAAGTAACATTTAAAACAGCTCATAGATAAAGCATGGCATTTAAAATCTCATTCCTTTGAGACTTTTTTTACTCCAGAGGTAGATGACAGAAGCCCTTCTGAAACACTTGTCTATCAATAATAACCATGCTTTAATTAGCCTACTGTGTATCTCGCATGGAGTTTTGTTGGTGAATCTAGTGACATCTTGTTAAGTAGTATGATGAAATGAGCACTCAATGAAAAACACTGGAAATATACAAAATTTGTGAGTTAACTATGATAGTTTAGGGATTTGCTATTCAATATGGGGTCTGCAGAGTCAGCACAACCTGGGAGCTTATCAAAAATGCAGAATCTCAAGCCCTACCACAAGAATCAGATTCTGTATTTTAACATTTCACAAGATTCCTAGGTGATTCATATACATACTCGTTTTTAATTTTTTTTTCTATTGAAGGCTAATTGTTTTACAATGTTGTGTTAGTTTCTACTATATATAGAATCAGCTCTAAGTATACATATAACCTCTTCCTCTTGAGCCTCTCTGCCACCCCCATCCCATCCCCCTAAGTCATCACTGGGCACGGAGTTGAGCTCCCTGTGCTATATAGCAGTTTCCCACTGTCTATTTTATACACGGTAGTGTGTACATGTCCACGCTACTCTCCCAATTCATTCCACCCTCTTCTTCCCCATCTGTGTCCACAAGTCCATTCTCTACATCTGAGTCTCTATTCCTGCCCTGCAAATAGATTCATCAGTACCATTTTTCTAGATTCCTTATCTGTATCAATATACAATATTTGCTTTTCTCTTTCAGACTTCATTGTCTATGACAGAACACTCGCTGTGTTCACATGTGCATATTAATTTTAAGAGCACCAGTTTAAAGAAGTCCTCGGTCTTTACATGGACAAGTTATGAGGCTCTAGGAAAGCCTCAGGCATGATGGCTTGGGCTGCACCCTGAGCCAGTCCAATGTCCAGTCGTAGTTTTTGGATTCCATCAGCTAAAAGGATGACAGAATTTTGCCTCTGTAATCTTGACGTTTGCTTCATTCAAGCCTTCAACTTCATGTGATAATGATGATTGACCATATTACAAATGAAAGCTTAGAGATAACAAATCAAAGTTAGAGTAACTAAACAACCAAGTCAGTCCCAGGCTATGACTGCTGCTCCAATATAATGGTTAATCATGTCCCGTTCCTCCCTTCAACCTATCTGGGTTTGAATGATAAAGTATATGGTACTCTAAGAATGGGTCATATACATATTTATATGTGTGCTTGATAATAAATGCATTTGTATTTATCATGAAATAAAAACAAACAAAAAGACTCTTTCAGGATATTTACATACATCATGCATGTGCATGCACACACATGTTTTTTGGCAGCAACAGAAGACAGATGAGCTTGACAGAGATAAGAGCATCCCTCAGAGGAGCTGACTACCATCACATTTATGCCCTTAAAAGGACAATTCAAACAGCTTCCCCAGAACAAGTGACAGCCTACCCCAGAGGAGCATTCAAGTCTCTCACTCTTGCAAGACAGGTACATGCTCCTGATTTTGAAATGTCACTTCTTTCCAGATTCTTCTCATTTAGACCACAAAGTGTTTAAATCTTGTTGGGTCAGTTTCTATTCTGAGTTCAGGTTGAAGGTGTTTTATGTTCCTCACCTTCCTTCCACATTCTCTAAGGAAAGAAATATTGCCAACTGGTTGGCCAAGAAGCTCAGTGTTTGATAATAGGGGGGATATTTTGCTTCTCATCATCTTTTCACCACATGGCAGAATCTCTGGAGTGACTCCTATGACACACTTTTATCTTTCATAGGTGATCTAACCCGTTTGAAAAAAAAAATCTCTGCTTAACAATGAATGTTGTTGCATTGGTTTCATCCTACCATGTCATCTTTTTAGCTTTAAAAAACCCTCTGGTAAATAAAACCATTATCGCCCCTTACCCACTTCCAACAAATATGTCAAGCCAAAAAAAGAAAAATAGTTAAAATTTCTCAAAACAAGACAGCAAGAGAGGAAACTCCAGAATTGGCCATCTAGAGTAAACCTCACATCAAAAGAGAATATTTTATATACCACTATAATCATTTCCAGTTCAGTGGTGTTTTCTTTGTGGTATTAAATACTTATTTCACAAAACCTTCAAAATATTGTCTAGAGAGATAAACACATAGCCAAATGATAGGCATATTTTTGTAATAAAAGAATTCTGTTTTCCCTCGACAGTGCCAGAGAAATAATAACAAAGCTTTCGCAGAGCAAACTGTGCAATAATAATCAATACAACTTATGTTGCTACTCATGTATTCACCCCAAAACATTGTTAACAATGATTTCCAACATCACATAACACATTTTCCCTGTTGGTACCACCCTCTTTCTATGTTACTCACCCAAGAGAATAGGATGAAAAAGAAGAATCAGATCACCACCCTGCTGTATCTGTTGAATTTTCTTTGAAATTAATTATTTAACTCTTGTATCTGTTTCATGTTTGTTTAGAATTAACAATCTGCTTCTCTACAAGGTATTCGAAATGGATTATAATAAAATCACTTTCATGCCAGTGTAAATGGTATGTAGAGATTCAGAGGAAAATAGACAGATATTGACTTCTTGCAGTCAGCCATGGCTCAGATGGTAAAGAATCTGCCTGAAATGCAGGAGACCTGGGTTGGATCCCTGGGTTAGGAAGATCCCCTGGAGCAGAGAATGGCAATACTATTCCAGTATTTTTGCCTGGAGAATCCCATGGACAGAGGAGCCTGGTGGGCTACAGTCCATGGGGTTGCAAAGAGTCAGACACAATTGAGCAACTAACCCTTTCACTTTCATAATAAAATCACCTTTATGCCAGTGTAAATGATATGCAGAGAGTCCAAGAAAAATAGACCGATATTGTTAATATTAATAGAAAAGTGGCAATTGTATTGAGAGGCAGAGCTGAGTCATACACTCAGTATATCATACTCCATTCTTCCTGGCAGCCAATGCAAAGAGGGGAAGTGTGAAACAGAGGGAAGGAATAAATGAGAGAAGGTAGAAAGGAGGGAGGAGATGAATTACAAAGTCTCTATTGCATGACACAAGGCAGTCATCCAACTCTTCATAAAGTAATTCTCAAACTCTGTTTTGTAAACAAAGTGGCAGTGTTGACTGCGTGATCAATGTCTCCACATAGCCTCAGCCTACTCTTTAACATCGAATAAGAAGTAAAATTTATGTTAGAGCATATACATTGCCAGAAATATTTCCCTGCCCTACATATTTCACTTTATAGTTCATTACCCACATTTACTCTTAAATACAGTAGTTTTAACAGCTGTCTCTAGGTTCTATCAAAGTACCCTAAAAATCCTATAATAATATTTTCCACCTCATTTCCTCCTTTCTTTCCACTGCATTGTGCTAAAGTACTGTGTCCGATAAGGGAAAGTGACAGCCTTGTCAAACTCCAGAGCAAGCATTTGCATACTGTTATTTTATTCAGATGATTAGAGCAACTACCAGAAACTGAAGGAATTTACTTTCCCTAAATAATACATTTTCACTGATTATGGTGTTTTATCCTACCATCTGTCACTCACAAACTACCTCTTTTTTAGATCTATTTTTCTTTAAGTATGAAAAAAGTTTCCTTATTTTTTTCCTATAAAATATGTTGTTAAGGAAACAAGATCAACAGAGGACGCTGGGCACCATCCTTATTTATTCTTACGAGGGATTGGATAATAGTCATTAATGTTAATATGGTGATAAACCCACCAAATACTTTAGTGTCTTTAATCCCAGAAGATGGAAGTGCTTTATAAAAGTCTTAAGCAAACGTTGCAAAGGTCAGTGGTGCATTTTTTTCTGAAAACTTTAATAGCTGCTTCAGAAAAACATCTTATTTCTTGTCCAACAACCACTTAATACCACACTTTGAGGAACAATAACAACAAAAAGATGCCTCTCTCAAAGCTTTCAACGTTACTCCCTCTTTAAAGGGTCGAGTATGTTTTAATGTTTTTGAGCTTCTCATCTGAAAAGTGGCAAAGCCACGTAACATTATTTTTCTGCCATACTTAACAGTAAGTATCTTGAAAGCCAGAGACTAAAACTTTGCTCTCTGTTTAAATGCATAAAGGTATTTTCTCTTACCTATGTAGAAGAGAGGAAACTAGAGCAAGTTTTTCCTATCCCATCCAAATATCTAAAGATATTTGGCTTAACTACACGGATGATAGACTTTCTTGGTGGCTCAGTGGTAAAGAATTCACCTGCTCTGGAAAGACCCCCTGGAGGAGGAAATGGCAGCCCACTCCAGTATTCTTGCCTGGAGAATCCCATGGACAGAGGAGCCTGGCGGGCTAGTTCATGGGGTCGCAAAGAGTCAGATGTGACTTAGGGATGGAACAACAAGAGCATATGGATGATAACTTTAACAAGAGCAATTCCCACCCCCAGGTGACATTCAGACCTTTGTGAATCAAGTGACCCTCCCCATTGTGTCTCCTTATAGCATATGCAGGATTTTGTTCCAAGGCTAAGCATGTTTGTCTTTCTGTCTCACTTTCTCTGTCTCTCTGTGTGTCTCTATCTCTTTCTCTCTCTCTGTCTCACATACTGAAGGCAGACTTGTGAAATTCTCTTGCCTGTGTGGTGAAACAGAAGTACATGTCTAGATTCTGCTGAATCTGGCTGTGTGAATCCTGTCATATCTTACTAGAAATATGGCATTCAACAGCTCACTTATCCACTCTGAATATCATTTTCCTTATCTGTGAAATTGGATTTATAAGAGTATCTACTGCATAGAGTCGTTGAGAGGATTCAATTTAAAAACTAATATTTGTAAAATATAAAGGTGAAATCCATGAAACTGGCATTCCGTAAAATGTCATGAACTTTAGCAATATTAGACTAGCACCCCATTTAATTCTGAAATCCGTTAAGGGTAGTACACCAAAGCTCTTTCCTTATCTTCTAGGACCACCATATCAGGTTACTGTTAGATCATCGTCTTAACTGTCATCTCTTCTTCTCCCCACCCCTCCCTTCTCTGCCCTCCTTTCCCAGGACCTATTCCTTCTTTACTGTCTGTCTTAGGCAATCAGTCATTCTGTACATAAGGATTTCCCTTTGACAAAGTTGAAAGTGATTTTTCTCCTGCATGCTGGTGGAGAGGGTGGCAGGAGAGAGAAACATCTTAGATTCTCCCCTACCTGAAGTGTCTATCCTGACTCTTCTTAACATTTGGCTCTAGAGTGTGGTTTTTGCTTTGAGAGTATCTGATTCTCATCTCTAGTGTGTGGAAGAGGCTGAGATCGCCCTTTCTGTTATTCACTCAAACCTCGGCATGATCCATCACCACAAAAAGTAAAGGGTAAGTATCTTGGAAGATGGTGAATAGATGAGAACACCCACTCATGATCAAGTTTGGATTTCCTAATTGTTGTGACTAAATAAGAGAATTTTGTGGAGGCTGAAGTGCCAATACTTTGGTTACCTGATGCGAAGAGCAAGCTCATTGGAAAATCCCCCGATGGTGGGAAAGGTTGAGGGCAGGAGGAGAGGGGAGCAACAAAAATGAGATGGTTGCATGGCAACATCAACTCAATGGACATGAGTTTGAGCAAACCCGGGAGATGGTGAAGGGCAGGAAAGCCTGGCGTGCTGCAGTCCATGGGGTCGCAAAGGGTCAGACATGACTTAGTGAGTAAACAACAAAAAGAGGATTTTATAAACGGCTTTGAACAGTATTGCTATATACTGGGTGGATATGTTTCCGTTAAGCTTATACAATATTCTAGTTGAGAGAAGAGGACAATTATATGTACACTTATTCCTTTATATTAGCAGAATCAGCAAACTATAAGTCTACAGTTGGTGTTTTATAATGACAAAAGTCTAAAAAAGATTTTAACATCTTAAAATTTTGGAAGACTAAGTGATCATCATTTTTGTAAACTCCTTTTATTCATCATAGTAGAAGTCAACAAAAAAGGTTGGCAAGACACTTCAGTGAAATTATGCCATGTAGCGAAAGGAAATTTACTGACATCTTAAAATATACATAAAGAGCAAAGGGGAAAAGGACTACCACATTTCTTTAAAATCGTCCACAACATATAAAAGTTCTAATTTTATAGAAAATACAAGCACTTTTTTGTGTAATTATGTTTTTTCTTGTGTGTTTTACATTTATGTTAATATTAAACAAGTAACAAAGTGAAGATATTTTCCCGCCACTGTTACAGTTCAGTCGTGTTACAGGTAAATTTCAGGGGTAGCCTTGTTTCTCTAGAGACAAGACTTACTCGTTAACTTACAATGATCATTGAAACCCATGTGCCATTTTAGCTGATAGGAAAGACAAAAACATAAGCCTGACCTTAAAGTCGAATGTGTTTACCTCATAATCTCCAAGAATATTAAGAAAAATATATTAAGATTTACCAAATTCTCACTTTATAATTTTATAAACAGGGGAAAAAATTTGTTAATCCTTTTAGATTTGGTTTCATATTGAGAATCCACTCTTCTGGACACACATGTGTTATTTCTTTTTCTTCAGTATCCCCCTGACTATTTGTCTCAGCCTATCATGCCAGCGGCTCTTTCTCTTGCTTGGGGGCAAGAAGTATATTGTTCATGTCAATCGTGCTGAATGCCTATTTTTATCTTTATAAAATAATTTTCCAGTCATCAGAATCCCCACAGAGTCTGCAGAATTATCCTTTAACAAAGCAATGGCAGAGGATTGTTCTTCCCTGATACTTCAGTTAAGGCTAAGTAGAATTAAGTTATTTGCAAAGATCACACATATGAAAGTAAACCACATATTGGTTACTTTCTAGATTCACACAACTAAATAAGAAGGGTACAGGAAAAAATTAGTCATGGTGAAGTTCAAGCTTTTTCCCTAATCCGAAAAGATCTTTCAAAATTAAGGTGAGAGAGCAGAATTGAAATGAGACAGCTGAGATGCAGGATATCAACAAATGACAAATCTAAGGTCTCTAGGTGTCAAGAGCAGGGGATGGGATGGAGAAGGGCTGATATTTGAGAAAAAGCATGAGCTTTGAAGTCAGATATACTTAGGCATGAATCCTGGTGCTATTATTCCTTGGCTTTGACTAAGCATTTAAGTTTTATAAGGTCTGTTTCTATGTATTTATTTATCTAAGAATATAATACCTACTTTCAAAGCTTTTGAAGAATTTGAATAGAAAATGTGGATAAAGACAGCACAGTCTCTAGCACATAACACAGATTAAAATATTAATAGTTGTTCCTTTTCCCACTTTTCCTCTTAGAAAATGGCATGAATTCCAGTTTCTACCACAACACTGTGTGCGTGCCTTTGTGATCCCATGGACGGTGGTCCACCAGTCTCCTCCACTCATGGGATTCTCCAGCCCTGAACACTGGAGTGGGTTGCCATTTCCTCCTCCAGGGGATCTTCTCAATCCAGGGACTGAACCCAGGTATACTGTCTGAGCCTCCAGGGAAGCCCATAACACTGGCTAGTATCAATGTGAGCATCTCCTTGTTAGTTTCTAACACAGAGGCTTTATCATTTCTCAGACTTCTTTTAGCTGTATGTATTTGCCTGCATGTTTATATGGTGTGATCTTTTCCCACCACTCAGCTGTTCAGAGATCTCTCATGTAGGGCTATGGGAGAAACGCAACAGTAAAATTTCTATTTGTGAAGAAAACATATGACAGAAAGCTTTCTTTGCAGCTCCTCAATGTCATCTGTCAAAAAGTCACTGGTATGTTTTCAGAAGAAATAGCCTTTTTCTTTTCCTTTGTAAAATAAGCTGTAAAAGTCTGTTCCTTGGAGACAGCCCATGATGGGGAACGTTTCCCACAATAAGATGTCCACAGAATGATTGGACAGCTGTAATTGTTTTTTTAAAAAATGCAAACAAAAATGTTTAGAATGGGCCATGATTATTTCTTCAGAAAGTAGAACTATTAGCTCTCAAAAAGAAGCACTAAGAGAAAGACAAGTGTTTGAAGAACTGTCACTTTGCAAGAGGCATTGAAAAAAGATGGTTTTCCTGGACTCATTTTCTTCAGAATGAACGCAGATTTTTATTTATTTCTAAATAGACTGTAGCTTTGGATGTCACATTTCTGTTCTTTTTCTGGCTTTATTATTTGTAGTACTGTAGGAACTTCTTTCTTATTGATTTTGTTTCTCTTTATACCAAGTAAGATAAGCAAGTTATATCTAAGCCTTAGGAGATGCCCAAAACATAGTTATATGTATAAATACATATCAGCTTCCCTGGTGGCTCAGTGGTAAAGAATATGCTTGCAATGCAGGAGATGCAGGTTTGATCCCTGGGTTGGGAAGATCCCCTGGAGGAGGGCATGGTTACTCATTCCAGATTTCTTGCCTGGAGAATCCCATGTCAAGGAGCCTGGTGGGCTTCAGTCCACAGGGTCACAAAGAGTTGGGCATGGCTGAAGTGACTGAACATGCACTCACGCATACATATATACTTGCAGAACTAAGGTCATTATCTTCTGCAATGCTGACAAAAGCTTTAAAGGTTAGCTATTCTAATTTTTGATTTTCTAGTTGGGAAATTAGAGAGTGTAAGTAATTAAAAACAGAGTTACAGAGGCTGTCTATTGAAAATAATATTCGGAATTGGGTTCATCACATTTTTTTTTTTTTTTTTTTTTGTATTTTGGAACTGTGAGTGAATTTTGGAGCTAGGAAGAAAACATGCATATATATGTGTTCTCTGAATGCTGTAATTGACTCAAAATTCCTCTAAACCAAGTGTGAGTTAAGCCAAAGTTCTAGACTTCATACAAGGCAATGTTGTAAAGGAAGCTTTCTGTGAAGTTCATTTACTATGAGGAGGAGGGATACTCAAATAACGCGAGACTTGACCTTTATCTGTTAACGATGTATTCCTGCTGCTTTTCATTCTTCATCATAGTTTGCTGAAATTATTTTGGATCTTGGCCCTATTGTTGATTTAAAATCAACATGCATATGGCTTCCGTAGTTTTATCAAGACTTTGATCAAGACACAGCCCAAGATGCCTCCTGCAGAGAAGTCCAATAGGGAAATCTGTTACAAAGCATGTATAGAATGTGGTTGTCAATGAATTTTAAGGTTATTTATAGTATGCTTTAAAGCCAGCTTCTTTATGGCTTACAAAGTTGCAATGTACATTTTTGCTGGCTGAAATAAGGCATGCTATGTCTGTGTCACTTACTTGTTTGAAATCTCTTTCAAAGTGAAAGAAAATTCAGTTCAGTTCAGTTACTCAGTCATGTCCAACTCTTTGCTACCCCCTGGGCTGCAGCATGCCAGGCTTCCCTGTCCATCACCATCTCCTGGAGCTTGCTCAAACTCATGTCCATCTAGTTGGTGATGTTATCCAACCATTTCGTCCTCTGTCATCCCCTTCTCATCCCGCCTTCAATCTTTCCCAGAATCCAGGTCTTTTCCAGTGAGTCATTTCTTCACATGAGATGGCCAGAGTATTGGAGTTTCAGCTTGAGCATCAGTCCTTCCAATGAATATTCAGGACTGATTTTCTTTAGGATGGACTGGTTTGATCTCCTTGCAGTCCAAGGGACTCTCAAGAGTCTTCTCCAACACCACAGTTCAAAAGCATCAGTTCTTCGGTGCTCAGCTTTCTTTACAGTCCGACTCTCACATCCATACATGACTACTGGAAAAACCATAGGTTTGACTAGAGAGACCTTTGTTGGCAAATAATGTCTCTGCTTTTTAATATGCTGTCCAGGTTGGTCATAGCTTTTCTTCCCAAGGAGCAAGCATCTTTTAATTTCATGGCTGCAGTCACCATCTGCAGTGATTTTGGAGCCCAAGAAAATAAAGTCAGCCACTGTTTCCACTGTTTCCCATCTATTTGCCGTGAAGTGATGGGACCAGATGCCATGATCTTAGTTTTTTGAATGTTGAGTTTTAAGCCAAACTTTTTCATTCTCCTCTTTCACTTTCATCTGAAGCTCTTTAGTTCCTCTTCATTTTCTGCCATAAGGGTGGTATCTTCTGTGTATCTGAGGTTATTGATATTTCTCCTGGCAATCTTGATTCCAGCTTGTGCTTCATCCAGAAAGAAAATTGGTAACCAATATTCAGAAACAAAGAGGTTCAGAAGAATCTCTTGTTTATTTGTCAATTTTGTGGTGTCCAGCATAGTGTCTCACAGACATATTTGCTCAAAAGATATTAATTCAATAAATTATCTTTATCAAACACAAAACTGTTATAGTCTGTACACAATGATTTGTTCCTTAAATTTTCAGTTAAGTGTTTGCTATTTGGACTCTTACCAAATACACAATGCCAAACACCATGAAACTAAGTCAATTATAACACACATTCCTAATAAGTAATATTATGAATGAAGTTTAAGCCACAGTAGAGCTAGAACCTGATGCTTTGCCTTGAGATCATCAGTCTCTTGCTTCCACAAAACTATCTTGAATTATGAGTCATGATCTCAGAAACTTTCTTGGAGAAGTAACCACCAGCATACCAGTTGCTTAACTACCTTCTAGTCCTCAAGACTTTCCACTGAAGGTAGGTGTTATTTCTGACCTAGTTGCACAGATAAATAAAATTAAGCTCAAATAATTTGTTTCAGTAAGTTATCTTACTGCTAAATGTTACTTCCCTTGATCTTGTCTTTCTTCTAGACCTTGTAGTAGTTTTGAAGGCTTTGAAGTCTGAAGACAACAAATAAGTGGCTAAAAATAAAATTTTTATTAGGCAAGTTTTTCTAAGCTTAGAAATATCCATACTGTGGGAATAAAGAGGGAGAATTTCATGTGAAATAGTTATTTGGAAAATAAAATTTAGTTCATTAGTAAATTCAGGCCCTCTCTTCCAAAGAAAGAGGTTGCCATGAAAAATAAAATGGACATGCTTAATAATTGCTCTAATAATGGAGAAAAGAGACCTCTTCTTTGTATCAGTATCCAGATAATCCAAATTTTGAAAGAAGAAATAAACACATATGTAAATGTCTCCAGTATCTTTTGCCTTTACAAATGAAATTGATTTCTAGAAATATGTTTATTTAATTTCCTGGTTGTGAAATGATTATTTTATCAACAAACATTTTCCCAATGGTATGCATATTTACTATTTTCAAAGTATTTTGCTTTTGCACTATTTCTGTATTGTTCCATTTAAGGACAATAACTTGAAATAATGTTTTGACTTTCATCAAAATGGTGGTCACGCTTTATAAGTTTATATGCATTATATTGATATACATTTATATTTATTAAAATATTTCAAAATGTTTTGATATGTGTATCTTTAAAAAAAATACTGCCCCTTAAAGAATTAAATGGGTGTTTAATACAATGCTTACTAAGTAGATAGAGATAGAGATATATATATATTTGTTTTCCCTCTCATAGGGAAGTCACACAGTCAGAACAATGGATGCTAGAAAATTACTAGCAAAGTGACAAGTTTAGCATGCATATCTCAGTTAAGGAGCACAAATGTGGAAAACAGGTCACTTATTGGTTAATTCATTGAATTGATAATCTCTCAAATCACTGATAGCTACTCTGGGTTCAGTGAAAGTTTGATTTGAAAACATTTTAATTCAGTGCTACTAGGTAACTAGAATTGGCTCTATAACATAAACGATTCCTTTAGCTAACATAAGAATTTTACAATAAAATGATCACCACCTTTATTATCTGTGACATTTTGTGATGCAGATGTTGCATTCTTATGCAAAATGTAATAGATAATTGTTATAAAATACTATGCTGAAATTAGGTTGATTATTCTATTTGATTTAAAATGTCACATAGTAAAGGTTATTTTCACTCATTAAGATTAAATGCAAGTAGCCATATGTTAGAACAATCTTTTGAATTGAAAGTACACTCAGCTGAAAATCAACAAACTTAGAAATACACAAAGAAAAATAGCTCTCCTTTTTATTTGCCAAAGCACCTTCTCTCAATTAAAATGTCATTATGTTACACACTCATGGATGGCAATTCATTATGACAAATCTGATCTTGAAAACAGTAAATCATTCTGTATATAAATTTGATGATGCTTTGATATTAAAATGTGTAAAATTTGTCAATACTCCAGAAATGGAACATCAGCAAAGAGGATTATTGGTCTACCCAAATAATAGTGTAACCATTAAGAGGGTAACATTTTCCAATTGCAATTAGATGCCCTAATTTTAAAGGGGCTATCATTTACAATGATTTGGCAGATTTGGTCCGTATCTCTTTTAGAAATTCATTTCTTCATTATGCCTCAAAACAATTTATGGTGCATTTATGTTGGTGAAGATAATTTGCTTATTTTATTGTGAATTGAAATCAGTAATTACATACAATCCCATTTTCTGCAGACATAAAGTTAATTCATGGTAGTAATTTTATTCAGAATATTAACTTGTGTTGGGTATGATGAAAATGTAACTATAGTAAATGCCTCTCTTATAACTGAATTTCTTTGAACTTGATGTTGACTTAATACTAACAATTCCATGGATGATTTTGTGACAAGCCTATGAACCATGCCCTACTAGCAGTTTTAGGGAAATGTTAGAACTGTGTTTGAATCCCCACTTTAATTTTATACTTTGTGACTTTGGGCAGCTAACATAGCTTGTTCAAGTCTTAATTTTATTACCTGCAACATGGGAGAAATTATAATACTTATCTCACAGAACTGTTGATAGGATGAAGTGAGAAGGTATATGTGCAATTTTAGTTTGTTTCTCTTTTTATGAATGTATCATCAGTGATTTGAAAAGCACCTGACAATTAAAGCATTAAAATATTTATCTCCATTCAATTCTGTTACTATGAGATGCTTACATTGGAAGGAAGCATATGATAAAAATGATAAATATAGAAGGAAGGAAGGAAAGAAAAAGGTAATTTTAGAAGGAATAACTGGGAGACTATTTTACACGGTGCTTGGAACCTATTAATTAAGGAATAAGCATCAAATATATTTCATTATTAACAGTTCTTCCTCAAAATAGGAAAAAAAAGATTAAAAAGTTCATAATACAAATCAGCAAATTATTGGCAGAGCCACTTACAGTAAAACAACTTCAAAATATTTTAAATGTAGATACTCAACCATTAAAGGAAAAGGTAGAAGTAATTCAGTTTAGCTTTCAGTGACAAATTAAAAATACATTTTGTAAACTAATTTCACAGGATACAATGAACAAGATAAATTATACCAGTGCAATACTCTATTCTCTTCTATAGAGAACTTTTGTTCCTTTCCTACATTTAGAAACTGTAAAATAAAAAAAAAAAAAAAATAGTGCCAGTGTATCTATTCTGAGACTGTTAGATTAAATGAATTCATTTATATAAATTTCTTAAAACATAACAGGTATTCAAAAACTACAAATGTGCATTATGCAGTGTTTTTATGTGATTTTCTTTCTTATCTTGAGTCAACAAGATTTTGGGGGGCAATACTTATCTCTTTAAGATAGTCTTAACTTACCTTAAACAACCCTGAGATATTAAGAGGCCATCCTTCTAGCCAGTAACATATATGTAGATACCACTTGTTCATGGCTGAAAGAGTTTATTTCTATAGAAGTAGAACAGATACTCTAGAACAGATAAATTTGTTAACAGATTTATTGATGGGGCAAAAGCAGTTGTTAATTGATCAACAGATATTGTAATGTTCACATGTGTCTGCTTGTGTTCATCCACAGTTGACCTTGAGTAACCAGGGTGTTAGGGTCTCTGACCACTGAGAAGTCAGAAATCAGAGTGTAACTTCACAGTGGGCCCTGCAAATTCATGGGCTTTCAGTTGGTAAATAATCCACCTGTAATGCAGGAGACGCCTGTTTGATTTCTGGGTTGGGAAGATCCCCTGGAGAAGGGAAAGGATGCCCACTCCAATATTCTGGCCTGGAGAATTCCATGACTGTATAGTCCGTGGGGTCGCAAAGAGTTGGTGACTTTCACTTTCCCTTCAAATTCGTAGTTCTGTATCCATGTATTTAGCCAACCCAGTATCATGTACACAATTACTGAAAAAAAAAAAATCCTTGTATAAGTGGATCCACACAGTTGTGATACTTCTTGTTCAAGGGTCAAGTGTATGTCAACTTTTGCTGGAAATCTTCTTTTATTCAATTTATCTTATTGAAGTATAGTTGATTTATGATGTTTTAATTTCTACTGTACAGTATAATTCAGTTATACATATATACTTTTTCATATTCTTTCCATTGTGGCTTATCACAGGATATTGAATATAGTTCCCTGTGCTATACAGTAGAACATTATTATTTATAAATTATAATAATAGTTTGCATCTGCTGATCCCAAATTCCCAATCCATCCCCACCCTACACCCCTCCACCTTGGCAACCACAAGTCTCTTCTCTATGTCTGTGAATTTATTTCTGTTTCCTAGATGAGTTCATTTGCATCATATTTTAGGTTTTACATATATGTGATACCATCTGGCAATTTGTCTTTCTCTTTCTGACTTACTTCACTTAGTATGATAATCTCTGTGCCCTGTGCCTAGTTGCTCAGTTATGTTGGACTCTTTGTGACCCCATGGACTATAGGCTGCCAGGTTCCTCTGTCCATGGGGATTCTCCAGGCAAGAATACTGGAGTGGGTTGCCAAGCCCTTCTCCAGGGGATCTTCCCAACTCAGGGATCAAACCCAGGACTCCCACATTGCAGGCAGATTCTTTACCATCTGAGCCACCAGGGAAGCCCTAGGTCTATCCATATTGCTGCAAATGGCATTATTTCATTCTTCTTTATGGATGAATTGTATTCTATTGTGTACGTGTGTGTGTGTACACTCACATATACCACATCTTCTTTATCCACTCATCTGGTCAATGGACATTTAGGTTGTTCCCATGTCTTGACTACTGTGAACAGTGGTGTTGTGAATATAGGGGTGCATGCATCTTTTTGAATTATAGTTTTGTCTGGATATATGCCCAGGAGTGGGATTGCTGGATCGTATGATAACTCAATTTTTAGTTTTTTAAGGAACTGCCATACTGTTATCCATAGTGGGTGTACCAATTTACATTCCCATCAACAGTGTAGGAGGGTTCATCCTCTTTGCTGGTTATCTATTTGTCCCAACTCCAGAGCCACTAGCCACTTTTCCACCATATTGTCCACACTGGAAGCCTGACCCATATAAACTACATCATTCATTCTCAAATTGTGTTCCTCAGATGAGCAGCATCAGTGTCACCAGGATCTCCATAGAAAATTACTGGGCTTCACTCATATCTGCTGAAACAGAAAATCTGAACTAAGGAACAGCAGTAAGTGGTTTAAGGCTGTTTAGATTTCCTGGACCCAATTCCACTAGAGGGCAGGATCCACCCCACCCACCCTCACCCCCAATACCAAGCAATGCTGGGTCTCCAGCTGGGTGTTCTACAATTTAACTCAATTCTGACTGCTAGAGATGGCATTAGGTCCCACAGATGTCAGTTCTATGAGTCTACCCCCAGCTCCTGACTTCAGACACCAGTCGCAAGCCAGGGTTCCTGGTCAGATCTGTGCCTCTGACCAACCTCGTGTATACTAGAGCCACTTGAGGTTTCAGATGCCAGTCTTATGTCCAAGTGGTTACTCATACTTCTGACCTACAGGCTATAAATCAGAGAGTCTGACAAGCCCCTCCATGGGTTTGATTGATTTGCTTCAGTAGCTGACAGAACTCAAACATTTTACTTATTAGATCACCAGTTTACTAAACTAAAGATGTAACTCAGGAACAGCCAGGTGGAAGAGATGCATAGGGCAATTATGGGGAAAATGTTTGGAACTACCATGCACCCTCTGAGGGCATCACTCTCCCCCAGTCTCCATGTGTTCACCAACCTGGAAGCCCTCAGAACCCTGACCTTTTGGGTTTTTATGAAGGCTTCATTACGCAGGTCAGGTACAGTTCACTAACTCCCTGGTCATTGACAGTTCATTCAATTGCCAGATCCTTTTTCCTCCCCAGAGCCCAGAGGGATGGAACTAAAATTATTTACCCTTTAATTACCTGGTTGGTTCTCTGGATTGCTTGCCCCCATCCATAGGGGTTTTCCCAAAGTCACCTCAGTAACATAACAAAAGAGTCCTTTACGTCTCTCAGCAGTTAAGTATTTCCAAGAGTTTTAGGGGTTTTTTGAAAGCTCCTAGAGGAGAGCAAAAATGTATTTCTTATTATAAATCACAGTATCAAGTAATTCCAAGTAATTCATGCTGATGATTAGTAATAGTGTATTACATCATCAAAGTCACTTGGTTTCTGGCTGACTTCAGCCAATGAGAAGAGCCTGCTGACGATTAGAGGCAAGAAAGAGAGTGAAGTTGGGCTGTTGAACCTCCAGGCTTCCCCCATGTAGTGCCATATCCGGCTGGCTGCATTCCTCCACAGAGGGTGATGGCTCCTATCAGATGGCCTTTAAAGGATTGTTCTTCCTCAAGGTTTTGGTGTCACTTCTCCTCTTACCCTTTCAGTTAAATGAGTATAAGAACGCCCACTGTTTCTTGCTTTGAGGTAGCGGATTGCCTGTGGTTTTCCTAGTACACTGCCTACACCTTTGTAAATCAACCCTTTATAAAAATATCCCGATGTTACACAAATTGAATAAGTCAGTTCCCTCTCTTTCTTTTTCTTTAATTCCCGCTGCCCAGACTGATATAGAAGCTGAAGAAGAAATGAGGCATTGAGACTGAACTTGCACTCAGAGTCAGACGTGGGACCTGAACCTAGGGTGTCTCTGATTCCACTGTATTATAGGAAAGAAGAATTCTAACACTCATTTCCAGGATATTTATTTAATGTTATATTGTGGGTATAGTTTACATAAGTGATTTGCATAAATAATATATAATTTACATAAAATAGTCAGGCTGATGGTTTTTGATAAATGCATATACCTTTGTAACTGAACACTTTAAAAGACATTCTCCAGTCAAGAATTCTCCAGGCATGAATACTGGAGTGGGTTGACATTCCCTTCTCCAGGGGATCTTCTCGAACCCAGTGATAGAACCCGGGTCTCCTGCATTGCAGGCAAATTCTTTACTGCCTGAGCCACCAGAGAAGCCCAAAAAGACGTAAAACATATATATTATTTCCCCAAGTCCCCTTCTCCAACTTAGTTCTTCAACCTGGAGGCTGTCAACTTTTGATTCTCTTTGCTCTTCTATAATTTCATATAAATTGATTCATACAGAATATATGTTTTGCATTGGGCTTCTTTCACTCAGTAGAGTGATTCTTAGACTTATCCATGTGTTGTGCTTATCTGTAATATGTTCCTTTTTATTGACAACCATTGCTACTTAATATGAATATACCATTATTTAAAAATTCATTTTCCATTTTTTGGGGGGAGAGGCACTTGGATTTGTTTCACATTTCTGTTATGTTGAATAAACTTATGTGAACATTCATATATAAATATTTTGATGGACATATCTATTTTTCTTAGACTACATTTTTGAATCATATAGTATATTCAGTTTAGTTCAGTCACTCAGTTGTGTCCGAATCTTTGCCACCCCATGAACTGCTGCACGCCGGGTTACCCTGTCCATCACCAACTCCCGGAGTCCAACCAAACCCATATCCATTGAGTCAGTGATGCCATCCAACCATCTCATCCTCTGTCATCCCCTTCTCCTCCTGCCTTCAATCTTTCCCAGCATGAGGGTCTTTCCAAATGAGTCAGCTCTTCGCATCAGGTGGCCAAAGTATTGGAGTTTCAGCTTTAGTATCAGTCCTTCCAATGAACATTCAGGACTGATCTCCTTTAGGAATGACTGGTTGGATCTCCTTGCAGTGCAAGGGACTCTCAAGAGTCTTCTCCAACACCACAGTTTAAAAGCATCAATTCTTTAGCACTCAGCTTTCTTTATAGTCCAACTCTCACATCCATACATGACCACTGGAAAAACCATAGCCTTGACTAGATGGACCTTTGTTGACAAAGTGATGTCTCTGCCTTTTAATATGTTGTCTAGGTTGGTCATAATTTTCCTTCCAAGGAGTAAGTGTCTTTTAATTTCATGGCTGCAGTCAGCATCTGCAGTGATTTTGGAGCCCAGAAAAATGAAGTCAGCCACTGTTTCCCCATCTATTTGCCATGAAGAGATGGGATCAGAGGCCATGATCTTAGTTTTCTGAATGTTGAGCTTTAAGCCAACTTTCTCACTCTCCTCTTTCACTTTCATCAAGAGGCCCTTTGGTTCTTCACTTTCTGCCATAAAGGTGGTGTCATCTGCATATCTGAGGTTACTGATATTTCTCCTGACAATCTTGATTCCAGCTTGTGCTTCCTCCAGCCTGGCGTTTCTCATGATGTACTCTGCATAAAATTTAAATAAGCAGGGTGACAATATACATCCTTGACGTACTCCTTTTCCTATTTGGAACCAGCCTGTTGTTCCATGTCCAGTTCTAACTGTTGCTTCCTGACCTGCAAACAGGTTTCTCAAGAGGCAGGTCAGGTGGTCAGGTATTCCAATCTCTTTCAGAATTTTCCACAGTTTATTGTCACCCACACAGTCAAGGGCTTTGGCATAGTCAATAAAGCAGAAATAGATGTTTTTCTGGAATTCTCTTGCGTTTTTGATGATCCGGTGGATGTTGGCAATTTGATCTCTGGTTCCTCTGTCTTTTCTAAAACCAGCTTGAACATCTGGAAGTTCACGATTCACGTATTGCTAAAGCCTGGCTTGGAGAATTTTGAGCATTACTTTACTAGCGTGTGAGATGAGTTCAATTGTGTGGTAGTTTGAGCATTCTTTGGGATTGCCTTTCTTAGGGATTGGAATGAAAACTGACCTTTTCCAGTCCTGTGGCCACTGCTGAGTTTTCCAAATTTGCTGGCATATTGAGTGCAGCACTTTCACAGCATCATCATGTATTTTAAAACTCTGTTATTAGGTTCACATACATTTAGAATGGTTATACCTTGGTGATGAATTGATCCTTTAACATTATGAAATATCCTTCATCACTTATTTATGTCCAGCTTGTGCTTACATTGTCTGATATTAAAATAGACACTTCAGTGTTCAATACTTTGTGTTTGCATAATGAATTTTTTGGCATTGTATTCCTTTTATTTTGTCCCTATACGTATGTGAAGATTTCTTTTAAGCATATTGTTGGGTCTTTTTCTTTTTTACCCATTCTGAGAATTTCTGCTTTTTAATTTCCATGTTTAGACCATTTATATTTAATATAATTATCAACATGATAAGATTTAAATCCACTATCTACCTAATTATTTTCTATTTGTTCCATTTGTTCTCTCTTCCTTCCCTCACCCTTTTCCCTCATTCTCCTTTTGGATTTTTCAGGTAATTTTAGTTTTTCATATTATCTCCACTCTTATTTACTTTGCATCTGATGTTTTTCCATATTGTAGAGACTGTGCTAGGTTTATATATATATATATATATCTTACTAAAGAGAAATGACAATTGAATGCAAGCATTGCTGGAATTTCCTTTTGCTATTAAAATTACTGGAATAACTGATAAAATCTCAAGTTTGTGGATTAGATATTATTAAAATATTCACTTTCTAATGCTCTAGTTCTATTATGTAAGAAAAATCCTTAATTTTGAGAAGTACACATTAGAATAAAATACTTATATATGCAGGGGTATCACATCTCTGTATTGCATACACAGAGTTGTTTTTGTGTGTGTAGATAGAGGGAAAGGGAGGAGAGTGGAAAGGAAGAAAACGAAGGTAATATAAATGCTATTTTAGTAATCCAGGTGAAAGTTGGCTGGTTATTATTTTTACAACTCTTAAATCTAAACTTTCTGAAAATAAAATTAAGGTAAAATATGTCAAACTATATATCTTTGACTTTTTGTAATCTACACCAAAGTAACAGTATGCCATTTCATATAACAAAACTTAACATCTATATACCTCATTTCTCTTTGTCTTTTATGTTATTGTAACATATTTCACTAGTGTGTGTGTATATTTGTGTGTGTGTGTATAATTTGAAAATACACTGGTTTTGTAAATAGTCAATTATCTCTGAAAAAATAAAACTGATTTGAGAAAGCTAATTATATTTACCATTTCCTTTGCCTTTCATTTCTTTGTATAAACTCAAGTTTCCATCTGTGATTTTAGTCCCTCAAACTGAAAGACTTTAACATTTGTTTTAGTGCAATTCTCCTAGCAAGAAATCCTCTTACCTTTTGAGTTTCAGACAAAAATCACTTTATGTTAGTTTTTTTTTTTAAGCACTTTTTATTGAAGTATGGTTTATATGTAGTAAAATTCACTATACTCATAGTATGCAATTTGAATCTGAGTAATTATATGTAAACACATTCACATTCAAGATGTAAGACAATTCCTTCATCTTAAATCTTCTTTGTGCTTTGTTTGCATTTGATAACTTCCCCTCATCCCAAGGAACTACTGATAAGTTTTCTGTTACTACATTTGTTCTTATAACATCTTATCAGTGGGACCATGTAATATATAGTGTCTGTGTTGTACTTCTTTGATACATTTTAATATTTTAAAATCCACTTATTTGTTGCATATAGTAATATTTTGTTACACTTTATTGCTGAGTAGTGTTGCGTCGTATGGATATACAATGATTTGCGAATTTAGGCAGGAGCTGATGAACATTTGGGTTACTGGCACTTTTTATCTATTATGAATAAAGTGCCGCTGTGATGACATATGTACACAAATCTAAGTGGATGTGCATTTTCATTTCTCTTGGGAAAACACATCAAAGTGGAAAATCTCAGTCATTTGATAAGTCCACGCAGATAGTCGTCACTCTGTAGGATTCTGATATGCACACATTTTGTTATCGTGTGTGGTGTACTGAAAGTTTGTGCCTGCACACTTGTCCTGAATTGATACGTTGAAACCTGGCCCCAGGACGATGCTATTTGGGTCAGAGCCTTTAGGAGGTAATTAAGTCTTGGAGCTTGAGTCCTCATGAGTGGCATTATACTCTTACAAGAGGAGACCAGAGGGCTAGCCAGCCTTCTTTCCATCATGTTAGGACTCAGCGAGAAGAGGGCTGTTTGTGAACCAGGAAGCCGGCGCACAGCAGGCTCTGAATCCCCCCTTTCCTTGACTGTGAACTTCCTAGCCCCCAGATCTGTGAGAAACAAATATTTGTTTTCAATCCTCCCACTCTATGGTCTTTTTCTTATAGCCAACTAAATTAACAAAGACACCATGTTTTAGTTAATTCATACCATTCCCCCAATAACATAGTTCTAGTTTCAGCTGCAATTTTATATTAATTGTGATAACTGCATGAAACACAAACTTCACTGGTACCTCTTTAATGTACTGATCATCATATAAATATCAGATGAGCCTTAGTAGTGATCAGTTGCACCATTTCTTTCAACAATCTATGCATCTGTACACACCCAGACAGCAAGTTTGCCTTTGTGTTGTCTCCTGTCTCTCTGTGATAGTCATGATGTATTTTACAGAAACGGATAATTGAAAGCAAGAAATGACCAGTGAAGATGAAAGGGCAGCCAAGAAATAAAAAGCTGTAAAGCTGAAAGTGAAATTCAAATGAAATATAACTGACATGATAGGAGAAGCAGCTGCTGTGGATACGTCACACTGTTCCTGCCATTCAAGAGATTTGAGATCTGTAGTCACCAGAACTTGGTGAGAGCAAACTTACTGACATAAATGAGATAGTGCTGCGATGAAATGGGCGAGAGTGTCCCAGAGGAAGTGACTGATGCAAAAAGCCTTCATGTGACACTGAAACTGCAAAGGATAAAATGTTGGAAGTTGATCCTAACTAAAAAAGAAGTATGACAGCTTGCCAAGGCACAGGGAGGGAAAAAAAAATGTTCATTCCACAGTGTGAGTTGTGAAATAAGAAGCAAGCACTGTTCAAATTACCCTTGAATTTTTTTAACAAGTAATTTTTTTATCTTGTTTTCAGTATTTTAGTCTACAAAATATTAGCCTTATAAGATTTTTAAATCTCTCTAAACATATATAACTGAAAGTGAGTTTGTGATAGTTCACAGAATCTTAGAAAGTCACAACTATGATCCATCTTTGATTAGTAAGATTTTTTGCACCATTCCAATTTCATGGTCATGTTTATAGTCGTACATACTACGCAAAGCAAAGTCAGATATATTAACTTTATAAGATACTATCATACTGATTTCCCAATTGACTACAATTTTGCATTTCTGCCAGCTATGTCTAAGCTTTCCAGGTCCTCACATACTGACTAACTCATCATATTGTCAGTCTTCCTAATTTTAGGATTGTAGTGGACACGTGTGGATAATGAAGACACATTGTAGTTTGAACTTGCATTTCTATGATGGCTAATGATGCTGCCATTGTTCATAAACAATGGCCATTGGCTATTTAAATGGAGAAGTCTTAAAATCTCTTACCAATTTAATTATCACCTTTTAAATCTTTTTGTTATTGAGCTATAAGTGTTCCTTATATTCTGGATACAAGACCTTTGTTAAATATGTAATTATCAAAAAACTTATCCAAATTGTTTTGCCTTTTGGTTTTTTAACTATATTCTTCTAAATAACAAATCATTTACATCTTGGTAGAAATGTACTCTTAAATCAATATTTTCTTTTATAGTTTTTGCTATACAAAAAAAAAATCTTTGCCTGACTCAATGTCAATAAAGAGTCTCTCGTTTGTTTTCATCTAGAAGTTTAATACTTTTACCAGTTACATATAGATCTATAGTAATTTTTGAGTTATTTTTTGTATATATTGTGATGATAGATTGAAGTAAATTTTTTTCATACAAATGTCAAGTTTTCCAGCACTCCTTTTTGAAGAAGACTCTTTCCCCATTGAGCTACTTTGTCACCTTTTTCAAAAGTCAGTTGGCCATAGAGGTGACATCACCAAAACAACATTGTAGGAGATTCTAGGTGCCATCCTCACACAAGGATCAATTATGTGACATGATGGAAATGTAAGCTAACATTTCGGTGGTAATCATTTTGCAATACATAAAATCAACAAGTTTACACCTTATGAAATCAACAAGTTTACACCTTAAACTTACACAATGTTATATCCCAATTGTGTCTCAATTTTTAATACTTTAGATCAGAGAAGTTTGTGTCTATTTTTGGAGTTACTATTTGATTCCATTGGTCTATTTGTCTATTCTTGGGCTAATACCAATTATCTTGCTTACTGTAAGTTTATGACTAATCTTGAATAGAAGGTAGTGTAAATAGTCTACTTTTCTTCTTTTACAAGATTGTTTTGGCTATTATAATTTCATTGCATTTTGTATGAATTTTAGAATCAGGTTTTAAATTTCAGAAATTCTTCATGGAATTTTGTTAGAAACTGCACTGACATATTAATAATGCTGTGTGTGTCTTCAGTGCATTAACATTGTATATCTCATCAATATTTTAAGTCTTCAAAAAATGTCTCCAGTCTTTTGTAGTTTTTTTGTATAGTAGTCTTACATAAAATCTAATCCTACACTGTTTATGACTTCAGATGCTATTGTAAATGGCATTTTAAATTTAATTTGTCCATTGTTTATCATCAGTTTATATAAATGGAACTGATATTTTGTTTCCATTGTAGTCTGTATTAGTCATTAATTTATTTATTAGTTCTAATAGATACTTGAAATCTCTGTATTCTAAGAACATTATAAAGAACATTTTACATCTTCTTGTCCATCTTTATACTTTTTCTCTATTTTCCTTGTATTATTGCCCTGGGTAGGACTTCTAGGACAATACTGAATAGCAGGATTGGGGTAGCCAATCTTATCTTACTCCTGACATATTAGAGGGAAATCATTACTCTTTTAATATTATGTATGCTGTTCCCAGTAGAATTTTCATAGGTGTCCTTATCTGACTGAAAAAGTTCTCCCTCCTCCCTCACCCAAAATTGTTGTTGCTACTTTGCTATAAGATTTTTTTTTCTCACAAATGTGCATTAAATTTTGCCAATGCTTTTTCTGCATTTATTGATTTAATCCTATTTTTTTTCCTTTATCCTGTTAATGTGGTGAATTAAATTGATGTTCAAATGTTAAAGGAAAGGATAAACTATTCAGAGATAAACCCAACTTTGTCTTATAGTATCATATGTTTCTTTTTGTATATTGTTGGATTGAATTTGCTAATATTTTGTGAGTTGTGTCTGCCATTATTAGTTTGGAGTTTTATTTACTTGCTATGTCCTTGTCTGGTTTTCCTATCAAGGTTATGGTAACCTCATAAAATCAGTTAGAATGAGTTCCCTTCTCCACTGTTTTCTGTTTGTTTAAGACTGATAATATTTCTTCTAACAGTGTTATCTCGAATTCAACAGGGAAGCCATCTGCACATGAAGATTTCTTCATGGCAAGACTATTAATTTAAAAATTAACTAAAAGTTCAATGTCTTACCAAATGTAGAATTATTTATCTATTTTTTTGCATCTGATAATTTGCATTTTCAATGAATGCATCCTTATATGAGTTGTCAAATTTTTAGGGAGGGGGTTGTTCACATTTAGTGTTTCTGTATCAATGCCACCTCCTCCTTTCCTGATGCTATGTTTTTCTCTTTTTTTCCTTAGTCTAGTAATGTGCTTATTAAGGTTGTTTATTTGTTTTTTTCTTTTGGGGATAATGATTTTTCTCTATTTGTCTGTTTCTATTTTCTTTCTTGTTCTTTTAACCTCATGGTTTGCTTTTGTTCTGAGTTAAACTTTAATAGTTAGTTCATTTTTACCAGTTTTTTAAATAGTTAACATTTGAATAACTCTTTTCTGTCTTCCTTCTCTAATATACACAACTGAAGCTATAGTTTACCCTCTAAACACTGCTATAGTGGTATCCCATATATCCTCTTCCTTCAGTTCTAAATATTTTCTTATTTTACTAGCTCTTATTGTTACCATAAGTGTTGTTGTATTTCCCAGTGTTTTGAGATTTTCCATATCTCTGTTCTGTCGCCTAATTTAATTCTGACAGAGTATATACTATGATTTCAATCTTTGACATGTATTAAGACTAGTTCTGTGGTTCAAAATGAAGTCTGTTGTTTTGGATGCTCTATGTTCCTTTGTAGAACACCTTTTAGGCATTGTTTGTGTGTGTGTGTGCACATTCAGTTTCAGTCAGTTCAGTCACTCAGTCGTGTCCAACTCTTTGCAACCCCGTGGACTGCAGCATGCCAGGCCTCCCTGTCCATCACCAACTCCTGGAGTTTACTCAAACTCATGTCCTTTGAGTTAGTGATGCCATCCAACCATCTCATCCTCTGTCATCCCCTTCTCCTCCCACCTTCAATCTTTCCCAGCATCAGGGTCTTTTCCAATGAGTCAGTTCGCATGAGTTGGTCAAAGTATTGGAGTTTCAGCTTCAGCATCAGTCCTTCCAATGAATATTCAGAACTGATTTCCTTTAGGATGGACTGGTTGGATCTCCTAGCTGTCTGAGGGGCTCTCAAGAGTCTTCTTCAACATCACAGTTCAAAAGCATCAGTTCTTCAGCGCTCAGCTTCCTTTATAGTCCAACTCTCACATCCACACATGACTAATGGAAAAACCATAACTTTGACTAGATGGGCCTTTGTTGGCAAAGTGATGTCTCTGCTTTTTAATATGCTGTCTAGGTTGGTCATAACGTTTCTTCCAAGGAGTGAGCATCTTTTAATTTCATGGCTGCAGTCACCATCTGCAGTGATTTTGGAGTCCCCCAAAATAATGTCTGTCACTGTTTCCACTGTTACCCCGTCTATTTGCCATGAAGTGATGGGACCAGATTTTTGTGCATAGGGGTCTACAAATATCAACTAGGTTCTTAGTTATAGTCACATCTTCCTTAACCTTACTGAATTTCTATCTCTTTTCCTATCATTCAGTGAGCATGCAGTGAAAGTCTTCTTGATAAACTGCTCTTTATCATTATAAAATATTATTTTTGTCTTTCCTAATAAGACTTTCCTCTTGAGGTCTACTTCATTTGATATTAACATAGGTATCCCTGCTTTCTTTTGCTTACTATTTCCATTGATTTCTTTGAACTCTGTGTTTTTATAAATAAACAATCTCATTAAAACAGCATATAGTTGAGTCTTTCATTGTTTTTTCATCTGAGAATCTGTCTTCTTGTTGAACTTCAAGTTTTTTATGTAATATAGTTATTGATATGCTTTGGTTTATGTCTATCATTATACAAGTTTTAAATTATTTCTGCCCCTTTTCCTAATTTCATCCTTTTTCTGACTTTTTTTTTGAATTAACCATTTATTTGTACTAATCTTTCATTCTCTTCTATTAAGTTTTACCTGTTTTACTTCCAGCTCTCATGCTAAGTATTTTAATATTCATCATCAATGTCTAAAGTGTATCTTGATGTGAACTTACCACTTCACATGTAATTGTGAGACCTTTCCAATAGTAAATATATACTTTAGTTTCCTACCATCTTCATCTTTGTTTCAGTTGTTTTTATTTTCCTTCACTTTTTATCATTCTCAATACATAGCTATTATTTTGCTTTGAACAGTTATCCTTTAAAGAAAATTTTATAGAAAAAAAAAGTATTTTGTACTTACAAAACTATTTACCAGTTTCTTTCTCTTCATTCATTTTTGTGAACTCAATGTAGTATCAGACACCAGATTCTCCTAGCTCAACTTACTTTAATATTTCCTTTATCTCTAGTTTGCTGGTGTCAAATTCAGCTCCTATACTGAAAATATCTTTATTTTGCCTATATTTTAAATGATATTTTTCTCTGGACATAGAATTCAAAAGTGACTTTTTATTTTTAGTAATTTAAAGTTATCTTGGCTTCTTCACTGCATTGTTCCGATGAAACTCAACACCCATTCTTATCAGTGATCCTGTGTATGTTTTTATCTTTCTCCAACTGAGGGCTTATAAGGTTTTCTTTTTCTTTGATTTTCAGCAATTTAAGCTCTAATGTGTTTAGATTTGTCTTTTTTTTTTTTTTTTTTACTTAGATGGTTCAGAATTTGATATGCTTCCTAAAACTGCAAGTTATTTGTCAAATTTGAAGACTTTTCTTTTTCAGATCTCTCCTCACTTCCATTTTAGACTTTGACTATGTATAGCTGTTCAGGTTATATTCGTTTTTTTCTCACCCATTAAACATATTTACATGGCTACTCTAAATCACTACTCTGCTCATATCCGCCAGAGTATCATCTCTGTTTCTACTGTTTTCTCTGGGTGTGTGTTACAAATGTTTTAATTCAACCATGTGTATGAGAATCTGGATTTCATTTTCAAGAGCTTTCAGATCTGTTCTGTCAATCACTTAATTGCTGTTAGATTAGCTTTATTACACTAAAGCTAGTTTTAGGTTTTGTTAGCAATGTCCTGGAGTAACTCTTACTGTAAGATTACATCTGCTCTATTGATAAGGAAAAGCTTTTCTTGGATTTTAATTGAACAACGCATTAGATCCAGGTTCAATCCTTGGGTCAGGAAGACCCCCTGGAGAAGGGAATGGCTACCCACTCCAGCATTCTTTCCTGTAGAATCCCATGGACAGAGGAGCCTGGTGGGCTACAATCTGTTGGGTCACAAAGGGTTGGACACAACTGAATGACTAATATTTTCATTGGGTTTTCAGTGATCTCTCTTTCTATGACTGATGACAACTCTAAGCATTCCCAGTACTGTTTGATGTCCATAAATTAAGCTTTTCCCTGCCAGCCTGCACAGAGTCTCAACTTGCAAATATAAAGTTAATATTCAGTCAAAGACTCAAGGAAAACATTCTGTACATATCTGTGGCTTTTTTTCCTCCTACCCCACATTTTTACTTATTTAGCAAACCCACACTCTGATCTCTGTACTTCTGACCAATGAAAACAATTGTTCTCTTTTTGGCCAATACTCTCATATAAGAAAATTTGGAAAATGCCTCTATACTGATAGAAACTTAGGTAGAAATTAATCTAAAATCAATTATTTCCATTCTTTATGTTGTCTGAGGCCTACAAATAACATAATTTATACTTTATTAATTTTATCCATTGGTACAGTTTTTTGTGGTTGGAGCTTGTGTAGGCGGGCTACCCATAATTCCTGTGTTCACCAGAATTGTAAATCCATTTTAATTTTATTTATTTCCCATTAAATTTTGTTCAGCACCCCTAAAGTAGTAGTTTTCATTTAAGGAGTCTCCCTTTGTCTATAGAAGAAATGGATATTTTTGGCCATCATGGATAAATTTTCTCATAAGCTTCAGTGACAGCAGGTTTTGAATATTTGTATGACAAGAAAGTGATGATTAGAAATATCTAATGACAAGATCATTAGACTTGGCAAGATGAGACTTCTTGTATTGCTAAACGATTTGTCAAGGTTCACAGGACACGTTGAGTAGGTGAGAAACAGACCTAAGATTAAATGTTGGACTTTCATAGCTCACTCTTGGACTCTTAATCTTCTGGGCTGGATTTAAAGCTGAGGAATAATGGGAACTAGCATGAGGTGAAGTCATTAAAGAATGCCAGTGTTGAGGATTTAATTTGAATATATCTCATTTCACACATTTTTTTCTTCTCTCTGAGATGGTTAAAAGAATTAGTTACACTTCAACTCTCTAATCACCAATGAAGAAAAACTACTGAAGTTTTCCTAGACTTTTTGTTGCCCAACAGTCTGTATCTATAGAACACTTTTTTGTTATTGATTTTGCTATTAAATGTACATATCAACATACAGATTGACCAAGATATTTGCAAATGCAGAATCATTCTTTTATTATCAGTGAGTACAGTGGTAAAAGCAACAAGTTTATTAAGGGGTTTTCATTCCTTTTTGATTCATCTATTTAATAGTTTTGGAAAAATAACACTAATAAGTTAATTATCAATTAAAATCAGAGTATTTCTTCTAACAACAAAACATTATCTGATATGACATACTATAATTGTAGAATGTTTTCTTTTTCCCTTGAGAAGTTCTGATTTACATAATGTTTCAACTATCATACTTTTTTTTTTTCTTTTAGTTAGAAAATTCCCATGCTGCAGTTCTGAATGTGTAACATTAAAAGGCTTTCTTTCTCTTTTTTAAGTTGCTAACTGTGAAGATAGAAGAAACAGACTGACACTACACACTTCAATGTTTTGCTTAGAAATGGAGCGATGGCTTGTGCACAATGCAGTTCATTCATGTTGGCGAAGGACTGAACTCCCCAGGGATCCAAAGTGGCAACATTTCCCTTTGTACAAGTTTTCACAAACCCTGGACCTGTATTAAAGAGAAGTTTTTGACATGGATACCCTTGAAAAATTCCCATGCCTATTAGCAGCCCAGTTCTAGTTAGTTCTAATTATCTTGTTTAACAATTTGAGGAGTTTTTTTTTTTCCTAATGAGAAAATGCCAAACTAGAAGGGATGCTGGAGGACATGGCCATTTGGTTGGCAGAAACCATTTTTGGAATGCTCTGGGTGCCTAAAACTAGACTTAACACTTTCAAGGGTTGAAATGAATCCTATAGCCTACTAGGGGGATGTTTAAACCCACCTTGCATGTAATGATGATAGAGTTTTCCAAACAGTTTAGCTGAAAATTACTGCACTGAAAACAGACATTTAAATACTGGTAACTTATTTGACATAGTTAAAGCCTATTAGCAGTTACAAATACTGTAAAGACTTATCCAGAAGAGAAAAAGAATGTTGTGTGTTCTTGAAAGGCTCAGAATATTTGTGCTCTTAAGAGGTACCTAACATGGACCCCAAATTAATCCCAAGCCAGGAATCAAACTTGAGTCTCCTGCATTGCAGGCAGATTCTTTACCATCTGAGCCACCAGGGAAGGCTGATAAATTGTTTGTGTGTGTGTGTTAGTTGCTCAGTCGTGTCTGCCTCTTTGTGAGCTCATGGACAGTAGCCAACCAGGTTCCTCTGTTCATGGGATTCTGTAAGAATAGTGGAGTGGGTTGCCATTCCCTTCTCCAGGGGATCTTCCTGACCCAGGGATCAAACCTGGGTCTCCTGCATTGCAGGCAGATTCTGAGCCAATTCTGATTTTCACAAAAAGCTACCTGCTTGAGTTATGGTGTCTTCATTCTATATACTGAAACAAAGAGCTTCTTGTAGATTTTTGGTAATTTAACTTTTGTATTAATTCAGGTTCACAATGGTAGAGGGAGGTTACAGGTCCAAATATTTTGAGATAGTGTGTCAAATATGTGTATTCCTGCCAACAAAGGTCCATCTAGTCAAGACTATGGTTTTTCCATATGGATGTGAGAGTTGGACTATAAAGAAAGCTGAGTGCCAAAGAACTGATGCTTTTGAACTGTGGTGTTGGAGAAGACTCTTGAGAGTCCCTTGGACAGCAAGGAGATCCAACCAGTCCTTCTGAAAGGAGATCAGTCCTGAATGTTCATTGGAAGGACTGATGCTGAAGCTGAAACTCCAATACTTTGGCCACCTCATGCGAAGAACTGACTCATTAGTAAAGACCCTGATGCTGGGAAAGATTGAAGGTGGGCGGAGAAGGGAATGACAGAGGATGGGATGGTTGGATGGCATCACTGAATCAAAGGAAATGAGTTTGAGTAAGTTCTGGGAGTTGGTGATGGACAGGGAGGCCTGGCGTGCTGCAGTCCATGGGGTCGCAAAGAATTGGACATGACTGACTGAACTGAACTGATTAATAAATTTGGAAACTTTCAGAGTATGAATTTAGAATTTCAACAGTTATTGACAAGTTATGTAAGTTGTAGGAAAACTGCATTCTGTATAAAATGAAGAATGTGGAAAATAGCAGAATCAAATAAGAAAATTGTGAGATTAGCATTATACCTTTGATAATATGAGTAGATTCATAACCAAAACTGAGAATATATTCCAAAAGGGTTTAATTTGCAAAGATATAACGCATTTCTGCTGCTAAATTATGACCATATACTCTTTGAAATTGCTTTGAGTTCTTGAACCAAAGGGAAAAAATACAACACTTAACTTTAAAAGAGATGTGAAGGCATATAGTGAGGCATGGGTGATAAATTGAAATCTCTGTCCCTTTTTATTCATTCTTCTTCATTTTCTGTGGGTAGACATGGTATGCTAACAAAACTGGCCCAGTAGGCACATATAATCACAAGAGGTTACTCTTATAGAAGCAGTTCAGATTAACTTATAAAGCAAAGGGCATTGTTACCACTAGAAAAATGAAATCAGATTTACTTACTTAAATGAAGTTTCTGAAGCTCTGTGTTTATATCATCACTAAATAGGTAAAGGTCAGTTTAGTATACAATGAGAGAATGACAAAATTTAGAGGGAATAAATTGTATAAATCTTACCAAGTCATAGAAGTAGAATTTTTTTTTAAAGGATAACATTGAAAATGTAGCTGATTTATTTGGTATTTTTTACTTAAAATACATTGTGGTCTAAACATACTCAGGCATTTATTTCTTATATAGGCAGAATATTTTACCTATTTGCCCCATTTGTCCCCATGTCCCACTATTTGCTAGGTACAATTTTATGTATCTGATGGCTTATGCTATAAAGACATCTTTAAAAATGTTAATTTTAATGCCCTTTTTGAGATATATTTTGCATGCCATACAATTTTCTAATTTATATTGTACAAGCTGATGCTCTATAGTATATTCATAATTGGGTGAAAACCATCAGAATCAATTTTAGAACATTTCAATAACCCCAGAAGAAACTCTGTCATTTCTAAGGTATCATATCTAAGATAGTGTCATATCTGAGAAATAATTACCTAACGAAAGTCATGCAGATTTGCTCCTACTTTTTTTTTTTAAGTTTAATAATTTTCCTCTTATTTCCATGTACCCTTTAGCAGATCACCTCCTGAGTCTCTCTAACCCACCCAGCCCTAGGCAAATACTAATCTACGATCTATCTCTATAGAATTGCCTATTTGGCACAGTTCATTTAAGTAGAATCATATACTTCTAATTCTCTTGTGACAGGATTCTTTTCATGTGGCCTAATGTTTTCAAAGTCCATCCATGTTGTGGAATGTATCAGAATTTCTTTTGTTTTTATAAGCAGAATAATATTCTGTTAAATGTATAATAGAAACATTAAAGTACATTTTGTTTATCCATTCACCATTGATGGAAAACCCAAGACAGATGGGTCATGGTGGAGAGTTCTGACAAAATATGGTCCACTGGAGAAGGGAATGGCAAATCACTTCAGTATTCTTGCCTTGAGATCCCCATGAACAGTATGAAAAGGCAAAAAAGAGGACACTGAAAGAGGAACTCCCCAGGTCGGTAGGTGCCCAATATGCTACTGGAGATGAGTGGAGAAGTAACTCCAGAAATAATGAAGAGACAGAGCTGAAGCAAAAACAACACCCAGCTGTGGATGTGACTGGTGATGGAAGTAAAGTCTGATGCTGTGAAGAGCAATATTGCAAAGGAACTGGAATGTTAGGTCCATGAATCAAGGTAAATTGGAAGTGGTCAAGTGTGAGATGGCAAGAGTGAACATCAAAATTTTAGGAATCAGCAAAATAAAATGGACTGGAATGGGTGAATTTAACTCAGTTGACCATTATATCTACTACTGTGGGCAAAATCCTTTAGAAGAAATAGAGTAGCCATCATAGTCAACAAAAGAGTCTGAAATGCAGTACTTGGATGCAATCTCAAAAACAACAGAATGATCTCTGTTCATTTCCAAGGCAAACCATTGAGTATCACAGTAATCCAATTCTATACCCCAATCAGTAATGCTGAAGAAGCTGACATTGAATGGTTCTGTGAAGACCTACAAGATCTTCTAGAACTAACACCCAAAAAAGATGTCCTTTTCATTATAAGGGACTGGAATGCAAAAGAAGGAAGTCAAGAAACACCAGGAGTAACAGGCAAATTTGGCCTTGGAATACAGAATGAAGAAGGGCAAAGATTAGTTTTGCCAAGAAAATGCACTGGTCATAGCAAATAGCCTCTTCCAGCAACACAAGAGAAGGCTTTACACGTGAACATCACCAGCTGGTCAATACCGAAATCAGACTGATTATATTCTTTGCAGCCAAAGATGGAGACGTTCTATACAGCCACCAAAAACAAGACCGGGAGCTGACTGTGTCACAGACCATGGAACCTTTATTGCCAAATTTAGACTTACATTAAAGAAAGTAGGGAAAACCACTGGACTATTCAGGTATGACCTAAATCAAATCCCTATGACTATACAGTGGAAGTGAGAAATAGATTCAAGGGATTAGATCTGATAGAGTGCCTAAAGAACTATGGATGGAGGTATGTGACATTGTACAGGAGGCAGGGATCAAGACCGTCCCAAAGGAAAAGAAATGTAAAAAGGCAAAATGGTTATCTGAGGAGGTCTTACAAATAGCTGTGAATAGAAGAGAAGCAAAGGAGAAAAGGAAAGATATTCCCATTTGAATGCAGAGTTCCAAAGAATAGTAAGGAGAGATAAGAAAGCCTTCCTCAGTGATCTATGCAGAGAAAAGGAGGAAAACAATAGAACTGGAAAAACTAGAAATCTCTTTAAGAAAATTAGAGATACCAAGGGAGCACTTCATGCAAAGATGGGCACAATAAAGGACAGAAATGGTATGGACCTAACAGAAGCAGAAGATATTATGAAGAGGTGGCAAGAATATACAGAAGAACTATACAAAAAAGATCATCATGACCCCGATAATCACGATGGTGTGATCACCAACCTAGAGCAAGACATTCTGAACTGCAAAGTCAAGTGGGCTTTAGGAAGCATCACTATGAACAAATCTAGTGAAGGTGATGGAATTCCAGTTGAGCTATTTCAAATCCTAAAAGGTGATGCTGTGAAAGTGCTGCACTCAATATGCCAGCAAATTTGGAAAACTCAGCAGTGGTCACAGGATTGGAAAAGGTCAGTTTTCATTCCAATCCCAGAGAAAGGCAATGCCAAAGAATGCTCAAACTACTGCACAATTGTACTCATCTCACATGCTAGTAAAATAATGCTCAAAATTCTCCAAGCCAGGCTTCAATAGCACATGAACCATGAAGTTTCAGGTGTTCAAGCTGGATTTATAAAAGGCAGAAGAACCAGAGATCAAATTGCCAACAACACTGGATCATCAAAAACAAGAGAGCTCCAAAAAAACATCTATTTCTGCTTTATTGACTATGCCAAAGCCTTTGACTATCTGGACAACAGCAAACTCTGGAAAATTCTGAAAGAGATGGGACTACTAGACCACCTGACCTGCCTCTTGAGAAATCTGTATGCAAGTCAGGAAGAAACAGTTAGAATGGACATGGAACAGACTGGTTCCAAATAGGAAAAGGAGTACGTCAAGACTGTATATTGTCACCCTGCTTATTTAAGTTATATACAGAGTACATCATGAGAAATGCTAGGCTGGATAAAGCACAAGCTGGAATCAAGATTGTGGGGAGAAATATCAATAACCTCAGATAGGCAGATGACACCACCCTTATGGCAGAAAGTGAAGAAGAACTAAAGAGACTCTTGATGAAAATGAAAGAGGAGTGAAAAAGTTGGTTTAAGATTCAACATTCAGAACACTAAGATCATGGCCTCTGGTCCCATCACTTCATGGCAAATAGATGGGGAAACAGTGGAGACGGTGGATGACTGTATTTTGGGCAGCTCCAAAATCACTGCAGATGGTGACTGCAGCAATGAAATTAAGACACTTGCTCCTTGGGGAAAAAGCTATGACCAACCTAGACAGCATATTAAAAAGCAGAGACATTACTATGCCAACAAAGGTCTGTCTAGTCAAAGCTATGGTTTTTCCAGTAGTCATGTATGGATGTGAGAGTTGGACTATAAAGAAAGCTGAGCCCCGAAGAATTGACGCTTTTGAACTTGATGTTGGAGAAGACTCTTGAGAGTCCCTTGGACTGCAAGGAGATCCAACCAGTCCATCCTAAAGGAGATCAGTCCTGGGTGTTCATTGGAAGGACTGATGCTGAAGCTGAAACTCCAATGCTTTGGCCACATGATATGAAGAACTGACTCATTGGAAAAGACCCTAATGCTGGGAAAGATTGAAGGAAAGAGGAGAAGGGAATGACAGAGGATGAGATGGTTGGATGGCATCACAGACTCAATGGACAAGTTTTTGAGTAAACTCCGTAGTTGGCAATGGACAGGGAGGCCTGGCGTGCTGCAGTCCATGGGGTCGCAATAGTCTGACACTACTGAGTGACTGAACTGAACTGAACTGAACTGATTGATGGGATTTTATGTTCTTTTCCACTTTTTGACTGTTAGGAATGTTTTTATTGGACATCTGTCATCATTTTGTGGGGTACATACAGGCTTCCCAGGTGGCACTGCTGTTAAAGAACCTGCCTGCCATGCAGGAGATGCAAGAGACACAGCTTCCATCTCTGGGTCAGGAAGATAACCTGGAGATGGAAATGGCAACCCACTCCAATATTCTTGCTTGGAGAATCTCATGGGCAGAGAAGCCTGGTGGGCTACAGTCCACAGGGTCACAAAGAGACATGGCTGAAGCGACTTAGCACACATGCATACCTAGAAGTGGAGTTGCTGGGTCATGTAGGAACTCTATGTTTAACATTTTGAGAAACTGGTTTATTGTTTTCCAAATAACTGAACAATCTCAACAAAAATGTTTCAGGGTTTCAGTCTCTCCACATCCTCACCAACATGTTGTTTTCGGGATTATAGTCATCCTAGTAAATGGGAAGTGCTATTTCATTGTGATGTTGAATTTAATTTCCTGAAGAACTATGCAACTGCCATGTGTACACCTTTTTCCTTGGAGAAATGTCTATTCAGATTCTCTGCCCATTTTTATTTGAGTTCTGTCTCTTTTTATGTTTGTACCAGGTTTTTAAAAAATACATCATCTTCATACCTTTCCCTCATCAGTTATGATTTGCAGATAATTTCTTCTACTCTGTGTCTTATCTATTCACTTTCTTCATTGTGTCCTTTGTTGCCCAATTTAAAATGTTGATGAAACCAATTTATCTATTTTTCCTTTTGTTACTTGAGCTTTTCGTTATCTAAGAAATTATTTACTAATTCCAAGGACATGAAGAATTATGTTTATATTTTATTGTAAAATTTCATAATTTTAGCTGTTACATATAAGTCTCTGATTCATTTTAAGTTATTCTTTGTGTATGGTGTGTGAAAGGGGTCCATTTTCACTCCTTTACATGTAGATATCAAGTTATCCCAGCACTGTTTATTGAAAAGACAAACTACTCCCTTTGAATTGTCTTGGCACCCTTGTCAAAAATCAGCTGACCCTAAATATGAGACACTTTAGGGGCTCTCAATTATATTCTGAAACTCTGGGAATTGGTGATGGACGTGGAACCCTGGCATGCTGCAGTCGATGAGGTCACAAAGAGTCAGACACAACTGAGCGACTGAACTGAATTATATTGTGTATACCTGTTTGTCTCTTCTCATGCCAGTACACACTATAAGTACTATAATAAGTTACATTAGCTTTGTAGTAAGTTTTGAAATATGGAAATGTGTGCAATTCAACTTTGTTTTTCTTCCCTAAGATTATTTTGACTATTCTGGGTCCCTTGTATTTCCACATGAATTTTAGAATCAGTTTTTCATTTTATTTTTTTTAAATGCAGCTGCACTTTAGATATGGATTAGTATGAATTGTAAATTAATATAGGAATTGACTGAGCGACTAAGCACACACATGCACACTGCAATATCTTAGCAATATTAAGTCTTCACATCAGTGATCATGGGGCATCTTTTCATTTTTTCAGATCTCCTTTAATTTATTAAACAGTGTATTGTAGTTTTTGGAGCATAAGTTTATACTTTTTTTGGTTAAATTTATTCCTAAATATTTTATTTCTTTAATGCCACTATAAATGGAATTGCATTCCAAATTTATTTTTGAATTTTCATTGTACTGTATAGAAATATAGTAGATTTTTATATATTGATGTTTTATCCTATAACTTTGCTAAACATGTTTATTTCATAGATTTGTATGTGTGCATGTGTGTGTATGTGTGTGTAAATTCCTTAGAATTGTCTATATATAAGATCAAGCTGGGTCTTCCCTGGTGGCTCAGAGGTTAAAAAAAAGATCAAGCTATCCACAAAAAGAGATAGTCTTACTTCCTTTTTTCCTGTCTGGCTGAATTTATTCTTGTCTAATTGCTCTTCTTGGAACCTCTAACAAGCAAGAAATATAGGTAATAAAATATTACCTATATTCAGTTCAGCTCAGTCGCTCAGTTGTGTCCGACTCTTTGCAAACCCATGAATCACAGCATGCCAGGCCTTCCTGACCATCACCAACTCCCGGAGGTTACTCAAACTCATGTCCAGCGAGTCGGTGATGCCATCCAACCATCTCATCTTCTGTTGTCCCCTTCTCCTCCTGCCCCCAATCCCTCCCAGCATCAGGGTCTTTTCCAATGAGTCAACTCTTCCCATGATGTGGCCAAAGTATTGGATTTTCAGCTTCAACATCAGTCCTTCCAATGAACACCCAGGGCTGATCTCCTTTAGGATGGACTGGTTGGATCTCCTTGCAGTCCAAGGGACTCTCAACAGTCTTCTCCAACACCACAGTTCAAAAGCAGCAATTCTTTGATGCTCAGCTTTCTTCACAGTCCAACTCTCACATCCATAGATGACCACTGGAAAAACCATAACCTTGACCAGACAGACCTTTGTTGGCAAAGCAATGTCTCTGCTTTTTAATATGCTGTCTAGGTTGGTCATAACTTTCCTTCCATGGAGTAAGTGTCTTTTAATTTCATGGCTGCAATCACCATCTGCAGTGACCTTGGAGCCCAAAAAAATAAAGCCTGACACTGTTTCCACTGTTTCCAATTACCTATATTAGTTAGTCTTAGTCTAAATGGGGATACATTCAGTCTTTCACAATTAGTATTAGGTAAACCGTGGTTTTTTTCCTCAGTGCTATTTTATCATTTCTCCTTCAATTGGTATTGACAAATAGTGTACATCTCATAGGTGTTCCACTCCTGCTCTACCCTTTAACCACCCTAAAAACCAAGCCAATCTTCTTTCTCTATACTCTCAAACCATTTTTGGCTGGTCGTGGTAAATATTCCTTGCTCTCCTTAGCAAGCCTCATTATGTGAGTAACAATGTATACCTTCATGGTATATATGTGGAAACATCAGTCTTAACATCCATACCAATTTATAAGTCAAGATCCATACTGCTTCTTTAGGAAGGCCACACACCAGGTATTGAAGTCTCTATTACTGTTTAATTGTGTATTTCTTCCTTCAGTTTTATTAATTTTTATTAATCTATTTATAAGCTCTGCTGTTAGATGCATATGCACTTGTATTTATATTTTCATAATGGATTGACCCTTTCATCATTTTAAAATATACTTATCATTGTTAACATTTTTGCTTTATCTATCTTTTCAACTTTCCTATAAATCTTAAACTATTCTAAATATGTTTATTTTACTAATTTATGTCCAAAAATTCTTATTTTATACATAAAACTAACTGCAAAAGAGTGAAGAAAATTGTTATAAAATTAATAGATGTCACAGAATACATTTGCTTTCTCCACATTGTAGTACACATTTACTGCTAACTTTAGCCAGACAAGGAGATTTTCCTGGGTTTCCTTCAATTTTCATCTTCAGGGAGGAAGACTAACTCCTTTCTACCTAAAGAAATAATAACTGTTAAAAGTCTGTAAAAGCTACCAGAGTAAGATCATTTTGCAAGATCCTAAAACAAATAGCTCATTTTATAAGTTAGTCTTTAGTAGAAACAGACACAACTGAATAAAAAATTCTAGTGCCATAATTATTAAATATGTATTTATTCAACAAACACCAAGAATACCCAGCTTTGTGTAAGATGAAAAGGAGGTTAGGGCACTGTTCCTACCTTTGAAGAAAAATCATTTGCTCACAAAATAGAAAGGCTGTTTGCTGATGTGCACAAAATCAGTTTGACAATAAGAAATCTTTTTGCTGCCTTAAAATTCCTAGTAATCAGGTAGTTGAAGACCTCAAGTTATAGTTGGGAGATACTACGGAGAATAAGAATCTTTTTTTTTTTCTGAAAGAATTCAAATAGGACTTAAAAATTGAGTAGAATACAGGAAGAATAAGCCAAAAGAGCTATTAGTTGGATACAGCTATATATATAGCCAAATATGAATAACCTTTATATTTGATTGATGGAAGGGTGGTGGTTTAGTCACTAAGTTGTGTCTGACTGTTTACAACCCTATGGACTGTAACCCACCAGGTTCCTTTGTCCATAAAATTGATGGAGTACAATTATGCATTTAAAATTGCTTCAATTTTGATGTCTTGAAGGGAAAATGTATTTGCATTTAATAACATTTTAGCTATTACTATAAAATAAATGTATTAAAATAATTCTAACACATTTTATATGAAAAGCACACATGTAAATAGGCATATATTTAATACATTGTAAAGGCTGCAAAATTTGAATTTCATGTTTTTACTGTCTCACCTCTTTCCTTCACATCATTCTGACTCTTCAACCCTACTCTGGAGTTCAGTTCAGTTCAGTCCAGTCCAGTCACTCAGTCATGTCTGACTCTGCTACCCCATGGACTGCAGCATGCCAGGCTTCCTTGTCCATTACCAATTCCCAGATCTTGCTCAAACTCATGTTCATCAAGTCAGTGATGCCATCTATCTCAAACTCTGTCATCCCCTTCTCCTCCCACCTTCAATCTTTCCCAGCATTAGGGTCTTATTGAATAAGTCAGTTCTTCATATCAGGTGGCCAAAGTATTGGAGTTTCAGCTTCAGTATCAGTCCTTCCAATGAACATTCAGGACTGATCAGATCTCCTTGCAGTTCAAGGGACTCTCAAGAGTCTTCTCCAACACCACGGTTCAAAAGCATCAGTTCTTTGGCACTCAACTTTCTTTATAGTCCAACTCTCACATCCATATATGACTACTGGAGAAACCATAGCTTTGACTAGATGGACCTTTATTGGCAAAGGAATGTCTCTGCTTTTTAATATGCTGTCTAGGTTGGTCATAGCTTTTCTTCCAAGGAGCAAGCATCTTAATTCCATGGCTGCAGTCACCATCTGCAGTGATTTTGGAGCCCCCAAGATTAAAGATTCACAGATGACACCATGTTTATGGAAGAACTAAAGAGCCTCTCTGGAGTTAATCACTGTTTACACAGTCATACCTTGGTATTGAGGGGGATTGGTTCCAGAATCACCTGTGGATACCAAAATCCATGTTCAAATCCCTTATAAAATGGCATGCTATTTGTATATAACCTATTTTCATCCTTTCTTGTATTTTAAATCATCTATCGTTTACTTAAATAACTAATGCAATGGAAATGCTATGTATATCATTTAAATACAATGTAAATAGTTGCCTGAGCCTGGCAAATTCAAATTTGGCTTTTTGAAACTATTTTTGTATTTAAAAAACTTTGTAATCTGTGGTGATTGAATCCCCAGATGTAGAAACAATAGATATAGAGGGCTGGCTATGTTTTTACTTTAGAGTTCTTACAAGACTTTATTCTAAACTGTCTTCGTTTAATGTAACTGAATGCGTATCAGTTTCCTTATATGAACAAACTTAAAAAACATAACTGAACATTACAGTTTTGAATTAGGATAAATCATATTTAAATGTCAAGTACTATATCTGAACTAATAATACATTGGCATTTATATCATGGCAGCATATTTTTTCTGATTTCTGATGATGATTATATGTCAATTAGCATCTTTTATATTGACACATGAAGACACTGATATATCACTTTTTATAACCAACTTACTGTTTTTCAGAATTCCAAATAGTATTAGAGTAATTCTGTGATCCTTCACATAATTTGTTTTGCTGAACTTAGCTTACAGACTGGGAAGTACTTCTTTATATTAGACATCAACCACCGAAATAGGGGATAAAAGGGCACACATGACTGTGAAATGAATCAGAATTAAATTATCCTATGGATTATTGAAGTCTTAACAAGAGATTATGTGGACTATAAGAATAATAATATTTCTACATTGGTCTTGTACCACATGACACCAAAATGCTGTTGTCTAATTTTTTCACATCTCTTTTAAATGCAAATATTCAAATAAATGATGGTTAGGATTTTTAGCCTGTAAAACAGAATATGGAAATACAACTATTCAATTACTAATAAGTAACTGCTAGGTAAGTACTTAGAGTATTGTATTAGATCAGAAGAAAATAATGCCATGTTTCAAATTGGGCCTACTGGGGAGTTTTACAACATTGAAATGGGTTCTAGGGACCTGACATTATTTTTCCTTTCTCTACTTCTGTACCTCACACTGACCCAACACATTGAAAAATATCCCATGTTTCTGGAGTTCCATGTCGAATTGCTAAACACAGATAATTCCCAGAAACTTTTACTAATGAATCTAACAGCAGACTATAGGCAAACTTTAATGTATACCATTGCATATAATTTTTCTTTTTAAAAAAATTCTGTTCTGTGGAGCCCTTATAGAAGCTTGGAGTTACTGAAACCATTTTTTTCACCTCTGAATTGCCATTATTCCAAAGTCATACTTAGGCTGATTCATATGAAATCATGAAGAATATTTTCCATTCCAGACATTCCTCATTTTAAATGAAATTAACATATTTTTTCTTCACAGAATATGCATCCTACCAATACCCTGAAAACTAACTGCCCAAGTAAATAACATTGTCATGATTAATTAGGCACATCTCAATATTTATTTAAAAGTCATTGGAAAGAATCAGGAACTTTATTAGTATCCTCTCCATCACCAACTTGGTAATAGATATAGCTCTCAAAATAATTGCATATTGTACTTGCAAACCTCGCCTATAAATTTTATTCCCTATCTATAAATAAAATTTATAGTGAGTCTAGAAAGGATAAGGTATTAAGTCCTTTCACAGATGAAAGAAGACATGTGTCGATTTACATTATTCAGTATAAATGGCAAATATAGAAAGACATAATCTGTAATATAAGTCAATTTACAGTATTTTTCCTGTTTCCTCTTTAACAAATAATATGCCAGCTAGAGTATTTGAAATATCATCTTCTAAATAAAAATATCAATTTGTTCCCTACTCTACTGGTTGGTTACAAATTGCCTATACATAGTCACATGTTAACTTCTCTTTACTGTGTAGTATTTTCTATTATTTCCTCACAACACTATACACCCAGAAACCTAAATTATGCTTCAATCATCTGTCTATATAGGAGAGAAAAATGCCCAGTGTAGCCTTTAAAATGTTTGCTTGAATTAACTTCCTGAAAATACAAATTTTGTCTTTATAGTTTTGACATCAGCCTAACACTAAATGCAGTGCATTAAATAGAGGTGGTCCAATTATTAGATTTCGTTTTTCAGAAAAAAAAAAATTGCCTCTTCAAAGACCAAAGAAATAAAAGAGGATCTTTTCTGTGTCTAGGAACAGTAGAAGTATACATAGAAATAGTGCCATGAAATACTTAATCAGAAATGCCAATGATCTGTCAATAGAAAAATTGTTGAACAAAAAAAACCTTAAGATCTATCATTTGTCCCCTGTGCCACACAAGTGTTATATTCTAATAAACCATAGTTTTAAAGTTTTACAAGGCATGTTGTAGACATATTTATTTTCGAAAGATGTTGAGCCAAATATATTTGTATGCTAAATAAGGAAATGAGAAAAAATAAGGTGATTTGATACTACTCATGCACATATTTTAAATAGGCAATAATCACTGAAATGATGGGATTAAATGCAAGCCTCAATTAAAAAGAGTGTTCTATACTTGATTTGCTAAAACAATACGAATAATCATTCTTCAAGTATGTTTAAAAGGTCAGTAATCTCGGTAAAGAAGTGTTGCTACAGTTTCCTTTCAATTATTCCATCTTTCATTGTTAATGCATATTATGTATAATTGGGGTTTCGGGTTAAGCCACCAGTGGATTGTTTTCTTACCTGCTACATTTTAAATGTCCTCAGTGAATCAATCCATTTCTCAGAGAACACAGAATAATTTTTTTTTTTTTTTTTTTTTTTTTGCAATAATAGGATCCTTTGGATTTTGAAATGGAAATCGTGCCACATGCAGCTTGAAAAAAATAGCAATGGTAGCACTCATAAGGAGCCTCTCTGGTGACTCAATGTTAAGAATCTGCCTGCAGTGCAGGAGACTTAGGTTCAGTCCCTGGGTGGGGAAGATTCCCTGGAAGATGCAATTGCAACCCACTCCAGTATTCTTTCCTGGCAAATCCTATGGACAGAGGAGCCTGGTGGGCTACAGTTCGTGGGGTCTGCAGTTCATGGGGTTGCAAAAGAGTTGGGTGTGACTTAGTGACTCATCAACAACAAAAACAAAAAGCACTCGCATGTCAGGCACAGATAAGAGTTTTGCTCAATGGGAACAGTCATTCAAACCCAGATGCCAAAAAAAAAAAGTACTAAACTTTTTAACAATGCACAAGTTTCCTTTCCTCCCTAGCTCCCCACTCCACTTTAAGAACTAAATCTGTTCAGCTCCTACTTCTTGTTTTTTTATTTATTTTTTTTTATTAGTTGGAGGCCAATCACTTCACAACATTTCAGTGGGTTTTGTCATACATTGATATGAATCAGCCATGGATTTACACGTATTCCCCATCCCGATCCCCCCTCCCACCACCCTCTCCACCTGATTCCTCTGGGTCTTCCCAGTGCACCAGGCCCGAGCACTTGTCTCATGCATCCCACCTGGGCTGGTGATCTGTTTCACCATAGATAGTATACATGCTGTTCTTTTGAAATATCCCACCCTCACATTCTCCCACAGAGTTCAAAAGTCTGTTCTGTATTTCTGTGTCTCTTTTTCTGTTTTGCATATAGGGTTATCGTTACCATCTTTCTAAATTCCATATATATGTGTTAGTATGCTGTAATGTTCTTTATCTTTCTGGCTTACTTCACTCTGTATAATGGGCTCCAGCTTCATCTATCTCATTAGGACTGGTTCAAATGAATTCTTTTTAATGGCTGAGTAATATTCCATGGTGTATATGTACCACAGCTTCCTTATCCATTCATCTGCTGATGGGCATCTAGGTTGCTTCCATGTCCTGGCAATTATAAACAGTGCTGCGATGAACATTGGGGTGCACGTGTTTCTTTCAGATCTGGTTTCCTCAGTGTGTATGCCCAGAAGTGGGATTGCTGGGTCATATGGCAGTTCTATTTCCAGTTTTTCAAGAAATCTCCACACTGTTTTCCATAGCGGCTGTACTAGTTTGCATTCCCACCAACAGTGTAAGAGGGTTCCCTTTTCTCCACACCCTCTCCAGCATTTATTGCTTGTAGACTTTTGGATAGCAGCCATCCTGACTGGCGTGTAATGGTACCTCATTGTGGTTTTGATTTGCATTTCTCTAATAATGAGTGATGTTGAGCATCTTTTCATGTGTTTGTTAGCCATCTGTATGTCTTCTTTGGAGAAATGTCTGTTTAGTTCTTTGGCCCATTTTTTGATTGGGTCATTTATTTTTCTGGAGTTGAGCTGCAGGAGTTGCTTGTAGATTTTTGAGATTAATCCTTTGTCTGTTTCTTCATTTGCTATTATTTTCTCCCAATCTGAGGGCTGTCTTTTCACCTTACTTATAGTTTCCTTTGTAGTGCAAAAGCTTTTAAGTTTCATTAGGTCCCATTTGTTTAGTTTTGCTTTTATTTCCAATATTCTGGGAGGTGGGTCATAGAGGATCTTGCTGTGATTTATGTCGGAGAGTGTTTTGCCTATGTTCTCCTCTAGGAGTTTTATAGTTTCTGGTCTTACATTTAGATCTTTAATCCATTTTGAGTTTATTTTTGTGTATGGTGTTAGAAAGTGTTCCAGTTTCATTCTTTTACAAGTGGTTGACCAGTTTTCCCAGCACCACTTGTTAAAGAGGTTGTCTTTTTTTCCATTGTATATCCTTGCCTCCTTTGTCAAAGATAAGGTGTCCATAGGTTCGTGGATTTATCTCTGGGCTTTCTATTCTGTTCCATTGATCTATATTTCTGTCTTTGTGCCAGTACCATACTGTCTTGATGACTGTGGCTTTGTAGTAGAGTCTGAAGTCAGGCAGGTTGATTCCTCCAGTTCCATTCTTCTTTCTCAAGATTACTTTGGCTATTCGAGGTTTTTTGTATTTCCATACAAATTGTGAAATTCTTTGGTCTAGTTCTGTGAAAAATACCGTTGGTAGCTTGATAGGGATTGCATTGAATCTATAGACTGCTTTGGGTAGAATAGCCATTTTGACAATATTGATTCTTCCAATCCATGAACACGGTATGTTTCTCCATCTGTTTGTGTCCTCTTTGATTTCTTTCATCAGTGTTTTATAGTTTTCTATGTATAGGTCTTTTGTTTCTTTAGGTAGATATACTCCTAAGTATTTTATTCTTTTTGTTGCAATGGTGAATGGTATTGTTTCCTTAATTTCTCTTTCTGTTTTTTCATTGTTAGTATATAGGAATGCAAGGGATTTGTGTGTTAATTTTATATCCTGCAACTTTACTATATTCATTGATTAGCTCTAGTAATTTTCTGGTAGAGTCTTTAGGGTTTTCTATGTAGAGGATCATGTCATCTGCAAATAGTGAGAGTTTCAGTTCTTCTTTTCCTATCTGGATTCCTTTTACTTCCTTTTCTGCTCTGATTGCTGTGGCCAGAACTTCCAACACTATGTTGAATAGTAGTGGTGAGAGTGGGCACCCTTGTCTTGTTCCTGATTTCAGGGGAAATGCTTTCAATTTTTCACCATTGAGGGTGATGCTTGCTGTGGGTTTGTCATATATAGCTTTTATTATGTTTAGGTATGTTCCTTCTATTCCTGCTTTTTGGAGAGTTTTAATCATAAATGAGTGTTGAATTTTGTCAAAGGCTTTCTCTGCATCTATTGAGATAATCATATGGTTTTTATGTTTCAATTTGTTAGTGTGGTGTATTACATTGATTGATTTGCGGATATTAAAGAATCCTTGCATTCCTGGGATAAAGCCCACTTGGTCATGGTGTATGATTTTTTTAATATGTTGTTGGATTCTGTTTGCTAGAATTTTGTTAAGGATTTTTGCATCTATGTTCATCAGTGATATTGGCCTGTAGTTTTCTTTTTTTGTGGCATCTTTGTCTGGTTTTGGAATTAGGGTGATGGTGGCCTCATAGAATGAGTTTGGAAGCTTACCTTCATCTGCAATTTTCTGGAAGAGTTTGAGTAAGATAGGTGTTAGCTCTTCTCTAAATTTTTGGTAGAATTCAGCTCTGAAGCCATCTGGTCCTGGGCTTTTGTTTGCTGGAAGATTTTTGATGACAGTTTCGATTTCCTTGCTTGTGATGGGTCTGTTAAGATCTTCTATTTCTTCCTGGTTCAGTTTTGGGAAGTTATACTTTTCTAAGAATTTGTCCATTTCATCCAAGTTGTCCATTTTATTGGCATAGAGCTGCTGGTAGTAGTCTCTTATGATCCTTTGTATTTCAGTGTTGTCTGTTGTGATCTCTCCATTTTCATTTCTAATTTTGTTAATTTGGTTTTTCTCTCTTTGTTTCTTCATGAGTCTTGCTAATGGTTTGTCAATTTTGTTTATTTTTTCAAAAAACCAGCTTTTAGCTTTGTTGATTTTTGCTATGGTCTCTTTAGTTTCTTTTGCATTTATTTCTGCCCTGATTTTTAAGATTTCTTTCCTTCTGCTAACCCTGGGGTTCTTCATGTCTTCCTTCTCTAATTGCTTTAGGTGTAGAGTTAGGTTATTTATTTGTTTTTTTTCTTGTTTCTTGATGTAAGCCTGTAATGCTATGAACCTTCCCCTTAGCACTGCTTTTACAGTGTCCCATAGGTTTTGGGTTGTTGTGTTTTCATTTTCATTCATTTCTATACATATTTTGATTTCTTTTTTGATTTCTTCTATGATTTGTTGGTTATTCAGAAGTGTGTTATTTAGCCTCCATATGTTTGAAGTTTTAACAATTTTTTTTCCTGTAATTGAGATCTAATCTTACTGCACTGTGGTCAGAAAAGATGACTGGAATGATTTCAATTTTTTTGAATTTTCCAAGACCAGATTTATGGCCCAGGATGTGATCTATTCTGGAGAATGTTCCGTGTGCACTTGAGAAAAAGGTGAAATTGATTGTTTTGGGGTGAAATGTCCTATAGATATCAATTAGGTCTAGCTGGTCCATTGTGTCATTTAAGGTTTGTGTTTCCTTGTTAATTTTCTGTTTAGTTGATCTATCCATAGTTGTGAGTGGGGTATAAAGTCTCCCACTATTATTGTGTTACTATTAATTTCCTCTTTCATACTCGTTAGTGTTTGCCGCACATATTGCGGTGCTCCTATGTTGGGTGCATATATATTTATAATTGTTATATCTTCTTCTTTGATTGATCCTTTGATCATTATGTAGTGTCCTTCTTTGTCTCTTTTCACATCCTTTATTTGAAAGCCTATTTTATCTGATATGAGTATTGCGACTCCTGCTTTCTTTTGGTCTCTGTTTGCATGAAATATTTTTTTCCAGCCCTTCACTTTTAGTCTGTATGTGTCTCTTGTTTTGAGGTGGGTCTCTTGTAGACAGCATATATAGGGGTCTTGTTTTTGTATCCATTCAGCCAATCTTTGTCTTTTGGTTGGGGCATTCAACCCATTTACATTTAAGGTAATTATTGATAGGTGTGGTCTCGTTGCCATTTACTTTGTTGTTTTGGGTTCACGTTTATACAACCTTTCTGCATTTCCTGTCTAGAGAAGATCCTTTAGCATTTGTTGAAGAGCTGGTTTGGTGGTGCTGAATTCTCTCAGCTTTTGCTTATCTGTAAAGCTTTTGAATTCTCCTTCATATCTGAATGAGATCCTTGCTGGATACAGTAATCTAGGTTGTAGGTTATTCTCTTTCATTACTTTCAGTACGTCCTGCCATTCCCTTCTGGCCTGGAGGGTTTCTATTGATAGATCAGCTGTTATCCTTATGGGAATCCCTTTGTGTGTTATTTGTTGTTTCTCCCTTGTTGCTTTTAATATTTGTTCTTTGTGTTTGATCTCTGTTAATTTGATTAATATGTGTCTTGGGGTGTTTCGCCTTGGGTTTATCCTGTTTGGGACTCTCTGGGTTTCTTGGACTTGGGTGGCTATTTCCTTCCCCATTTTACGGATGTTTTCAGCTATTATCTCCTCGAGTATTTTCTCATGGCCTTTCTTTTTGTCTTCTTCTTCTGGAACTCCTATGATTCGAATGTTGGGGCGTTTCACAGTGTCCCAGAGGTCCCTGAGGTTGTCCTCATTTCTTTTGATCCTTTTTTCTTTTTTCCTCTCTGCTTCATTTATTTCCACCATTTTATCTTCTACCTCACTTATCCTATCTTCTGCCTCCGTTATTCTACTCTTGGTTCCCTCCAAAGCGTTTTTGATCTCATTCATTGCATTATTCATTTTTAATTGACTCTTTTTTATTTCTTTTAGGTCTTTATTAAGCATTTCTTGAATCTTTTCAATCTTTGTTTCCAGGCTATTTATCTGTAACTCCATTTTGTTTTCAAGATTTTGGATCATTTTTATTATCATTATTCTAAATTCTTTTTCAGGTAGATTCCCTATCTCCTCCTCTTTTGTTTGACTTGGTGGGCATTTTTCATGTTCCTTTACCTGTTGGGTATTTCTTTGCCTTTTCATCTTGTTTAGATTGCTGTATCTGGACTGGGCTTTCTGTATTCTGGAGGTCTGTGGTTCCTTTTTATTGTGGAGGATTAACCCAGTGGTTGGGGTTAGACGATTGGCTTGTCAAGGTTTCCTGGTTAGGGAAGCTTGCGTCAGTGTTATGGTGCGTGGAACTTGATTTCTTCTCTTTGGAGAGCAATGGAGTGCCCAGTAATGAGTTTTGAGATGGGTCTATGTGTTAGGTGTGACCTTGGGCAGCCTGTATGTTGATGTTCAGGGCTATGTTCCTGCGTTGCTGGAGAATTTGTGTGGTATGTCTTGCTCTAAAACTTATCGGCTCTTGGGTGGTGGTTGGTTTCAGTGTAGGTATAAAGGCTTTTGGACAGTCACTTATTACTTAAAGTTCCATGTAGTCAGGAGTTTTCTGGTGTTCTCAGGTTTTGGGCTTAAGTCTCCTGCCTCTGGATTTCAGTTTTATTCTTCCTGTAGTCTCAGGACTTCTCCAACTATACAGCCCTGATAAGAAAACTTCTAGGTTAATGGCTAAAAGATTCTCCCCCATTAGGGACACCCAGAGAGGTTCACAGAGTTACATGAAGAAGAGGAGAGAGAGGAGGGGGATAGAGATGAGCAGGAGGAGAAAAAAGGGGGACTCAAGAGGAGAGAGACATATCTACACAGCTGTCTGTTCCCAGAGTGTTCTCCGTAGCCCAGTCACCTACAAAGATTCACAGAATTGGATTGGGAAGAGAAGGGGAAAGGAGGAAATAGAGGTGTTCTGAGGTAGAAAACAGAGAGTCAAGATTGGGAGAGAATAATCTTTGGTTTAAAAATAGGGCTTCTCTCTTTTTTTTTTTTTGTAAGGTTATAGTGTATTGAAAATGAAAATTCAGGAGTAGTAGAGGAGTACTAGAGGACTTTAAAAGAAATAAGAGAAAAAGAAAAATAGAAAATAGAAGAGAAAAAGGAAAGAGAAAAAAGAAGAAAAAAGAAAAAAAAAAGAAAGAAAAAGAAAAAAAAAGAAAAAAAAATTTTTTTTTTCCCTAATTAAAAAAATCGTAAAAATCTATGGAAATGAAAGTTAAGGAGTAATGGGGGAGTAATAGGGGATTTTAAAGGAAAATAAAAGAGAAAAAATAAAAAAGAAAAAATTAAAAAAAGAAAAAAAAAAAAGAGAAAAAAGTTAAAATATATCTAGGAGTTTCTCTGGAGCTGTTGTGGTAAATGTGGGTTCGGCTCAGTTTGAGATAGCTCCTCGTTCCAGCTTATGCTTCTCGATATCTACAGGCCCCTTCCGTTGTAGTCAGTGTTTCCTAAGGGGATTTTAATCTGTTGCACCAGTCCCTTCTGAAGTGGTTCCCTTTGTTTATTTGGCTTCTGTTTGCCGGTCTCTTCAGAGCCTCATTTCTGCCCTGACACAGGCGGGCGGAGGTGGACTCTTATTTAGGTAGCTAGTTCCGTCGCTCTGCGGGGAGGGGCTGGCGCCGCGGGGAGGGGCTGGCGCCACGGGGAGGGGCTGGCGCTGCCAGGAGGGGCTGACACTGCTTTCTCCGTCTGCGCTGCTCAGGCTCCCGGCTCTTCTATGTGGAGCACGCCCCGCGCTGCGCGAGGTTCCAGCCCTCCGGTGTTCCACAAAAGCGCGGAAGGAAAAGCTGCGCCTGCTCTCTGTGCCTTCCCCGTCAGAGCGGTCCAGGCAGCCAGGGGCTTGGTGGGTGCACTCTCCCCAGGTGTGGCGCGCCCACTACCTTCCACGGACCCAGTCTCAGTTTCCGCTGGCGCCAGTCGGGTGCCTGCGCCTTCTGCCATCCGCGTCCCCAGCCCCAGTCCCGCCCGCGCCGGTCGGGTGCCTGCGCCCTGTGTCTCGCCGCGACCTTCCCCTCCTCCCTGCCTCCTGCCTCCGGCGGGGCTGGGCTGGTCCGCAGCCTGCGAGCTCCTCTCTGGACCCTCTCGGTCTCTTTGTTCTGCGAACGGCCGGCAGTGTGTTCGGGCCGGCTAATTTACTCTCTCTCCTTTGGTCTCCCACAGTTCAAGTTGGCAACTCACAGAAGCTCCCTCCGATTGTCCTCAGGGCACTCAGGCCCGGACCCTACCCCAAGCAATGCCGCCTAAGACTTCCCGGGACGGATCTCCGTCCTTAGCTCTTTTGTCTCACTTTTTATCTTTATATTTTGTCCTACCTCCTTTCGAAGACAATGGGCTGCTTTTCTGGGCGCCTGATGAACTCAGCTAGCGATCAGAAGTTGTTTTTTGCGAAGTTTGCTCTGCGTTCAGTTATTCTTTTGATGAATTTGTAGGAGAGAAAGTGGTCTCCCCGTCCTACTCCTCCGCCATCTTGGCTCCTCCCCTCAGCTCCTACTTCTGTACTTTGAGCAAGGTCTACCAGGGGCTCCCACATCACAGGACCTGTCTTGGTAAATATGTTTTATTTACCACTGGGGGTGAGAGGATTCTTTCAAATGCTATGTATTCTTGTGTTAACTGTTCAGGATCTCCCTGTTTTAGATTCTGTATGTCTTATTTGCTGCTACGCACATGGTTCTAAATACATATATACATGAAACTTGACACATGGCACTTTTTTGGTTTGCTTTGGCAACATTAATGAATTTCTCAGGGTGATTGTTGATTTGGAAAGGACTAAGAGTCTAAGTCATGGTCTGTTGTTATCTGGGCTTATCAACTAGGAAAAGCAAGGAGTGTGAAATGAGGACGCCCACACGTAAAACTCCAGCCTGTAGAGTTCTTCATAAGCATTTGCTTCAACTTTGGTTGAAAAGTTTAAGATAGTGTTCATTTAATTTAAAATATCCAAATAGGGCATTGGGGTTAGGAAAAGGAAATGGCAACCCACTCCAGTATTCTTGCCTGGAGAATCCCATGGACAGAGGAGCCTGGCGAGCTATAGTTCGTGGGGTCACAAAGAGTCAGACACGACTGAGCGACTTTCACTCGCTCTGGTAAAATACATGCTTTAGAAGCATAGTCACTGATTGTCACTGGTAATGAATGGCTTAATATAACCACCTGAGGAAAAAAAACTGTGATACTGTCTCTCTGGTAATGTGACTGATAAAGTGAAAGGTCTGAATAATATCTCAAGCAGTGATATTTACTAGTAGGCATGAGCAAAGTGCCAGACAGGCAGATAGGATAGTCAGAATCTCCCCTATATCTTTAAGCAAACTTTGAGACAGTTTTTTCAGAGTGGTGAATGCATGAGCTCTGGAATCGAGCTGTCTGGGTTTTTATCCCAATATAAGATGCTTATTTGTCTTCACTTTCATCTTTTATGTAATGGGCATTATAGTTTACTAATGTGAAATGTTCAACATGGACATTCACATTGTAGTCCCATGTAATTTACTATGTAACACATTTCTAGGATATAGGAAAGTGCTTAAATGCTGCATCATAATGATAAATAACTGTGACTACAACAATTAAAATATGTTATCTTCATTCAACATGGGGGCATCTAGGTTGATAAAAAGAGAGAGAAAAAAGAAAAAAAAATGTCATTCCATAGTGTAAGAGTCATTGTAAACAAAGGCAATAAAAATCAAAGGACATTTATGTGACTAAATTGGAATCTAATCTTATAAAGAATGCTTGAAACCATGACCATCTGGGATCTATCATCATGAAATATTTATCCTACCTGCTTAAAGATGTTTACTTGTTTTTTGTTTTCATTTCCTTATAATTTAAAAGTAAATATACATGGGCTACTTAAAATTACTTGGAGACTTCCTCTTCTATCCAAGATGGAATAACAGGGATCAGATTTACTGTCCCACCTGAAACAAGGAAGAAAAACATTCATCTTTGAGAGCAAGGAACCAATGAAGGGAGCCCCACCATTGTCACAATTTCCTGTCCTTAGAGAGTTTCTGAGCTGGGGAAAACACACACACACACACACACACACACACACACACACACACCCCAAAATAAAGATCTAGATAAGTGAAGGGAAATGCCTTGTTTATAGATTTGAAGACAGCACAGTAACAATGTCAGTTCCTCCAAGTGGATATATATTTTTAACACAATTTCTATCAAAATAGAAGGATGAGGTGGAGAGGGAGGTGGGGGGTGGTTCAAGACGGGGAGACACATGTGCATCCGTGGGTGATTCATGTCGATGTATGGCAATAACCACCACAATATTGTAAATAAATTATCCTCCAATTAAAATAAATAGATTAATTTTAAAATATTAGCAATATTTTGGTATATATTAACATGATTATTCTAAAATTTATATAGGGAAAAAGGAGCTAGAATGACAGTAATTTTAAAATAGGAAAACAAAGTGTGAAGAATCAATCTACCTGATTTCAAGATTTATATGTGTGTGTTTAGTCACTTAGTCATCTCCAACTCTTTGCAAACCCATGGACTGTAGCCCTCCAGGCTCCTCTGTCCATGGGGATTCTCCAGGCAAGAACACTGGAGTGGGTTGCCATGCCTCCTGCAGGGGAACTTCGCAACCCAGGGATCGAAGCCTGGTCTCCCACATTGCAGGTGGATTCTTTGCCATTGAGCCATAAACAAATGTGTGTTATTTTCACTGAGATATACCCATAGGTCAGTGAAACAGGAAAGAGAAATCAGAAATAGACTCACACAAATATACCCAGCTGATATTTTACAAAGATGCAAGAGCAATTCAATAAAAGAAAGCTAGCCTTTCACTGAATAGATTTGGAACGATTGGACACCCATGGGAGGAGAGGTGAGAACTTTGACTTAAGTCGCACGTATGATACAAAAATTAACTCCAATGGTTATGAACGTAATGTAAATCATAAAACTATAAAAGTTTAACTCTTTATCAGAGAAATGCAAATCAAAACCACAATGAGGTACCATTACACACCAGTCAGGATGGCTGCTATCCAAAAGTCTACAAGCAATAAATGCTGGAGAGGGTGTGGAGAAAAGGGAACCCTCTTACACTGTTGGTGGGAATGCAAACTAGTACAGCCACTATAGAGAACAGTGTGGAGATTCTTTAAAAAACTGGAAATAGAACTGCCATATGACCCAGCAATCCCACTCCTGGGCATACACACTGAGGAAACCAGATCTGAAAGAGACACGTGCACCCCAATGTTCATCACAGCACTGTTTATGATAGCCAGGACATGGAAGCAACCTAGATGCCCATCAGCAGATGAATGGATAAGGAAGCTGTGGTACATATACACCATGGAATATTACTCAGCCATTAAAAAGAATTCATTTGAATCAGTTCTAAAGAGATGGATGAAACTGGAGCCCATTATACAGAATGAAGTAAGCCAGAAAGATAAAGAGCATTACAGTATACTAACACTTATATATGGAATTTAAAAAGATGGTAATGATAACCCTATATGCAAAACAGAAAAAGAGACACAGATGTACAGAACAGACTTTTGGACTCTGTGGGAGAAGGCGAGGGTGGGATGTTCTGAGAGAATAGCATTGAAACAAGTATACTATCAAGAGTGAAACAGATCACCAGCCCAGGTTGGATGCATGAGACAAGTGCTCAGGGCTGGTGCACTGGGAAGACCCAGAGGGATGGGATGGGGAGGGAGGCAGGAGAGGGGATTGGATGGGGAACACATGTAGATTCATGGCTGATTCATGTAAATGTATGGCAAAAACCACTACAATATTGTAAAGTAGTTAGCCTCCAACTAATAAAAATAAATGAAAAAAAAATAATAAAAGTTTAAGAAAAATTCTTTTAAAAATTGGAATATAGGATCTGGCAAGGGTTCCTAGACTTCATACCAAAAGGACAATCCATTAAAGCAATAAAATGATAATTTAGACTTACCAAAGTTAAAAACTTTTGTTCTGCAAAAGATCATGTTTAAGAGGATGATAAAACAAGTTACAGAATGTGATAAAATATTTGTAAATCACATGCTTAGTTTTATAAAGAAGTTACTTTATTTTATTCAGAATAGTTATATAGTTTCACATCCCAGAAATACATGGATTATTCCATTTGCCCACATCCTTGCCAACATTTAGTGTTGTTGCTATTTTTTATTTCAACTATTGTGACAACATGTAATGATAACTCATGTTGGGTTTAATTCCTATCTCCTTGTTCAACATATTTTTTATTCTTGTTATGAGCTTTCTTGGAGAAGGGAATGGCAATCCACTCTAGTATTCTTGCCTGGAGAATCCCATGGACAGTGGAGCCTGGCAGGCTATAGAGTCCATGGGGTCACAGAGAGTCAGACATGACCCAGCACACACAGGAGCTTTCTTGTCATCTATGTGTTTTCTCTGGTGAAATTTCTCTTCTGAGTTTTGCCCATTTTCTAATCAGATTATTTGTTTACTCCGGTGTGTTTTCAGACTTCTTTATATATGCTAGACGCTAGCCCTTTGTTGAATAAGTGGTTTACAAATATATGTCTGTATATACTTTTCTCTCAAAATCAAGGTAGTGCCATGTGGGATAAGGGTTCGTATGCCAACTAAGGAATGCTGCTTTCTAACAAGAAGTGTAGCCCTCGTCTCAAGCATCTGTTGAACACCATCAGAAGAGCTGAGCCAAGTAACTGCCTCTGCTACTATCAGTGTTGTTGTTGAAGGCTTTTGGAGTTATGCTGAGCATTTTATTAAGTATAAAGTTCAGTCACTCAGTTGTGTCCCACTCTTTGCAACTCCACAGACTGCAGCATGCCAGGCTTCCCTGTCCATCACCAATTCCCAGAGCTTTCTCAAACTTATGTCCATTGAGTTGGTGATTCCATTCAACCATCTCATCCTCTGTTGTCCCCTTCTCCTCCTACTTTATTAAGTATAAATTCTTTGTTTAAGATGGGTTTTACTTTAAATATGGATCTTTCTCTCTAGGATGACAGTTTCTAGTTTTTCGGGTCAGATTAAATCAAGTCATGCTTATTAGGGAGCATAAGGGGGCTGGGGTGAAAGGTTTTTCTCTGTACTAAAAGCACCAAAAGTATACCAGCTACAAGAGTCTGATTTTTTTTTTTAAAGAGTTTGGCAGTATCTGTAGTTTTAAATTTACCTACTTATTTGTTTATTTGGCTGTGTTGTGTCTTAGGTGCAGCACGTGGGATCCTCGTTGCCTCATATGGCATCTTTGGTTGCAACTCACAGACTCTAGATGGGTCCACAGTCTTAGTTGCTCCCCAGCATGTGAGACCTTAGTTCCCCGACCAAATATTGAACCCACGTCCCCTGCGTTGCAGGGAGAATTCTTAACCACTGGACCGCCAGGGAAGTCCCAGGGTCTGATATCTTGAGGCTAATAGAGAAGCAAGATTTAAATTCTTCAGTTGAAGGCCAAGTTTCACTTTTATTTTCCTGAACTAGCCTGTCTGCTTTATCCTCAGCCTTGTGGAAAGCAGGGCTGGGATTATAAGAAGGCTTTCTGAAAACAGCCCTGTCTTGAAATGCAGAGATTATTTTCTCTGGGTTAAATCAAATGAACATCCATTCCCTATCATGTACCTCCAAGAAGACATTGCTTCATTGGCTCTGCTTAATTCTTTCTCCTTTCCACCTTTGCACTTGGCTTCTGAGTCTTGAAATGACATTAGAGCTCTTTATGTTTAGATATCAAATTAACTATTTAGCCAGATCACTAAAGTGGAGGGTATAATGCTCAGAAGTAAGCATTTCATTTACAAAAATTCACGTTATCTAATGTAATAAATGGTAATAGTGTGTCTTTAGGCCCTGGCTATTCCAGTGTTTGGGGAAATAATAAAGACTTTTCATTTTCTCCCTTAGATCATAAGGGCTGTGTTATTAGTGTCATCTCAGCATTAAACCAGGTTGCAAGCTGCTTATTCTTCAAAATGAAGCTTTATTTTTCAGTTTAATTGCTTTTGCAGGAGCATTATTAACTTCCAGAAGTGGAGAAAAAAATTAAAGCGGCTTGAAGCTGTAGTTTAGTATATTTGAAGCTAAAAAACACTTTCAAAAACCAACACAACAATACTATACCAATTATCAAGAATAATATTAAGAAATACACATACACCCACATATATATGGTATAATAATTATAGAAAGTGATATCTTTTAAATACCAGGTGTGAGAACCATCTATATTTTTCTGTTAGGTGTTCTTAACATGTTGAATAAGAAATTATACTAGTACCCTGAGAGACCATAATGCCCGAACTCTCTGAACTTCTCAAAAATGAATCTCCATCAAACTTTATACCCCAATCAATCACCAAGCTCTCAATTCAGCTTTCTCAATAGCTCTCAAATGCATCATCTTCCCATTTTCACAGATATCCAACCTGTGTCAAAACTGAGCCATTTGCTGCCATACTGCCCTGCCCCCGAAACAGGCCTCCTTTGTCTTCCGATTCAATGCCAGTTGCAATATAATCAGGACTGTGTTGGTTCTATGCTGTTCCCCCAGTACATTCGTCCCTCTCCATAAATTCTTGTCATTAATAAACAAAAATGTCAAGTGTTCAGAATTTCACAGGCTGATTTTACGATCTTTTGGTAGCTCCTGTTTCTAGTGGAAGGTTCAGCTACTCTCTGATCTGTCTCTTTGTCCATTGAGACTAACTTAGTCACCATATGTCTCAGACATATTAAGTGCTACTGTGGGGCAAGTTTAGAAGTTTGAGATTAGACAGTCATGGGATGAGGCATATGGATAGCCTAAAGGACTTAATACAAAGTGTAGGAAGCTTACATCACACATCAGTGCCTACCAAAGAAGATCCACTACACACACACACACACACACACACACACACACAAAAAAAAAAAGATAATAAAGAGAATAGGATAACTTAGTTGATCTTAGCAAGACTCTCCCTATGCAATGAACTTATGAGTGGAGTAGTCATAGTGGCAGAAAACTGGTATTTATCCAAAGGATTTAAAAACTTATATGTACACAAAAACTTCACAAGGAAGAAAGCAGTTTTATAACCCCTCTATTCATAATTGCCAAAACATGGATGCAACCAAGATGTCTTTCAGTAGATGAATGGATAAATAAACCATAGTACTTCCAAAGGAATGTTATATAGAGCTAAAAAGAAATAAGCTATCAAGCCCCAAAAAGACATGATGGAGACTTAAATGACAGTTACCAAGAGAGAGAAGCCAATCTGAAAATGCATTATAGTGTATGATGCCAACTATATGCCACTCTGGAAAAGGCAAAATGATCAAGTCGTAAAAAGAATGATTATCAGGGGTTAGGGGAGAGGAACTGATGAATAGGCAGAGTATAGTGGGTTTTTAGGGTGGTGAAACTCTTCTGTATGATGCTGTAAATGTGAATACATTCCTTATACACTTGTCAAAACCCATAGACTGTGCAACACTAAGAGTGAACCATAATGTAAACTATAGACCTTGAGTGATGACGACATATCTGTGTAGGTTCATCAATTGTAACAAATGTACCATTTGGACATGGGATACTGATAGTCAGGGAGGCTGGATGTGTGTGGGGAAGGGATATGTAGAAACTCTATTTTCAGCTCAATTTTGGTGTGAAACTAAAAGTAGTTTGGAAAATAAAGACTGTTTTTAAAAATTTAAAATTTCTAAAAATGGCATTAAAATTCCATACACTCCTTAAATATTTTTCGTAGTCTATTTTCTATGTAAGAAAGCAAGAAGCAGGAGTCAATAACAATCAAGATTTGTATCTTTGTATAAAAATATCTTCCAGGTACTGTTTTAATTATAATCCTCCTTGGCATATTTATAAAACAGCTCATGCATACTACATATGTATAAAAACTAAGCACACTTCATGGTAAAGATGTTTTCACATACACTAATTTTTAAAGTATTATCAACAAATTAATTGTGGTTTCCCAGCGTCATTAGTTCTTAAATGATAAAGTTGAGACTCAAATTTGGGTTAATAGACCCATTTCTCATGAGGAACCATGTGAAATTCAACTCAGGTACAGAATTTGTCTCAGATTCTTGCAGATAATAGGTATGTAATAAAATTTCACTGTGCTTGCTGAATAAATTCAACTCTCTGCTCTGACTTTCTCTACACGAGTCACTGGTGAATGTTTGCTAGTAGATGAACAGAATTTGGACACCTAAGGTTCATTAATAAATATGTATGCCTTTTAAGTTGTTTAGCATTTCCAAATTTCATAAATGCTAATTTTAATTAAATATACTCTGAAGGAAAAGGAATTCCCTTAGATAGCAAATGTTACAGTTCAGCTACTTTTGAATATTGTATAGCTCTATAAAGACTGCATGCTAGAATGTCATATTATTTCCCAAACTGCTGGCCTGATGCCAGCTAGTATGACTCGCTACCCTTTGGTTCACAAGCCTAGGGAAAATGTCAGATTCTCTCTAAATTATGCAGTTTCAATTATGTAACTGCCTCCTCTACCTTGGCATCAATTTTCTGTGACATTATGTTGACATCATTAGAAAATGAGACATGTTACTTAGCTTTGAAGCCTCCACTGATTTTTAACTAAAGAAATTTCTTAATTAAAAATCAAGTCATCCTTTCATGCCTTCAAATGACATATTATGGGTTTTTTGACACATACATTATATGGTGGAATACATGAAAAATATCTCTATCTTTACAATCTAATAGAATTATTCAGAGATTAATGTCATGAACATTTATTGAGTTCCTACTATGTGTTAAAGCACAAGTATAGCATTAGATCTTTACTAATTGAAGAAATTTGGGCTTATAGCTGAAGAGAATATTTAAAAGTCTGACTATGGTTGCAGGAGACCACAAGGGATACTGAAAAACCTTTAAATTTATAGCAACTGTGGTATTTCCATCCCTGGGCCAGAAGGGATATGGCAAAATCAGAAATCAGAAAGTCATATAATATCTTGCAAGTCAAAATATGGCTCACACAATTGAAATATTGGCATCACCTTGAAGTTTAGTAGAAAGAAAAAATTCTTAGTTTCAGCCCTAAACCGAAGAATTAGAACTATGTTTCCATAAACTCCCAAGGTAATTTTTAGGCACCTTAATATTTGGAAGATGCTGGTGTATAGTATGTCCACATGTCTACATGCATGTACAAGTGTAATTTCCTTGTGTCCTGTAACCATTGACTGAATAACACCTTATGGTTGATGATGTTGGTAAATAATATTCAATTAGAGTCCAGTGACAACTTATTTGACTGTGTTAAGGTCTCAGATGGCCATAGTTTAGTCCAGGCATCCCTTAAAAATTAAAAAAAAAAAAATCAAATGCATGAAACCACTGTTAATGTGTAAGCATGGACTGAATAGTCATTAGTCCATCAGGATGTCTTATTTAAGAGGAAAGCTTGGATGATTTTAGGTAGGATGGTCCTGAGGTAAGAATCAGATGTCTGATAAAATTCATTAATAGAAATCCCATAAGGGGACTTCCTTGATGGTCCAGTGGTTAAGACTCTGCACTTCTAATGCAGGGGGCCCAGATTCAATCCCTGCTCAGGAAACTAGACCCACATGCCACAATGAATATCGAAGATCCTGCATGCCTCAACTAAGACCTGGTGCAACCAAATAAATAAATAAAAGCTTTTAAAAAGATCCCCCTACAAGTTGTGGGCCCAGAGGGAGAAAAAGGACCCCTGCCAAGTGGGTTGATGTTTTCACACAACTTGTTGATTAAACTTGTGATCTACTTGATATGGAGCTTCCCTGGTGGCTCAGATGATAAAGAATCTGCCTGCAATGCAGGAGACCTGGATTCAGTCCCTGCTTCATGGCTACCCACTCGAGTATTCTTGCCTGGAGAATTCATGGACAGAGGAGCCCAGCAGTCTATATTTCATGGAGTCACAAAGAGTTGGACAAGACTGAGTGACTAACAATTTCACATTTTTTCACTTTCTCTTGGATATGATACACATGTTGAGTAGAATTGATTTGACTTAGTGTCCTATGTCTTTGACTCCTGACCAGTCAGTTCAGTTCAGTTCAGTTCAGTTGCTTAGTCGTGTCTGACTCTTTGCGACCCCATGAATCGCAGCACGCCAGGCCTCCCTGTCCATCACCAACTCCCGGTGTTTATTCAAACTCATGTCCATCGAGTCGATGATGCCATCCAGCCATCTCATCCTCTGTTGTCCCCTTCTCCTCCTGCCCCCAATCCCTGCCAGCATCAGGGACTTTTCCAATGAGTCAACTCTTCACATGAGGTGGCCAAAGTATTGGAGTTTCAGCTTCAGCATAGGGGTCCTCAATTGGCCAAATTTAATAGGAAACAGAAAGCCAGAAGACCTGTTGATGTGGTTTATGAAAATCAACTACCCAAGGCTGAAGATTGAAGGGGGTAAAGAAGGAAACGGACTTGGAGTGTCAATTGGAGGAGATCTAACACAACTAGGTTAAGCCCTGCAGATATAAAAATGAGTGATATGGTCACCCTGACCTTAAATACCCCAATGCAAGTTTTGCAAAATCATTTTGTTTTTTGGCCACATCGTGCAGCATGTAGGGTCTTAGTTCCCCGACAAGGGATCAAACCTGCACCCCCTGCTTTGGAAGCTCAGAGTCTTAACCACTGGACCACCAGGGGAGTCCCTGCAAAATCACTTTTTTATATTACAGTCACATTTTAATATTGAAATTGTGAACAAAGTTAGTACTATTCTAACACAGTGTCCAACTGTTCATCTTGAAGACATTTTACATAACCCTCTGGTTTTAAGTAAAGTTGTAAAAGGAATGTTTTGTCAGAACTTGCTGGCCAGGCTGGGATTCTCACGGATATCTTTCTGTCCAACTTCACTTTCAGAATCATAGCAGTTTTTTCCCTTCCCTTTCAATAGTGAGTCCCTCATCCCTATGTGATTTCTGATGTCCTGGAAATCCTGCTTTGTCTGAGGCCTATACTGTGAGATTAAAAATCTTACATACTTTTAGCAAAGCCAAAGTGAAAGTCTGGCAATATGGTGGCATTTCCCGCTGCTTGAGCTCAAGACTAATTACTTAGTTTCTCAAATTTAGTAGGTAAGAGCTTTTGAAAGGACAAAACATATCTCATAATCTGTGCTAGTAAGTTAGAGGTGATACAAGCCCTGTTAAGAAACCCTGGGGTCCCATACATATTGCCTCCCATAATAAAAAGTGACTTTTACTCAAACCATGAATGATTTAGGCCTGAAGGTAAGGATGAGTGGGAATGAGATCCCAGGGAGAAGTTATAGACTCCGAGTTCTCACAAGAGTTGAAACAGGGATCTGAACACTCTGTAGTACAGAAATATAATGTGATAGCTGGAGAAGGAAATGGCAATCCACTCCAGTATTCTTGCTAGAAAATCCCATGGACAGAGGAGCCTGGCAGGCTACAGTCCATAGGGTCACAAAGAAGTTGGAGACTACTGAGCAACTGAACAACAAGCAACATGTTATAGTAGGACATAAAAATAACTACGGTATTAGTTATTATTTTATTTTTTAATTTATTTATTTGGCTGAATCAGATCTTAAGTTTCAGCATGCAGGATCTTCTGTCTTCTAATTGTGGCATGCAGGATCTTTTTAGTTGTCACTTGTGAAATCTTCATGCATCATGCAAGATCTGGCATGCAGGATCTTTAGTTGTGGCATGCGAACTCTTAGTGGGATGGCATGTGGGATCTATTTCCCTGAACAGGGATCAAACCTGGGCCCCCTGCTTTGGGAGTGGAGTCTTAGCCACTGGACCACCAGGGAATCCCTCTACAGTATTAATTGTTGTGTGAAATTTACATAAAGCGCTCTGAAAAAAGCTTTATGTATGTTACTTTTCTTACTACTTTAAAACAGACCTATGCACTTTAAAACAATCCTGTGTAAGAGGAAAGTCACACATTAAAGGAATCCTAGAGGGCCACCAGCAGTAGCTATAAGGGACCGTTCTCATTTGGCTATGTCCACTTGTTTCTCCCACTATGTTTATTCCATTCAGGCACAGCCACTTATCAATCAATCTATAAAACAAAAAATAATCTTCTACAAAATGTAATCAAGTTGAATTTTTTATACAGTTGTTTTTAGTTCTTTGGGAGCATTCCTTGTTTAGTACCTTGCTTGAGTCATAGTCTCCAAGGAATATAGCCATGAATATAGAGTAGGAAGACTGAGATCTTTATCTTATATGGTCATTCAGTGATTAAAAAGACCCTCCAGTTCTCAGCAATTCTTCCAGTAAAATTAAAAAACAATGCAGTATTTTCTCTTTCTTTTATCATTATTATTCAAAAACTGATTGATAGAAATTAATATGTGTTAGCTACGTCTTTAAGGGGGACTCAGTGCTGTCTTTCCTAAGAAGATGTTCTGGTAGATAAGACCTCCTTAAAATTAAACTCCTTTATAAGGTGAGTGTGTAGAGGACTAGTTAACTGATTAAAGCATTCTATTTTACAGCTAGAGCACAGAGATATTAAAGTGAATTAAATTTCTCATTTGGTGAATGAAAAATTTAGCTTTACTTTCATATTAGAATGTTTTGAAATAATATTTACTTTAGAGATAGGTTTAACAACATATTTTCTGGAGTTGTGATTATGGAATTGCACTAACTCTTTCCTCTTTGTTCCTTTTCTTCCCATCCTTATGACTTTCTGGCAGGCTGGAGGTGGGGGAGTATATGTATAAGGACAGTTATTGAATTAGACGGTGAAAATCATTATGATTGGACTTCAGAGAGTTGTCAGTATACTCTAAACATGATATCCATCATCATCACTTCCTTGTTTTCTAATCCATTTGAATTATCAGAAAATTGAGGACTACAAAATAAACGCATGGTGTACAAAGAGTAAGGATAGGAAATTCAGTTCGTGAGTTGTTTATCCAGAGAAATAGTTTTCTTTTTATGAATAATAGACAAAGAACAAAGATCTAGACATGAGAGGGAAGAAACCTGTATTTCCCACTAAAAACATAGCAACACAAATAGCTAGCACTAAAAAGCCTGAGTTTAACAGTTTTTGTTTGTAGCTCTGTCATTTCCTATTGATATAGCCCTGGACATTGCACTAAAATTGTCAATACTTCCATTGTTTATACTTGAGTCCCTTGAAAACATTTGATCTTCATTATTGGGCACCTTCTTTGTGGCCAACAATATTCTAAGTATTAGTGGCATGGCAGTAAGAAATCAAGATCCTTGACTTATGGGAGAGACCCATTTTAATGGAGGGAAAAATCTGATTTTTTGTTTGTTTGTTTTTCAGGCGGTGATAAGTGCTGCGATAACTCTCAATCAAGAAAGACCTTTCTGATCAGGAGACTCCAAAACATATCGTCACTTAGCTCCAACCTGTTGACTGACAGCCTCTTCCATCTCAGGCGATGGACACAATCTCTGAGTGCCGTGGGTGTAAAGGAGCAGCTTATAAGGTAAGTCAAGTTCAGTACCAGCCTTCTACAGTCTTAACTCTGTGTTCTGTATTTTTATTTGTTAAATCTGACAACCTTATTTGGAGACTTAACATGCAGTAAGAGTCCTGACCTCAGCTCTGAGTGAGAGAGGGAGCTATGAAAATATTTTTAGCATCCTGTTTTGAAAAGATCACTCTGCTGTCCTGTTGAAAGTTGTCTATAGGTGGTTAACAACAGAAGCAGGAAATCAAATTAGGAAACATGGGATGATGGTAAGTTTGATCAAGGCCTTGGCATCTATTCTACAAGAAGAGCTGACAAGATTTAATGATGGTTTGGCTGCGGAGTTGTGGGAAAATAAATAGTGGTGTCAAGGACAGTGTCAATTATTGTATTTGAATGATTGTGTGACAAAGTTATCCTCAATAACCCCTAATCACTCTGCAAGTTTATATGCAGTATAGACCTTCTGCTGCCAGACTAAAAGACTTTGTTCTGCTTTCTCTCAATTTCCTTCCCAGAGTTGTATAGTGTGGATCTAGGTATCTTCCTGTATACGTTGGGAAAGTAGGGGGAAATTGGCTTGGCTATTATAGATAATTTGCAGTCTGGAAAGGGTTAATGATTGATTCTGTGGACTCTCTCTCTCTCTCTCTACATACATACACACACACACACACATACACATATACATATATATGTACATATGCATAGATATACAAATATCTATCCATATATAGGTATGGTAATATTAATATTTCAGTCTTTCTTTCAAAAGTATTTTTCATATCTTCAGGAGAACTGTTGATTTTATCTAAAAATGAGTACAAAATATTATCTAAATATTTTTATTTCACATATATTAACCTTCAAAATAGAGTAACTAACATGATTGTTTAAATGCAATTTTTTGTACAAGTCGTGGCTGGAGTCGTTTAGAAGACTCTTTGACATGTACATATACACATTACCCTAAGCTCATTCTAGATTATATATCCATCTAAAGTAGTTGTGAGTGATTATAAAATGCCTATCATTGAAGTATCTTCAATTGCCCAGGTGGCAATTTATCTCTAAAGTAAAAGAAAAGCAGCATGGGTATTGGATACTTAATGACATATGGGGATCTTCAGGTTGGAAATAAGTTTAAATACAATTATGAGTATTGCAGACAGTCATTCAAAGGTTGAATTCAGCTGAAAAACAATGATAAACTATTGACTTATTAGGAGAAAAGGAGAAAGAAGTTGCTGAAGAAATGAGAGTGTCTAAGGGTTGATGGACTCAGGTTCTGAAACAGTAAGTCTCTGAAAGTCTCCCATCAGCAAGGCTGAGTCTTGTTCATTATGGGGGGAACTGAAGCCGTGAGAATACATCCTGGTCTCTGAGGGGTTGGCCCAAGCTGTCCTAGAGGGTGGGGAAGCATTTCTAATATGACCGATGCAGGAGTGTGGAAAAGCAGTCATACTTGGCCTCCTTCAAGGCACATAGAAAGGGGAGAAAGAAGGGGAGGAAACAAATAGTACGGCTTGGATGACGAAGAAATAGAGAGCGGGCAAAGTTTTCGAGGGAACTTTGTGCTGGTTGGCCAAAATATCCTGACCATTATCCAGTATTTAATTTGGTATATGTATTCTTTTCTATTTTTTTTTTTTTTTTACAAATTTCATTTGGCTGGTCAGGGATGGGGGGGTGGTGACTATAGCACTGTTTATTTCAAATGTAAGTAGAATTTCTTCTCAAGGGCACATCTCAAAAGAGAGGATATTGGACTGACCCGTTTCTTTATGTACCTCTCTGTTTACACCTTCCTTTTTACTGAAAACTGTATATGCCAGATAATATTTCAGGAATTGTGCATGCAGGATTTAGTTAATCTGCACAACAATCTTAATGTGGTAGTCAGAGCTATCTTTTTTTACATTTACTTGTGAAGAAGCAGAACCCCAGAGAAATTTAAAACTTTATCAAGATTTCATAACCAGTAAGTGGAAGCTGAGATTAAACTCAGGACTGCCTGACTCTTAAGACCTGAGCATATTCTGAAAGGCTGCACTGCCTTTTGAATGCAATATATATTATTGCATTCAATAATGTACAAAATGACCATATAATTTGTAACTGATGTATTTTTGTCTAGGAAAAATACTAAATAGGGGGACAAACAGATGTGAACTAAAACTGTTTAAGAGAAATTGGGATGTTCAATCACCCAAACTATATGTAATAATGTGTTATTGCATGAGATCCTGTAATACACCTACCTGTAGAGTTCTTCTTGAAAATCTGAACTATTACCTAATCTGCATTTATAAAATATAGTCTTGCATTCAATTTGCAGGAATTATTCATCACAAATAGTTGATTTCCTGCCTTTACTCAGATTTGTGTAAGCGACTCAATTATAATCAAGAAACAGCAGAGCAGGCAGCGTAGCTATGCAATCATCAATATGGATCTCATGCTCTGATGGGACGCTTCTCTAATATTAAGCAAATGCTGAAAAGAGGACAGAGAGTAAATGAAGGATTCGTGCTCCACCATTTCTGAAAAGCTGGTAGTGCGTGTTTTTCGTTTCACTGGGTCAGTAACCCAAATTTGCTATCTTGGCACATCTAAGTATTTTGGTGAAAAACATCAGTGTGGAAATAGCAAATAGGTACTAGTGGTGAACACTGCAATTATAAATGCTTGAGTGAATATGAGAAATTAGACTCATCGATAGTAGAAGTTGATCATTGGCGGATAGATCTTTCTCTGGTCTTCTTTTGGTGGCATCTTACAGAAGAGCTGAGAAAGCTGGGTCGACTCACATCAAGTCTCAGGTTCCAGCCTTCCTGCTGGACCTTGGGAAGATGTTTCATTCTCTGGTCTTTTATAAAATAAGACATTGTTCAGTAAGGAGAAGTCTATGAAATAGACTGTCTGGACTGTTCTGAACCCAGGTGCTCTTATCCAGGGCACCATGAAAACAGGGGTTTCCTAGTCTGTAGTTTCTTCTACATCACGAAACCCACCAGCTGAAACAGGCACAGTGGTGTGAGTGCAACTGCATGACCGTAACAATTGGCACAGATCCAGCAGCAGTTATCCAGCGAGGAGTTGGCAAATATGTAGGCTGGCATTTCCAAACTAGACAATTTCCTCAAAAGGTTCTTGTTTTGAATAGAGAGAAGAAAATCCTTTTTCCGAATGCAATCTGCCTTGAGTACCACCAATATCTGTGCCAAAACTAGACTTGTAGTTATACCCCTTCCCACTAACCATGTCATATCCATGTGGGAGGTAGTCTGTAAGCAGCTTTGTACCTTATATTCTTTCTTCCATGCAACTTTTAATATCTTTAAGGTCAATTGTTGCCAATTGGTATTAAAATCATTCTAGACTTCCTCAGTCCATACATACAAAATATGTACATATTTATATGTACACATGATTTATAAATATCATATATATTATATTTATACATTTTTATATAAAATATGTAGATGATATGTATGAACATAAATGATATGTACATGTATAATATGTACATATTTTATATCATATATATATATACTATATATATAATATATATATCTTTAACTTTTGACATATTCTTATTTTTCTTAAATTCCTTTTTTAAAAAAAAATTCTCATTCTAAAACAGCCTAGGAGCTACTTTACATATTATTTTATTGCCTATTTGTGGGATGTTTACCTGAAAGAAGATGATAGTCCCAAAATCCTTTCAGTGAGAGGATTAAAAAACCATAGAGATTAATTACTTTGCCTGTGGGATTCTGGTGATGGTAGGTTTGGAATTGGATAAAATGTCAGGAGTCAGGATGTTCCAAAAGTTTGTCGGTCTGCTTCCTCCCTTATGGTGACATCTCCAGGTACAAAATGTAAACCCCACAAAGTAAAGGATTTTGTTTTGGACTAGAAAAGACTGTGGCATATGGGAGTACTCAATAAATATTTGGTAAAACTGTTACAATTTCATGGTGTCAGTCAAAAGAAGAATGCAAATACTCAGATCATAAATAAGAACATATTGAAGCAAAATGTCAGGAAAATAATAAAAAACTCCCCAATACGTTCCTTTTTAATATTTGCTTAAAGTTTGAATGCTTCTTTTCTGGATACATATTTGTACATTTTTGCATGCATTTCATAAAACATACAACCTATGAAAAGATTGTAATCTCTGCAACTTTCAAAAAGAATCCATCCTATGACAGAACATAGAGGCAATTTACAATTTTGTGGGTTTGTATTTGGGAGAAAAAAATAAAAAGGCTGTTTCATTCATTGGTACCATGTTTAATAAATATGCTTATAAGTAGCTGGAGGATAATGACAGAGACCGAAGGAAGATAGTTTGACAGGAAATATAAAAGGACTTGGGGCACATGGCTCTATTATGATCCCCAGAAAAGAAATTAGCCTTCATCTGATGAAGCTATATGACTTGAGGGTTTAAAAAGAAACTTCCAAATAATAACCAGAAGAAATTATTTTTACAAAAACTTAAAATTGTTTCCCTTTGGGGAGTAGATAAATCTAGATGATTGACTGGAAAAAGACAGAACATTTTACATGCTATAATATGTTCTTAATGCTAACTTTGATTTTTAGTATTTTAAATCATGTGTGTATATTTCAGTGGTTAAACATATTTGTAAAATGTTTAAAAGAAGTCTATAGAATAAATAGTTATTTCTTCTGTCAATAAATGGTTCTTTTAGTTTAGTTTTTTGTGAGATTGAATAGTGTAAAGCATAGCTCTTAAGGCCAAATCACTTCTCATTAGTGACCAGTGAAAATCAAACTCTAAAACCTGAGAGAGTTATTCTAGACTTTTTACACTTACCCATAGCCTTATTATCCTAAGATATTTTGTCATGTGAAGTTGGTTCCATCCATATCCATACATTGGCTTACACTTAGAAATGGTTCTTGATTTCCAGGAGGTAGGTGACTCATAGTAGTGACCTGAAGAGGTTTTATTTGCAACACTAGGAAAAGACACCTCTCAGCATCTCAACGTGTTTCTCAAGGAATCACTAAAGTTGATGCTAATTCAGCTTTCCATACTGCAGCCCTTGGTATTTTCTGGGGACTTGCATGATGGGTTTTGTAGTAGGCAGAGTTATGACCCCCAAGAAGACTCTCCATTAGGAATATGATGACACAGAATAGGTTATCCTACCTGGCAAAGAGACTTTGCATATGCAATTAAGATTACTAATCAGTTGATCTAAATATAGGGAGATTATTCTCTATTACCTGTGTGACCCCAATGTAATTCACATGATCTCTTAAAAGCAGAGAACTTTTACAGAAAAGGAAGGCAGAAGGGGAAGCTAGAGACATTCAAAACTGGTTTTGATGATAGAAGGGACCAGGGACCTCAGTCCAGCAATCACAAGGAACTGAATTTTGTCAATAACCTGAATGAGCTGAGCTTGATAATATATTCTTCCCTAAGCACTTCCAGACAGGCACCTAGATGGCAGACACCTTGATTTTGGCCCTGTAAAATTCTAAACAGAGAAACCAGTTCAGCTTCACTGTGCCTGGGTTTCCAACCTAGGGTACCGTGAGATTTTAAGTCTGTGTTATTTAAACTGCTCTATCTGTGATAATATGATAACGCTGGAAGACTAACACAGTTTCTATCATCTCCATTTAGTTTCCAAAGAAGCCGAGGGTCAGAGAAGTTAACTGTATTACACACAAATATAGCTTTCAATGCTACTTCAGTACCATGAGTCACATCCAAGTCTGCTCAGGCCCACACTTATGTTCTTATTATTCGTAGCAGTAGTTCTCAAATTTAACCATAAATCAGAATCATCGAGAAGGCATTTTAATGCACCTGTTTCTGGCTCCCATCTCTAGAGTTTCTGATTCCTTAGGTGTCAAGTATGACCGAAGTATCTGCATTTTTAACTATGTTCCTACATGCTCTGCTAGTACTTCTCTGGGGGCGGGGAGGAACCTCCTTTGAGAACCACTGCTTTAGAGGAAGTTGCTGTTCTCTTAATTTTAATCCTTAGTATGTTTGGAAAGGGCTGCAGATTAGAGTTCTAGAAACATTCTTTAGGGGACACTGGATGTTATCATGATGCTGTGTGCTCACTTTCTCACATGGGCCCGAGAAATGGAAGCCTTTCTCAGAGACATGCAGCATCTCCCTGAACCACTTGTGAGAGAAAGTTCGATGGAAATCATTCAGTGGTAACACTGTTAACCACACACACACCCCTCTATCAGATTTCACTCAAACTCAGCAGCCAAGAGTTTCTGTTTGTCTTATCTGGTATTTTTAAACCTTTAACACATATTGACTCCCCATTGTCAAGGACTTAAGAATCAAAAAGTCAGTGGACAAACAGTGGATAATCTGTGTTCCAGAAATTGCCCAAGAAAAGCCGTTCAAACAAGGCAGCCATGCCCTATAGAATAATGGGAATAAACAAATTATCTCCCATAGGAGGAAAAATAGAGTTGGATATATATATCTTGAGAACAGAAACAGTCTTGCTCTTTCTTATGTAAGCAAAGCAAAACAAATGATGCTTTAAGGTACCTCTTATTGAATTCTATATTATTTTATTTTTATTTTAGATCAATTTTCCACTTTATTAAATTTATAGAAATATACTTTACTTACCACAAAATTCACTAATTATAAATATATAGTAATGTTTTTACTGAGTTATTCAACATTCACCATAATCCAGTTTTAGATTTTAATCATCTCAGTTTACGGTAAGCCCTCATTCTCATCACTAGTCTCTAAGCAACTCCTAATTTACTTTCTAACTCTATTGATTTGCTTTTCCTGAACATTTAATACAAATGGAAAGGTATAATATATGTTCTTTAGTGTCTGGTTTCTTTCACATATTGTATTTTTGATGTGCATCACCTTGCAGCGTGTATCAGTATTTCATTCATTTTTATTTCTTTTTGGTATTCTCAGTGGAGATATTGGGGCTTCCCTCATTGCTCAAGAATCTGCCTGCAATGCAGGGGACCCAGGTTCAATTCCTGGGTAGGGAAGATCCCCTGGAGAAGGAAATGGCAACCCACTCTAGTATTCTTGGAAATACAGGTAAAATACTGAAGTTACATAAAAGCAGTATTTCCTTCTTCCAAAGAGCTTAATTTCTAGATTGTGTGTGCTAAGTCACTTCAATTGTGTCCAACTCTGTGTGACCCTATGGACTATAGCCCTCCAGGCTCCTCTGTCCATGGGGATTCTCCAGGCAAGAATACTGGAGTGGGTTGCCATTTCCTTTACCAGGAAATCTTCCCAACCCAGGGATCGAACCCATGTCTCTAACATCTCCTTCATTGGCAAGCAAGTTCTTTACCACTAGAGCCTAGATTACTATTTCTTGAATTTTATTACCACAAACCAAGGTCGGGGAACATAGGGATAAAAATTTACCCTAACTCCTTGAATTTTTTTTTTTCAAGAGAATGTCCTAAAATGGCATTTTATATTCTGTGTTAGGGGAGGCAACAAAATATCCTTTGTAAGGATAAGGGGATTCAGCTAAAAAAATTAGCGAATGATAGGAAATGACTAAAAATGTACTCAATGTGATCCTGAGGGTTTAAGTAAGAAAGTGAAAGTTGCTCAGTTGTGTCCGACTCTTTGTGAGCCCATGGACTACACAGTTTATGGAATTCTCCAGGCCAGAACACTGGAGTCGGTAGCCATTCCCTTCTCCAGGGAATCTTCCCAAACCAGGGATCAAACCCAGGTATTCCACATTGCAGGCGGATTCTTTACCAGTTAAGCCACCAGGTAAGCCCTTGAGTAAGAGTAGGTTGAAACTTATTGATCAGAGCTTCATATTTCATGGTGGGAAAGGTCTTCCTCTACACATAGAGAGATCTTTATTCTATGACATTAGAAGTAGAAAGCTCTACTGTGCTGCTCTTAAGCTCCCATCACGTTCATCCTTCTGCATTTAATTTTCTTTGTTTAAAATCCACAATGACTCTCCCTCACATATTAGATATAGTCCCAAATCCTTTATATGGTTTACAAGACCCTCCATGAAGTAGCATGTGTCTCTTTAGACTCATTAGTTTGTTTCTCTGCTATTCTCTCTGCTCCCCCAATTTAGGAATTCTTTCAATTTCTAAACTCTTCTTTTCTGCATGTGGAATTATTACTTTAAAAACTGCAACCCAGTATCAAAGGCAATAATCTGGATATGATATTCAGTTCAGTTCAGTTGCTTAGTTGTGTCCGACTCTTTGCAACCCAATGAACTGCAGCATGCCAGGCCTCCTTGTCCATCACCAACTCCCGGAGTCCACCCAAACCCATGTCCATTGAGTCGGTGATGCCATCCAACCATCTCATCCTCTGTTGTCCCCTTCTTCTCCTGCCCTCAATCTTTCCCAGCATCAGGGTCTTTTAAAATGAGTTAGCTCTTCACATCAGGTGGCCAAAGTATTGGAGTTTCAGCTTCAACATCAGTCCTTCCAATGAACACTCAGGACTGATCTCCTTTAGGATGGACTGGTTGGATCTCCTTGCAGTCCAAGGGGTTCTCAAGAGTCTTCTCTGACACCACAGTTCAAAAGCATCAATTCTTCAGTGCTCAGCTTTCTTTATAGTCCAACTCTCACATCCATACATGACCACTGAAAAAATGATAGCTTTGACTAGATGGACCTTTGTTGGCAAAGTAATGTCTCTGCTTTTCAATATGCTGTCTAGGTGGGTCATAACTTTCCTTCCAAGGAATAAGCGTCTTTTAATTTCATGGATGCAATCACCATCTGCAGTGATTTTGGAGCCCCCCAAAAAGAAAGTCTGCCACTGTTTCCCCATCTATTTGCCATGAAGTGATGGGACCAGAGGCCATGATCTTAGTTTTCTGAATGTTGAGCTTTAAGCCAACTTTTTCACTCTCCTCTTTCACTTTCATCAAGAGGCTCTTTAGTTCTTCTTCACTTTCTGCTGTAAGAGTGGTGTCATCTGCATATCTGAGGTTATTGATATTTCTCCCAGCAATCTTGATTCCAGCTGTGCTTCCTCCAGCCCAGCGTTTCTCATGATGTACTCTGCATATAAGTCAAATAAGCAGGGTGACAATATACAGCCTTGACGCGCTCCTTTTCCTGTTTGGAACCAGTCTTTTGTTCCATGTCCAGTTCTAACTGTTGCTTCCTGACCTGATTACACATTTCTCAAGAGGCAGGTCAGTTGGTCTGGTATTCCCATCTCTTTCATGATATTACACTACATTTTTTTTGAAATGTTACACTACATTTTTTTAAAATGTTCCATTTTTTTGAAATTATTTTTTACAACTGTGTGTATATCAACAGTGTTCTCAATAAAAATTTAAATTTAAAGTAAAAAAGGAAAAAAACTTGAAGCCCTCACTGGGTTAACACCACAAGTCAAGGACTACATGTGTCTTGCTCATTGTTCTATCTTTACTGTTTGGCTCAGCACCTAGGAAAAGTTGTAATTTGAATAATATTTGCAGAATTAAATATGTGAATACTGATGTCCAAGTGCACATAGTTAGTTGGTACCAAAGATGATTCAGCTAAGATCTGGTACCAGAGACCTTGATCTTTTGCTAGAGTTCTTTTTTGAGGCACTGATTTCTGATTTTTGAAACTCAGTCATTCATTCAAAGCTATCTGCGAGATTTTCAGAAAGGTTAAAATGTCATGGTGAAGATAAAGAGGTCATTGCTATATGGACTTGTAGCAGGAGTGGAGAGCCATATCTATCACAGATATGCAGTTAAGACTGTAGTTCAAACTGAAGTTAGTTCAGAGAGGAAATGGGACCAGACTCAAAGTAAATATCAAAAGAAGTGACTTAGACCAAGAGGTGAGGAAGTTTCCTGGAGAGTGAGACAAGTTGACTTAGATCTGAATATTGAGTAAGACTTCACCTTCCAGCTGGAGGGAACTGCATGTACAAGGCCCTTCTGGCAGGAGGAAACAAAGTATATCCAAAAAATGGAAAGAAGACCACTGGGGTTGCCCCACAAGTGTGGACAGGGAGGTGGCGGCGAGGTTACAGCAGGGCATCATGATCCTGCTAACCAAGAACTTTGGTTTTGTACTGAGAACTATGATTTAAAGACTTGTTTGAAAACAAAGATGATAGGAATGCTTGGCATTATTGGTTTTCTATTTTAAGACACTTACTATTTCTGGACTTCCTTGGTGGCCCTATTGGTAAAGAACCTGTCTGCCAATGCAGGAGACATAAGCGATACAGGTTTAATCCCTGGGTTGGGAAGATCCCCTGGAGTGAGGCATGGCAACCTACTCCAGTATTCTTGCCTGAAGAATCCCATGGACAACAGAGCCTGGCAGGCCACACTCCATAGTGTCGCAAAGAGCCAGACATGACTGAAGCAACTTGGCACACATTCATGAACTGTGGAGAAAAACGACTGAGGCAGAAAGTGAGAATGAATGTAGAGAGTTTATTAGAACGCAGTTGCCATGGTCTGGGTGAGAGATGGTGATGGGTTAGGTGGACCTGTGATTCTCAACTGTGGGGTCTAGTTTCTGTTAAGACTTGCAGGGTATCTGAACACTATCTCAAAGCCACTCTAATGGGAGATGTGTTCTTGGCATAGCTCATCTCAGATGAAGACTTCGTCCAAGTTTTATCTTGTCCCAATTCTCCCTCCTGGATCTGCCATTGTAACACCAACACCAAACGCTATATACTGGAAAGTACAGCTTTTAGAATCAGACAAACTTAAATTCCAATGACATCTCCAACTCTTACTATTAATAGCTTTTAAAAAAATGTTTATTTTTTAATTGAAGGATAATTGTTTTACAATATTTTGCTGTTTTCTGTCAAACCTCAACATGAATCAGTCATAGATATACATATATCCTCTTCCTTTTGAACCTCCCTCCCATCTCCCTCCCCACCCCACCCCTCTAGGTTGATACAGAGACCCTGTTTGAGTTCCTGAGACATAGAGCAAATTACCATTGGCTATCTGTCTTACATATGGTAATGGAAGTTTCCATGTTACTCTCAACATAGCTCTCACCCTCTCCTCCCCTTGCCCCATGTACATAAGTCTATTCCCTATGTCTGTTTCTCCATTGCTGTGCTGCAAATAAATTCTTAAGTACCATTTTTCTAGATTCCATATATATGTGTTAGTATACGGTATTTAGCTTTCTCTTTCTGACTTACCTCACTCTGTATAATAGGCTCTAGGTTCATCCACCTCCTTAGAACTGACGCAAATGCATTCCTTTTTATTGTTGAGTAATATTCCATTGTGTATATGTACCACAACTTCTTTATCCATTCATCTGTCAATGGACATCTAGGTTACTTCCATGTTCTAGCTATTGTAAATAGTGCTGCAATGAACAATGGGATATATGTTCTTTTTCAATTTTGCTTTCTTCAGGGTATATGCCTAGGAGTGGGATTGCTGAGTTATATGGTGGTTTTATTCCTAGCTTTTAAAGGAATCTCCATGCCATCTTCCATAGTGGCTATATCAATTTGCATTTCCACCAACAGTGCAAGAGTGTTCCCTTTTCTCCACACCCTCTCCAGCATTTATTGTTTGTAGACTTTTTGATGAGGGCCACTCTGACCTGTGTGAGGTGATATCTCATTGATATTTTGATTTGCATTTCTCTAATAATGAACAATGTTGAGCATCTTTTCACATGTCTGTCAGCCATCTGTATGTCTTCTTTGGAGAAATGTCTGTTTAGGTCTTTTCCCACTTTTTGATTGGGTTGTTTGTTTTTCTGGTATTGAGTTGTCTGAGCTGCTTGTATATTTTGGGAATTAATCCTTTGTCAGTTGTTTCATTTGCTATTATTTTCTCCTATTCTGAGGGTTGTCTTTTCACTTTGCTTATAGTTTCCTTTGCTGTGTAAAAGCTTTTAAGTTTAATCAGGTCCCACTTGTCTACTTTGGTTTTTATTTCCATTACTCTAGGAGGTGGGTCATAGAGGATCTTGCTTTGATTTATGTCATTGAGTGTTCTGCCTGTGTTTTCCTCTAAGAGTTTTATAGTTTATAGTCTTATATTTAGGTTTTTAATCCATTTTGAGTTTATCTTTGTGTATGGTGTTAGGAAGTGTTCTAATTTCATTCTTTTACAGGTAGCTGTCCAGTTTTCCCAGCACCATTTATTGAAGAGCCTATATTAATAGCTTTTTGACATGGATTAGTTACTTCTCTGCATGTCAGAGATGTATGTTATAACTTTACTGTGATAATAAATTGAAATAAAGTAAAAATGTGTATAGCACAATGTCTAGCTCATAGTCAGTTATCTTATATTGGTTGAATTTCAAACTGAGAAAAATAGCTAGCAAATAAGTTATACTGCATGACTCTCACTTTGCCTGTGTGCCTCCTAAGATCTTTTGACATTAGAGTACCACCTGGAGAAAGCCTTGAAAATGAATAAATATTTATTAATGCTCCAGAACAGAATTTTAAAACTAAGCGTTTTAAAATTTTTCAAGCAGAGTAACAATGAATCTGCATGTCCATTTAATCCTCATTAACAGGCTCATCATAGATATTTTAGGAAGACGCCCTGTGGAATAAAATCTTATTCTAGGTATATCCATCCTAACAATTAGTTCCAAGGATTCAGTGCATGTCTCTAACTACAAATGAACACCACATATTAAACAAAGAAGACTGTGGAGTTCATACTTCCTTAATTATGGGTTCACGGGGGTGCTAGATTTGACTATGCTAAATTCATTATCATTACTATGTGCCGAATTCTCCTGTAACCTCACCATAGGTAAATTTCCTTCCTAGTCATGTACTTTGTGACAGGTTAGCAACAATTCCAGCTTCATGCTCCATTTTCTCTGCCTACTGAGGCAATTTGCTATCCATGCACTTTGTTTTTTCCTCCGCTTTGTGGCTCTGACCTGTAAAGGTATCTCGTGATGGGAACTGCACTTTGAATGCCAACACTTCAATTGCTCTCCAGGTTGAATACTGTCTATGCCACCTTAGGGGGAGGATTTTAGTATATAGGTCATCCTCTTAGATTAAATAGGTGGTCAAGACTGTGGGCTGAGTTGTTTTAAAATTGTATCTCATTGTGCTTCCCACGCTTTTGGCAGTTTACCATCATGACACTCTAGATCCTCTGTGATATGGCCTCTGCCCACCTCTTAAGGCTCATCGGCTACCACTGTCTTGATATTTATGATGGGGGATATTGAACTGTGTCATATGCCCTACATGCACTATTGCCACTTCGTATTTCTATTCCCTTACACAAGGCTGTTCTCTTTGCCTGTAAGATTCAGCCCTCTCCCCAGTCTCTTCTTGCCTAAACACACGCTCCACTTCCAAGAAACCTTTTGGGTACCACCTTCCCTGGGTGGCCTTATGCTGCTTTCTGCCTCCTCACTGCCAGTCACACTGGAGTTCTCTTTACATCCCCAAAGTCCCCTGGGCATTGCTCTATCACAGAATCACTAACTTGCACTGAAGCTATCCATTTATAAACCTGTTTATCCACCCAGACAACAATAAATTCTTAAGTCTGTGCCCAATCCATATCTGCATATCTAGCATTTCTATGCTTACAGCAGAGGCAACTTATTAAATACTTACTGAAGTAATGGATGCATTTGAAGAAACCAAAGAACAGAAGGCAGGAAAACAATGTCAGTTAAACATTCATTCATTCTGTTGCAGGCACTTTGTTAGGTGATAAGAAACGCAAAATTTTTAACCTGAGCATAAGTCTTGCCTCTAGATATGTAAAATCTAAAGGAAAAGAGAGATGTGACAGTTGACCATTGTGTTCTATGATGACGGTACCTGTGGAATCAGGGAAGGTGCCCTGGAAGCTATGAGTTGTTATTGTTATCCTTATTCATTATATGTACATAACATTCAGTTATTATTACATTTGACTGGCTTACTGAGGGGTTACTTGGGCTTCTCTGGTGGCTCAGATGTAAAGAATCTGCCTGTAATGGAGGAGACCTGGGTTCGATCCCTGGATCAGGAAGATCCCCTGGAGAAGGGAATGGCTACCCACACCAGTATTCTTGCCTGAAAAATCCCATGGACAGAAGAGCCTGGTGGGCTACAGTCCATGGGGTTACAAAGAGTCAGACAGGACTGAGTGACTAATACACACACACACACTCACTCTCTCATCTCTTGCATTCTCTTATCTCTCATAGCAATCTTAGGGAGTGAACTGCTACTGCTATTTTAAGGGGGGAGATACTGAACCACAAAGAGGTTATGAATGTGTTCCTAGGTCACACAACAGAAAGCTGATATACCTGGGGACAGAACACAGACCTTTCTATCATCAAAGACACTTCTGCTCCAAGTGTTCTGTTAAAAAGACACCCCTCCCTACTAAGGGAAAAATTAATCAGAGAAAGAAACATACACAGAAAGTGAAAGAACCTTCATGGAAGTGAAGGGCCATGCTCTATTTTGCAGAAAGTATGAGTAGCTCAGTGTTGCTCAAAAATGAAGACCGCAGAGGAAATGAAAGGGAGAAAAAGCAACGCTCAGATACATCCCCAATTCCAAGCTCGCTCCAGCCCTGTACCCAGGGGGCAGCCCTTCCATTCCCAAAGGGAACACAATGTTGTGGGAGCGCTGAGGAAAATAACTATTGGTTTTCTTATTTAGAAAGTGCTACACTGTTCAGATGTGTTTGAAAATGACAAAGTACCTGGGCCCTTCATCTTCTTCCTTCACTGAAGCTAAAAGGGAGAGGATAAATAACAGCTGGGAGAAAAGATCAATGAAGGCCTCGCCTGCAATAACAGATAGAAAGTGCCTGGCAAAGGGAAACCATAAATGCTATAGAACCTCATTCTTCATCTTTGAACTAAAGGTCTCCTCTGACCAGAACATTAAAGATCAAGTGCAGCTCTTCCCTTGAGCACAGGTGTTTGCTTTAGTTATCTTAGTGTCCAGCTACCCAGGGTGGCATTGAAAATCTTTCTGCAAATGCAATGGAGACTTTCCCTGATGGCTCGTCCATAAACTTCATAAAAGTCACATTTATCTATCAAGACTCAGGCCATTGATATTATACACAGTAGGGAATTCACCATCCCCTTCTTCCATTAGTAATAATATCAAATATAACAAGCTGGTGGAGACCAAGGTGCTCAGGACACCCATCCAATCATTTTCCTGCCTTTCACTCGTGATGGATGGAAGTGATTGTGTTTTTCATTCTGAGCTACTGAGTTCCTGTGGATTGTGTTGTAAGATGACAGGGTTCCTGCCAGAGCAGTTTCTTGAGTATGATGGAGTAAGGTGGTTTCAAGCTGGACCCAGGCCCCTTTGGGATTTGATGGAGCTCTTTGGGATCCATCCTAGGGACGGAGTTGAGCAGTTGAGGGGGCAGGGCTTCTGAGAAGTCTTAAATCTTAGGTTTATATTGCCATATAGGCCTTTATGTGGAGAGTAATGTCTTCAAATAAGAGACCTAAAATTCTACCAGATTGTAAAGCGATGCATTGGCCTTGGAGACTGGGAACTTGCATCAAAATTTGCTCAGCCACTAATGGGTGCTAGATCTAAGCTGTTTGTCTTCTTTTCAGCTGACTTAGTCTTATCTCTGAGATAAGCATATGATACAGCCTGTTCACAGGAATCAGCTGTGAGCTCTCTCTTAGGAAGGTCAGCTGAGATCTCATAAATACAAGTGTGATGTTAAGTGTGGGGGCTTGTTGAATGTGGGGCTCAGTCTAAGCAATTTTTAGATCACACAGCTAGGAGGACCAGAACCCAGATTCCAATCTGTGCTAAGTGTTTCAGACCACACAGCCTTTCTCAGGAGATGCACATGCCAGGATTAGTCTAAATTGGTATTTTAAGATATCAGGGATTTAAAAGAAGTATTACAGTTATTTTTCTATTAACCATACAAACACGTGGTCAAATGAATGAAAATGTCCCTACCTCACAATCTATTTTGATTTGTTTTACTTTTTACATTGAAGAAAAAAAAAAACTCTTGATAAAGATTTCTCACCTTAAGCTCAATCATTCCCATTTTTGCTGCAGTGGCGTTTTCTTTTCTCTTTTTAATGCTTTTTTTTTTTTCTTTTTCTTGCCCTTCCCTATACAAACATTGATTATTTGGTGAGTCTGCAAAGCCCCTGACAAATATAGCACTCCTAAAGAAACTTTTGCTCTAACTTAGAAGGCAAACTAATTTGTAACCTAGTGAAGGTAACAATACAATATATTAATAATAATAGTAGGCTCCGGAATCAGATTGATTTGGCTGCAAATCCTGCTACTTACACTCGCTAATGTGTATGAATGGTATGTGTATGTGTGTTAGTCACTTAGTTGTGTCTGACTCTATGCAACCCCACGGACTGTATAGCCCACCAGGCTCCTCTGTCCGTGGGATTCTCAAAGCAAGAATACTGGAGTGGGTTGCCATTCCCTTCTCCAGGGGATCTTCCCAACCCAGAGATCAAACCTGGGTCTCCTGCATTGGCAGGTGGATTCTTTACTGTCTGAGCCACCAGAGAAGACCCGTGTACTTTAATCAAATAATTTAAACTTGAAGGTTAACCATAGACCTACTTGGAGAGTTGTTGGGTAGATTATATAATCTGTGCAAAAAATAGAGTAATGAGTTATGAAATGGCTGGCAATAGCTAACAGTTATGAAGTCATTTCCTAAGTCATGTGATAGTGGTAGACAGAATCATTATTATGTCTTTCTCTAGGAGGAGTTTTAGAAACAATCCAGGAACTCATCCTGAGTAATAAAGCTAAGGACTAAAACTGGAGCAGCAAAGCAGTGGGCTCATTACAATAACAGCATGGCTTTCCTGAAACTCTAGGCAGGGAACCCTAAATTGTGCACAGTGCTAACTGCGTGTATTACTGGAATTACATTACAATTAGGTTGTGACTGTAGCTAATGTCTTCGGTCACTGTGCTGGGTACTGAGTCAATTCCAGCTCCTGACTGATTTCCAAGGTGGTCGAGGCTGGCTCAGTGACATAGGAAAACCACACCTTAGGGAATTAGAAAGTGTGTGTTACTGCTAGAAATTAAACCGCCAATTGATTGCTTTAAGAAAAGCACTTGTTTTTTTAAAAAAAGATCCTTTAACTGTGTTTTACTCAAGACTGCCTTTCAAAAAAATGTTGGTTCAATTAGGACACAAAAAGCCAAATTTACACTATTTATTTATATTCTCCATTTCATTGTGGAGAATTCTTCCACTTATGCAGGAAGAAAGTATGGGATATATGTCCCTAAAAAGTGTATCTGCAGAAGGACCAAGTTGTTCTCTATTGAAATAAAGCACATTAATGAAAATAAAGTCTGAATTAACTCCCCGTGCCTTGCCACTCCCTCTCGCCCACTCAGGGATTGATTGCAGGGCAGTTCCACACTCTGTTCTAAAGTGATTTTCTTGAAAAGATACCACCAGTTAGGTAAAAAGCCAACTATTTGAGCCAAGGCTTTCCTTGATTTGATTCTAACCGAACAATCCAGGCTCCCTTCTTACTAAATCAATTTATACATCCTGTTCTTTCACCAAGCTAACCAACTTGCCAATATGTTCTGAACTTAACTTGCTTGCAGTTTTGCCCTGTGTTTTTGCTTCTGCCTCTGCATCCAATGTCTCATCCACTCCCACCTATAACCTATTCTAGAGTTGTATCTATCTATCAGCAAGAATGCCCGCTTACCTCAGTCTCCTTTCTCGGAACCTCCTCTTTGCCTGACCTTTGAATGATGAGTTCCTTAGGGCCCAATTTTAGCTCTTCTAATTCTATACTCCTCACCTAGATAATTTCATTCATTCTCTCAGTTAAATTACCATCACTATGCTGATGACTCAAAAACGTATGTGTCTAGCTCAGACATTTTTACAGTTTTATATCCAACTACTGGCTTGATGGCTTCCCCAGTGGCTCATTGGTGAAGAATCTGCCTGGCAATGCAGGAGATGCAGGTTTGATCCCTGAGTCTGGAAGATCCCCAGGTGTGGGAAATTGGAACCCACTCCAGTATTCTTGCCTTAAAAATTCCATGGACAGAGGATCCGGGTGGAATTCAGTCCATGGGGTTGCAAAGGAGTCAGACACAACTGAGTGACTGAGCACACACGGACTGGCTTGATACAATCATCTGAATATGTCTTCCAGACACTTAGAACACACAAATACAATCCCTGGTGTATCTCACACCCCGAATCTGAATGTCCACCGGTAGTCCTTAAGTCAGCAAAAGGCGCTTTCACTTGCCTACCAGCTCATCCTGGAAATGTGAATGTTTTCTTCAATGTCTCTATGTTCCTCATACTAAATCTAATTCTTACGCAGTTTCCAGCCTCATTTTTCTATTTCCATCATAACAACTCTAACGCAAGGGGTTATCATGTCTTATTTCAAACAGTTGAATTCTCCCTTGAAATTTATTTTGTCTCCACTTAGCCTATCCCACAGAGTAGGAGATATTTGTAAATGCATCTCTGATCATGTCAACCTCTGGAATAAAACCTTTCATTGACTTCAAATTGCCCTTTAAATATGGTCCAAAAGCTAACCCAGAGTCTACAAATTTCTACATAGCCAAACCATTCTCAGAGTGTTTGCATCCCCTGACACTCTTCCTTCACACTTTCTTGCTGAATTCCTGGAATATGATACTGTTTCCAGCTTCCAGTCTTCCTTATATGCTTTTCCCTCTGCATGGAATACCTTTCCCCCTCTCTTTTTGTGTCTGATTTCATGTCATTTGGTTCTCTGGGGGCATCCTAAGTGTTACTGCTTCAGAGAAGCTTTCTCTATACTCCGGACCTAGTAAGAACCCCTTATTTTGATTCCTAGAGTATTGTGTCCTTCTCCTAAGAAAGGCTATACTTTTATAAACAGATCCTTGGTAATAATTGGATTAAAATACATCTTGCCAACTAGACTATGGAGTCTATGAGATCCAGAGCTTTGCATAATATACTGGCCATTCTATTCTTCCTACCCAGCACAATGCCTAGCCAATGATCAGTACATCATACACTTTTTGTCTCCATTTTTATGGGTTGAATTGTGTCCCTTCCAAATGTATTTTGGAGTTCTAATCTCCAGTACCTCAAAATGTGATCTTATTTGGAAATAGACCTTTTTGCAGATGTAATTAGTAAAGACAAGGTTACATTGGAGTAGGGTGGGGCCTTAATCCAATATGCTTAGAGCCCTTAAAAAAATACAAAGGAAATTAGAAGAAAGGCAGAAATTGAAGTGCTACAGCTACAAGCCAAGGAAAGCTGAAGACTGCCAGCTACTGCCAGAAGCCAAGAAGACAGCAGGAAGGATTTTATTCAGAGTCTCAGAAGGAAAATGGTCTTGCCACCACCTTGGTTTTGGACTTCCAAACTCTGGAACCATGAGACAACACTGTCTGCTGCTTTAAGCCACTCAATTTGTGGTACTTGGTTATGGGAGCCTTGCAAAACTAATACCATGCTTATATTCATATACTCAGGCATTTATTTAATGTACTATGCCTTATTAACCTCTGCTGTTCTTCAGGGTTTGGAGCAGAATATGTACTTTGTAATAAAATGCTAACAGAGTAATTACATGTAAACAAAGTCAGAATCTACTCATCTATTTATTTGTGGATACAAACAAATAGTTAATAGCCAAAAGTTACATGTGCACTTATAACATGACTCCAAAATCTCACTCCTAGGTCTTTATCCAAGAAGAAGGTAAACTTATATATACAAATATTTATAGCAGCACTGTTCATAATAGCAAAAAACTGGAATAAAATGTCCTTTAACGTGTACATTTACAAATTGTGGTTTACTGTAACCAGTTGCTCAGTCATGTCCAACTCTTTGTGACCTCAAGGACTGTAGCCTGTGGAATATTATCCCTCAATAAAGAGGAATGAACTATTGCTAAACAACAGATGAATCTCATATGCATTCTGCTAAGTGAAGCAAACCAGACCTACAAAGTTATACACTACATGAAAATAAAAATAAAATCTTCTGGGGGAAATAAAACATAGGAAATGGACTCAACAAAACTAACAGACCCACAATCAAATGAAACCAGGCAGCCATGACAGACTTGGGATTCAATCACGTACTCTACGTTCTTGGAAAATCCATAGACTGGAAAGGTATGAACCTTTGACTGTGCCAAAGCTCCTGCCTAGAATGCCCTCCACGGACAGCCCAGGCAGTGACCAACCCCAGGAACTTGCACTCAAGTTGTAAATGCCCTTTCAAATTTCCCAAATGTGTGTGTATGTGTTTTTTTTTGTTTTTTTTTTCCGTTTATAAGCATCTCTGTCGCTTTCATCCCGAGGAACAAAGCTCAATTGTATGATCAAGTCTGTGTCTCTAGGGCTGAGTCCTCAGACTTTTCTGAATAAAATTCCTTCTTCCATCATTTTGTTGTTCAGAAGTTTTATAAGTTGACAAATTTGAATTTATGTATGCAACATTCCAGAAGAGGTGAAACTGTAATAACGGAGAACAGATGTGGCTGGAGTTTGAGAGGAGGAGAATATTTGCATACAAAGATTCAGCACAGTGGAATTCTCTGGACTGTTATTAATACAGTTGTCCTGTATCCTAATTGTGGCAATGGTTATATGAATCTAAGCAAATACTACAACTCTTTAATTGAATGCATATTAATTTAAAAGTTATAAAATAACAACAATGTAGGTGGTAATGAGGAAGAGACTCAACCATATGAATCAAATAATTTTTTAAGGCTAAAAGCAATGATGTTTACTAGAAAGTGGCTATTCTTCTTGAGAAAATGGCCCCAAATCTTTCTTAAATGAATGTCAGTAATTTTCAAAGGTGTCATTAAGAGCCATAGATGTCTAAGATGAAAGCTTGGTGAAGGCAAACCTCGTCTGCCTTCATGTATCATTATATACTTAACTAAGGAGAACATTTTCCTGGGATTTCTAAAAGTACTTAAGGACTTTTTAGTTCCTCATCGCTAATCCAAAGCTGGCCCTGAGCAGGAGTGGCTAGAAGCCATTATGTTATAAGAGTTACTTTCCACTCTGTAGACTCGGTAAAGTGAATGGATGGTTCCAGTCCAATTCCTAATGGATAGGTGTCCACATATCAGATTGTGAGAAGTGTCACCCTGCTGTCAGATTTAGCAAAGCCCTAAGAGGGAGTGAGCCTCAGAGGCTGAAACACTCTAAAGGACAGTCTTGGACTTAACAATGATTTAAAAGGCATGGTTCTGTCAGCCTCCCTGGTTGTCCACAGACCTTGCATCCCTAGGGCATGGCTGCGCCCTGCTTTGGCAAAAAGAGGAGACATCAGAGTTTCTTCCCGCATGCCTCCTTTTCCACTAGTAAATGGACTCCAGGACCCTGAGCCAACACCTATTAAACAGAAAACACAGAGATTACAATTTAAGGGTGATTTCCCTCCTTCTGGGGCTTCTCTGTTGGCTCAGATAGGAAAGAATCTGCCTGCAGTGCAGGAGACTGGGGTTCATTCCCTGAATAAGGAAGTTACACTGGAGAAGGCAATGGCAACCCACTCCAGTATTCTTGCCTGGAGAATTCCATGAACAGAGGAGTCTGGCAGGCTAAATCCATGGGGTCACAAAGTTGGACACAACTGAGCAACTAACAGATGTACTGGTTTCCTTCTTTAGTGAGTATAATAATGATGCCTGGAGTGTTTTGCATGCACGTGTATGTGCCCTGACACCCAGGTTAGGAACGGCATCGTAAAGGCTGGATTCACCTTCTTTTTGGAATGTATATCATCTTCCGTCATGCCTTTTGGAAGTTCTTGGGGGCCATGCCTGCTCTACACACCCCTCCACATTTCTCTTCCTCTCTTTATCAGGGTTCCTGGGACTTCTAGGTGAAAGCCTCCACCCTTGGACTGCTGTATTCAACTCTCCATGTCCCCTCACCCTCTCCACCCCACCAGCCTGACTCTGGACTGTCCAAGAAAAATGACAACAGCTAGTCTTTAATGACAGTTTTCACGTCTCAACTTTCCCTGTTAGATTACCTGATATTGTTTGCTTTTTCTTTAACTGCTTGAAGTTAACATTTCCCCTCATTTACTATAACTGGATGTTGATATTTTCTTATACATGGTCCAGTGGTTGTCATGTCTTTTATATCACCTCTCCTTTTGATCCAGTGTAATGGATACAATCAACTATTTACCACGATCAGGAGGGAAGACAGACTGTATATCAAGATGATTTCTAAAGTGACATTATCTCATTTTGGTCACTTTGACCCAGGGTTTAGTCATCAGTTTGGCAAGAAGTGGAAGTCAATATTGTCACAGCCCCTAGACAGGTAGGATTCAGGATGCTGACTGTATCAAACTACATCATAAAAGATTTCATCATAGTCCAAAAAAATCAATAAAAATAGCTTGTAAATATTCCATTAAAATTTTGTTGATTAGAATTCTGAGTTCCCTGGCATTTTCAACAGTGCCCTTCTCTATGGTAAAGTATGTGGAAAAGCAACATATCTTCTCTGTTGCAAATGAAACATCCTTGTCTCAAATTCACAGGCTGTATATAATGATCACTCAGTAAGAACATGACACATAGTCATGATGACAGATGGCTTTAACTGTTTGAATCGTATTGCTGATCTCTTATAAAGAAAGCAATTCTAACTATGGTGTATATGTATTTTTTCATTGGAATCACTACACTATCTTCTGAGAAATTTTTCCTTTCAGACCACAGAAGAAGATCAAACCCTTGGGTAAATATCAGAGTAATCCCCTCATGAGTGTATACATTCCCTGCCCATTACCCAGGGGAAGGTAATACTCAAGTACAAAGAAAGAATCTGGAAGGCTAGGAGAAGCTCCTTGCTAAGCCTGAACACAGGTGCCTTTATTATTCCTTTCTTGACATTTGGAAACCTAACCTCTGCTTTGTGGCATTAGAGACATAAATAACACTGTAAGGCATACCAAGCAAAACCTAAGTTCTTTGAATCTAGTAAACCAGAAAATCCAGTTGAATATTTCTTGCTTGTTCCACTGCCATCCTTTTTTTCCATTTATTAGAACCTTTGGTAAGTTCTTATGTAAAATTCTGTCCCTAGCTGTGCAACAGAAAATCAGGAAAGAGGCTTCTGGGCACATCTGGATGTGTGCCCAGTTGATCAAATGTGGTACAGTCTCCCTGGGGCCATCATAGTAACAGCAGAATAATTACAGAAATGCCTCCAAATGGGTGGTGAATTTAGGGAGATATCTCCTCATGTCATACTGCAACATTTTAAGGTCTAGGCATGAGTTTGTTAAGCATGATGGTTAAGTTTCCCTCATCCCTCAGCAATTCATCTTAGCAATTCAGCACTTGGGCAATCTAGGGTGGACAGCTCCTACCAACATTCTTCTCTTTGGATTTTCCTTATTTATATTTCATCAAGAGATGCTCCTCTTTTGTTCACATTATCTTTCTCTAGACAGCATTTAATGCAATTATTTAGACTTACCCTTGTTAAGTTTCACTTGCACTTTGGTCTCACCTTCCTGAGATTGCATGTAGGTCGCCTTGATTGAAACTGTGGGTGTTTCTAAACCACTTATATTTTTATAGGAAGGTTTCAGGTTGATCTCTACTAATGGTGTCTGTCATCCATTTTGTGTACATTTGGACTGTTAAATTCTCAAAATGCAGTTCCTTCCTTTGACTCACACAGTTAATGAAAGTGTTCTCTCTTTGGCAAAGCAATCTTTCTAGGTGTACTTCTTATACTTACAGGGATATTAGTCACCAATGGTAATTACATTTAGCATAAAAAATCATCCTGGGGATATATTTTCTTTCTTTTATCACTCTTAAAGGCCCCTGATATTTTTAGAATAAGCATACCCTTTAAAAGACGTGTAAGTGGAGAAGGCAATGGCAACCCACTCCAGTACTGTTGCCTGGAAAATCCCATGGATGGAGGAGCCTGGTAGGCTGCAGTCCATGGGGTCACTGAGTCAGATACGACTGAGCGACTTCACTTTCACTTTTCACTTTCATGCATTGGAGAAGGAAATGGCAACCCACTCCAGTGTTCTTGCCTGGAGAATCCCAGGGATGGGGGAGCCTGGTGGGCTGCCATCTATGGGGTCGCACAGAGTCGGACACGACTGACGCGACTTAGCAGCAGCAGCAAAGGAGATAAGATTAACAGGTTTGAGATTAAAATGTAAAAGTTGCGACAATCAGTGCTCCACATGAAAAATATACAAGTTTTTTTTATTGCTATTGATTTTTTAATGTCCAAATGTAACACTGTTAAAAAACAAAACAAAACAAAACAAAACAAAAAAAACCCTTAAGTTTCCTTTTTTATAGCTAAAGAAACCAAAGCTAATATTGTTTTGGTTAAATATGCCTCTTCTGGTGAAAATACACACAGAGAATAAATCTCTACAGATGACCTTCTCTTCCAGGTAGTTAAACTCTCCAGTGTCCAAGCCTGACCCAAGCACCTAGAACTTCCTTTTTAAATATAAACAAATGGCCTCTGACTTTCATTTATATAAAGACAGTTGCCAAACGAAAAATAGAGACCAAACAAATAACAAGAAAAATGAAACTGTGATGACAAAGGAATAGAAGAAAATCTTAGGAAATCTAGCAGTTAATATCATCAGAGAGTTAAGACAATATTTTCAGGCATCACTTAAGAGTATTCTCTCTAAAAGGAAGAATTAGAAACTTTGAAAAAAAAGAAAACTCTAAGAAATTAAAAATAAAATATTAGAAATATTAAGGGGGAAAAAAGAGTGTTGGAAGACAGAACTGAGATGATATTTGAGCAAGTAAAACACAAAGGAGATCAAATAGTCAAAAGAAAGCAAATTGGAAGACTAGCCCACAATATTTAATATTCAAATGATCAAATTCCATTCCATTTTCTCTCTTATCTTTCCAGAATATCTATAAAAGCACTGAGTACAAGAAAATACCCCTATTTGTAGAACACATGTGTCTGTATTAAAGATTCACCATGGCTCAGCACAGTGAATGATAAAACAGTCCGTAACAAGGTATACAATCATGAAATTTTAAGCAGCTGAGATGGAAAAGATCTTTACAAATTCAGAATGCACTGTGACACAGAAGAACATTGGGTTTTTCAGAGGACATTTCAGAAAAAAGTCATGGAACAGAAATGCTGAGCATGGAGATATTGATAGTCAAATTAGATTACTAGGCTTAGTCAGACTGTTAATTCAGTGGAAAGGAGAAACGGAATACTTTTTGGTGTGCAAGGATTCAAAATGAAATTGTCCCTCATATTCCACTTATCAGGAAAATATCAGAATATGTGTTTGGGAAAAACAAAAAGAGTAAACCAAGAAGGCAGAAGACAATGGATTAAAAAGTAGAAGTGGCAACATATGAGAGAAGTAAAGGAAGAAACCAAGAAAAGGAGGCGGTGAATTCCAGAATGACGGTTATTGGATTGACCAAAAAGTTCGTTCAGGTTTTTCAAGCTGTTATGAAAATACTCAAATGAACTTCTTGGTCAACCCAATATAAGGGGAAGAAGGAAGGCTTACAGTACAGACATAGAAGAACAGATACCTTCACGGAGGAGGAGTCAGGCTGGATGAAAATAAAGGGGGCATTCAGTAAATTACATACCTGCTAGAGTTTGAGAAGAATTAATGATGGGTGGAAATCAAAGTACAAATGTTAGAAAGAGGTGATCATTTTTTTCATTCTGAGCAAAGCAGTATACCATGTTTGCTTTATTACCACACTCTGAATATTGCTCTGTGAAGAGAAATGGTAACTGCTTATTATTTAACTCATAATTGTAATATAATTAAAATAGGGGGGTTCTATAAGGACAAAATGTTCATGGTTTATATCTGGGCTTCCCTAGTGGCTCAGATGGTGAATAATCCACCTGCAATGCAGGAGACCTGAGTTCAATCCCTGGGTTGGGAAGATCTCCTGGAGGAGAGCATGGAAACCCACTCCAGTATTCTTGCTTGGAGAATCCCCTTGGACAGAGGAAACTGGTCAGCTACATTTCATGGGGTTGCAAAGAGTCAGACACCATTTTTATATTAGGAAGTTAATGATGTCTAACATTATTTTTTTCATTGCTTTTTATTCACTCAGTCATGTCCGACTCTTTATGACCCCATGGACTGAAGTTTGCCAGGCTTCCCTGTTCTTCACCATCTCCCGGAGCTTGCTCAAACTCATGTCCATTAAGTCAGTGATGCCATCTAGCCATCTCATCCTCTGTTGTCCCCTTCTCCTCCTGCCTTCCTATCATTTCCAGCATCAGGGTCCTTTTCTAATGAGTCTCCTCGAATCAGGAGTAATAATGCAATGGACACAGAGAGGCCTGGCGTGCTGCAGTCCTTGAGGTCACAAACGGTTGGACATGACTGGGTGAATAAGCAACAACAACATTGTTACTATAGAAAATAACACTATAAGTATATATTTTAAAATATATATATAACTATCAGAATTTTAATAAGGTGTTTAAAGTAGTAGTTGTATTCATAAGCAGAATGGAGGCTTTGTCTAAAAAAATTATATTTAGTATACTATTTTGTCTTCATGAACTTTTCAATTTATAGATTATATTTTACCATATTCTAATGATTACAAAATGGGTAAAATATGTGATTATATTTACTATCATTTAAATATGTGCCATACTATTTAGATTACATATTCTTGTAAAACATTTCATTTATTAAATATTGTATATTGTATTACATTTTAGACACTGCCTTTTACAATAATCTGTTCTTCTGAACATAGCCAATTCCACGCTCTATTAACCAAATATGAGGCTAATATTAAAACTTAGCTTCAGGTTTCATTGACCTTTTTATCTGGACATGTCTCCCCAAGTGCGTCTTGCTATCAACGGGTTGAAGCTGTGTAGTTTCTTATCTATTCACTTAAGATGTCAAATTTACGCCCTGCTCAGAATTAATAGACGTTCCTGTTTTATGCATCTCCTTTTGGAAAATGAGCCAATCATGCAATGTCATAAACCAGGTTTGCCATAAAATGGCTTTGATAAACAGGAACAATTCCACAGTGCAAAAAGTCTTTCAAAGCAGAGTCGCCCAGAAGCACCGGAATATAGAACTTGAATTTTATGGTCCATATCAATACTTTACTGTGGTTACAAATCTAATGCAGATGCCAAGATATTTTATGTCGCCAAATGGTTCTTTTATTTTGCAGCACATGTTGTGTGTTCTATTTAGTAGTGAACACATCTGTTAGGACATTTTTCTTTTCTCTCTTCCTGCAGTTTTTTTGTCTTTTTTTTTTTTTTGGTTTGTTTGCAATTCTAGTTCCTCTAAAGATACAAACTCATACATCAGCCCAATGCATGTTTTATGACTTATAAACATTGTTAAACGATGCCATTCTAAACTGTTGTGGGTTAGGAAATCACTGCTTTGGGAAAGGTATTTTTAGTGGCGAAAGCACTTTTCATTAATCTCAATTCTCCAGGTTTAGAATCAAGCAGAGCTTGATGACTCCGAAGGCAGCCGAATCTCGGATTCTCTTGGGAGTACGTGAATCGCACCAGGGCAGAAACAGACAGTTGTGTGTGATGCCATTCAACCGGCTTTCCACCTGCCCCATTTTACTTCAAGTTGAAATCACTTGCTAGCTTGGCAGAAGTTTAGCTCCAAAGGCAAGGGAGGGGTGGTGATTGCTCTTGTGCCAATGGAAATTAAGAGGTGTGTTGTTTTCAAGAGTCTCTGCCAGTCCTCCTCCTCCAGCTTCCCCGGGCCCATCTTCCCCACCGAGTTGAATCAACATTTTGAGAAGCAGCCCCTCTGGAGTGATCAATGAGAGGTGTTGCTTGGAGAGGAACTGAATGATTTAACACAGTGGGGAGGCAGCAGCAGATCGACAACCAACGGCGGGAGGCAGGGGACAGACTGACAGTGGCTTTTATAGCCCCGCACGTAAAAATTGGCACAAAATGAGGAGGAATGGAGGGAAATGTGTGTAGCCTGTCAGGCCCCAGATAAGCTTTCCCTTTTTCACAGTCAATTTGGATGTCGTCTGCATTTTAGATTTGGGGGAGATTAGCATGTGATAACTACAATTGAGTTGAAATCCCTCAGAAATTTCAGAAAAGAGGCAGGGTGTGTGTGTGTATGTGTGTGTGTATGTCTGTCTGTCTGTTTCTTTGTCTGTGTGTGGGGGCGGGGGGGTGGAGGGTGGGAACAAATCTGGTTATGTTATATATGTACCCCAATCCTCTGTTTCTTGGTTCACACAAGTTTGACCTATATAGGTCTCAGTGCAACCTTACTTCAATCAATTTAACCTTTACTATTTTCACGGAGGCCCTTGAGACTTAATTTGCTTTTGTATTTGTTAGAGATGTTTTTGTTTTTGTTTTTTCATAGACAATAGATGTGGAAATTAGGCTTTTGCCTGCAATTAGGATTGAGTTTACAGACTTGTTTTATATAATTCTTAGTTGCCTTGATAAGAAGGAAATTAATGGGCAATAGTTTAGTATACAAAGAGTGTGCAAGCATGCTAAGTCACTTCAGTCATGTCAGACTCTTTGTGAGCCTATGGACTACAGCCTGCCAGGCTCATCTGACCATGGGATTCTCTAGGCAAGAATTCTGGAGCGGGTTGTCATGCCTTCTCCACGTCATCTTCCCGACCCCGGGGATAGAATCACTCCTAAGTCTCCTGCATTGGCAGGCGAGTTCTTTACCACCAGCACCACCTGGGAAGCCCGTATAAAGAGTGCACAACAGATCTAAGAAAAGCGACTGGTGGGTGGGAAGGAAGCTGGCATTCTATTTTAATAACATGGTTACAAATCTGGAAGAAAACAGGTTATCTGTAACTATAAAACTTCAGCTTTTACAAATGGGAATCCCAAATCTTTGGATATTTTCCTTTTTCTTTTCTTAAAGGGGGTCCTGTCCTAAAATCTAGACTTGTTGATTTTCTCTTTTACAGAGAGTAACGCTCAAATTCGGGTAACTGTGAGGCTTTTTAAAAAATTATTTTTAATATTCGTCATCTAGCTTTTGATGTTAAAATACGTATGATTATGGAGCCTCCAGTAAGAATTAACTCTAAAGCCATAAGTAATTAATTCATTCAGTAACCAGCCTAGAGTAACTCTCCAAATTTTAATATTTCATTCCTAAGAAACCACATTGACAGTAAACTCAGAGTTCCTTTGGCAAAAGCAAATGTGTGGCTGGAGATAACTTGTTTTATCTAGTTATGTTTAAAAAGCTAAATAATAAAGGTCTTCTTAATAACATTTACCCAAACAGCAGTTGGAGATTCAAATTCAGAAATCCATGGTACCGTATCATAATCTATTCTCCTAGATTAATATCTTGAAAACTACCAACTTGATCCTTAGTAGGATGTATTCAACTGAGTAGCATAGATGGCATGAAATACCTATAAAATACGATGATAATGCTTAAGAAGCCACATTATAATCCATGATACAGGACCAGGAGTTTGCCTCAAGTTATATTAGAATGACTTCAGTGGAGTTTGGCTTAAAGTTTTTTAGGGGGTGATTTATGAAATGAATGGAATATGAATAATACTGAGTAGAAATAAATCAATATTAAGCTTGTGTGTCATTTAACATATTGATACTGATCCTGCAGTAACAGAAAGTGTGCCACTTCAGGTCACTTTAAAGTTATTCACATTCGTCTTTTAATTTGCTTGTTGTCATTTGCTTGCTCTAATGCGACTGCTTACTATGAGGAAGGGGAAAACAAATTCCTTCTTTGAAGCTGTGAGGATAATGAAAAATCCATTCTAACTTGTTGACTTTTCATTTTGAACAAAAATTAAATTACATTTTCAGCATTGAGGTTGGTACCATAAGGTGGGATGACTGAGGAGGTACACACAACGGTTTTGAATGGATTTTCAAGATACCCCTTTATAAGATTATCATAAACTTTCAAACTAACTTAAGAGGGAGCTGGGAGCTGTGATTTTTGTTGTTGTTGCGTCTGTACACCAGAGAGCCACCTGCTGGCTTTCCCAAAGTAACACATCTCTGTTATCTGAGGAAGGAAAAAGCAGAGTGGGGGGAGAGACAACAGAAATACCAGTAAGCAACTCGTTTGAAAAGAGTTGTTTATTTGACAGAAGAATATATGATTCTACCCATTAATTTATTGTTGACATTTATATTATACATGACTTTTCAAATCCCCTTTAATAGAATTCTTTTTAAAAAATGAATTAGATTCATACATGGTGTTTTTAATGTGTTTTCACCTTCATTACCTTATAAAAGTAAATTTAACATACCTTTTATGGTTGAGAGAAGGCAGGAAGAAACAAAGGTTGACTGGTTGAACAGGGACCTATATATGTATACGGCAAAACTAGGATTTCAGGCAAAAGAACAGTGCGGGGATTTCCTTGGCACTCCAGTGATTACAACTCTGTGCTTTCAATGCAGGGGGCAGTTCCTTGGTCAGGGAACTGAGATCACACATGATGCCTTCCACAGCCAAAAATAAAAAAGAACAGTTGTGGTTTTTTTGTAAACCTCACTCAGCTATCTCAAGCATCATTTTCCTTTGTACTGTATTTCTTAATTGCATTCCACTTCAATCCCAAAGAAAGACAGTGCCAAAGAATGTTCAAACTACCACACAATTGCACTCATCTCACACATTAGCAAAGTAGTGCTTAAAATTCTCCAAGTTAGGCTTCAACAGTACGTGAACCGACAACTTCCAGATGTTTAAACCGGATTTTAAAAAGGCAGAAGAACCAGAGATCAAATTGCCAACATTCCTTGGATCATAGAAAAAGCAAGAGAATTCCAAAAAGTCATCTAGTTCTGCTTCATTGACTATGCCAAAGCCTTTGACTGTGTGAATCACAACAAACTGTGGAAAATTTTTAAAGAAATGGGAATACCAGACCACCTTAACTGCTTCCTGAGAAACCTGTATGCAGGTCAAGAAGCAACAGTTAGAACTGGACATGGAACACAGGAAACAATGGACTTGTTGCAAATGGGGAAAGGAGGACGTCAAGGCTGCATGTTGTCACCCTGCCTATTTAACTTCTGTGCAGAGTTCATCATGTGAAATGTCAGGCTGGATGAAGCACAAGCTGGAAGCAAGATTGCTGGGAGAAATACCAATAACCTCAGATATGCAGATGACACCACCCTTATGGCAGAAAGCGAAGAAGAACTAAAGAGTTTCTTGATGAAAGTGAAAGAGGACAGTGAAATAGTTGGCTTAAAACTCAACATTCAAAAGACAAAGATCATGGCATCCAGTCCCATCACTTCATGGCCAATAGATGGGGAAAAAATGGAGACAGTAAGAGACTTTATTTTCTTGGGCTTCAAAATCACTGCAGATGGTGACTGCAATCATGAAATTAAAAGACACTTGATCCTTGGAATAAAAGCTATGACAAACTTACTGTATTAAAAAGCAGAGATGTTACTTTGCCAACAAAGGTCCACCTTGTCAAAGCTATGGTTTTTCTAGTAGTCATATATGGATGTGAGAGTTGGACTGTAAAGAAGACTAAGCACTGAAGGACTGATGTTTTTGAACTGTGGTGTTGGAGAAGACTCTTGAGAGTCCCTTGGACTGCAAGGAGATCCAACCAGTCCATCAAAGGAAATCAGTCCTGAATATTCATTGGAAGGACTGATGCTGAAGCTGAAGCTCCAAATCTTTGGTCATGTGATGTGAAGAGCCGACTGATTGGAAAAGACCCTGATGCTGGGAAAGATTGAAGTCAGGGGGAGAAGGAAACAATGGAGAATGAAATGGTTTGGATGGCATCACCAACTCAACAGACATGAGTTTGAGCAAGCTCTGGGAGTTGATGAAGGACAGGGAAGCCTGGCAGGCCGCATTGCATGAGGTTGCAAAGACTTGGACACAACTGAGTGACTGAACAACAACAGCAATGTAATTAGTGCATTAGAGCATAGTTGCTAAAGCTTTTTTTGTGGCTTATGAGGATAAATTGCTGAAAAAGTTCCATATAGTCAAAACTATGGTATTTCCAGTAGTTATGTATGAGTGTGAGAGTTGGACCATGAAAAAGGCTGAGCACCAAAGAACTGATGCTGTCAAATTGTGGTGCTAGAGAAGACTCTTGAGAGTCCCCTGGATAGCAAGCAGATCAAATCAGTCAGTCCTAAAGGAAATCAACCCTGAATATTCGCTGGAAGACTGAGGCTGAAGTTTCAATACTTTGGCCACCTAATGTGGAGAGCTGACTCATTGGAAAAGACCCTGATACTAGGAAAGATTGAGGACAGAAGAAGGGGACAGTAGACGATTGAATGGTTGGATGGTATCACCAAGTCAATGGACCTGAGTCTGAGCAAACTCTGGGAGATAGTGAAAGACAGGGAAACCTCGTGTGCTGCAGTCCAGGGGGGTCACAAAGAGTCGGACATGAGTTAGTGGTTGAACAACAACTACAATGGTGATAAATTGATTGCCTTGCTAAATCCAGAAAGATGAACTGAACTAGAGAGATGGCTTAGGAGTTCTTTGGAAAAGACATTCATGATGTCATTCCATTCTGTTTGAAAGGTTATTTAGCATTAGATTTAATTCCTAATTTGGTGCCTAGTTCCATGAAAATTTAGGTTTTTCTTGCCTTTTTTATTACATATTTCATCTTTATAATCTTTTGTCACTGAAAAAGTTACTTAACTACTGTGAACTGTAACTTTTTCATCAGAAAACATTAGGTTACCACCAGTCAACAGCATATATGTATAGGAAATTTCTATATATTATGGGGTCCAGACTGACAATATATGTAGATGTTCTTTGTTCAAAATATTTTATTTCACTCCATGTTTATTAAGCACTTATTTCCCTATCCTATTTGGGGAAATTCTTCTCTTTAACCTTTCTTTCACCATTTATAGAAAATATTCTCAACAACAGTTTCAAGAACTTGGCTGTTGTACAGATTGGGTCATTCAACTTACAGGAGACTCAATAATTTGAGGAACTCCATAACAAATAAAGTTATGCTGTTTTGTCATGTTCTGGAGCTGTAAGCTTAGCTATTATGGCTTTGGAAGAGCTACTATGATTTCTAAAATACCTATTATGCACAAGAAACTCTCATATCATATATAATTCTCATAATTGAAACATATTTCTTCTTCAATAATTTTCCATTATATTTGAATAAAATCTAAATTCCTATCTCTGGTCACTAAAGCTGTGCATGATTTGTCTCCAAAATCTTATCTCTTGCTGCTTTTCCCCAGTGCCATTGGCCTCATATTGGTAAAGCTCGCCCTAATTCAAATCCTTCCTCAGGTTTTTCTCTATTGGATATTCTCCAACCAGCTCTTTGCCTGCTTGAAAAACTTCTCTAAGTTACTTACCCTGAAAGACTGTCATTCTACCTAAGTATCCCCATCTTACCCTTTAATCTTTGTTGTTATCTTTCACCAAACCATTTACTTACTTCACAAAAAGTTATTACAATTTGTAAATGGATTTCTGGATGTTGATAGCTATCAATAGATTTCCAGGGCTTCCCCTGTGGCTCAGTTAGTAAAGAATCTGCCTGCACTGTGGGAGACCTGGGTTTGATCCCTGGGTTGGGAAGATCCCTTGGTGAAGGAAACGGCTACCTGCTCCAGTATTCTGGCCTGGAGAATTCCAAGAACTCTATAGTCCACGGGGTCATAAGGAGTCAGAAACAACTGAATGACTTTCACTCACCTTCACCACAAGTTCTGAAAGGCAGATAGTCTGTTTATCAACCTATAACCCCCTCCTTATCATACTGTTCTTGGGGTTCTCGCGGCAGGAACACTGGAGTGGTTTGCCATTCCCACCTCCTACTAGGGTGCTTGGTCCCTATTTGTTGTTTTATATGTGTGTATAGATTTAATGAACTGACCCTGCAGGGTGGATTTATTATCTCCACTTGACAGATAAGGAAACCTGGAGGTATTAAGCAATCCGTGTTAAACATCTGGCACTTGGCCAACCTTTGAACTCAGGTCCCCTGACCTCAAGCCTTCCTGTCACTCTTTCATACCCCAAATGGACTCACCAGTTCTCAAAAAAGACATTCCTACTGAGAAAGATTGAAACACGGAGCTCTGGATTGCATGCAGCAAACATGCAAGGTAAGAGAGTGATACTGAAAAAATTCAGATCCAAACTCTAGGGGAATCTCTCCCACCTGACAGTTCCTGGAGTGTCAAACCCACACCAGAGTCTGGGACCTTGAGCCCCTAAAGAGAACAGAGGAGCTTGCCTCATCCCTCAGGGGAAATAGAACCTGATCATCATTAACACTTGAAAGCTGAGGCTGGTCCTGAAGTTGATAGCTCCGAAGCAGGGAGCCTTTAATATAAAGCACTACCTTTACTAACGATGCAGAGAATAAGCTTCATGGCTTTCTCTCAAGACTGAAAAGGGGAAATATTCTTTGGAAATCTTCCTTTTTCTTAGTGGCATGCTTCAAGAATTCCTTGGGCATCTATCAGTCTAATCCCACTGCATGGATCCTGCCTGCATGAAGAAATGCTTCTCCAAATTGGGGCTACAGAGCACTTAGGTAGGAATCTGAGAAAATACTCATGAAATGCAAAGAATTTAAGTCCATACAACAGATTTCATGAAGCTGAATCCCTGAAATGGGTCTGGTAACCTGCATTTCAGCACACACTCTCATAGTTATTCTCATGCTTTAAGCCGATACCTGGAGTTTGGTCCACTTCTCAGCTTTCTCTAGGTGGTAGCTCATTCAAAAGCCAGTTTTGTACATCTGTACAGAATGTACAGACAGAATCTGTCTGTCTTATAGTTTCTAAAAAAATTTAAATGGCCTCCAATCATAACATACATTAGAATAATAAAGGAATTGCACCTTCTGCCACCCCTCAATCAATATGCCCTACTCACATTAGAGATTCTGTTCCACCTTCCAGATAGACTTTCCATCCTGTCCACAGCACCTATATTTAGCTTTAAATTTTAAATAAAGGCACATATGAATATTTAAAAGCCTTTATCCCTGTTCTCATCAGGGAATTGGTACAATATGTCACCACATCAGCGTCTAAACTTTTTCTTCTTTAACTTTCCAAAAATATCAAGTTGGCCAGTCAAACTGTTCCTTCCTTCATGCATTGATTTGTATTGTTGGCCTGTATTAATAATAGTATTTTTCCCTATAATCTCATAGGTTCTTGGCTGAGACACCTCCCCTCATCCCCCATAATAAAAGACAGATTAACAGGAGAAAAAGAAACACACATTAATATCCTTTATGCTTCCTATACACATGGGTGATACCCAGGAAAACTGAGACTGTTTCATTTAATAAATCAGTCATTATTGTCTACAGTATGTATTGGAGGAGGAAATGGCAACCCACTCCAGTATTCTTACCTGGAAAATCCCATGGACAGAGGAGCCTGGTGAGCTACAGTCCATGAGATCACAAAAAGTCAGACACAGTATGAATGTATCCTATTAAATTTGTATATTATATCTTTGTGTATCATATTGTTCCTATGCCTCACCTTGACCACAGTAGATTGATGGTGACAAAGCATAAACCAGAAAGAAAGGAAAAGCACAAAGGTATACCCACAAATGTATGCATCCGTATACCAGAAGGATAAACTTGTAGTGAAGGCAAATTAAACATAAAGGAATAAAACAAATGTAGATTGAAGGTGAAACTTCAAACTCTGTGCTTTAAGGCCCTCTACAGCAACCAGAGCTGGGCTGCCAACGTTAAAGTTGGTGCTAAAAGTCCAGGGATCCAGGAAGAACCATTAAGGTCAGTTACAAAATTTAAATTCTACATGACACAGAAGAAAAACAAGTTGTTTAGAAAAATCAATTTACTGATGTTTTTGCTATGAGGCTCTAGCAGCAATGTTCCCAACCTCTTTTATGTTATGGAACAAAGGGGAAAATGTCATATTTTTGAGGTACACAGTGATAAATAGATGAGGTTGTTCTGTGTCGGAAGGGAACAACCCTGAGGCTTTGCTCTGTGTCTCTGAAGACTGAGTAAACTAATATTTTGACACACCTCCCAGTTCACCAGTATGCCACAGCTGCTGGTTGAAAACTCTATTATATTATGGAATACATTTTGTTTACAAATTTTCTCAGACTTCCATACAAGTAAGAGCTAAGTTTTCCTGAGTCTACTTTTATAAATGCCCTTTAATGCAAGACCATGGAACTGCAAAGCCCAATTCAATAAAAGCGATTCCATCAAAGGGCAAAAGATTGTGGCCCAGGAATCTGGCTTCATGGCCAGATCCAGAGAGAAAATGTACCACATTTGCAGAAATGGATGGACTGCTCATCTTACAGGCAAGCTAAATCCTCTCTACTTTATAAAGCCTTGAGTAATCAGGAATGAAGGAGACTAATGCATTCCCCCTTGATGAAAATTGAGACCCACATGCAAGTCTCAGGGAAAGTGAATTTCCCAGACCAAACCTGCTTGGGTAATGCAAATCAGACCTGGAAGGCACCATTTGTATGCAAACAGACTTAAGTTAAGGGCTTAGTGCAATTGCTTGCTGTCATTGGGCTCACAAAGGAGGTGAACAGATTTAAAGGGAAAAGCTTATCTATAAACCTGGTGGAAAACAGAGCTTCATGGTTGTATAGAGAGCTGAAGAAGTGGGAAGAGGAAAGCAAATATTTACTCCATAGTTGGGGGAGAGGAAGATGGAGAGAGACTCATTCAGATACTTGATATAATCAGTATTTAACTCTTTCTATAAATGACTTATTTTTAAAATCTTCATAGCTGTTTGCACATTTACTTTTATATGTAACCCAGGGGAGCAGTGCAAAAAGAACATTATAGGCATATACTCCAGTGTTGTTTGGGACATTGTGGTTTACTTTTATGGTTTAATAACTTGTTAATGTAAGATAGGAAAAATATGTTCACTGGGCTGGTTATAAACTTTGGGTCGAAACTTCTCTATCACATGTTATTTGTAAGGGTCCTAACTTTTATTATCCTATCCAGATTTAAGAGCATAGAGGCATGGCATAAGTGAAGACAGTTCATCAATGTTGAATTTAACATTAATCTCAGGATTTAATTATTCTGCTGTGTGAGGACAAGGGAAAAGAAACTGTACACAAGATGGAGCATCTTGGTGAGAAATCTGAGAACTGGGTGTCAGTTCTTGTAACAAGAAACAGACAAAGAAGAAAAGAATAGGCAAAGGAAACATATCTACGATTCCACATGAGATCAGTAGATTAACTTGGTTGGGTTTTTCATGGTTTTGTTTTCCTTTGCAAGTGAGAGAAAATCCTATCCAAAATAGATTTAGCCACATGGAGATGTTGGCTGTAATAATTTCAAGGACCAAGAATTATTATTCTTGCACCCTCCTTAGAAGTCCATATAGGAGTGATTATAGAAGATTCTCATTGCTAAATGAGCCCCGCTGCTTAAAGAAACATGTTAGCGGCACTGGTCCAACACAATGATTTGAGGTTTCAATGACCCCATCGTTATAGTAAGTATAATGAATTATGTTTTTCTTATGATCCTCCCACACACTCACCCTAACCCCATGTTCTCCCCAAATCTATAATTTAGCGTTGGTTTGATGAGATTGGTTTAAATGACCAGTGAAACTATTACAAGGGTGAAACAATATTTGGAAGTCAAATTATACTAGATCAGCCCAAAGTGTTTGTTTATATACAGCTTGAAAAAATTATTCCTGCCCAATAACCTTCCCCTAATTCTCCATTCAGTGAATAATCTTGAGTTCATTATTCAGAATTTGATGAATAGGAATATGGCATTAATCAACAATCTTTTATAATGGAAAAAAGGGCTAAACTCCTCAAGGGTATATCAATTTCATTTTAAAGCTAGCTTGAATTAAATGTTAAATAATATCAGAAAAAAACTGCCAGAAAAATCACTGATTCTTAATTTATAATGAAAATGAACATTTTCATCATTATCCCCTTTTTCTTTCATTGAGGAAGCATTCTCTGCACGCTTATTAAATTTGTATCTTTAAAACACTTTTGACTTTAGTTTTGGAGACAAAAATGTTTGCATTTTCCCCATAGCAATGTGTACTTGAAGTTATGAATTTATATAAATCTCCATCCCTTAATATTGATTTTGAGAAATTAAATAATAGAAACTGCTTCATATTCAGTTAAATTTTAGAAAAGGGACTATATTAAACCATGTTGTTTAAATTATTTAGTGATTCCCTGATGAACTGGTCTGGTTACAAAACAACAACCTTATCTAAAAAATACATATCCCCGGTTTTCAACATGGAGCCCTCTTCTTGATATTCATAATCCTGTAGAGCAAAGAGTGCCATCACTTGAATATGATTTCTTCCCCAGTTTAGGCATTATACCTTAGGAAGTCAAGAATACAGTTCAAGTACTTAATCTTACTCTCCAACTCTCAGACTGAACTCTAATGTACAATATACACACCTTCCAGGCACCATTGCATCAAGCCAACATCAGTTGTCACTCGTTGGGGCCATTAACCAGACAGGTTCAAAATAAAACTCAGAACAGAGAGGACATGTCATGCACTCTATAAATTGTATGTTCTGAAACCCTATTAAAGCTGACAGAGAAAGGAGTCTGCGATTGGTGAACACCTGATTACACCTTGTACTTTATTCCCTGTTGACTTTGGTTATGCCATACCTTTCCATTTCCTAGAGAAATAAATTAAAAGTCAGAAGTAATTTGCCTGATGGAGGGTGCAGGTGGAATTTTGCTCAGAAGAACCTTTGCATACTGTGAAATCCAATTTAACCCCTTGATGGGGGATAGCTTGTTTTCTTTTGTTGACAGCTTTGTGGCAGCTAAAATAGGGACCTGATTAAATAGAGACAGTGAGAGATTGAGGTCTTGTTCTAACAGCAGGGGGATCAAGGCCTCTAATCTTATCTCCCAGAAGACAGAGATGAACTGAGGACAGAGCCAGAGAGAGAGAAGTCTGGCTATTTTGTGCAGTGAGAGGGGGAAGTAGTGAGAGAACATGCAAAAGGAAGTATGAAAAATTATTACCAAAAAAATCAGGAATTGAAAATTAGAAAATGTAAACTGTACACTGAAAGAAAAAAAAATAAATTCCTAAATTAAAAGTTCATTAAGACTTGCTTGTCGTAATTTCATCCTTTGATAATAGCTCCTTAAAAATTGAGTACTTTTTCCTAGTAAGCTGTAGTGAATTTTAAGTTTATTTCAGACATTGCAACTTCATTTGGTTCTACTTGTATGTTGCTGTGTCTCATAAAGTTATTATCTACAGGTGTATTGACCACAATTAAATGAAACCTCAATAAATGCATGATGTTGGCTTCATAAATGAAAAAATATTGTCTTATACAATCACCAAGTCCTTTAGACAGTTTTCTTTGGGTATTAATTTTCCATCAATTATCTTGCTAATCTTATTCAGAAATAACATACATTTTGCAACTTGCTGTATATTTTGAAATTTTAGTAGGTCTGAGTCTAATTAAGTGCTTTCATTGAGGTTTAAGTCTACAGTTAGAAAAATATAACAATTTGTCTGTCACTCTCAAAGAATATTGAAAATTCTATTTTCCAATTAGGTATATATGATTGCTTTCTACCGGACTTTAGACAGGCTGAAATTTTTGCCTCCATGTGCTTTCTGAAGTATTTCCTTTATAAAGCACTTTCATCTACCATATCTAATTGTATCTGCTGATTGATGGGTAGGTGGTTGGGTTAGGTCAGAATTATTTACTGTAGGTTCTTCATCATATGTGTAGATTATGAGCAAGTATTGTGTAGACACAGATATAGATGCAGGTACGTAGCACACATGTACACACAAATAACTCTCTGGTCCATCGATTTGAGGAAAACTTGTTAAATATAAGCATTTCCACTTGAGAAGGTTTACAAAGTCCTGTGGGAATGTGAGTTCAACTCTTGAAATATCAGGGTGGATAAAGTATAATTTCTTGAACTAATTTTGCCATGGAAATATCTCTCAGCTCATAGCTTCAGTATGTTGGAAACCATATTTTTCTCTATACTTAAAAGCCTTTCCACCTTGGTGATGTGTAGGTCCTAAAATGACCTTCTTCAAGAATAGCCTCTGTTTGTGTTCCCTAACCTACACCTACACTTAGTTGTTGTTTAGTTGCTTAGTCGCGTCTGACTCTTTTCAACCTCACGGACTGTAGCGTGCCAGGTCTCACGGTCCCTCATCATATCCCAAAAGTCCCTCACCATATCCCAAAGTTTGCCCAAGTTTGCATTGGTGATGCCATCCAGCCCTCTCATCCTCTGACGCCCTCTTCTTCTGCCCTCAATCTTTCCCAGCATCAGAGACTTTTCCAATCAGTTGGCTGTTTGCCATTAGGTGACCAAAATACTGGAGCTTCAGCTTCGGCACCAGCCCTTTAATGAGTATTCAGGGTTGATTTCCCTTAAGATTGACTGGTTTGATCTCCTTACTGTCCAAGGGACTCTTGGGAGTCTTCTCCAGCACCACAGTTAGAAGGCATTAATTCTTTGGCACTCTGACTTCTTTACAGAATAATCTTAGCTTCGTACTATTGAGTTGTTACACCAACAAGAGTGAAATAAAAGTTGTAATATCACAGACAGAGTTTCCATAACTTCACTAAAATAGGTAAGTTAAGGTCCCAGAGTGTCTAGTGGTCTGAGATGTCATAAAATGGATTAAGTAGAGATTTTGAAATTAAACAGTGTTTTGAATGTTGACAGATTGTGACACTTGCCCAAGTTTCAGTTTTGTTTTGTTTTTTTTTTCATTTCTTCAAAACAGGGAAAGTTCTTACCATCTCATATGGATGCTACAAGAATTAAGTGACTTATGTAAAGCGCATGCATTCCACGGGGGCTCATACTCACTCACTCACTCTCTTTTCCATTGTAGTTGTCAGTGTGATTAAAATCCATTTTCTGTATATACCAAAGGATTTCTGTGATGGGAATATAGCCTCTGAATGCATTTCAAATTTCTGTGTTTTCTTCCCAGAAACGGCTGTGCACACATATTCAATATGTTTTCCTCAAGAAAGGTGGATACTAAAAATCAACTAGCTTAAGTTATGTTTTATCCTTCCCCAAGCATGTAGAGGTAGAAAACTTAAAACCTACATTTCCCATATTTCCTGGTTAACAATGGTGCAACTGTGTTTGGAAAAGTAAAAGTGTTAGTAGCTCAGTCATCTCCGATTCTTTGTTACCCCATGGACTGTAATCTGCCAGGTTACAAGAATACTGGACTGGGTTGCCATTCCCTTCTCCAGAGGACCTTCCCAACTCAGAGATGGAACGCAGATGTGCGTGCAGACAAATTCTTTACTGTCTGAGCCATCAGGGAAGTCCAGCTGTGTCTAGGTTCTGCCAGTCAAATAAGGCTGACTTGGGTTTGGGTAGAGCAGGGCGTGGTATATTCAATCTTTTCTGTCACACACCAGGTGAAGGTGTGTTTCTGGAGCCAGTGACCAAGTTAGCTAATTAGCAGATAATGTTCTCATATTGCAGCTTCCTGATTTTGCCTAAGGGTAGCAGTTCCTTTTGTAGCCTGCAGGATTGTGATATATAAGAAAATATACCTATGGTCATTTATATGACCAAAGTATATTTCTTATATAAATTTGGTCTTTGTGTCCATGATTCCTGATTCACAACTCTCCAAACCCTTGGAGTTTCCTAAGCCTGTGGAGATTGACAAAGGTGTCTTTTCAATTAATGAGGGGACTTTCAGAAAGCAACTAAGATTGGGGGCTCATTGTCAGTGAAGTCAGCCATGTGACTGGAGGGTTGGAATTTTCAGTCCCATTTCCTGACCTCCAGGGAGGAGATAGAAGCTGAAGGTTGAAGCAGTTACTGATGATTTAAACAATCATTTGTCTGTAATGGTATCTCCTTCAGAACCCTCTAAAGTGGAACTTGGAGAGCTTCTGGGTTGTGGACACATGGAGATTTGGGGAGAGGGAGACTCGAAGAGAGCATGGAAGTCCACCACTCTTTCTTGCCTTACGTCTCTTCCATTTGGCTGTTCCTGAGTTATATCCCTTGTAATAAACCTGAAATCTAGTAAGCACCATGTTTCTCTGAGCTCTGTGAGCCACTCTAGCAAATTATAGTAATCAAATCCAAGGAGAGGGTTGTGGGAACCTCTGCTACTAGTCAAATATTTGAGTGACAACCTAGACTTGTGATTGGCATCCTGAATGGGAGGGGTTCCTTGGGACCTCCAATTTGTAGCCTGTTGGTCGTAAACACAGGTGACAACCTGAACTTGAAACTAGCATCTGAAGTGGGCAGGTGGAGGCAAGCTTGTGGGACTGAACCTTTAACCTATGGAACCTGACACCATCTTTGGGTAGATGTATCAGAATTGAGATAAATTGGAGGACACCCAGCTGGTGTCTGGAGCACTGTTTGTTGGTGTGGGGACCCCTCTTGTTGGATTTGATCTCAGAAACCCAAAATATCACCTCAGGCTGTATTGTTGCTTTGTGAGTCATTAGGAATCTTTATCTTCAGCCACCCCTCAAATTCTGTGAGCTAGTTTTTTTTAAAAGTTGTGAAAAATCTCTTTCTGGTTTATGAAGTATGTTCTGTTCTCTGGGATAGAATAAGACTACCATCATTCATGGTGGCTGTTGTTAATATGCTCGGTGAAGGGGAAGACAATAGTATTTTCAAGGAAGAACACAGCACTGTTCCAGATGGCTAGTCTTATATAAAGTGTAGGCATGGCTCCATTATTTTAAGGAATTTCAAGAGTTCCACATTGCCAGTCATTTTTTCAACAAGTGTTTAATCGAGTGATTAATATGTGTCCATTGTATATGTCTTATTTGGTCTTCCCAGGTGGCACAGTGGTAAAAAATCCACCTGCCAACATAGAAGACACAAGAAGCACAGATTCGATCCCTGGGTCAGGAAGACCCCCTAGAGAAGGAAATGGCAACCCACTCCAGTACTCTTGTCTGGAGAATTCCGTGAACAGAGAAGCCTGGTGGGGTTCAGTCCATGGGGTTGCAAAGAATTGGACACAACAACAATGCAGGAAAAATGCTCTTTAAAATTACTTCTAGAGTCATTTGAAAGTGAAAAATGAAAGTGTTAGTCGCTCAGTCAGGTCCAACTTTTTGCCACCCTATGGACTATAACCTGCCTGTCTCCTCTATCTGTAGATGTCTCCACGCAAGAATACTGGAGTGGGTAGCCATTCCCTTCTCCAGGGGATCTTCCTGGCCCAGGGCTTGAACCCAGGTCTCCTGTATTACAGGTAGATTCTTTACCATCTATGTCTTATTAAAGTCATGCCAAGGAAGCTATTCTTTACAATTACTTCTAGAGGCAGTTATTCTTAAAACGAACCAGCAACAATACTGAGAAACGATTGTAATGAGGGATTCCACCTCCTATTTTAATATATTTAGTGATAAAATGATTTGAATCTTTCTGGTGACATTTAGAGTTTTGTATCAGTGAATCCAATTAAACAAATAAGATATGCATATAATAAATTTAAATAATAGCAATTCTTAAAATCTATATGTCACCTATGTTGAAGTAGTTTTAGCTAATTTTAGTCTTTAGAATTAACTGTTTAATCTAGGAGAAATATTTTTCTTTGACTCATTTCATTTTCTAAAATTATATGGAAGAAAATAATATAAAAGTGAGCAAAATTATTGGCCAAATGTCACAAACATGCCATGAATCTGTGAGGACTTCTAGATTTTAAGCATAATATAGCTCAGCTTTTAATGTTCTTGACTTCCATGACTTAGCATCTTGAAACAACATCGCATAGATAATTCAATCAGGAATGTCTTAAAGATGAATTGATGTCAAAAGGATTGCTTACTTCAAAAATATTCATCAGTTTTCTGGCAAGAATTTAGCTACTTCCTTCATTTTGCAGAAATGGCTTTCACTTTCAACAATTGGTACGGTAAAAAGAGTGGTAATCATATCAGTTCTATCTCTCATCTACTTTAGGGATTTAAGACATGGATTTCTACAAATATTATAATTATTTTAAATTTTCATTATTGTAAGATTTATTTAGAGTGTAATTACCAAATGGCTTTAATACCTTATCTCATATGGATTTCTTTTTCGAAAGAGAAGATATTTGATTCTGTGGTATATAAACTTACTTTTAATCAAATGTTGATTGTTTTGTCCAATTTCATCTTGGAAAAAGATATGTGTTAAGCTTTATTAGTAGAAAGAAGATATTAAAAAGACAAAAGTTAATATACTTCAGTGGTTGCAAAATGATGCACACACGCTGAGTCTGACTTACAGGCATGTTTGTTTCACCAAACTTGTAGGGCTGCTATAACAAAATACCATAGACATAGACTGGATGACTTATAAACAAGAAATTCAGTTCTCAAAATTCTGGAGACTGGAAGTCCAAGATCAAGGTGTGACATGGTCAGGTCTGGTGAGAATCCTCTTCTAGGTTCTAGACTGCTGATTTCTCTTTGTATATCCTCATATGATTCTGGACTTGCTTTGATAAGGGTGCTAATCTCATTTGTGAGGGTCGCATCCTCACAGCCTAATCACCTTCCAGAGACCTCCCCCCTTAATGTTATTACATTGTGACTTAGGATTTCAGCATGTGTATTTAAGGCTGATGGAAATGTTCAGTCCATTGCAACCAGAACTTGTGTTTTAAAACCTGAATTTTATTGACATTTAAAAACCTAGACATTTCACGTAAGATATAGAAATTTCTGTTACAGTGAAAATTTTAGAGCATGTGGTAAAATTAGGTTTGATGTGTGTTTCTCCCTAGTGATAATCTGCTAGAATTGAATGGCCATCTCTGTCTTTAGGTAGTTGACTCTGGCCTGTGCATTGTAATCAGCTGCAGAGGTCTGAAAAAGACTAAGCCCTACTTCTCACCTCTGAAGACTTCGTTAATTAGTCTGGAATCTGTCCTGGTGATTCTAATACATACCTAGGGCTAAGAATCTACTATTTTAGATGGAAAACAATCTCTCTAGTTCTTTGTTGTTCACTTGTCTCATTTACATTACTTGCCAAGTTCCTCTAAGTGTGTGCGTTTTCCAGACACAGTCTTTTAGAAAATTAAAAGTGGCATCTGATACTTAAAATGCTGAAAAAAGAATAGGTAGTTTTTAAGGAGGTAATGGGGAGTGGTCAATCAGAGGGAAAAAATAAAGCAGTAGGGAGCAAGTCCAAGGGGAAGTTACGGCCACTGGAATTGGACTGATGGGAATGTGGTTTAAATATATATATATATATTAAAAAAAAAAAAATATATATATATATATATATCCGTGCAGAGACGTAGAAAATGCCTTTTGCTTGGAATCCATTCATTAATCTATCACTATGTTGATATGTGACCTCGGGAGATTTTCCATTCTTCTCTTGACCTTCACTTGCAAAATGCAAAATACAGGTGTGTACTAGTTTCCTGTGGTTGCTCTAACAAATGATCACAGTCTCTGTGCTTAAAACAACCTAAGTTTATTCTGTCACAGTTTTTACATGGTTGATTTTTTTTTTTTTCCTGCTTCAGATCTTAGTTGTAACACATGAGGTCTTCACTGCACCATGTGGGATCTTTTGTTGTGACTAACAGACTCTAGATGTGGTGCTTGGGCTTCAATAGTTGAAGTACACAGGCTTAGTTTCTCCATGGCACATGGGATCCTAGTTCCCCAACCAGGGATTGAACCCACATCCCTGCATTGCAAGGCAGTTTCTTAACCACTGGACCATCAGGGAAGTCCCAATTTCTGTGTGTTTAAATGTAAAATCAGTATTGCTGAGCTGCAATCAAGGCATCAGCATTGCTGCACTTCCTCCAGAAACTTAGGGAGGGATGAGTCCCTGGGCCTTTTCCAGCTAAATTGGCTTGTGGACACCTCACCCTTATCTCTGCCTTCAAGTTCATATATACTTTCCTTCATGTGTGTATCCTCTCCTTTTCTCTCTGTGTGGTCTCCCTCTGCCTTTTCTCTATAAGGCAACTTTGGATAACATTTAGGGCCCACCTGATGATTCAAGTTAATTTTCTCATTTCAAGATCCTTAGCTTAATCACTTCTGCAAAAACGCTTTTCAAAGATGGTGACATTAATATGGGACTTCAGTTGCTCAGTTGTGTCTGACTCTTTGCAATTCCATGGAATGCAGCTTGCCAGGCTTCCCTGTCCATCACCAACTCCAGAGCTTACTTAAACTCATGTCCATCGAGCGTGGACATTGGTGATGCCATCCAACCATCTCATCCTCTGTCGTCCCCTTCTCCTCCTGCCTTCAATCATTCCCAGCATCAGGGTCTTTTCAAATGAGTCAGTTCTTTGCATCAGGTGGCCAAAGTACTGGAGTTTCAGCTTCTGCATCAGTCCTTCCAATGAACTTCAGGACTGATTTCCTTAGGATGGGCTGGTTGGATCTCCTTGCAGTCCAAGGGATTCTCAAGAATCTTCTCCAACACCACAGTTCAAAAGCATCAATTCTTTGACACTCAGCTTTCTTATAGTCCAATTCTCACATCCATATGTGACTGCTGGAAAAATAGCTTTGACAAGAGGGACCTTTGTTGGCAAAGTAATGTCTCTGTTTTTTAATATGCTATCTAGGTTGGTCATAGCTTTTCTTCCAAGGAACGAGTGTCTTTTAATTTCATGGCTGCAGTCACCATCTGCAGTGATTTTGGAGCTCCCTCAAATAAAGTCTATCACTGTTTCCATTATTTCCCATGTTCCCATCTATTTGCCATGAAGTGATGGGACCAGATGCCATGATCTTAGATTTCTGAGTGTTGAGTTTAAAGCCAACTTTTTCACTCTCCTCTTTCACTTTCATTGAGAAGCTCTTTAAATCTTCCCTTTCTGCCATAATAGGACTAGGACATGGATATTTTTGAGGGGTTGGTATTTTTCAGCCTATCACAAAAAAGCTTGAATTTAAAGGAATCAGAGATTTTCAGACTGTTTTCCTCAGAAATCGTACAAGGATTGCTTTGGTAGTTACTGAAAACAGCTAGGGATTACCCCTACACAGTCACTGCTTCAATATCCTATTTTACATTAATTAATTAACCTATTTATTTATGATTGTGCTGGGTCTTTGTTGCTGTGCAGGTTTTCCCCTACTTGATGCAAGCAGGGGCTACTCTTCAAGGCAATGCTCGGGCTTCTCATTGCAGTGACTTCTCTTGAGAGCACAGGCTCCAGGATACATGGGCTTTAGTACTTGTGGCATTCAAGCTTAGTTGCCCTTCAGCATGTGGAATCTTCCTGGACTGGGGATTGAACCCATCCCTCTGCACTGGTGAGCAGGGGATTCTTAATCACTGGACCACAAGGGAAGTCCAAAGTCCCATTTGTGATAGTTCATTTTATATGTCAACTCGATTGGTCATGGGGTATCTGTCCAAATTAAATGTTACTTCTGGGTGTGCCTGTGAGAATGGTTTCAGATGGCATTAGCATTTGAATCAGGGGATTCAAGTGAGGGAGTTGGCCTTCAGATGGCCCTCCCCAATATGTGCAGGCATTATCCAATCTATGGTGGGCCAGAATAGAACCAACGGAGGAGAGAGGAATTTGCCTCACTGACCAAAAACATCTCATCTCCTTTTCTTGGACTGGGATCAAAGTTTCCTTCATTTCTGAGGTCTTTGACTCAGACTGAATTATTCCACTGGTGTTCCTGGCTCCTCAGATGGGGGGACTTCCCAACATTCATAACTATGTAGGCCAATTCCATAAAATACTAATATATATGCATTCCTTTCTCTTTTAATTTAATCATGTGCTTACCTGGATATCAGAACCTTTTGAGACTCGGGGAGTTCACCAGAGATGCTATAATTTTGTGATCATCAGTGTTAAGACCCAAATGCAGTGTTCTGATTCCCAAGCCTGAATAAACTTTCCATCAAAGTGAAGGTTGTTATGAAATACACACAAGGATGCATTAAACTGAGTAGATTCAGGAATATTCAGTTGTGGAAAATAAAGTCCATCTTTGGGAAAGAGACTCATTGATTTTAAATGGTTGCAAAAAGAAGAAAAAGACCCCTTGTGGTTTTAATCATAACAAGGTCACAATAACAGAATTCAAAGTTCAATTCCAATTCCTTATTGCAAACTCTACTGTGAGCAATAGCTTCTGTCATCAGGAAGTTTTTTTTTTTTTTTTTTTTTTTACATTGCCATTTTTTCCTACTCCAAGTAGTATTTTCTGCGTCTGTTTTTTAGGCCTTTTCAACATTGTTTGTTACCAGGGCAAATTTTCCCCAAGGGGAGTAAGGATAATAACTACTCTTGTGGCCACAGTGTTTTAAAAATAGAGAAACATTTGCTTCATGGTTTTGATAACCACATTTGCTACCTGTGCCTCGGGTTATTCTGACATGTGCAGAAAGGAGGTCGTGTTTAACAAGAGGGAGCTAAAAATGACACTGTTTTACTACTCTTTTTCCAACATGTCAAGATGGGAAAGGAGAGGAAAAGAGGAACAACCGTAAGAAAGCCAAGGAGGAAAAAAGTACATGCTCTACAATGTTTTGTGTTAACATCCACTCAGCAGACATGAGTGCTCTGCAGAGTTCCTGCCACATGAGCTTCTGGAAGATTTTGACAGTTTCAGTGGCCACAGAAAAATCACTTTCCTGCAGGAGCCCTTCTAAAAGGAGAGCTTCAAAATGAACCCATTTACCACTTCTCTGTTAACCAGCTGTTAACCAGCCATTGAGTGCTAGATAGGTCCAAATGCTGCAGGGGCAGAAAATTCTAGCCTGAGATAGAAGCATCACTCAGCCTCCGTGGAGAGGATTAAAAGCAGATGTTCATTAGAATAGTCTACTCACACTGCATTGAGTAAATTACAGGGAGGCTCAAGACTTCCCTCTCAGGGAAGCAAGGGCAAAGATGGTCCTTCTTAGATGTACCATCAATTTATGGTCTTAGCCTCTTGATTGTCATAGTAGATGTTAGCATGATACATCATCAGTATTACTGCTGCTTATTAGTCATTATACTACAATTTTATAGAGATTTTTTCCTTACTTTTAAAAATTATCTCAGCATGCAGATATTTTTATCCTCATTGTTATAGCAAGGAAGTGAGAAACAGAGAAGGCATGTAATTTTACAAGATTATAGTAAGTAATGATGAAGAGAGAAAAAAAAATTCAATTGTCTGACTCTTCTGTAAGCAAAAGTGAAAGTTTTAGTCACTCAGTCGTGGCTGACTCTTTGCGACCCCATGGATTATAGTCTGCCAGGCTCCTCTGTCCATGGAATTCTTCAAGCAAGAATACTGAGGTGGGTAGCCATTCTCTTTTCCGGGGGATCTTCCCAACCAAGTTTCCTGCATTGCAGGCAGATTCTTTACTGTCTGAGCTACTAGGGAAGTCCAAAATAGTCTCTTAAATCTCATATGAAATCACTGTGAAGTTTCTACTTTGTTTTGTCTCTGCTGATGGTGTTACTTGATTTATAGTTTTAAATTGATTTCTTTAGTTTTTCATATATCCCCCATTCGTTTAGTACCCCTCCTAAAGGTTATAATTTTTGACAGATTTTTGTGCATCCTTTCAAAAATGTCCTAAGTGTGTACATGAATATTATGTCAGCAACTTTTTTTTTACACAAATGGAAGTATATTATACATATTTCTTAAATGATTTCCCAAAAGTCACACAGCTGAGACACACAACCAGGAAAACATAACACTCAGTCTGTGTTTCTAACTACTATTTTAAGCTATTATAGATAAAAATAAAAGGAAATAGCATATTGCTTGTGACCCTTAGAATAATTGTGTAAAAGTAGCAATAGTTACGGTCTTCCTTTTATGGATGAGGAATTTGAGGTTCACAGGAACTAAACTCTTTAGATCATCCTCTCAATACACAATAGAACTGTATAAAGACAGACATTCTTCTATGTAAACTCAAATACAACAGCATGGTATGACATTCCATTCTTGATAGCCCCCCCAAAACTGTTTTCTCTTATGTTATCCTTCCTCCATCAAACAAAAGAAGAATACAAACATCCTCTCCTTCTTTAAAGCCAACTTGCTTTGAGTAAAAGTCTTAAAAATAGAAAACAAATAGATATTCTTAGTTTTTCTTGTGTATCTTCATGTCTGTTGCTAGAATACTTAGTAGCAAATTCTGTTATTTTCCACATCACATCCCTTATCGATGCGAAAGAGACAGAATGCGAATGACAAACCACCTCAACAAACTCTCCAAGTAACATATATCTTGAAGATTATAGACTAAGCTACATACAGAATCAATCTACTTTTTTTGGCATTGCTCTGTAGACTTGTCTTTTCTTGTAGAGATATTAATTGGACCAAAGGGGCTCTAAGGAAATGGTTTGGTGGGACTTAAAGTCTACCCATGATTACTTATTGAGTGCCTACCTACAACATACTGCCTTGTGATCATCATCTTGCAAAATTCTTCCTGTACTGCCACATTATTTGTATGTGTTACAGATGGGAAGAGATTAAACTGAGAAATTTACTTTTTATTCTGTCTTACTTTATTCTGTGTTCAGTGGATACAGAGTTCAGTATCAGTGTCTTTAAGAGAGTGGCCCTATAGCTTGGTGGAAGGAAAGAAGAGAAGCAATTCATAGAGAAGAGATATTAGAAGCAATGTGAAAAAAAGGGGGCAGGGAGATAAGTAAAGTAATTTTCTCAAAATGAGGGTTCAGAGAACATTTGCTGTGTTCCTTCTACCATGTATTTTCTTCATATAAAGACCTGCCCCCTTCTTTGTCCATCCCGTGCTGGCTGGGTAGAGCTTTAGGCCTGGAGCATGTGACCAGGCTAGGATGACAGAGACCCAAGTATTGCTGGCCACAGAAATTGATTCAGTGGTTGATTGACCCTAACAAAACTAGAATGAAACTCATAACTTTTGGAAAAACTCACCAGAGAGACGATTTCCTTTATGAGATGTTCTTTTACCTGGGAGGATTTGAAGACAATTCTTTTGTATAATACCATTTGCATCCAGAGAATAAAGTCAACATAAGGAAAAGAGGAGAGTGGAATATGTAGATGGATATAGAGCAGTTCTTAATATTGTCACCAGCCCTGACCCTGAACTTTTCAACCCCAATGGCCAGTATGTTTTTTCGTTTGTTTGTTTAACTTAGTCTAGGTTGATTTTCTGTCACTTGCATCTAACAGAGTAGTAATTTATAGAGGGAGAACAATGATTAGGATGTAAATCCAGCAGGATGATAAATCCAGACCAGTCCTAGACCAAGTTCTGATAGATGATCTGAATCTCATTTTCAGAACTGCACTGTGAAAGAAGAGTGGAGGTAGGACTTCCCTGGTGGTCCAATGGCTGAGGGTCTGCCTTCCAATGCAGGAGACGGAGGTCCATTCCCTGGTCAGGACGCTGGAGTCCCACATGCCACAGGGTGACGAGGTTCACACCTTGCAGTGAAGATGCTGTGTGCCTCAGCTGGGACCTGATGCAGCCAAGTAGATAAATATATATATATATATATATATATATATATATATATATATATTTTAAAGTGGAGGTAGAGGCCAGGGAGAGAAAGTCCTTCAAGAAAACATCCTAGGGATGAAAGGTCAGCCTTAAGAGATGAAGTTGTGAGGAACAGGAAAGAAATAGAGCCTCAGGTACTCCACTGAGATCTTCAGTTCAGTTCAGTTGCTCAGTCGTGTCCAACTCTTTGAGACCCCATGGACTGCAGCACGTCAGGCCTCCCTGTCTATCACCAACTCCCTGAGTTTATTCAAACTCATGTCCATTGAGTCGGTGATGCCATCCAACCATCTCACCCTCTGTCATCCCCTTCTCCTCCTGCCTTCAATCTTTCCCAGCATCAGGGTCTTTTGCAACGAGTCAATTCTTCGCATCAGGTGGCCAAAGTATTGGAGTTTCAGCTTCAGCATCAGTCCGTCCAATGAATACTCAGGATTGATTTCCTTTAGGACTGACTGGTTTGATCTCCTGGCTGTCCAAGGGACTCTCAAGAGTCTTCTCCAACACCACACTTCAAAAGCATCAATTCTTTGGTGCTCAGCTTTCTTTATAGTCCAACTCTCACATTCATACATGACTACTGGAAAAACCATAGCTTTGACTGGACAGACTTGTGTTGGCAAAGTAATGTCTCTACTTTTTAATATGCTGCCTAGGTTGGTCATAACTTTTCTTCCAAGGAGCTAGCATCTTTTAATTTCATGGCTGCAGTCACCATCTGCAGTGATTTTGGAGCCCAAGAAAATAAAGGCTGTCATTGTTTACACTGTTTCCCCATCTTTTTGCCATGCAGTGATAGGACCAGATGCCATGACCTCAGTTTTCTGAATGTTGAGTTGATCTTCAGCAGGGACTTAATTGGGGCATGCAGGTAAATTGATTGCTCTGTGTAGTAAGTTAGAAGTGCAGGATTTATAAGTTATTGTCACACATATTTTCAAATCTGCTAACACTGTCAAATGGGCTTCCCTGGTGAGTCATTGGTAAAGAATCCACCTGCCAGTGTGGGACATGTGGGTTTGATCCCTGGGTTGAGAAGATCCCCTAGAGAAGGGAATGGCAACCCACTGTTTGGGTAATCCCATGAGCAGAGGAGCCTGGTGGGCTGCAGTCCTTGGGGGTCACAAAAGAGTCAAACACAACTTAGCAACTAAACAACAGCAACACTGTCTAATGTAGTATTGGCTATCATTTCCAAAAGAGAGGAATTATTGGGTTTTACCAGCAAGAAATGTTGGGATATTGCCTTTGACATAGAAGGTAAGATCATAAAGTGGTTTCACATGTACAGTTATGCAAGTGATGGAAAAGCTGCCTGCATGGAAAACAATAGAGGAGTTGTGTTTTTGTTCCTAGAGTTGAAAAGGGATAAAAAAGAATGGAGAGGAATGAGTAAGAGGTTCTTTGAAGTTGAGTCTTTCTGAGAAAAAGGCCAGCAGAAATTTACTGGTGGCCAGTAGAGATTTTTCTCCTCACTGCTTGATATTTAGCTCAATCTTCTTGCTTGTGCTTTGCTAAACGTTTCTTTCAATTTTACTCCAAATCATTACTCAGTCCACTTTGCTAACAATTGCTTTGTGGAGATGTCATTTCTCTTTTATAAATTTGTCCCAGATTTATACTTAGTGCCTTCCTCACACAGAAGAAGTTGAGAAAGCATAGGCTTACAGGAACATGGCAATTCTAAAGTACCGCATAGAGGTTTTTGGCTATCCTTATCCATGAAATAAGATTGAAGCTAGGGTAATATTATGTCCTAGCTTCCCTGGAGCTTTTCTGGTTTGATTCTATAGTCCTAGAAACTTAATAACAGAGTCCCTTTTCACTTTTGCATTTGTAAAATAAACAACGTGGACACCTAGATTTAAGCCCATTCTAATTAAATTTTGAGAGACTGACATCAGGCCACTTAAAAATCTTACAAAGAAAATATTAAACAGAATGCCTGGTGCATAATAGTTTCTTGACAATAATAATTGCATGTACTGTTTTATAACTCAAATTCTCTAAGGTTCAAGCTCTTCATTTGTTAGATGGGGGTAAAAATGCTACTACTTTTTAGAGAATTAGGTAATTGTGTCAAAGACAATTCCCCAATCAATTATATTCGGACTAGCACATTCACTGAAATTCCAGGTTCATGTGAACTGGGAAATATTCAGTATTAAATACCTGATATTAATGTTCGTCTGTTGACCTATCTAACAAGACATATCTTAGAGTAATTAACATTAAATAGAATATTTTCATTGTACCTAGGTTTCCCTGTAGCTCAGATGGTTAAGAATCTATCTGCTATGAAGGAGACCGGGGTTCTATGCCTGGGTCGGAAAGATCCTCTGGACAAGGGAATGGCAATCCACTCCAGTATTCTTGCCTGGAGAATCCCATGGACAGAGGGGCCTGGCAGGCCACAGTCAATGGGGTTGTAAAGAGTCAGACACGACTGAGTGACTAACACTACTAGCACGTTCACTGGGGCTTCTCCGGTGGTGCAGTGGTAAAGAATACCTGCCGATGCAGGAGATGCAGGTTTGATCCTTGAGTCGGGAAGATCCCCTAGAGGAGGAAATGGTAACCCACTCCAATATTTTTGCCTGAATGCCATGGACAGAGGAGCCTAGTGGGCTATAGTCCATGAGTTTGCCAAGTCAGACATGACTGAGCATGCAGCATGTTCAGTCAGTCACTCACTGATAATCTCACTGTCTCATTCTTTTTCCACCAGTTCAAACAATTATCAAGTGGCTGCTCTAGGCTTGGGAGATTCCCAGGGTTTAGGGATAAAATGGTTAATCTGAAATAGTTCTTGTTTCAAGCAATTCATGGTGTAAAGGGAAGGTAGCTGAGTGAAGGAGTAAATTGAAATGTGCAGTGCAACAAATTTGCAGAACAGATGATAAAAGAAAGAACAGAATTGATTCCAAGATAAATTAAATATGTTTGGACAAAAGTCAATATCAATATCAAGAACAAGAACACATATGTCACAGATAATTTCTTTTTCTTTTATAATTTAACCACAGCTTTCAATGAGTCTCTATTTTCCAGTAAAGGAACATACCGGCAAGGCTCAATATTTTATTTCTAAAGAAGTAATAGGTATAAGTGTTTATGATTTTCTGAATACTCAAAAATGAATATCACATAGTTACATCAAAGATGGCATTGTTTCTGATGCTGATATAAATCAGTATTCCCTGGAGTGTGTTCTAAGTCATAGCTAATGACAGATTGTAACAAAAATAATAGATGTTTTATCCTCCACCTCTCTAGATTGACCACTTATATTAACACATAGTGCATGCACACACACACACATGCACACCCACACACGCACTTAACCAAGGAAATTCAAGATTGAGATCACGGGTTGTGGCACATCTGGCTATAATCAGTTGTTGAAAGTGAAAGTATGAAAGTGTTAGTCCCTCAGTTGGGTCTGACTCTGTGACCTCACGGACTGTAGCCTGCTAGGCTCCTCTGTCCGTAGAATTGTCCAGGCAAGAATACTGGAGTGGGTAGCCATTCCCTTCTCCGGGGGGTCTTCCCGACCTAGGGATTGAACCCAGTTGTCCTGCATTGCAGACAGGTTCTTCCCCATCTGAGCCTCCAGGGAAGCCCTAATCAGTTGTTGGCCTATGGAAATTAGAAAAACACATTTTACATGGTACCTGAAAAAATCTAAGTAATTCATCAAAATGGATAGTACAGAATGTTTGCTTAACATATATTTAAATGAAAGAATGATGAAATCTTAGACATTAGCTTAGGTAGCTTGCTGCTGTTTATACGCAAAGCTTATAAACCTCTATGAGGCTACATTTCATAATTTTTAAAGTGAGCATATAAAGATATTGCTTGAAAGATGTGTGTGTGTGTGTGTGTGTGTGTGTGTGTACTGGATATGATTCCTGGGACAAACTGTATCCTCCATAGTTGAGAGCTATTGTAAAAGGTTAGATTTTTTAGGCTTTTTTTTAATAGAGAACTTAGAAATACCAAAGGTAGTTTAACATGGATACTGGCCAAAGTCTAAGCCTTCCTTTGGTCCTGGCACTATATCAAATTTGGTTTATCAGAGAGATCACTAAAGATTAATGTCATGGCCTGAAGCACTTAGCTTTAAAAGGCCTAAGTAAAGAAATGATTATTAACGTGATACACAGAAATGCAATATTTTAAAGGATTCTTGACTTGGCATATAGCTTTGTCTCCTCTTCTTCCCCTTCTGCCTGTCCAATTTCCTCTTGCACTGTCTTCATAAGTTGCATCACACCTTTTCCCCTTGGTTCTTATAATTTCCTCTGGGTGGAATCGCCTTTCTATTTTATTCTATTGAGATAAACACAAAACTCCAATTTCTCCTGTAAGATGCTGTTCAAACATTATTGCTTCTACAAAGCCTCCTATAAATCTCTAGGAAGAGACAGTCAATGTTTTGTGCTCAAATTGTCCCGTTAACAGCCCCTGCAAGTCTATAGTTTATAATCTCTTAGGTTCTTATCTCTTCTACTTAATGGTAGTGAATGCTTTTAGCAAGGTAGCGAATGCTTCTTGAAGTTGATCCATCCTTTTTTAATCAAACATGCTTCAGATTTGTCATATCAAAAGTTTTAAACATTGGTACTCTGAATTCAGCACCACACACTTAAAATGTTGACTAATGAAAATAAATAAGTGAATGACTTGTCACCATTGTAAGAAAAGCATCTGTTCTAAGTGTATTGATATAATCGTTACATTTACTATTCTCCACTAAACTCAAAATGCTGTTAATTGTAAGAAGCACTATTATTTTATATGCCAATAGAAAGAAATACATTCCCAATTATACTCTAGCCATGCTTTCTTATCACTTAGAAAAAAATTGTAACTTACTATAGAAGTCTCCTGCAGAATTTTGACAGTTTTGTTTTGTTTTTATATTTATCCTCTCTTTGTGTATGTTTGTGGGGGGGTGGGCAACAAGGTATGAAATGTACTAGAATTGAAGTATTTATAAAGCTAGCATGCTGCAGTCCATGGGGTCACAAAGAGTTGGACACAGACTTGGTCACTGAACAACAACAATGAAAGTTTTCAAATATTCAGAGGCAGTCTCTTTGAAGATTTTTTGAGAATTTATTTAGAGTTGTTAATGTTCATTTGACTTCCTACTTAAAAAAGTCAAATGAACTCCTTATTGCCAAATTCAGACTTAAATTGAATAAAGTAGGGAAAACCACTGCACCATTCAGGAATGACCTAAATCAAATCCCTTACAATTATACAATGGAAGAGAGAAATAGATTCAAGGGATTAGATCTGATAGAGTGCCTGATGAACTATGGATTCATGTTCATGACATTGTATGGGAGACAGGGATCAAGACCATCCCCAAAAAAAGAAATGCAAAAAAGCAAACTGGCTGTCTGAAGAGGCCTTACAATTAACTGTGAAAAGAGAAGTGTAAAGCAAAGGAGAAAAGGAAAAATATACCCATTTGAATGCAGAATTCCAAATAGCCAGGAGAGATAAGAAAGCCTTCCTCAGTGATCAATGCAAAGAAATAGAGGAAAACAATAGAATGGGAAAGACTAGAGATCCCTTCAAGAAAATTAGAGATGCCAAGGGAACATTTCATGCAAAGATGGGCACAAGAAAGGCAGAAATGGTATGGACCTAACAGAAGCAGAAGATACTAAGAGGTGGCAAGAATATATGAAATACAAATATATGAAAACAATCTTCATGATCCAGATAACCACAAGGGTGTGATTACTCACCTAGAGTCAGACATCCTGGAATGTGAAGTCAAGTGGGCCTTAGGAAGCATCACTATGAACAAGCTAGTGGAGGTGATGGAATTCCAGCTGAGCTATTTCAAATCCTGAAAGATGATGCTGTGAAAGTGCTACACTCAATATGCCTTCAAATTTGGAAAACTCAGCAGTGGCCACAGGACTGGAAAAAGTCAGTTTTCATTCCAATCCCAAAGAAAGGCAATGCCAAAGAATGCTCAAACTACCACAAAATTGCACTCATCTCACATGCTAGTAAAGCAATGCTCAAAATTCCCCAATGAACTTCCAGATGTTCAAGCTGGCTTTAGAAAAGGCAGAGGAACTAGAGCTCAAAATGCCAACATCTGCTGGATCTTTGAAAAAGCAAGAGAGTTCCAGAAAAGCATCCATTTCTGTTTTAGTGACTATGCCAAAGCCTTTGACTGTGTGGATCACAACACACTGTGGAAAAATCTTAAAGAGAATGAGAATACCAGACCACCTGACCTGCCTCTTGAGGAATCTGTATGCAGGTCAGGAAGCAACAGTTAGAACTGGACATGGAACAACAGACTGGTTCCAAATAGGGAAAGGAGTACATCAAGGCTGTATATTGTCACCCTGCTTATTTAACTTATATGCAGAGTACATTATGAGAAACACTGCACTGGATGAAGCACAAGTTGGAATCAAGATTGTCGGGAGAAATATCAATAACCTCAGATATGCAGATGACACCACCCTTATGGCAGAAAGTGAAGAACTAAAGAGCCTCTTGATGAAAGTGAAAGAGGAGAGTGAATAAGTTGGCTTAAAGCTCAACATTCAGAAAACTAAGATCATGGCATCCGGTCCCATCACTTCATGGCAAATAGATGGGGAAACAACGGAAACAGTGTCAGACTTTATTGTTTTGGGCTCCAAAATCACTGCAGATGGTGACTGCAGCCATGAAATTAAAAGACACTCCTTGGAAGGAAAGTTATGACCAACCTAGATAGCATATTAAAAAGGAGAAACATTACTTTGCCAACAAAGGTCTGGCTAGTCAAGGCTATGGTTTTTCCAGTGGTCATGTATGGATGTGAGAGTTGGACTAAAAGTAAAGCTGAGTGCTGAAGAATTGATGCTTTCGAACTTGGTGTTGGAGAAGAGTCTTGAGAGTCCCTTGGACTGAAAGAAGATCCAACCAGTCCATCCTAAAGGAAATGAGTCCTGAATATTCATTGGAAGGACTGATGCTGAAGCTGAAACTCCAATACATTGGCCACCTCATGTGAAGAACTGACTCATTGGAAAAGACCCTGATGCTAGGAAAGATTGAGGGCAGGAAGAGAAGGGGACGACAGAGGGTGAGATGGTTGGATGGCATCACCGACTCAATGGACATGAGTTTGAGTAAACTCCGGGAGTTGGTGATGGACATGGAGGTCTGGCGTGCTGCAGTCGCTGGGGTTGCAAAGAGGTGGACATGACTGAGCCACTGAACTGACCTGAGCTGAATGTTCATTTTTATCGTTTGGTATACTCTTTTGTGCAGTCAAAAGTGCTGATGAGGTACTTTCTGAAAGAGGGCTTTTCTAGTGACTGAGATTTGCTTCCAAGTTGCAGACATGAACTTTGTATTTTAATAAGTTGATGTGAAATTCACGTAACCTAAAATTGACCGTTTTAAAATATATGATCAGTGGCTTTTAAAACACTCATAGTGCCACGCCACCAGTTCTGTCTCGTTCTAAAATATTTTTATCACCTGAAAGAAAACTCATATCCATTAAGCAGGCACTCCTCAAAACTCCATCTACTTTCTGTTTCGATGAATTTACCTATTCTGTGTATTTCATATACTACGAATCATAAAATATGTCTACCTTCTTTCAGTTAGAAAAAAATATTTTCAAGTTCATCTGTATCATGGCAATTGTTAGTACTTCATTACTCTATGTGGCTGAATAGTATTCCATTTAATGAGCATATCATAATTATTCATTGGTTGATGGATATTTGGGTCATTTTTACCTTTGGCTTGTTCTCCTCTCATGAATAGTGCTGTGTAGAAGTATCTATTTGGATATTTATTTTTAGTTCTTTTAGTTAGGAATGGAATTTCTGCTTTATATGGTAATTTTATGTTTAATTTTGGAAGAACTATGGAACTATTTTCATCTGTGACTGTACCACTTTAGATTGCACCAGCAATGTACAAGTGCTCAAATTTTTCACATCCTTGCCAATAATTGTTGTTTTTCTCTTTTCAATTAAAGCCATTCTAGTGACTGTGAAGTGATATCTCTTTGTGGTTTTGATTTGTACTTCCCTAATGACTAATGTTATCAAACATCTTTTCAATTACTCATTGAGCATTTTTATATCTTCTTTGGAGTAATCTCTATTCATGTCTTATGCCTATTGTAAAATTCTGTTTGATTTTTTGTTATTGAGCTGCTCTGTTTATATATTCTGGATCACACACTCTTATGAGATACACACTTTGCAACTATTTCTCCATTATGTAGATTGCCTTTTCAAATTCTACATAAGTTTCTTTGATGCTCAAATATTTTTAATTTAATGAAGTACAATTTATCTATTTTTTTATTTTATTGCTTATTCTTTTGGTGTCATATCTAAGATGAATTCATTGCCAAAATCTAAGATTTACCACTGTGTTTTTGTGTAAGAATTTATGGCTTTATAAATATGGTTAATGATCCATTCTGAGTTAATTTTTGCATATAAAGTGAGGTAGAGGTCCAACTTTATCCTTTTGGATATGAATATCAAATTACTCCAGCACTACTTGTCAAAAAGACTATTCTTTTCCCGTTAAATGGTCTTGGCATCTTTGTAGAAATCAGTTTTCCATAGATATATTGGTTTATGTCTGGACTCTCAGTTCTTTTACATTGGTTTATGTGTCAATCCTTGTGCTAGTACAACACATATTGATTGACCACCATAGTTTTGCAGTAAGTTCTGAAATTAAGAAATATGAGTTTTCCAATTTGGTCTTCTTTTTCAATGTTGTTTTTGCTATCTGGTACTCCCTTATAATTCTGTATGGACTTGAGGATGGGCTTTAATATTTCTGGAAAAAAGGGAAAAAAAAAAACCAAGGTGAGGTGTTGGACTTGTAACAGAGACTATATTGAGTATTTTGATCATTTTAGGTAGTATTGCTATTTTAGCAATAGTAAGTCTTTCAACGGATAAACATGTAGGTTTTTTGTTTTTGTTGTTTAATTATATCTTCTTTCATTTCTTTTAGCAAGGTTTCATAGGTTTTAGAATACATGACTTTCACTTTCTAGGTTAAATTTATTCCTCAGCATTTTATATTTTGCAGTGTTTTTTTAAATGGAATTGTTTCCTTAATTTCCTTTTCAGTATAGAAGCACAGCCAGTTTTGCATAATGATTTGTATCCTGAAAATTTGCAGAATTGATTTATTAGCTCTAACAGTTTGTGTGTCTCTGTGTGTGTGTCACCAAAGTCTCTGTTCTTCCAATGGTCAGCCAGTGACCTGACAAAGATTTCCTTAAACTTGGAGCCAAGGGGAAAAAAATGCTCTTTTGATCTTTGCAGATTAGCTCTGAGCCAGGACCCTTGTAATATGCTTATCCAAGATACCTATGACTCTGACTTAATATCTACCTCTTGCTTGCAGAGCCATCAAACATCAATCAGGGATCAAGCATAGGGTCCTCATACCTCTTTTCTGAGCACATGCCTGGCACTGAGCATCCTGTTACACTCAGTACCCCACTAAAGCCCCTTTCTCTCAAGTATTTTCATCTTGAGCCTTTCCTTCCCAGGCTTTTCAGTCTATCTTCTTCTTGCCTCCCTTGCTACCCACCCATATGTTGTCCTTTGCCCCAGGAAGTTATAAGTGATATATGTTAAGTTCTTTGATACACATTTGTGTTGATATATCTCTCCTCCCCAAGGAGGGCAAAGTTAAGGCAGGCATCTCTGCTGGTCCCTGACCTGACAAGTCAAAATGCACACCCACGAGTGTGATAACAAGGTTCATATTTCACCTTTGTGGCACCAGCCAACTGCCTCAGGAGTTCAATCTACCATTCCAATGACCACTGTTGACTTGGGGAATGGGGGATAAGAATCAAGTAAGTAAAATAACCACAGCACTTTTAAACCAAAATTTGACAACCTCTTGCTTCATTAAACACATCCCTGGTTGCTGTAACTTTATTTTCTTAGATTCCAGAGTTTCCAAAAACATAGATTCTATCAGTGTTTGTCAACATAATAGTCACTTCACTCAAGGGTGCAAGCCTTTAAGCTTCTTACTCCCACATTTTCTGTGACAACTGTCTCAGAGTTTTTAATGCTAACACTTTCTTGATCTTACCAAAAAATGCCAAAGGACTAGACAAGTCAGATTCACATTCTTTTCTCAAATGGTTTGTTATTTTTGCTTTGATTATTGAAATATGCATGGGGTTGCCATTATTCAATTATGCCCTCAGGCATTACAACCAAGAAAGCTCATGTATTGCTTATAGAAACTATAGGTAGAGAGAGGAAAAAAGAAAATCTTAACATAGGAATCAGGCAGTTTTCACTCTGTTGAGAGTGACGGTATGGAGCCATCTGATGTATTACTCATTTTGATTTCAGAGATACTACAATGTAAAATAAATGTTCCATCTGAGTTGATGAAGTACAGAAGATATGATGTCTGCAAATTAACATTCTTTGTTTGTATTCCCACTCATATTTGTTTGACTTCTAACATAATCTCAAAACTATAGATTACAATAATTTTTTGTTAAAGCACCAATGCTCCCTTAAATAACTCTAGTTTCTCATATTCTGTTATTGTGCAACTATGTAAGGGGAGCCTTAAAATTCCGCATCTAGCAAGCCGTTTTCCCCCTTGAGTAAACCTATAGAGTCATTCTTAGTTCTTTAGCCTGAAAAACTAGCACTTTAATATCTTGTTTTGTTTTGTCAGTGTATTTGCCTTATTCTTTGAAGAGATGCTTTTTTCTCTACATCGATTAAAACTGAGAAGTGTTTGTGGCTTACTACAATAAGATGGGAGTTTAATATGGAACTGAAAATAAAAACAAAAAGAGCTGGATTTTAATAATTACTCTCCTTCTTAATCTAGCTAATACATGATGTAACTTAAGATCCAGTTTCTCTCCTATAAAGAGAAATTGCTAATAGCATCTCTACCCTGTTCTTGAAGTAATGTAATTAAGGTGCTAAGAAGTCAGTAAATAATAAGTTGCTGCTGCTTTTTCTCCTTTTTCTTCCTTCTCCTCCATCACTGCTTCCTTTCCCTAGATCAAGCTTGAATCCCTAGACTGGTTTTTCCGGTCCTGCTGACCCACTATTAATGTATTGGTTAGCAACATGTTCTATTCTACGTGCATGCGTGCTAAGTGTGTACTAAGTTGCTTCAGACATGTCTGATTCTTTGTCCTCGGGATTTTCCAGGCAAGAATATTGGAGTGAGTTGCCAGATCCTCCTTCAGGGAATCTTCCTGACCCAGGGGTCGAACCCACATCTTCTATGTCTCCTGCATTGGCAGGCGGGTTCTTCACCACTAGTGCCTCCTGGTTCACAACACACTGCTTGTCGACTGTGTGTATAGATCTTGGAATTGGCTTTATGTTGGGATGGTGATCTCTCCCAGCTGGAGGGTGCTAGGCATACATGAAACTGAAACTAAAAATTCTTCCTTTCTGCAACTATGTGAATGCTAGACTGAGTATATATTATCGCTGGTTAACATTAACTAAATGCCCCTAGTCTCCAACCTTGTTTTAAAATAATAATTATATTAAATCTTGCAAAGAGGCATCACATCATACTCTGTGGTTTCCTACAAAGCTGGATGGACTTCCTTATGTTTTTAAAAATATATATGTATAGAAAAGGGATATCCCTAAGTGTATATAGAACAACTAATGACAAATGGATATCAATTTTTTTTAGGCATCAAAATGCCTCAAGAGGTGTACAACATTGTTGTTAATGTTGCAGTTAGTGTGTGACTATCCATATTAAATGACTTTGCAATCATATCAAAAACCTGCAAAGGCTTTTCTGTGGGATTTTTTCTTTACTCAAACATTTATTTTGCCATGCTTTTATACACACACACACACACACACACACACACACACGTATATATATAGCATGTTATATATGTGTATATATAACATGTTATATATATGTATATATGTTATGTATGTATATATAATGTTATATATATATGTAATATGTTATATGTATATATATATAATGTTATATATGTAATATTATGTTATATATAAGGTCTTAATATATATAAGGTTCTAAATTTCTTGATCACAAATTACTCTACATGATGTTTTAAGGAACTTAACTCCAAAATTAGGAAATAACCTTTGTCTATGACCATGCCAATGCAATCCATATTTTCATTCAATGAAACAGTTTCTAACAATTTTGAGCATGCATCAGAATCAGGGCAGTGAGTGATCTGATGCAGATAGTCTGTGGGCACACTGAGATGTGTATACAAGAATAATAATAATTCTAGTGGAGTAATGAGATAGGCAAGAAGGAAAAGATGAATCTTCATAGCAGCCCATGATGCAGATCTACTTATTGCCATTTTATAAGAAAGGGAAATGTCTCTGAGATATGAAATATCAGAGAATCTTAGGAAAGAATGTCAGTGCATGGAGAAGAGTTGATTCAAAGCCAGGTCTTCCCAAATCAAAGACTGGGCACTTTCTGCTGGGTGTCTATGATACAGGCTTGAATTAAGACAGATGCAATGACTCAGACTATCTCACTATTTAAAAAATAATTTCAGATGTGGAAATAAAGGACCATTGCTAGTCTAGCAACAGCTTGCCGTTGGTACTTGCCCTAGGGTGTGTATACCACTGAGTTCCAAGTAATCAATTGTCTGCCAGCTATCCGTGACATCCCCCTGAATTAACAGAAAGTACAGCCCTGCTCTGTGGAGGCCGGAGCCTTTGGTGCTGGTCTCCCGGCTGGCGGGGAGTGCTGTGATAGGAGTGGAGAGAAGCTGATGTTCTCGGTGTGGAGCTGAGACAGACGCCTCCAGGGTGCGGCAGAGCGACAGCATCTGCCCTTCTCTGAGTCCCCAGCCCAGTTACTCCCGAGGAGGGAAAAAAAGCAATTTAGAAAGCTTCTGTGTTGTTTTCCACCTAGGCTGTTTCAGTGTTTCTCATCAGCCTGAGACCCACCAGGCTCATTTCATGAGTCTGATTCCTAGAAACGCAGTTGTGTGAGGTATGCTGAAACCATTCAGGAATGATGTAAACTACAGAACTTGCTCCATCTATTATCATTTGGCATGTCCCCAAATCCGTGAATTGGACTAAAAGCTGTCACATTTTAGTCCTTCAGCAAATGTGACGTACCTACTCTGTGTTAGGAGCTGAGCTGGCTTGGGGGATGCAGTAAGAATAAAAGAGGATAGTTACTGTCTTCCTGGAGAATTAGTCTATTGGGAGGAAGGGATAATAAGCTTAACAATCCCCAGATAAATAATTGCTATTAAGGGATGTGCAATTATCTCTCACATCCTGGACATGCAGACAATATAGAAGAACCCCTTATCCAGAGAAATATGTCCCAAGACCCCCAGTGAATGACTGAAGCCATGGGCAGTATTGAATTTCATATAGGCAGGCTGCAAAGGTTATGGTTTCATTTCCAGACCACCACAGTAAAGTGAATATCACAATAAAGGGAGTCACATGAATTTTTTGTTTTCCCAGTGAATGTTCATGCTATGCTGTGGTCTGTGCTATGCTGTGCTAGGGAACTTCAGGAACGTCCGATTCTTTGCGACCGTATGGACCACAGCCCACCAGGTTCCTCTGTCCATGGGATTCTCCAGGCAAAAATACTGGAGTGGGTTGGCATGCCGTCCTCAGAGTATGGTCTGTTAAGTGTGTAATAGCATTATGTCTAAAGAATAATGGATATATAGTAGTTTGAAAATATATAATTGGTAAAAACGCTAGCTATATTCTGAATATTCTGACTTGCCACAAGGCAAGCTTGCCACAAACCTTCAGTTTGTAGAAAATACAGGACTTTGAGATGCAACAAAGTGAAGTGCAATAAAATGAGGTATTCCTGTGTACATACTATGTTTGTGTGCTAAGAAGCTTCAGTCATGGCCGACTCTTTGCCACCCTATGGACTGTAGCCCGCCAGGTTCCTCTGTCCATGGGATTCTCCAGGCAAGAATACCGGAGTGGGTTGCCATGCCCTCCTCCAGAGGATCTTTCAGACCTAAGAATTGAACTCAAGTCTCTTATGTATCCAGCATTGGCTGGTGGGTTCTTTCCCACCAGCACCCCCTGGGAAGCCCACATACTAAGCATGCTATATTTATCCCTATACTAACAAGCAGGCAACATATACAGGGTGGACATTCTGGACAAAGGGGTGAATCACTTTCCGTGGAGTTGGAAGGTATGAAATTTCATATGTTACTCAGAATGGCAGCACATGGTTTAAAAGGTATTCATTGTTTATTTCTAGAATTTTCTATTTAATATCTTTGGGCCATGGTTGACTGTAGGTGTTAATAACTGAAACCATGGACATTGAAACCACAGAAAGGGAGGGGGGACTATTATAATGCCATCCCTTCACATGCGCTTATTCCCATCCACACATGAAGATGCTGGGTTCTTTTGGTTAGTTTGTTTCCTCTGTTTTGTTTCAGGGAAAAAGGCTGGTCATTGGCTGGAGTATGTGTTAAATAAGATGGATGAGATGTATCAAGGCAAAGAGGAAAAATAATTTGGGATAGGAAATACCAAAGAGAGTGGGGCTCCTTTCTGTAACTTAGGTTGCTCCTATGGCTGGAGGGTAGTTGAACTTTGGGAATTAGCACATGAGGCTACTTTATGTGAGTTTTACCAGTAGATTTCTATAAGATTTGTGGATGAAGATAAATGTCACTTAGAGCTAATGCCTTAACATAATAATTTATGAAGATAGTATCTTTCTCAATCTTTCTCTGTATCTCTTTCATTTCTCAATCACAGTATTTCTTACTAGTCTCTCTTTCACATACACACTGCACAATTGCATGAATAATAAATATTTGGAATTGTAAAGGCTAGCATATCTTGCTAAATTTTATGTTTAAAGCAGTGATATTAAGGGAGTTGTGAGAAACTGGGTGTTGTTTCACTACACCGCAGGGACTGAGCAATCATAAAGCAGTCGAAAGGATATGAACCGTGGAGTAAAATTGTCTTAAACTTAAATCCTGATTCTGCCATCTACCAAATGTCTGAGCTTAGGCAAGTCACTTACCACTTGTATCTTATGTTTTGTCATCTGTAAAATGAGGATAATAAAACTGCTACCAGGCAAACCTTCTGCATGAATTATATGAAATCACATGTGTCAGGAGCCCTAAATCCATTTCTGTGGACCCTGGGATTTTATGCAAAATATTGTATTTATATGCATTTGGGGGATATAATTATGCATAAACTTGATCAGATTTGTCAGATTGTTTGAGTCATTAATCTCAAAGTACTCAGGTTCCCAAAACAAGGGCTCCACAAAGAGAACTTCCCTATTCCCTTGCTTTGAAAATATTATATATGATTTTTTAAATAGTAGACAGATATGGGCATCCACTGTGGCTCAGTGATAAAGAATCTGCCTGCAATGCAGGAGATACAGGAGACTCGGGTTTGGGTTGGGAAGATCTCCTGGAGAAGGGGATGGCAACCCACTCCAGTATTCTTGCCAGGAAAATCCCATGGACAGAGGAACCTGGTCAGCTCCAGTTCATGGGGTCACAAAGAGTCAAACACGACTAAGCACACATATATATACATGCAGTTTTTACTAGATATATGCTCAGGGTGATATATACTGATTGATTTCACCAGTCAACATAGTAACCAGACAGTTGTCAAATAACATGGAATGGGGTGAGTGTTCAGAATTCTAGTGAGGGGGAGTTACTTATCAGGCTTAGAAGTGCTACAGCATAATAGTTAATAGCTTGTTCTCTAAAAATCACAAAATCCAAGTTCAACACTCAGTTTATGCCCCTGAAGGCAGCTAGCATTTACATAAATATTGTAGCTGCTGCTAAGTCACTTCAGTTGTGTCCAACTTTGTGCGACCCCAGAGATGGCAGCCCACCAGGCTCCGCCGTCCCTTGGATTCTCCAGGCAAGAACACTGGAGTGGGTTGCCATTTCCTTCTCCAGTGCATGAAAGTGAAAAGTGAAAGTGAAGTGTCTGACTCTTCGCAACTCTATGGACTACAGCCTACCAGGCTCCTCCATCCATGGGATTTTCCAGGCAAGAGTAGTGGAGTGGGGTGCCATTGTCTTCTCCTAAATATTGTAGCTAGTAACCAGTTAATCTTATTGTATTAAGCCACTGATATGTTAAAGGTTGATTTCTCGCTTACGTAAAGGGTAGCAGGTGACTGAGGGAGTTTGTAGCATGCACATGCTTTAGTCAATTTAAGACCCAGGCTCTTACTCTTCTGTGGCTCCACTGTTTTCAGATGGCCTTGGCGCGTTCTCAATTCATCACAGATTAGTAACAGCCCTTTGTGAAAGACCACCCACTTTTAAACATGTATAACAGCAAATACACTATTTGTGCTCATATTCTATTGGCTAGAAGTTAATTGCATGAAATGAAGTGAAGTGAAGTGAAGTCGCTCAGTTATGTCCTACTCTTTGCGACCCCATGGACTTTAGCCTACCAGGCTCCTCCATCTCTGGGATTCTCCAGGCAGGAATACTGGAGTGGGTTGCCATTTCCTTCTCCAGGAGATCTTCCCAACCCAGGGATCGAACCCAGGTCTCCCGCATTGCAGGCAGACGCTTTACCATCTGAGGCACCAGGGAAGCTCATCAGTTAATTGCATGGCCACGCTTAATTCTAGGAAAAGGTGGGAAATGTAGGCTAGTGCCCCATTATTAAAGAAAATGGATTTTGATGAACTCACCACGTACGTAAGTCACACTGCCTTTGTACACCTGGGCAAGTCACTTCTTTTCTCTGGGTCTCACTTTTCCTATCTTTATTGTGAAGAGTTTAATCCTCTGTTCACAGGGCTGTGAGCCTTGGATGTATTTAGTCAATGTGAAGCTGTCACCCTGCTCCTTGTGCAGTGTTCATGCTCACGAAATGTTTACCATTTCTACAGTAACCTTGACAGAGAAGTTAATACTATTTGGGTGCATATAGGGTTCTCATTTACAAAGATCGAAAGGAATTCAGTACCTCAAAAGGTTTCTACTCAAAAAGTAATAACAAAAATACACAAAAAATCTTGACATCTAATGCTTAAAGGGGGGGCTTTGCTAATCTCCTGATATAGTTCACATGTGAGCTTGTCTGGAGCTCCTGGGATAAGACAGAATGGATCCAAATTTTACTATTTGATAAACCGGTTCTCACCAGGCCTAACTGCTTCAGGCACAATTAAATGTGAATTAAATTATCAATCAACTGCCTTTTCATTTAGTTTTGTAGCTTATGGTTTTGCCACCAGCTTCACTATCTGGCTGCTGAATAAAGGGTAAAAGATATAGCTCCTACCAGAAACCAAAACCATTTAGATTTCCAAGTGTATTCTGGGTCCATTAGAGAGATATAAAAATATAGGCACATTTTCCCTGACAACTTCAAGCAGAAGTGGATGTTTTCAAGACATATTTTGATCTGGAACAGCAGGGTAATCTTTCCTCTTGGAATATTTTTGTTTGTATGTTTTGGCTCCTCTTCCTCTTTGTTTTGATATCCTTTCCCATGCAATCAATTATTACATTGTCAAATCATCCATTGAACATCTTAAACATCCTAAAATAGGAGTACAAAGTTGAGGGCCATTTAGCAAATATTAGCTAGAAAACCAAAACCAAAGCAAGCCTTTAAGCTGATTGTAAGATAATCACATTTAGAATTAGAATCTAGAATTATAAAGCCAGAACTGTCTATGCGGAACTGTTTGCCTGTTTATTTTCTTTCTGGGAAACAGAAGACTGACTTCCACAATAAGATGGGGTCGATGCAGACTGGTATATCTATCTATTGATTGATCAATCTATCAGTACAAACACACACACATACAGATGGAGAGGATTTCTCCAGGCAAGAATACTGGAGTGGGTTGGCATTCCCTTCTCCAGGGGATCTTCCTGACCCAGGGATCAAACCCAGGTCTCCTGCATTGCGGTGGATTCTTTATCACTGAGCCACCAGGAAAGCCCATAAATATATATATGTATGTGTGTGTGTGTGTGTGTGTGTGTGTGTATTCCTTATATATATATATATATATATATATATATATATATATATATATATATATATATATATATTCTTTATCATTGAGGGGCTTTCCTGGTGGCTCAGTGATAAAGAATCCACCGGCAATGCAGGAGGTCAGGAAGATCCCCTGGAGAAGGGAATGCCAACCCATTCCAGTATTCTTGCCGAGAATTCCATGGACAGAGGAACTTGGTGGGCTATAGCCCATGAGGTTGTAGAGTCAGACATTACTGAGTGACTAACACTTTCACTTCACTTTCATATATAGACTTCCCTGATAGCTCAGTTAGTAAAGAATCTGCCTGCAATGCAGGAGGCCCTGGTTCAGTTCCTGGATTGGGAAGATCTGCTAGAGAAGGGATAGGCTACCCACTCCAGTATTCTTGGGCTTCCCTTGTGGCTCAGCTGGTAAAGATTCCACCTGCAATGCAGAAGACCTGTGTTTGATCCCTGGGTTGCAAAGATCACCTAGAGAAGGGAAAGGCTACCCACTCCAGTATTCTGGCCTGGAGAAATCTATGGACTCTATAGTCCACGGGGTTGCAAAGAGTCAGACATGACTGAGAGATTTTCATTCATATATATTTTTTTAATTTATCTATTGATTGGTCATGGGGTCTCAAAGAGTCGGACACGACTGAGCAACTGAACTGAACTGAACTGAACTGATTGATTGGTCAGTAGATACAGATAGATAACTAGGTTATTTAATTAACAGAGTGAGAAAAATAAGAAAAATATTTGAGAGAGGCTGAACCATCATTGTGTAATGAGAACTTTATATATTTTACTATAATACTCATAATAATAATTTATTTTGATTTATTTTCTACTTTAAACCAACCAGTTTGCCATGACCTTTTTGTATATATTATCTTGAATATTCACAGTCATCCCATAGAATATATTTTATTATTCTGTTTCATGAATGAAGAAACCAAGTCTTGGAAAATTTAGTTTGCCCATTCTCACCCAGATGTAAAGTGACATAGTAAGGATTTGATTACAGATCTTTCTAACCTCAAAGTTGTCACTCCTCTTAACCATAAGCATTTTAAAAATGCATATAGCACACTGGTCACTGTTTTGTGCACTCACTTCACTTTTTATTTTCTTTGCCCTTACGTCCAGACTCTAGAGAATTGTGTTTGTGTATATATGAGTGTGTATTTCTCTCAGCTCTAACATAACTTAAAAAGTGCCCTTCATTTATCGTCTGTCTCAAGCAATTATTGCTATTCTGTTGGCCAGTTAGCTTGGCTGCAAGGACAATCTATAACGCATGATGGTTTTGACCTCTATCTTCTGAAGCTGAATTTTATCAGCCCCTGTGATGTCCCTCTATTTGCCCCTCTCCACTTTAGAGGAGAGCACCATCCTAAAAGCCAGTGAGTCTCTCTCCCTGAAGACATTGATAGTTGTTTTTATTTTTCTTCCTTTTCTACAGCTTATTTCTTCCACGGTGCTTTTGCCATTTTACCCTCTATATTTTTTGTTTTGCTTGTTTTGGCTTATATTACTCATGTTAGAAATTGTTCACAAGTCTGGTGATTGCTGACTTTTTGGGCAGTGAAAAGCAGATGGGAAGTTCTGAAAGGGGCTTGTTTAATGTGAGCCATGGTGCAGGGTGATCTGGCTCATCCATTTCACTGGATGACCTCAGACACTAGTAGTTTTAGAATTTTCACTTAAGATAGCTAATTTCCTCTGAGAAGATATTTATAGTCACCAACTTGGCAGATGAAGCCTTTTTGCCAATGTCCCGAGAGCTGTTAGCTGTTAGGGAAAGCCTGGGGAGAAGATCTTAGAATTCAATGTGCAATCTTAATCCCTCTCTCTATTAGCAGTAAACTACTTGCTCTCTTTCTTTATCTGTCTTCTTTGCCTTTAGGAGTATATGCCTTTGGTTGACATTGTATCTTTGTTTGTACTATACAAGTGTTTGAGGAAGAAAAACTTCATGCATGTGTTGAGTTAACCAACCTCTAAACAAAATCACCTTCCTTGCGATTTTACTTTGCATTTTGTTGATTACCAGTGAGAGGCTATGTTAACTTTTCTGTTAAATGCCTATTCATGTGCTTTGTAAATTAAAAAAAAAAAAAACAATCACTTCTGGTTTAAAAAAATATATAAATATAAAGATTTATCTGCAGGAATTCTTTATATATTCTAATACTAATCCTTTGTTATATGTGTCGCAAAAGAAGTAATTATTCTTAAACCATCACACATCATGAGAGAATGTGCTGAATAACTGAATAACTGGTCTAATAATTCATGGAATCTATCATTTATGATAACTAATCGTCACAACAGTGATAAACGGAGAGTGAGATTTTCTCCACTTGTGAAGAAGCAACTGAGGGTTTAGAGCATTTATGACTTCATTTAAGTTCCCCCAATTTGTTAAATAGACCAGAGTGTAAAACCCAAATCCGACATGACTCTGTTTACTAGTCTAACATTTGCTGCTCTCAAGAGAGTCAAGTACTAGGCCATATCAATTTGTGAATGGACTTTGAAACACAAATGTAATAGACCATTTCTATTCTAAATGAAATTAAAGTTAAAATAAAATTCCAGAATATACATCAAAGTTCTTCTTTCCTTTTCTTTTGAAGAAACAAAGCTAATAAGTCTTTTTTTTTTTTTTTTTTTCTCAACTAGGACTTTTCTGCTACTAAAATTCAAATTCACCAATTGGAGTTTTGGCAAATAAAAAAGAGAAGTAGGTATAAACTTCAGTTCAGTTCAGGTCGGTCGCTCCATCGTATCTGACTCTTTGCAACCCCATGGACTGCACAGGTATGCCAGGCCTACCTGTCCATCACCAACTCCCAGAGTTTACTCAAACTCATGTCCATTGAGTCCATGATGCCATCCAACCATCTCATCCTCTGTCATCCCCTTCTCCTCCTGCCTTCAATCTTTCCCAGCATTAGGGTCTTTACTAATGAGTCAGTTCTTCGCATCAGGTGGCCAAAGTATTGGAGTTTCAGCTTCAGCATCAGTCCTTCTAACGAATATTCAGGACTAATTTCCTTTAGGATTTTCTGGTTTGATCTCCTGCAGTCAAGGGATTCTTAAGAGTCTTCTCTGACACTACAGTTCAAAAGCATCAATTCTATGGCCCTCAGCTTTCTTTATAGTCCAACTCTCACGGCCATACATGACTACTGGAAAAACTATAGCTTTGACTAGATGGACCTTTGTTGGCAAAGTAATGTCTCTGCTTTTTAATATGCTGTCTAGGTTGATCATAGCTTTTCTTCCAAGGAGTAAGCGTCTTTTAATTTCACGGCTGCAGTCACCATCTGCAGTGATTTTAAACTTCACTTATTATTCACCAATATTATTTATTATTTGATATAATTCTATTGCATACTGTCTTAACATTTCCCATTACTCTAATATAATGCTAATTATTAGAGATACATGTTGAAAATCAAGCTAGGAGACAAAACGCTTACTTTTTTTCATGATCTACATGTGTCGTGTTGATGAGCATCAGAAGCCTCCTATAAAGTATGGAAAATAGAGAGAGTACAATTGCTCAGTAACCTAAAATCACAGCTTTTTTGTAAAACCAAAACAGAAAAGTTTCCTTTATGGCCTGTTTTAGGAGCCATGGATGGGAAATGATAGCAGAAAATGCTTTTGGTGTTTTCTTTATGATCACAAAAATTTTCCTGGGTTGTATATGGCATGAAAAAAAAGTCAAGCCGAAATCCATATTCACAGGACAATGCAATAGGCTTTCAAAACTGTTTTCCATAGGGAAGAGCCCAGAATCATCACTAGGATCTAAGCTTGTAGGTGAAAGGGTAATTATTCACTAAAGGCTGCATCACACACCATTTCTGAATCAGGGAAGGACTCTGGAGCTCTCTGTTCTTGATCATCTTGCCCAGTTGGATAGTGGCATATGTTGTATTTGGAGAACATAAGATATAGCATTAGAATTCATTTCCCAACTTTACTTATTTAGGAATTTAATGATTTGGGGGAAGTCAGTAAATGTCTTTGAGCCTTAAATTTTTCACCTGTAAAGTTAGGTGGGGAGAAAGGGGGGGAATCTCTGTCAAACATCATCATTTTACAAATCAAATTATACAATTACATGAAAGTGCTTTGTAAGCAGTAGAACACTGCACCAATTAGATTATCATTAGTGCTTTGATTAGCTAATCTCTGTTGCTAATTATGATGCATTAAATGAACTTTGTTCAAAGGTTTATACTCAACCACCTACATGACTCAATAATTCTGCTTAATGGATCAAAATCATGACATCTCTTCTGAGGTATGGAGGCAATGGTGCTGGGGTGGAAATCAGAATACGAGTTACACAGACTGTAGTTTCCTTCTCATTCCTTTGCCTGCTAGCTGTGTGTCCTTGGTCAAGATTCTGCATCTCTCTGATTTCTGATTTTTTTTTTTAATCAGTAAAATAAGAATATTCATTTCTACCTGTGTTACAATGATTAGATAAAATGATAAACTCTATCTATGTAAAGATTTCTTGGAATTTACAAGAATTTAAGTAGCTCCTATTTTTTCCTTCAAACCTATTTATTCTAAACATTGTTTGAATGTGCAGAAAACAGATTTGGGTGATTCTTGTATTGACTAAAGAATTAATTGCAGGCCAGCACCAGAATTTGAAGGGAAGTGTAGTCTGCTTACTCATTGAGAATGGCAAATCGTCCATCTAGATCTGATCATATTATATGAAAAGGATAAACTCCAAATGCTAAATGGTATGATACTTGTATTTGTTTTATAAAATTGTGAGAAATTCAACTTCTCTAGTTCTGAGACCTGCTCTATCTGGGTTCTTGTTGTCTTTCATTAGTCAATTATAACTGACTGTATTATTTGCCTATGACCAACCTAGATAGCATATTAAAAAGTAGAGACATTACTTTGCCAACAAAGGTCCGTCTAGTCATAGCTATAGTTTTTCCAGTGGTCATGTATGGATGTGAGAGTTGGACTGTAAAGAAAGCTGAGCGCCAAAGAATTGATGCTTCTGAACTGTGGTGTTGGAGAAGACTCTTGAGAGTCCCTTGAACTGCAAGGAGATCCAACTAGTCCATCCTAAAGGAGATCAGTCCTGGGTGTTCATTGAAAGGACTGATGCTGAAGCTGAAACTCCAATACTTTGGCCACCTGATGCGAAGAACTGACTCATTTGAAAAGACCCTGATTCTGAGAAAGATTGAAGGCAGGAGGAGAAAGGGACGACAGAGAATGAGATGGTTGGATGGCATCACTGACTCAAAATGAGTTTGAGCAAGCTCCGGGGGTTGGTGATGGACAGGGAAGCCTGGTGTGCTTCAGCCCATGGGGTTGCAAAGAGTTGGTCATGACTGAACCGAACTGAATATTATTTGCCCCAACCATTCTTGCCTCCAAAACATTTTTCAGACAAGATAAGTCTGGTTTGTAGTAGGCCCTTAATAAATGTCAGTGAATAAAGATACTTGTGTTTCTACAGTTGACTATTTGGGTATTAATACCTAATAACAGCAATAAACTGCTGTTATTGATAATTAAGATGATGAAAAGGCATTAACAGAAATAGCAACCCTCTGTTTGTATAATAAGATATTCCATGCACTGTGCTATGTTGTTTAACATATTTTCTTTCTTAAATTTTCCAAACATTTCTCTATACAGATTGATGAGTTAACCATGGAACAGGGTTTACAGAGGTTAACTTCTGTAAACTTACAGCTAGTATTTTATAGAGGGGGAGAGAGAGAGGGAGAGAGGAGAGAGAGACATACTATGTTTAATTACCAATTTGTTTTAAAATACCAAGTTTGCTTTATTTGGTACTCTCTATATTAGCCTATTATTAATTGATATTAATTAATGTTATTATTAATTAATGCCCATTCTCTATATTAAGTTTTGCAAGTATTGTTCCATTCAGTGGGTTGCCTTTTCATTTTGCTGATGATTTGCATTGCTGCACAACAGCTTTTTAAATTCATGTGGTCTCATTTGATTGGTTTTGCTTTTATTGTCCTTGCCTGGAAGTGTGTGCTAACTTACTTCAGTCAAGCGCAGCTCTCTGCGACTCCATGGACTGTAGGCTGCCAGGCTTTTCTGTCCATGGGATTTTCCAGGCAAGAATACTGGAGTGGACTGCCATGGAGATATGTCCAAAAAACTTTACTAAGACAGCTGTCAAAGAGCATACAGCCTTTGTTTTCTTCTAGGAGTTTCATGATTTCAGTTCTCATGCTTGAGTCTCTAGTCCCTGTATCCTTAACTGTAGAAGATCTGTTCTGCTAGTCTTTAGCTCATTGTTGGAGAGAGTGGTTCTATATGTACCTATAGTTTGGGTGTCTGTGGGAGGAGACGAGCTCAGCATTTTCTATTCCATCATCTTGATTGTGCCCTGACAACATGATCTAGGGTATAATTTCAAGACCTAGAGTTTTGGGTTAATAGATGTTTGTCCCATTTAACACTTGTGAAGATGTTTTACCATTGTCTTACAGTTCCTGTTTTATTCTGATGAGACATCAGTCATATTTCATATTGTTTTTTGAATGTGTGTAATGTGAGTTTACCTGTCTTGTGGCTTTCAAGATGTTCTCTACATCATTTCTCTTTGACTTGGGTGCATCTAGATATTATTGCCTCCATATTTCTCTTCCTTGGTGTTTGATGAGCTTTGTGTTTTTTAAGTTAACATCTTTCACAAAATTTGGTAATTTTTTATATATTATTCCTTCAAGTAATTTTTCTCAAACCTTTCTTTCCTCTTCTTTTGGGATTCAAGTTACATATAATTTAGACAGCTTCATATATTCTTATAGTTCAGTCAAAGCAAGGAAGTTCTGGGTATTTTTTTTCTATTCTTTAGAATCCATAATGTATATATGTATTGATCTATCTTAAGTTGCACAAATAAAATTTTTTGTTTTATATATGATCTTAAACTTATGCATGGAATTTTAAAAATTAGACTAGTGTATTTTATAGGTCTAGAATTTCCATGTTTTTTATTAATTCTGTATTTTTAAATTATTTATCATCTATTTATTCATTTTGACCAACTTATTTTTGAGTGATTGCACATATTTATAATAGCTACTTTAAAGTCTTTATCTGCAAATACCAACATGTATCTTCTCATTGTCCAATTTTATTCTTTATTTTTCTCTTGATTATAAGTTTTTGTATTTTTTGCACGCCTAGTTTTTTTTTAATTGTTTTCAACCCTCTATAAGTGACAAATTTTAGAGATGCTCTTGAATATGTTATCTTTCTCTGAACAATGTTGACTTTTTCTAGCAGTCCAGGAAAATCACTATGATTGGACTCAAGCTCCAAAATATGTCTCCATTTTACAGAGAAGTAGAGGAATTCTTTTCCTCCTCACCTCCCAGGTACTGCTTTTTCCAGAAAGCATGCCACCTTTTATGTTTACTATGCCTAGTTTCAGGACCTAGCCAGGGATTTGGCTAAGATTTTTCGCACATTTTGATTGTCCGCTCTGGTTCTCACCATTCTGGGACTTCTCTCTACACTCCACACACTCTGGCAGTCATCTTTTCACTTCTCAAGACATTAAGACCATGAACTTCTGTTTGAATGCCAACCACATGATCTTGGGTGGACTGGAAGGTCCACTCAGACCATGTAACCATAAAATTGACTCAGTGTAATTTTCTTTTTTCCTTCTGTTTCTGACCACTTTCCTCCAGTGCATCCATATACTTTTTGTTAAATTTTTTTTTGCTATTATGTATCAAATAATTAGTCTAAAATAAGGGCTACTCTACCATAACTAAAAGAGAAACTCTTTCTTCTGCTACAGTTTACATTTTTTCTAATTAAAGTATTTTTCAATAAAATATTTCTGCCACATTTTCTCCCCGCCCCCTATTTTTCTGATAGGAACATTATGTAACATTATGGCTACAAATTGGCAGAGCTAAAAGTTTTTGGCTGAAGTAGCCAAGAATACAAAATTGTAATGGATGTTATGGGGATACACAGAGAAATAGTACATATTGTATTATGTAATGGCTTTTCTAGTTCATTGGTCTCTAATGGGGTTCTTAGATTTTGGTGATGCTAGCTGGGCACAGTAGATTCCTATCTATTTTAGGAGACATAAGTCTAGCAATACTGGGAAATGGAAATTTCACTGCTTCCCAAGAAATCTGAAACTTTCCCCTTTAGTATGCTTCCACATATAGCTTATTTTATGATTTTCCTGGCTTTAAACACTAATGTTGATTGAAATAACTGAACTTTTATGTCTCTAGTACCAAACTAATCCTGAACCAAGTGATGTCACATCTTCATCTTTTTCAGGATGAGTAAGTCAGCACATGCTTATCTCACAGTGTTTTCTGGGATTTAGCAGCCTGAAAAGGGACTTCTCTAAAGCTAATCACCTATACTCAATAATTTTACACATTTGACACTTTGAGAATAAAATACACAGACTTATTTCAAAAATTAAGGTGCTATTTCAGAGAAATGTAGTTAGTGTTTGAAAATGACAAATAATCTCTTAATAAACAGACATTAGGGGAGAAAATGGCAATCCACTCCGGTATTCCTCCCTGGAGAATTACAAGGACAGAGGAGCCTGGTGGGCTATAGCACGTGGGATCGCAAAGAGTCAGACATGATGGAATGACTAACACATACAGACATTAATATTTACTTAACCAGGTGTTTATTTAAATAGGATTTTTTTTGGAGGGGGGGAATTCTATGGTGAGAATACAAGAGTTTTATTTATGAAAGCTATAGGACTCATATTGAAATCCAACTTCAAATATGATGACTAGACAGTCAATCTTGTTTCAATACTCTCAGTGTAAAGTTTTCATTGAATCCATAAAGATTCAGATTCTTAATGGGTCACAGAAGATGCAAAGATAAAAAACCAATATATCTTACTATTAATAAATAATGTCCTTAAAACAGGCATAGGCTTCCCTGGTAGCTCAGCTGGTAAAGAATCCTCCTGCAAAGCAGCAAACCCTGGTTTGATTCCTGGGTCAGGAAGATTCCCTGGAGAAGGGATAGGCTCCCCATTCCAGTATTCCTGGACTTCCCTGATGGCTCAGCTGGTAAAGAATCTGCCTACAATGTGGAAGAGCTGGGTTCAGTCCCTGGGTTTGGAAGTTCCCCTGGAGAAGGGAATGGTGATCTACTCCAGTATTCTGGCCTGGAGAAGGGAATGGCTACCCATTTCAGTATTCTGGCCTGGAGAATTCCATGGACTGTGTAGTCCATGGGGTCACAAACAGTTGGACATGATTGAGCGACTTTCACTTTCACTTAAACACAGACCCCTTCTGTTCTTTTTTTTTTTTATATGAGTTATGATTTAACTTCCATCTACTGAGAGGTTAAACCTGTGTTAATCATTACCATCCTCTCATTATCACAATAATCAAATGCTTAAATTAAGTGTATCATTTCTGAGAGCCCTCTGTCAAAGTTTTGCTGTGAACGTATCTGAGGTATAGAATTGTGAGGTCTGATACTGCACAGGCTATGGGCTGCCTCACCTCTAGTTCATTCTCGGGGCACAGCAGGCCATTTTTCAAGCAGGCAGTAATCTACGTGACTAGATCTTTGATCAAAAGATTTTGTCAGAGAGAATGACTATTGTAGGCAGCAGGGAATGACCGAAGTGAACACTCAGAGCCATTCTCCTTGGTCCATTTAATCTTTCTTAAACTCAGACAAATATTCACTGTAATCCATTTCCAAATCATGTCTACTATCATGTTACGAGGAAGTATGGAGGTATATAAGCATGAAACAACAGACACAGTTGGGAAAATGTGAAAATCCAGGAGTGGTAAAGGAAGAGAAGGATATCAGAGATGGGGTAGAAAGAGATGTGTTCAAGAAGGTCATCAAAAGCGATACAGTGTGGATCTTGTGTGATAAATAAGGCGGGGAGGGGATTGCTTATTTAAAAGTTTTTCCAGAAAGTGACATGATTGGATGTGCATTTTTTAAAAGGTTAGTCTAATAGTTTTCTCCATTCAGGGTGCTACTGCTCAGAGGGAATGTTTGGTAGTGTGTGAAAGTGAAAGTCACTCAGTTGTGTCTGACTCTTGGCCACCCCATGGACTATACAGTCCATGGAATTCTCCAGGCCAGAATACTAGAGTGGGTGGCCATTCCCTTCTCCAGGGGATCTTGCCAACCCAGGGATCGAACCTAGCTCTCCCACACTGCAGCAAATTCTTTCCCAGCTGAGCCACCAGGCAAGACCACAGTACTGGAGTGGGCAGCCTATCCCTTCTCCAGGGGATCGTCCTAACCCAGGAACTGAACTGGGATCTCCTATATTACAGGTGGATTCTTTACCTTCTGAGCTACCAGGGAAGCCCCATTTGGTAGTGTGTTGGGGGGGGGGGTGCATTTTAAAATAAACCTTTTTATTTTGGAGTAATTTTAGTTGTACAAAACACCTGTACATTTAGAACAGAGATTTCCATATACCTCTCTTTTAATTTCCTATTTTGTCAATATCTTACATTACCACAGTGCATTTGTCCAAACTAACAAAGTACAGATCTATTAAGTAAAATCCCAGCTTCATTTGGATGTTGCCAGTTTCTCCATTTAGAACCTTTTATGGCTGTTTCAGGATCTAAATCAGTAGATTGTGCTTTGCGTGCTGGGTCCCTTCAGTCATAGCCAATGCTTCGTGACCCTGTGGACTGTAGCCCGCCAGGCTCCTCTGTCCATGAGACTTTACAGGCAAGAATATTGGAGTGGTTGCCATGCCCTTTTCCAGGGAATCTTCTCAACCTGGGAATCGAACCTGCGTCTGCCTGCATTTCCGGAATCACAGGTGGATTCTTTACCTACTGAGCCACCTTGGAAGCCCTCATTAGTACATTACTTGCCTTGAATGGTCACATCTCTTTGGTGTCCTCTGGTCTTCATCCTTTGTTTGTTATCTGTGACCTTGACAGTTTTAGGAGTACTGACCAATCAGATATTTTGTAGAATGCCCCTTGATTTGTGTTTGTGTAATGTTTGTCTCGTGATTAAATCAGAGTTATACCTTTTTAAAAAAGAATATCACAAAGAACACTTATATCAGGGGCACGTGGTACCAACATGGCATCCCTGGGGATGATAAATTTTATCACATGTTAACATGGGGTATGCCAGGTTCTTTCATGATAAAGTTCCTACTCTTTTTCTTTCCCTATTCAGTTCATTGGAAGTCAATCATAGGTCTAGTCCAAAGTCAGCAAAGGAGGGGTGAAGCCCTACTTCCTGGATGAGGAGTACCTATATATACAATTTGGAATTCTTCTGTAAGGAAACTCTCTTTTCTTAGGAAGCATTTTTTGTTATCCCACTGACTAGAGATATTACTGATATTTGTTGGGCATGATCCAAGGAAGATAAGGGTCCTGCAATTTGGGGGCCATTTCTGTGCAATGAAGAATTGCATGTCCCTAAACACCGATAGTTCTTCCTTCATGATTTTCTCTGTACATGCATTCTTAATGAGGGTGATATCACTTCTAAGGGTGTGAAAATTGATTCTTTGGGGCAGAAAAAGATCTTCCTCTTGTTACATATATACAAACAATAGGAGAACGTGTACCTGAAAGGGGGCAGTCTTTTTAATCTATGTTTGTTTATTAAATTAAAAGGCAACAGATGAATGGCAAACATACATTATTCTTATAAGACAACTCAGATAACTTTTTCCTAAATTGCTATTGATCACAGTTACCAGGCGGCAATGACAGGGGGTGATAAATTGGGAGATTGGGGTTGACATATACACACTCTATAAATAGATAACTAATAAAGAACTACTGTATAGCATAAGGAACTCTACTCAATACTCTGTAATAACCTACATGGGAAAAGAATCTAAAACAGAGTAGATATATGTATATGTATAACTTTTTCACTTTGCTGAAACCTGAAACCAAAATTATAAATGAACTGTACTCTAATAAAAATTAAAAATAAAATAAGATAAAAAAGAACAAGTATATATATATTATATATACCTGTGATATTAAAATTTTATGGAGGATTATCAGGAAAAATGTGTCTGAAATGTTCAATGTTCCTGCAGATTGATAACAAAAATAAAAATACTGAGAGCCATTGGTTTAGCTGAAAAGTGACAGATGAGTTGAACTGCATACAAGGAGAGTTTGAGCAAGGAACTGGAAGGAAAGGAAAAAATATCAATCAATAAATTATTTCCGTTGACTTCAGATTAAGCATATTATGAAAAGATTTAATGAGAACACAGTTTCCTTTTGTTTAGGATTGATTTTCATGTGATTTTTGAATTACCATCTTAAAAAATAGTCACAAGATAAGGCATAAAATTATTTAAACTCTTTCAAGGAAAAATAACAAATCATCTGTTATTTTTACACATCCAGCAAAATTTTGGAAAGTATTACTTAGGTATATGAGCATTCCCCATACTTCTACATGTTTTTATTATAATTTCCTTCTGCTTCCTGGATATTTTCTGGGCAGCTGAAGTTATGGGATCACTGAAGCTTGGAAAATAATGGAGTGACTGTTGTACATTTTATGACTTTTTCTGGGTGAACTCTGATAGGAATCCTTGATATGACTTCAAGATCTTTTGCATATTTTAAGAAAAATCTGAGTGTAAACAATAAAATTAAAATGTTTTGATGTGAGGGATAAAGAAAAGTGCATCTCAAACAGATGTTTATCTTTTGATTTAATTGTGAGATAAATAATATGTGCTTTGAAAGTCTGGGAAATAAAGAAAAGTATAAAGAATAAAATACATAATGCATGCAATTTTATTGCAATTTAAGTCTTTGCTAACCAATACTTTCCATGATTTAAATATACTTTCCTCTTTTACACTGTTTACTTTTTAATAACTCTATAGTATCCCAATATTTAAGGTACACATATATATTTTTTCAATCAAGCATCCTGTCTCTTCCTATTCATTATTCAATTTCCCTACACTCAAATAGCCTCCACTTAATATCACTTGCCTTCTTTTATGAGCAACTCTATCATTCTTCCTTTTCCGACTTTATGACCTTTAGCTATGTGAATTATCTGAGGCTGCCCTTTAAACAGCATTCTTCCATGGACAAAGCTCAGAGAGGAGTTTAAGAAAAAAAAAGTCAGTGAGTCTTATTTAGTACAATGCTAAACTGTGAATGATTATGGAAATGAGTATTTATATTTAATGCATCTCACAGTCAGATGTGTGTATACATTATGACACCAAAATAGAGGTCTTAAATGAGTTCAAGGACCCCAGTCAGGATTTATGACTTCCCAGGGTACTCAAGTAAGCAGGAAATTACATTGCCAAACTACTGATCTCTGAAGAATAATAGTGAGTGGGGGAGGAACAGGGAGGCTGAAGGCAGGAAAGTGATATCCCAGTTTTCAAAAAGACAAGAAAGTTATATTCCTCAAACAATGAGCTGTAACCATGATTTTGATGCCCAGTGAAGTTGACATTTTTGTTCTATTTGACTACTTAATCTCTATTCCTACTTCCTAAAGCTATTACAAATTTTCTTTCGGGCTTATTCTCTTCCTGAACCTCAGGTCATATGATTTGGTAGTTGCAGTGGTGTTTGTGGTGGTAATTAACCCTACCTCTGCTCCTGTAGATGAGTTCTGAGTGACTTAAGATAATAAACATAATTTACTTTCCAGGTCCTAATGATTTCTTGATGGGTGGGGTGTGTGACATTCATGGATCCGTAAGAGATACATTTAGAATTTGTGTGCTTCACCAGGAGAGAATAGCTCCTCTCTGCACCTGAGAGACAATGAGATCTGCAGGTGCTGATGGTTTAATGGGGCCTACAGAAGAGATCAAGGTATGGCAAAGTCAACTAAGAGGGTGCAAGAGGCAATGGAGGAGACTCCTATCTTGGTATCATCATCAGTCAGTTCAGTTCAGTTGCTCAGTCGTGTCCGACTCTTTGCGACCGCGTGGACTATAGCACACCAGGCCTCCCTGTCCATCACCAATTCCCAGAGCCTACCCAAACTCATATCCATCGTGTTGGATGCTATCCAACCGTCTCATCCTCTGTCGTCCCCTTCTTCTCCCACCTTCAATCTTTCCCAGCATCAGGGTCTTTTCCAATGAGTCAGTTTTCGGCATCAGGTGGCCAAAGTATTGGAGTTTCAGCTTCAACATCGGTCCTTCCAATGAACACTCAGGACTGATCTTTAGGAAGGACTGGTTGGATCTCCTTGCAGTCCAAGGGATTCTCAAGAGTCTTCTCCAACACCACAATTCAAAGGCATCAATTCTTCGGTGATCAGCTTTCTTTATAGTCCAACTCTCACATCCATACATGACTACTGGAAAAACCATATCTTTAACTAGATGGACCTTTGTTGGCAAAGAAATGTCTCTGCTTTTTAATATGCTGCCTAGGTTGGTCATAACTTTTCTTCCAAGGACAAGCGTCTTTTAATTTCATGGCTGCAATCACCATCTACAGTGATTTTGGAGCCCAAAAAACTAAAGTATGTCACTGTTTCCATTGTTTCCCCATCTATTTGCCATGAATTGATAGGACCAGATGCCATGATCTTAGTTTTCAGAATATTGAGCTTTCACTTTCCTCTTTCACTTTCGTCAAGAGGCTCTTTAATTCTTCACTTTCTGCCATAAATGTGGTATCATCTGCATAACTGAGGTTATTGATATTTCTCCCGGCAATCTTGATTCCAACTTGTTCTTCATCCAGTCCGTCACTGGAGTCTTGTAATCTGAGCAGGGCTAAAGACAAATCAGCTTTTCAAATCTTAATTTATGTAATTTGAATTGCTTTGATTGCTTCTTTTATTTGCTTGCTTCTGATTATGGGCTTTCCAGGTGGTGCTAGTGATAAAGAACCTGCCTGACAATGCAGGAGAAATAAGAGACGGAAGTTTGATCCCTGGGTTGGGAAGATCCCCTGGAGAGGGAAATGGCAACCCACCCCAGTATTCTTGCCTGGAGAATCCCATGGACAGAGGAACTGGTGGGCTATAGTCCGGTGGGGGTTACAAAATTGTACTTCATGTTCTCTGCTTGCTTTGGAGTATTTTTCCTTAAGATTTCTTTTTTTTATTCTTTGCAAAAAATTAAAATCTTACTGTACTCAAGAATACTCTTCTTGGGTAATATTACCAATTCAATGATAATCTTTGTGCTGATGAATCCCAAATATTTATTTCCAGTTCCCTAAGTGAGAGATACCTATTTAACTCATCTACTTGAGGATGTTTCAGAATATTTTATCCACTCCCAATGGTGACATGTTGTCTCTAATCTCAATTTCAGTTAATAGAATCACTATCCACCTATTTTCTCTAAGTATCACTTGAAATAACCTTGATACACCCCAATCCTATCTTTCATCACATTAGGCCAAATATCCTCAAAATTAGCATATGTTAGACCTACCTGAGGCATCTGTAGATTCCAGGTTGGTAATGGTCATGATTGGGATCCAGAAATGTGTGTTCTTATCATGCTTCTCAGGTAATTCTGATGTATTAATAGGTTGTCTGTGGACCATACTATGAAAAAAATGACATTTAGATCATAAAGTTATTTGGGACAAAATTCATGACTTTATACATCTGTATCCCTGGCCTTTAGGAAAATACTTGATACATAGTAACTGATTAAAATATTGAGTGAAAATGAATGGACCCTCAAGACCACAAATCTACATATGACATGTCAATAAGTTGGCCATTTTCATCATTATACCTGTTACTGCTTTATTTGACTAAGAATTATCTATGACATTAAACTTAATAGAATTTCTGAGTGAGTTTTAAACATCTGAGCATCTAGACAAGAGTAATTATAACAGAAATATAAATATAATTGTTTACAGGGAGAGCTCCAGTTCAAGGTAGCATTAGAACAACTATTTAATGGCTAAGTCTGCCTTTATAGCTTTTACTGGAGAGATGCTTGCAGTTCTTCATTATCATTACAGTCCCATAGCCTTTGTATCCTTTGACTTCATTTTCAACCTAAATTAGTACATGTAGATATGAGATTGATAGTTTATACCATTAAATCTCTTACTCAAAGTGGGAAATAAGATTCTTCAAAACTATCAAGAAATAACTTAAAGGGTTCTGATTTTCTCCCTCCCCTTTCTTCTCTTTCTCTGTCTTCCCTTCTTCCTCCTCCACCTCCTCCTTCTTACTCTTAAGACAGCAATTGAGACACTTCTATTTAAGTAGTAACACATCAATAGAAAGGTATAGGTGGCCTTAAATCATAAGTTTTGTCTTTCTTTTTTCCTTCGGCAGATATTTCCTGGACTGATGAAAACCACACAATTTTATATTTATATAAATTTAATCACACAAATTTATATTTAGGAAAAAGGCAACTGTGTATGCAACCCAAGAAATAGGGGTGCACCATATGTATGGGACAGTGGAGTCATTTAGTATATCTAGAAGTACTATCTACATCTGGCTCTTTAAATTAATTACACTTGAATAAATTAAAAAACCCAATTCTTCCATCACCCCAGCTATATTCTTCCATCACCCAGTAGCCACAGGTAGCTATGTTGTCCAGACATACATATTGTACACAACATAAAGCACAAAACTCAGTTTTTATTTTACTTCCTTAGGTCAACTAAATCTGGCCTCTTCTAAAGCTCCTCCCCTTCTTCATTCTCACAGGACCACATCTATTCTTTACTCTTATGAGATTTCTCTTCCTTTCTTTCAAATTCATACCACAGTTTGCAAATGTACACTAATTTGTATCAGTAACCCCATCTTCACTGCTCTAAGTTCCATTAGGGAAAGTATTGGGTTGGCCAACCCAACACTGTCACAGCAGTTAGACTTGATAAGTACTTTTAACCAAATGGGTGGACGGGATGGTAATGATATGACTTGGGAAACATCACTAAAATATCAGAAGGGATGTAGAGGTTATAAAAGAACTTGAACCGGGATAAGACATCACAATTTTTAAGGGAAATTATTTATACTCCTAATCAAGTGGATGCTGCAAAGGAGGAGTCTTTTCCCCCTGCTACCCTTCTAGGTTCTCTGGCTGAGGCCTTGTAAATTGGATTGACGAAAGGTGGATTCACAGGAGAAAAACAAATAGAAGTTTATTAGCATGTGTATCTTCCTTATACATGGGAGCACTCACGGATGAGTAACACAAAGAGTTGGCTAGAACTTGGGTTTATGTAGTATCTTAGCAAAGGCATGATACATTTTAAGAGAAGTGACAAGGCAGAGGAGAAAGATTTTAAGTTTCTTGAGCTTCAAACTGTAAGGAAAATACATGGAAACTAATGATAGAGAAAGGCTCATTCGTGAAGTTTATTAGGTGGATGGCTTTGGTGCTGTCTCCCAGCTGATGAAGGTCTAAAGTGGTCTTGAATGATTAACTTTTGTCCTTCCTGGTACAGTGAAGAGGAACACACTCTTTTAAATTTCTTTCCTGATTTTAGGCAAATAGGGGGAAGGCAGAGACATTTTTCTTGAACCTTCTTCTAAACTGCCTTCAGCTCAAAATAATGCTTAAGCCAAAATGTCACCTTTTGAGATGAAATACACTGGCACCACACAATGCTTAATGCCCATGATCCTTCACCCAACCACTGTGGCGTGTTCATTCTAGAATCGTGCCACTATGGCATCATTCTTGATGATTTTCATGGAAAGGATTTCTGTGTATATGTGTCACTGTCTTCTCTATGTAGACATGCAATTTCTTTCAATAGCATAAAAAATAATGTGAAAATCTTGTTAGAAATTCATACTGAGAATACAGATGATACTTCAAAGGACAGACCTGAAGATGCTTATCTAATATACCCTAAAGATAATCATATAAAAATCCCACCTAGGCTACAAACTACACTTATTATATTCCTTAATAAAGCAACAATTTTCCTTTTGTCCCAAGTACAGAATGTCCTATATTTTTAACTTCCCAATATGACATGATTATCTGACTTATGAAGTTACAAAGTTGCAACCAACTCCTGAAGAATGCTCTATTTCAATCCTAAAAACAGAAAAAGAGAAAAAAAAACACCCTCCAGGTTAGTCACACTGTTTCCCAGTTTTCCTAGCTGGTAAGCAGTAAAACTGCCACTTTTTTCTTTTTACTTGATGAAATATGATGGATGAGAAAGTATTTGCCTACTAGTATTTACTAGTAGCAAGATATTAAGGCCAAAAGCTTCAGTTGTCCAAGGTGTAGGGAATATATGTTACTTTTTTTTTCATGAAATACCATTTAGGCTAACCATAGTTTTTCTATTTAAAAGAAATAAGCATTCTTTATGAATACCATTCTATAAAGAATATATAAAGATGATAAGAATTATTTAGCAAGTTAGCTTAAAGCTCACTTCTTAGATCTATCAAATATTACAGATCCTGGCTTATCCAAAGTGCTTTGTTGCAGCTATTTTCTCATGAATTTTTTTGTCATATAAATTTTCTGTTCCTCAGTTTCCCTAACATTAAGCATTATGACAAACAGAATCCATCAACTTATTCAGGGCCTAAGTAGTAAGTAGCAAGCTGGGTTGTCAGATACATGACATTTTACTAAGGACGACCGATGCACATTTTTCTTGGCATTCACAGTGTACAATATGATTAAGATAGCTAAGAGGATAAATGCCAGGTAAAGATGTTGTTCTAGCAAGATATTAAAGGAAGAAAAGGTTAACATTTTTCTTACTGGTGGCTATAAAAGCATCACAAAGGTTTCTTCTCTTTCTTGTCATCTCTTTTTGTGTATCCTAGGATAAAACACTGGAAAACAAATTGGTTATAAATTAGATGTGCCTTGTACCCCTCTTGGTGTTAAATGCTTGTAAGAATCTGATCCAGAAACAATCTGCATAATGAAGCAGAATCTCTATGTTCTAGAAAATAGTAGATGAATTGTAATTTTGATAACCTTGTAAAAAATAATGGTTAATTATAACTACACTTTTATTTTCTGAAGCAAAATTATGACTCTCTGTCTTTGAACCTACGCACTTTTTCTCAATTTAGGGCTTATAAAAAGCTACTCTTTTCATTTGAAGTTAATGCATGGAAATCACTAGAAAAAAAATAAACATAGAGATAGTTTTCAATAAATTGTCATCTATGAAGGTCTTTTTTTTCTTGGAAAAGTGAGGCTATGTAAGTGGCAAGTATAATAGATGAACTATGATTTCAAGATTTGGTTAGAGCAGAAAATAACTCAGCTGAATTTTTACTTACTTTTACATATTTCCTTATCATTCAAACAAGTCATAAAAATTCTATTTCAATGTTTCAGTAATGATAGGGACTTTCGAGTAAGGGAGATTGGGTTGGGCATTCCTGTGTTTAATGAAGTGCAGGATACATCCCAAGATCTTACCTCTGTGATAGACATGTAAACAGTTTAAAAAATATCTAGTAAGAAAAAGAGCAGAATGATCCAGGAGATATAGAGTATAACTCAGATGAGAATATGGTTTATTCTGTCTGGAATGTCGGTAAAGGTTTCCCCAAGGAGGTAATTAGGATTATGAGTATTAAGGGAAGAAATAACATGCTGATTTTGTATGCAGATACATCATGACACTGAGTGCTTTTCTTTGTTTTATTTCATTAATACCAAAAATAAAAGTGCTCATAAACACTTACAATCTTAGCATAGTGAACAAATGCCAGATATGTAATTCATTCAAGATAGTCTGCAGACTTTTGTGCTCAATGAAAATAAATGTAAAATGCACAAAAACAAAGGGAAGGATCTTTTGTCATTGTTGTTGTTAACAATGTGTCACGTATTGTGTGAGGAAGGTTGAATTTTCACTGAAAATCCCTTGGTTTTCATAAGTGACAAATCTGCAGGGTAATGTAACAGAGAAGTAATAAAATAGAGTTGTTTGGCTATAATCAGGAGCTGCAGCTATAATGTACCTATAAAGACCATTTAATTAATTCAGTCGACAGCTGCCTTATCACCAGTGAAAATTAAGCTGAGTTTGACCAAGAACTCAAAACATAATTCAGATAGTAAACTATTGAAAACCAATGGGGGGAAAAGTACTTCCTATGTACTTGTTTTAAAATATTCATGCTATTGAGCCATTCCCACTAAATGCATAAATGACAACATAATATTCAACAGTAACAGTTGGTAGAAGCCATGTTAAGTAGCAGTTTAGCAAACAGATGAATTTTAATTTGCCATGCCAGTTGAGCTGTAATAAAAACTAGTATTCCAGCTGTGAAAAAAAAAAGATCCACACAGCTTGGTTTAGAGTTAGTTACAGGTTTTTTGTTTTTTTTTTCTTTACAGTACAGTGAAACCATCTTGCTTCTATCCATGCCAGAAGTTTGTTAGATCTCAAAACATGTCTTAGGCAATGAGAAAGGCGTGTCTTTAGGGAAATAAAAATATCTCTGTTGTATTAGATTACAGCATGTTCAATGTAGTACAAGTTGACTTAGCAGCTGAGTGTGTTGTGGTTTTGGTACTATTACTGAAGTTGTAAGGATTACTTTAGAGTAAATGGAAATTTTGGGCTGTTAGTTTGGAAGTAAATGGAAAACAGGTTATTGTCAAGTATTAGGGTTCACAAAAATGTCTTTTTGCAATCAGCGCTCACTTCCTGGGTTGATACTTTATTAGCAAAAACATCAACTTGCCATTTATCAGGAAAGCCTTGTAGGAAAATCCATCTGCATTCTTGACTGCAGACACTAAATCATGATGATGCAGAAACTTTTGTAGAGTCACCGTCATATTTCCCAAATGTGAAGTCTTACTCATCAATAACTAAACCTGCATAAATGGAGCCATAGGTTTCCAGCTTACTATTTCGTTTTTGTTTCATTTAGTTGCTAAGTCATGTCCAACTCTTTGCGACGCCATGGACTATAGTCTGCCAGGCTCCTCTGTCCATGGGATTTCTCAGGCAAGAACACCAGAGTAGGTTGCCATTGCCTCCTCCAGGGGATCTTCCCAACTCAGGAATTGAACCCACATCTCCTGCAGCTTCTGCATTGGCAGGTAGATTCTTTACCACTGAGTCAAACTAAGAGTTTAAAATTATGCAACCATCTTTTTAAAAAAGCTACTCCTAGGATTCTGTGGATTTACCCATATAATTTTATTTTTTTAATGAAAGGAGCTAAGACAAAAAGTAATTAGGAAAAACAACAACAACAACTTCCACTATCAGGAGAATTCCTTCCCTGCTTTCTGAAGATCTAGGAGTGTGAGAAAGATGCTTTATTGTGCTTAGCGGCAAGATTGTGTGAGACCGTAGAAGGCAAGCAGAACAGAATGAGGAGCATACTACGTTATATAGAAAAGAGGCTTTCCATGACCCAGTGGCAGATCTCCAGGAAGGAGGGATGAGAAAACAAGGCAGGAAGAAAAGGAGAATGGAGAGGGTATGGGTAGAGGCAGCAGAAAGCAAGAGAGAGAGATGGACAGACAGACAGAGAAAGACAAAGAGGTTCTTGTTATTATTGTCGTTCAGTCATTAAGTCACGTCCAACCTTTTGTGACCTCATGAACTGCAGCACGCCAGGCTTCCCTGTCTTTCCCCATCTCCTTGAGTTTGCTCAAACTCAAGTCCATTGACTCAGTGATGCTATCCAACCACCTCATTCTCTGTTGCCCCCTTCTCTCTTGCCCTCAATCTTTCTCAGCATCAGGGTCTTCGGAAACCTCAGTTAAATCAAGTTAGGGGACCAGAAGGGGGACCTCTCACATCCTTCAAAGATCACAGCTCAGCAGGGAATAAAAGCTCCCTTCCTTGCAACAATCAGCCAGTGAAAGGCCAGGGTCCCTTTCTTTACCAGAGCCCAGCCATCTTCCTTTTCCACTCTGTTAAAGAGTTCCTCTTCTCTGCTTCTCAGGGGCTCACTGGGGCTGCAGACTCTGGACTGCAGTTCTTTAATAATCCCAGTTAAATCACCCTGCCATCCCTTTTTTCTTTCTTTCCTTTCTTTCTTTTTTGTTGGAGAAATAATTGGCAGTCTATTTGTTTTAGGTCAACAGACAGAACGACACAGATTAACAGAAAGAGACAGAGAGAAGTGGTGACAGAAAGCATGAATGAGAGTCCATAGGCTAGCTACTAAGAAGAGGAAATGAAGAGAGGCTGAAATGAAGTGCTTGTATAGTTTTGTTTGATTAATGGCATATGCTATAACTTCTCTGTGTGCTTAGGAAAAAAAGTACTACATTTTCTGTAAATCAGCACCACTTGTGGAACTGAATCTGTAGTCTTTGGACATAAAAAACTCTGAGACTTCTCCTAAGGCAGGCACAAGAAAGAACTGAATTGCCAAGGGATCCAGTTACCAAAATTCTATCGGAGTTATGTATATGCCAGTCCTGACACATAAACATTTACCTTCCTTCATGTAGAAGAATTGGAGAAGAAAATGGCAACCCACTCCAGTATTCATGCCTGGGAAATCCCATGGACAGAAGAACCTGGCAGACTACAGTCCGTGGAATTTCAAGAGTTGGACATGACTTAGCAACTAAACCACCACCACCATGTATAAGAATATATACATTCCTGATATTCAGCTTAGCCAAAGAGCTCCGAATCTCTCTTCATTATTATGTACAGAATGATTGGGAAGTACACAAACAAACTTATTTCCCTTTGCTAGCAGGGCATGGAACTTATCAGGTACATTTTTCTAAAAATTGTTGAAGGAATGAATGCACCAATGGATTTTTTTCAAAGCATGTAGTTTTTGCTCTCATATTATTATTATCACTATTATTGTCTTAATAAGCTGTCTTTGGACCTTTTGGCATATTCGGGATTCCAAACATGATTTTTTCAGTTTTATCTGGCTTTAAAAGCTGACATCGTAACGGGTGCTGCCACGGTTGCACTTGAGATCACTTAATTTCTCGAAATAAAATCAATGAAAAGTCTCTGTGGAGAGCGCCGCAATGCAACGGAAACGGTAACGTCCTGTAATGAAACCTAATGAAAAATCTCTGGGCTAGATTAGATAGTGATCTGATGTGAGGCCAAGCAAAAGGGAACACTTTCTTGGAGTTGAAATTACGCCTTGTGGCAGAACAGGCAGGTCACGTGAGGAGCTGAAGTCAGACCACCAGAACACCAGCGATGCTAGCTGCTTTTTTTTTTTTTTAACCTCCCTAGAGACAGGCTGTGAAAGCCGACTGCTTTTAGAGAGATGTCAGCATGAGCTGCTAGAGATCTGTTTTGTGCATCAGGGTGTGTGGTCTGACAGGTGCGAGTGTATTTGTGTGGACAGTGGCTCTGAGTTTGAAATAGACCTGTTGTGTATACAGTGTTACCTTACAATTCGTGAAGATCGAAAGGTAAGCTCAGAAAGGAATGAGTAGGAAAATGTGAGTCAGGTCTGGGGAGAGAGAAACATTAAGGACTGAGGAAAAATAAAGAGAGGTTTTAGAATATGTCAAGGAAAAAAAAAATGAAGGAGCCTAGTGACCTTCATATCAAGTCTCTGGAAATCTCAGGCCATCCTAATTCTCAGGAAACTGAACTGGATATGAAAGTAATTATATAAATTTACAAAGCAAAGTATTCAACCAAGTCAACTAAATATGTTTCAGGTACTCAGGGCAACTCATTCTCAATATCAAAATAGCAGGAAAACAAAATAATCCTCAGAATATTGATCAGTAAATCAGTGATCAAGGCAAAGAAACTAGGATTCTTTGGACCATTTCATTCATTTAATCAGAATTTATTTATTTTATAGTACAAACATGAGGCTGTTGTAGGGGTTGTTGGGAATACTCAAAAAGTAGAAATCCAGATGTTTTCCAGTATTCTGTGTTCCGTTTCTCAGTTGTGTCTCTTTGCGCCTGGATGGACTGTAACCCACCAGGCTCCTCCCTCCATGGGATTTCCCAGGCCAGAATCCTGGAGTGGGTTGCCATTTCCTTCTCCAGGGGATCTTCCCAACCCAGGAATGGAACCCATGTCTCTTGCATCCCCTGCATTGGCAGGTGGATTCTTTACCACTAGCGCCGCCTGGGAAGCCCTTTCTAGAATCTGCGCAGCTTTTTGGTGTGTGTGTGTTTTTTTTTTTTTTTTTTTTTTAGCCTTTTCACAGCTTTATTTTTGAGATCAGTTAAACACTAGTAATAAAATCAGAGAGGCAACTCAGGGTTTGTAGCAACATGGGCAAATCGGGCCTCTGTTCCCAGCTCTACCAGGCTCTCTACCCAGGCGACAGCAGACAAGCCACTAAATGTATCTCTAGCTCACTCTCTCACCTGTGTGATAGGGATGCTACAAGATACCCAAAGAGTTGCTGGGAGAAAACATTTCCTACAGTTCCTGGTACTTACTAATGACAGAGATTTTTTTTCCTTAAAGTCACCTTTGCTTATTAATAAAATAACAATCTGAGCACATAGGAAATAGTTTAGCATAGGTCTAGATCAAGGAATAAATTAAATGTTTTAATAAAATAGTAATTAGGCCAACTTAGAAAAGGAAAAATATGCTTTACAGTAGGAAGTAATATTAAGAAAGCAAGTGTGTGTTTGTGTGTGTGTACATACAATCGCTCAGTTGTGTCCAACTCTTTGAGGCCCCATGGACTGTGTCCCGACAGGCTCCTCCGTCCATGGGATTCTCCAGGCAAGAATACTGGAGTGGGTTGCCATTTCCTACTCGAGGGGATCTTCCCAATCTAGGGATAGAACCTGAGTTTCTTGCATCTCCTGCTTTGGCAGACAGATTCTTTACCATTAGCGCTGCCTGGGAAGCCCCTAAGAAAGCAAAAGGCACAGCAGACAGAGTGTTTAAAGTGTCCCAGTGTGCACACTCCACCATCAGGCAGCCTGGCTTTCAATACTGGTTCTTCGTCCCATCTGTAAAATGGGATGATAACACCACCAACCTCACAAATCTGTAGAGATAGTATGTGTAATGTGCTTAGAGCCATGCATGGGACACAGTGGGCATTTGCTAATAACAGTGTCAGCTAGTGGTCACATCCTGACAGCTCTAAGCAGCTTCTTGTCTTGTAGTTTCCTCAGAGAAGTCTCTTGCCTTCTGTCGAGGTTAGATTTCCCGGTCGGTGCCCTTGGAGTCTCCTCTGTTTGTATTTCCCTGTACTCAGCACAATTGAAAATTCAAAAAGAATTCAAAAAATTCTTAGCGTAAGTATGACTTTACTGATTGGCTCCTTCAAATCCAGTGAGCTTTCCGAGGTCCCCTGTTCCTAATCATCAGTGGTATTTCTCCAACTCCGAACCCAGCCTCCCACGCTTGGTAGACGCTCACACAAGCATTGAATAATGGAACAAATGGAATGAAAAAGGTAAATGGCTATCTCCAAGGGCTATTTTTTTAATGTGTAATTTTGCTTTAATTTTTCCATTTCATCACAAGCATTTTCCTATTCAAAATGTGTAGGTAACATGGTTTGCACAGCAGTGCAGAATATTTCATTAGCAGGCTGAGAAGAAGGAGAAAAGGAGACCATTTACATGTAAATGAATGCTTAACCCAGCTCCTGATGGAGAATACCCAAAGGGTACTGCCGGCTTCCTTAGATAGTAATGGGAAGCCTAATTCAGATAGGTTAATTGTAGGGTAGTGGCTATGGGTGCTGGGCTGTGCAGACTAGCAAAGAAGAGACTGACGACCTGGCTCCGCTGGCTCCGGAATAAAGTCCTGAAGCATCCACTTCCTTCGGCTTTAGTGTCACTAGTCAAGGGGAACTTGGAAGAAATGGAAACATTTCTCAAGATACATACAAATAAACCTTCCTCTGACCCATGCAGTTATTTTCCTAAGAACAACTTGGGCTGTCTCACTGGTCCTAATTAAAACTCTTGAACTTCATGAGAACATCTGGGGCAAGGACTAGGTCCTTTTTTTTTTTTTTTTTTTTTTCCACCCTTGTTCATGCTAATGTCTATGCAGGAGAGCTGGTTTCCTATACAAATACTTAGGAGACTACAGTAACACTTACAAACAGTGTTATTTGGGGGCAAACTTCTTAAGCTCTTTAAACTTCAATTTACACTTCTGTAAATCAAGGATAAAAATAGAGTTTTTCATGGTGTTAAAGGATTAGGTAAGATAATCAACATGAAGCACATGACCTAGTGTCTGGCCCATAGTACTCAGAAAATGTTAGCTCTCTTTTCTTCAAATAGATTGGAAGTTTCTCATTTGGGTGAGCATACATCTACTCTGTGAGCCAGCACTTCAGCTCTTTGGATTTTAGCCAGCAAAATGAAAATGCACATCCGTAAGAATCCTGCTGCTGCCGTTGTTTAGTCACTAAGTCATGTTCAATTGTTTTGCGCCCCATGGGTTATAGCCTGCCAGGCTCCTGTGTTCTTGGGATTTCCCAGGAAAGAATACTGGAGTGGGTTGCCATGCCCTCCTCCAGGGGATCTTCCTGACCCAGGGATGAAACTTGTATCTCCTTCATTGGCAGGCAGATTCTTTACCACTGAGCATCAGGGAAGTCCAAGAATACTTATACCTAAGAGCCTAAGAGCCAGTAACTGCAGAGGAGAGAGCAGTTATGCCTATCTATATCTATCTGGAATGAAGAAGGAAAATTATGACTTGACTTGGATTAAAAAAGAAAAAGAAATTTGTCTTACTGAATATTTTCCCAAAGGGCTGTATTCAAATTAAAATATTTTATAGTAAAGACCTTCTCCAGTTTCACCTTGAAATATGAGATGCTTAATACCCGACCTTTCTCTATTCTGCCATCAACAGCCCCATCAAGACTGTCAGATGCAGGTGTCCCATACTTCAAAAAGACTACCAGCTAGAGTGGCAAGACTGTTTTTATCACTTCAGGAAATTCTGTTATACGTCTTTACACACACATTTTAATTTGAAAGAATATTATATCATGATATATCATGATATATCATGATATATAAGAGAGGCATTGTTATCCCTATTTTCCAGAAGATCAGAGAACCATCTAAGGTCCCACAGCTAAAGGGTAGAATAAGGATTCAAGCCAGAATGTTTCTGATTTCAAAGCTCATTCATGAAACACTTTTCTTTTTTAAGTATATAATGCTCATTAAAAGATTGAATTTTGAAACTTTCCTGATGGTCCAATAATTAAGACTCTGTGCTTCCGATGCAGGGGGCATGGGTTCAAGCCCTGGTTGGGGTACCAAGAGATCCCTGATCAGGGTACTGAGATCCCACATAACATGAGATACAGCAAAAAAAAAAAAAAAAAAAAAGAGAGAGAGAGAGAGAAGAAGAAAAAAGATTGAATATAACAGTTTTGAAGCCACAGAATAATTGAGCAAATACATGTATACCCTCCTCTCCCACACAGTTTCCACTGTTATTAACATCTTTCATTAATGCAGAGGATGGGATGGTTAGATAGCATCACTGGCTCAAAGGACATGAACCTGAACAAACTCTGGGAGAGGGAAGGACAGGGAAGCCTGGCATGCTGCAGTCCATGAGAACACAAAGAGTCAGACACAACTTAGTGAATGAACGACAGCAAATTCATGTGATGCATCTGTCACTATTGATCAGTCATTACTGTTAGATCATTATCAGTGAAATCCCATAATTTTCATTAAGGTCCACTCTGTGTTGCCCACTTCTGTGCGTTTTAACAAATGTACAATGCCATGTATCTACCATCTTGATATCATATGAAATAGATTTAGCATCTTAAAAATCCTCTGTACCATTCCCATTCATTTCTCCCCTTCCTCTAACCCCCCCCCCCCCAAATCCCAGATCTGTTACTGTCTCCATAGTTTTGCCTTTCCCCACATGCCATATAGTTAGAGGAACCCAGAAAAGTTATTTTTTGAGCTGTGTTAGTATACATTGTTCCTCATTGTATCTTTGAGTGGCTATATAAGTAGACATTTGCAGTCAAATGTACTTTAGAATTCACCTCTGAAAAGGCTAAACCAGTTTAATTATGGAAAGGCTGTGTATGAGTTCCAGAAGGAATAGTCAGAGACTGTGCACATTATAAACTCGAGTGGGGTCTGGCAAGGATGGTTATAGAATGAGGCATTCTTTTAATTAATTGCCACAAAAGACTAGATCAGACCAGCTGCTCCAGTCTTATTATTGAAGTCTACATATTTCAGCTGAATAAAAATTTAGCAATTTTTTTTCTATCAAGATTTCTTATTTTCAACATTGCCTAATCCTAACAGTTATATGAAACCGTCATCTCATATTAAGTAAACTCATTTCCATTCTTTCTGGGAAGAAAAATAATAAAATCTCAGCTGTATTAATGCTAACGGCTTATCTAGCATATTTAGAATAAACACAAAATTGTTATGATATTCTTTTTTGTAATTTCATGGCAATATAATAAGGATTAGTATATGAACACTAGACTATAATAAAGAGGAGAATTAAAATCACTCTCATATTTGCAGCAGGTAAAACTTTGAAAATAGGTTAAAGTGCTCCCTTAGATATTATAATAATTGGAATGTGTGACTATTTTTCCCCTTGAAATCCTACTTATCAGCATGTGACAGAAGGTAAAAAGTATGTTTTCAGGTTTAGGGAGATTTAAGACATCAAAGTTAAGGAATGGAAAAAAAAAAAGACTCATATTCTTTATATTATAAATTTTTAAAAAAACACTTCATTACCTGCAGTCTTTTGAGAAGAACCTGCCAATCACCAATAAGAACAAAAATGAAAAAATACCAAGGTGGGTGGAGTTTCAGGGTCTCACAATGTTTGTTACATCTTGCTTGAATTCTTAGCTCTCATCAACGAGAACCTCAGAGCCTACCCTTCCGCTCTTCATATTTGCTAATTATACATACTCCTTGGTGTTTCTGGCCAGCGCCCATAACTTGCTGTTTTGTATAATCTCTTAGTCCTAGGATGGCCATATTCCTAAGGAGAGAAACTCATCCTAACCCCAACAACCATTTCCATCTCCAGAAGGGTGACCATGGGTGCCCGTCTCCCTGAGACTGTCCAGATTTCAGCATTGAAAGTCCCACTTCCAAGGAAATTCCTTGTACCCAGGCAGACTGGAGCAGTTGGTTCCTTGAGCATTTTCTGGTATCCCATATTCATATGTGTTCATTTGTGCTAAGTTGCTTCAGTTGTTGTCCAACTCTTTGAAACCCTATGGACTGTAGCTCGGCAGGGTCCTCTGTCCAGGGGATTCTCCAGGCAAGAACACTGGAGTGGGTTGCCATCCCCTCCTCCAGGGGATCTTCTTGATCCAGGGATGGAACCCACCTCTCTTACATCTCCTGCCTCGGCAGTAGTTGCACTAGCACCACCTGGGAAGCCCCTTGTATTCATGTATCTATTGTGTAAGGAAAGGAGGGTTTCTCTCAATTCAAAACCTTTTTCTAAAAGGGTACTGATGAACCTATTTGCAGGGCAGGAATAGAACAAAGACAGAGAACAGGCTTGTGGACACAGTAGGAGAAGGAGAGGGTGGGACACATTGAGAGAGTAGCACTGAAACATATGTCTTACCATGTGTAAAATAGCTAGCCAGTGGGAAACTGCTGTAGAGCCCAGGGTGCCCGGCTTGGTGCCCTCTGACAACCTGCAGGGTGGGCAGGGGTGGGCAGTGGGAGGGGGGTCCAACAGGGAGGGGCATATATACATGTGGCTGATTCACACCGTTGTATGGCAGAGACCAACACAACATTGCAAAGCGATTAACCTCCAATTAAAAATAAGATTTAAAAACACTTTTTTCTAAAAGGTAATACTAAATCTGACATACATTATACCTATTTGCAGGGAAGGAATAGAACAAAGACATAGAGGATGGACAACTACAATGGTAGTTGTAATAGTGTAATCCTCTTACTATGTTGGTGATCAATAAAATGATTATGATAAACAGAATTTTTCTTCCATCTCAAAGCTATTTATTTTAACTGTTTCTATTTGAAAAAGAGGAAAATGCAGTCTCACTCTCAAATTAAACCAAAATATCATAATCAAATCATTGGCTTTCCAATCATCATGTATGTGATTTATCAAGTATTTCAGATACTTAAAGAACATTTAGAGTCTGTCCTTATAACAAGGACAGGTAAAGAAAAATATCCTGGAGAATGTGAATGTCTGATGGTTAGGGGTGGAGATGAAAAACTTCAAATAATTCCCCTGAATTTAACTATTTTCTTTATTTTGAAAGCAGTTATTTCTTTCCATTTTTATTTGATGTTTTGGAAAGAGTGGCTTGCTTTTATTTGTTGCAAAAGAAGCACAGAGCTATCTGGCACCTAAGAACAAAACTTGTTACTTGTGAAGAACCTTGAAGACATCCAATCATTTGATGTTACATCTAGGAATCAGTCTTGCCAGTCTTAAGATGCATTCAAGGACAGGAAAAGAGAAAATCCTGAACTGCAGTTTCTCATAAAATAGAACTGGCATTCAAGCAGGCATTCCACATCTTAAAAGAATTCCTCCATTAAACAAAAAAAAGGCTGATAGTTGAAAAGATCTGAAAATATGATAAATAAATTACTTTCTGTAAAGAGAAAACTTCATGACCTAGTACCACTTTATTGGATTCTGTCAACTCTTTTTTTTTTTTTCCCCCTGCAGAGTGCCTAAATGAAAGGAAAACCAAAGAAACTTATGGGTAGGGGACTACAGGGGATTTAGCTGTCAAATTAGCATTATTTTAATGAAAACATTGACTTCCCAGACAAAATGAATCATCAAACTCAGGTATGTGTTCTGTGTGGCAAAGTCTTCCTCAGGTACATGTTTTAAAATAAAAGCCCATGTTTAGATTTCATAAGGAATAATTGCAACAGAATTCTCATGTTCTATATGTTCTCAATTGTAACTATGTTACCAAAATTATTCCCTAGTAGATATATTGTCAGTATGAAATAAATGGCACATGTAATATATATATAAGTGAGTAGTAAACTTTAATTTTGCATTCATATTAAGTAAAGAATAATTTTCAGAGCATTAGAAGCAGGAAAAGTACAATTGATGGTATCGATGGTATAAGTTCAGACAACAAAGCCATAGAGAATGATAAACAGGGGTTTGCCAAACCTCTTGCAATTGAGAACACATGTAAATATATATATGTGTGTGTATATATGTATATATATGTAGGCATGTGCCTATGTATGTATGTGCACACACATATTCGTAATAGGAACTGACAAAAACCCATATAAAACCCATATAAAGAGGAAAATTATGAAGTCATGATCCCACAGATAGATAAGCTCTCTAGATATTTTGTTTATTTTGATGAGCAGTTTTGATATTTATATGTATTTATCAGAATAATTTTGAGAACATTTGGATATTCTTGGGCACACTGCTTAAAATTTCCTTTTAAAAAATGATGAATCATTAATATTCCCCATGTGATTGTTCTTCATATAGAACACTCATCATTTAAAACTTTTCACAATTACAAACAGTTCTATGATGAACATCCTGTTGGATAAATCTTTGGACACTTCCATATTCCATAATTATGTCATTAGAATAAATGCTGTAATTAACATTGACTGAACTGACCAAAGGAATGCTTCTTTAACTTCTTTTATAAATCCATGGTTCTTAAACTTTAGCTTGCTTCAGGATCCACTTGGTGGCCTTGTGCAAACACAGATGCTGGACCCCACGTACAGAGTTTCTGAGCTTCTAATACAATAGATCAGAAATGAGATGTGAGGTTTTGCGTATCTCAGTGCCCAAGAGAGGCTGACGCTGCTGATCCGGGGTTCACATTTGAGAAACACTATGACCCCTGTAGTCAAATGCTGAAAGCTTGAAACCATTTAAAAGATTAGTCATTATAACGTTAGCATTTGTTGTTTGAGGAAATGTGTATGTGCGTGTGCACTGTGAATCCACTCCAATAACATGGAGGTCCCTGGGGGTAGGGATGAGGTTCTTATATCATAGCTCATTGATTTTCTGCCAACTGATTTCAAAATAAAACAAGTGTTCATTCTTCATACTTTGATAGCTTTCTCTTGCCTTTTGCACACGAAAATTGTTTGCTACTGAATAAATATTTTGAGTTAGCTATGATGGTTCTGACTGAGGGACACAGTTAATTTTGAGCTTTGTTACCAATTGTGATTGCTAGAAAGTATGTTTATATATATAAAACAAGATATGTGCAAGCAAGCATGTACGTCATTGTTTTAGACTTTGGACAGGAAAATAGAAAAATGATGCAGATGCTAGGAATAAGAAATATAGGTCTATAAAAAAATATACTGGAGACAAACATGGAAATAATTAGGAGTGTCAGATGAGAATATTTAGCCTGATTATATGCATAATAATTTAAAGTGGTGGACTTGGTAATTCTGAAAGTCATCATAAAGCACATGCATATGTTTACAAAGACATCAAAGGGTGTCAGGGATTTGGCTTTTGTTTTCATGTATAAAGCTTTCTCAGCAGAAAGCCCTAAAAGACATAAAGTGGTGAGTTTCATGAGTTAAATGTCCAACCCAAACAATAAATAAGTTATTCCTCAGAGCGGCTGTGCCGCCACATTTTGCATATATCATCATCACCCTCCTCAGCTCTCTTCAGGCATAAAGCCACTCTGATAAAGCTGAATTAGAGACCAGACTTAGGTCTAAAAAGAAACTCAAAAGGACTCTCAGCCTTTTCAATTTCTGAATGTCTCTTCAGGTTCTGATTTATTAATCTAATCATTGAGAAGGAATTGGAAGCCCAGAGTGGTGGCTGCTGAACTTAAGACAGACTCAGCCAGGTTAGGTTCCCAAGTCTCTGGCAGAAGCTTACAAAGCATTTGCTATGTAAGTGTTCAGAAAGGGAAGAACAAGGATAGGCCTTATCTGCTCCCTTTTCATAATGCATTAATACCTCCCATTGGCTATTTCAGTCAGTTATATTTAGCCAATCAGAGTAGCAATTCCTTGTACCTAGGCAAATGGGCAGAGGCCAGGGATTAGCAGAGCAACATAAATTGGACCAAATTATCTTGTTCCCTCAGTGACCTTAGAAGAAATACTCAAAGAACAGAAATTACTAACACCCCATCCCCTGCCTTGACCCAACATACTCACAAGTGCATAATTATGTCTGGAAATGAAGGCATAATTCGGAGATATATAATATTTTAACTCTCTCATCTAACAAAATTGATTCAGCATCTTTATACTAAACAAAATCAGGCTTGTTTGGCATTACACATTTGTACAAAAGCAGTCCTGGAAGAGAAACAATGTGTAGACAGGTTTTTTTTTTTTCTTTTTAAATTGAAATATAGTTGATTTACAAAACTATATTAGCTTCAGGTGTACACCATAGTAATTCAACATTCTTATGTGTTATATTCTACTTAAAGTTATTACACAATTATGACTATAATTATGATTCATGTGATACAATGTATCTTTGTTGCTTATTTTTTTACATACTTTTTATTTTTTACAGTTTTTATCTGGGAGTCCCATACTCCATCTTGCAATTGTCTCTATTACCCTTCATACAATGTTTTGTTATCTTTTTGCTTCTTATTCATATTTCACTTAGGCACTCCTTTCTCAAAGTGGCTTTTCCTGACCATACAGTCTACATTATTTGATGAGTAATTGGCTATACATTACCCAATTCTATTCACCTACGTAATAGTTTTATCTTGTGCATATATTTGTTTATTATCTATTTCCTTTTCCTAAGACATAAGCTCCAAAGAAACAGTGCTCTCCTCTGTCCTGTTTGTTCTAGAACAGAGCTTGACACATAATAAGAAGGAACAGTAAGTTGTTATTTGTTGTTATTGCATTGGTGTTATTGTCTGTTGTTTTTTTTTTTTTAACTTGACTACCTAGAATGGCCTGTCTTCTACAACACATTAGTGAATAACTTTGTTTTGGGAGAGCGTATTAGTTTTCTATTGCAGCTATAACAAATTGCACAAACTTAGGGCTTCCCTGGTGGTTCAGAGAGTAAAGAATCTGCCTACAATGCAGGGAGACCTGCGTTAGATCCCTGGGTCAGGAAGATTCCCTAGAGGAAAAGATGGTCACCCACTCCAATATTCTTGCCTGGAGAATTCCTTGGACAGAGGAGTTGGTCAGGCTACAGAGCATGGGGTTGCAAAGAGTTGGACATGACTGAGCACACACATTGTCCAATCAAATCAAATGGCTTGAAAAAAAAACAAAATGTTGTACAGTTTTATAGGTAGAAAGCTCAGTGGGATCATCTGATTCCTTGTCTGATTCTCATAAGACTGAAATCAAGAGATTGGCCAATCTACTTCCCAGCCTGGAGCCTCTCAGGAAGGATCAGCTTCAACATTCTTTCAGGTTGTTGGCAGAACTCAGATCTTTATGACTGTAGGACTGAGGTCCCCCTTTTCTTGCTGACTGTCAGCCAGGGATTGTTATCAGCTTGTAGAGGTCATTTGCATTCCCTGATTCAGAGCTAACTTGGCAGGTCGTTTCTCATCTTCAAATCTGTCTGCTTTATCTTCCTTCTGGCTTCCTCTTCCACTGCATCTCTCTGACTGAGCCCAGCCAGAGAAACTTAACTTTGCTTTTAAGGGCTAAAGTGATTAGGTTGCTGCCACCAGTAAAAGTCTCCCTATTTTAAAATCTATTTAAACACCTATTTTAGCTAATTTTAATTGCAAAGTTTCTTTTGACATGTCAAGTAACTTGTTCACAGTTACAAGATCATAAATTAAAGTTCTTGGATGTGAAAATCTTGCCTACTGCAGGGAGCCACCATTTCAGAGATGGATCACTCCTAGCTTGACTGACCAAGTCCAGCTTCTAGCATTGTCATATTGGGCCTGGGCCATTGCCCCATGTTCACAAGATGGCTGCTGCAGCTCTTGACATTGTGCCTAATTTTAAAGGCAAGAAGGCATGTGGATTGGGCATATTGATGAAAAAAGGCCCTTTTCCTGAGAAGAGTCTCTCCTTTTACCCCCTACCCAGCAGACTTTTTATATTTTAATAGCTCAAACTGTTCATGAGTACTTACAGTTTACGTTTACTGTAAATGGCATTTTCTAACTTCCACGATAAAAGACTAGCAAGGGAGGATGTGGGTGATAGCAACTGGACTATCTGTCTGCCACAGATATACCAAGCAAGATAAGTTTGAAAAGAAAATTATTATTGCATCAATTTGTTAGTGAAAAAAGTCATCAAGCATTTCCCCAGTTCTACTTTCTATGCAGAATTTATTGTTGATGGTATTCTGGTTTGTGTTACTGGCTGCTCTAATATTTTCATCTATTAAGAAAAGCAATAAGAGCAATTTTTTCCATGCTATTACAGATGACACAACTTCCTTGGAAACTGAAAAGGCATGGGATGATTGGCACCCAGCCTGCATTCTTATTTTATTGAGATGTTAGCATGCCACTCATTGAGAAATAGACCACTAAATGACATTCACATTTACCAGCTGGGCTGTCAAGGCATATTCAGAGTCATCCCCTCTCCAGAATATAACTTAGTGCCTGATGCCATTTTGTCAGAAGTTTCAGATCTGACATTCCAGAATAAGTTGATTCACACCATATAAACTCCCTGTGTATTTTCTTGCTTGGGGCAAGATTGGTGCATCTCTAGTTTCACATCTGAAAATCTACACAACACCAAGAAAAATTCATCTTCAGTCTGCTCCATTTAACTGCATCTTCCCAATGTTATTGGAATATTTTTTTCTGATATTACATGTTTGACCTGCTGGAACACAGGAAATAGATAAATCCAGTTAGAAGACATATATGAAGTCTTAACTCAGGGGATTTTATTTATAGACCTCTGCATTCTCAAATCCTTGAGAATTTGAAAAACATGAAGCCAGTGATCACATGTTCTCTGCAAGAAGAGAAAAATAAGACCCTTTGAAATATCCCAGTTCTGAAACTATTTTCCTTTTAAAACTGATACATATTTCAAAGACAGAAATTAACTTAAATCTATTAGTTCAAAAAAATACTGTATCTTTTACTTCATATTAAGCACTATTATCTTATGTAATTCTTCCAATAATGCCATAGGATGAAAATACACTATCAGATAGTAAAGGATTCACCTGCAGTGTGGGAGCCCTCGGTTTGATCCCTAGATTGGGAAGATCCCCTGGAGGAGATCATGGCAACCCACTCCAGTATTCTTGCCTGGAGAATTCCAAGGACAGACGAGCCTGGGAGGCTATAGTCCATGGGGTCACAAAAAGTCAGACATGACTGAAGTGACTTAGCATGCAGAGAGAAAGAGGGCAAGCCTGCTAGTGTCTCTTCTTATAAGGTTACCAGTCCCATTATTAGGATCCCACTGTCATGTCTTCATCTAACCCTAGTTTCCTTCCAGGTCCCCATCTCCAAACGCCATCATACCATGGGTTAAAGCTTCAATATGTAAACTGGAGGACTTCCCTGGTGGCTCAGATAGTAAAGCATCTGCCTGCAATGCAGGAGACCTGGGTTCTATCCCTGGATCAGGAAGATCCCCTGGAGAAGGGAATGGCTACTCACTCCAGTATTCTTGCCTGGAGAATTCCATGGACACAGGACCCTGGCAGGCTACAGTCCATGGGGTCGCAAAGAGTCGGACACAACTAAGAGACTAACATTTACAAATATCCAGTTTATTTTAGGTACGAAGAGGCCAAGCATCTTGATCATGGCCAGATAATAATGAAAGAAAGTGAAAGTGAAAGTCGCTCAGTCCTGTCCGACTCTTTGTGACCCCATGGACTGTATAGTCAATGGAATTCTCCAAGCAAACCAATTTGCAAACCCACAAAGTCAGACTCGAAAATCCTTAATAAATGTTTAGTGTAGCCTCTTTGTTGTTCCACACCATGGACATTAATAAGGAGGATAGGAGAAAATAGATACAATGGGTCAAAGTTTATATGGAATTTAAATCTCAGTATTATCTTCTTAGTGTGTCCTGTCTGTTCATAGAAATATATTTGCTCTTTCAGTGTATTGACTCCAGTCTTTATAGTAAGTTTTTCCAAACATAAAATCTCCAAACTTGATGTATTTGTAAAGTTATAATTAAAATTCATTACTTAAAAAAAAAAGTTGTTCAAAAGATCTAGCCAAATTTGTTAACGATTCTTTGAAGCCTTAAGTCTTTGAATTTAAGTCACATTAATTTTGTGCATTGCCACTAATTATTGAGTCTTGCTAATACACTCTGATTGGCTTTTCTTAAAGTCAAAGAAATTTGGTGGTGGTAATTGAATCTGGTCAGTCTGTGTACTAAGAAGCAATATACTCCTGCCTGAGGTAGAACCATGATACAACTAAAAATAGAGGATAATACTGAAAGGTTAATAGGATAGCTTAGCCTTGTTTTTTCTTAGACTATGAGTCTGAGTGTAAATCAATATAACATGGCATTATGAGTTCTCGACTACTTTAGAGCATGGAGTGTTATTTTTGCTTTCATTTAGCAGTTGAGGGTCAGTTTTATTGACGTGTGTCTGATTAATTTTAACAGATTGTGTATAGACATTCATTGGCACAGTAATTCTACTTTTGTGATCTGAAATCTTAGGTTCAGCAGTTAAACCTAAGGGTGGAATCAAAACAAGCTAAAGAATAGTTCCCTACAGGACATATTAAGAGCAGTATAGGTGACTGGAGTTAACTCAGGCTTTAAGGTCAGTTCTGATTTTCAGTACTATAGGTCATTTTACCAGCTTTACGGTGTTTGATTTAACATGTCTGATGTTTAGGGATTAGTCTTGAATAAAACAGTCACATCCTTTGCCTTGAGGAAGGTTACAGTGTAGTGAAGAATTATGCAATTTATTTCTTAAAGTTCTATTTATGTAATCTAGCTGTGGGAATTACAGACTCCATGTAAATCTTCCTTTGGAGATGGTTGAAATGGGTCCCAAAGAAATGCGTGGGTAGTGAGCATTTGGGAGACCCAAATGCATCATATATCAAAGATAGTTTTGCTTTGCCAACAGGACATATGTGAGAGAATTTTTTGAGATGAACAACACAATTTGATATAGACTATATTGTGCTGTTATTATCATATCAAGTTAATTAGCACATCTATCACCTCACAGTCATTTTTTTTACAATCTAAATACATATAATTTTTATTGTCAGTCATACCTCACTAAGGCTGAGAGAAAGAAAAAAAAAAAGTTCTGATGATCTTTGGGTATCAGCTTGCTTCCCTCCTCCAGGAAAGCAGAGCCTGAGATACTGAGTGTAGATAATTTGTTTTAGAATGTGATGGGAGAGGGGAGGGAAGCATGGAATACTGAAGCTAGCAAAGCAGGCAATGAGGAAGAACCACCAGGAGTGGAAGGTATTGAGTTGGTCACAGGGCTTCTCTGTGCTGGCGACCCCTAAGAAGTCAGGTAAAGCGTGCCTAACAATTTCTCACCCGAAGAATGGAAGAGGGGTGCATTTATTCTCTCATCCTCTACTTGCAAGATGGCTAGTTTTATGTGTCAACCTGACTGGAACTCAAGATGCCCAGATACTTGGTCAAAGTTATTCTGTTTCCCTCAGGGTGTTTATGGATGAAAGGAGTATTTAAATGACTAGAATGCATAAAGCAGATAATCCTCCATAATGTGAATGATCAGCATTACTGGTCAGGGCATAGACTTGGATTACTGTGATACTGAATGGTTTGCCTTGGAAATGAACAGAGATCATTCTGTCGTTTTTGAGATTGCATCCAAGTACTGCATTTTGGACTCTTTTGTTGACTATGATGGCTACTCCATTTCTTCTAAGGGATTCCTGCCCAAAGTAGTAGATATAATAGTCATCTGAGTTAAATTCACCCATTCCAGTCCATTTTAGTTTGCTGATTCCTAGAATGTCGACATTCACTCTTGCCATCTCCTGTTTGACCATTTCCAATTTGCCTTGATTCATGGACCTAACATTCCAGGTTCCTATGCAATATTGCTCTTTACAGCATCAGACCTTGTTTGCGTCACCAGTCACATCCATTAGTGTGTGTTGTTTTTGCTTTAGCTCCATCTCCTAATTCTTTCTGGGGTTATTTCTCCACTGATCTCCAGTAGCATATTGGGCACCTACCAGCCTGGGGAGTTCATCTTTCAGTATCCTATCTTTTTGCCTTTTCATACTGTTCATGGGGTTCTCAAGGCAAGAATACTGAAGTGGTTTGCCATTCCCTTCCCCAGTGGACCAGATTTTGTCAGAACTTTCCACCATGACCCGTCTGTCTTGGGTGGCCCTACATGGTGTGGCTCATAGTTTCATTGAGTTAGACAATGTTGGAATGGGTGAATTTAACTCAGATGACTATTATATCTACTACTGTGGGCAAGAATCTCTTAGAAGAAATGGAGTAGCCATCATGGTCAACAAAAGAGTCCGAAATGCAGTACTTGGATGCAATCTCAAAAACGACAGAATGATCTCTGTTCATTTCCAAGGCAAACCATTCAATATCACAGTAATCCAAGTCTATGCTCTGATCAGTAATGCTGAAGAAGCTGAAGTTAAATGGTTCTATGAAGACCTACAAAACCTTCTAGAATTAACACCCAAAAAAGATGTCCTTTTCATTACAGGGGACTGGAATGCAAAAGAAGGAAGTCAAAAAACACCTGGAATAATAGGCAAATTTGGTCTTGGAGTACAGAATGAAGCAGGGCAAAGGCTAATCAAGTTCTGCCAAGAGAACGCACTGGTCATAGCAAACACCCTCTTCCAACAACACAAGAGAAGACTCTACACATGGACATCACCAGATGATCAACACTGAAATTAGACTGATTATATTCTTTGCAGCCAAAGATGGAGGGGCGCTATACACTCAGCAAAAACAGGACTGGGAGCTGACTGTGGCTCAGATCATGAATTCCTTATTGCCAAATTCAGACTTAAGTTGAAGAAAGTATGGAAAACCACTAGACCATTCAGGTATGACCTAAATCAAATCTCTAACAATTATACGGTGGAGGTGAGAAATAGATTTAGGGACTAGGTCTGATAGAGTGCCTGATGAACTATGGCATTGTACAGGAGACAGGGAGCAAGACCATCCCCAAGAAAAAGAAATGCAAAAAAGCAAAATGGCTGTCTGAGGAGGCCTTACAAATAGCTATGAAAAGAAGAGAAGCCAAAAGCAAAGGAGAAAAGGAAAGATATACCCATTTGAATGCAGAGTTCCAAAGAATAGCAAGGGGGAGATAAGAAAGCCTTCCTCAATGATTAGTGGAAAGAAATAGAGGAAAACAATAGAATAGGAAAGACTAGAGATCTCTTCAAGAAAATTAGAGATACCAAGGGAACATTTCATGCAAAGATGGGCTCAATAAAGGACAGAAATGATATGGACCTAACAGAAGCAGAAGATATATTAAGAAGAGGTGGCAAGAATACACAGAAGAACTGTACAGAAAAGATCTTCACAACCCAGATAATCATGATGGTGTGATCAATCACCTAGAGGCAGACATCCTGTAATGCAAAGTCAAGTGGGCCTTAGGAAGCATCACTACAAAGTTAGTGGCGGTGATGGAATTCCAGTTGAGCTATTTCAAATCCTGAAAGATGATGCTGTGAAAGGGCTGCACTCAATATGCGAGAAAATTTAGAAAACTCATTAGTGGCCACAGGATTGGAAAAGGTCAGTTTTCATTCCAATACCAAAGAAAGACAATGCCAAAGAATGTCCAAACTACCACACAATTGTACTCATCTCACATGCTAGTAAATTAATGTTCAAAATTCTCCAAGCCAGGCTTCAACAATACATGAACCGTGAACTTCCAGATGTTCAAGCTGGTTTTAGAAAAGGCAGAGGAACCAGAGATCAAATTGCCAGCATCCTCTGGATCATTGAAAAAGCAAGAGAGTTCCAGAAAACCATATATTTCTGCTTTATTGACTATGCCAAAGCCTTTGACTATGTGGATCAGAATAAACTGTGGAAAATTCTGAAAGAGATGGGAATACCAGATCACCTGACCTGCCTCTTGAGAAACCTATATGCAGGTCAGGAAGCAACAGTTAGAACTGGACACAGAACAATAGACAGGTTCCAAATAGGGAAAGGAGTACGTCAAGGCTGTATATTGTCACCCTGCTTATTTAACTTATATGCAGAGTACATCATGAGAAACGCTGGGCTGGATGAAGCACAAGCTGGCATCAAGATTGCCAGGAAAAATATGAATAACCTCACATATGCAGATGACACCACCCTTATGGCAGAAAGTGAAGAAGAACTAAAGAGCCTCTTGATGAAAGTGAAGGAGAAGAGTGAAAAAGTTGGCTTAAAGCTCAACATTCAGAAAACTAAGATCATGACATCTGGTCCCATCACTTCATGGCAAATATATGGGGAAACAGTAGAAACAGTGGCAGACTTTATTTTGGGGGGCTCCAAAATCACTGCAGATGGTGATTGCAGCCATGAAATTAAAAGACGCTTACTCCTTGGAAGGAAAGTTATGACCAACCTAGACAGCATATTAAAAAGCAGAGATATTACTTTGCCAAGAAAGGTCCTTCCAGTCAAACCTATGGTTTTTCCAGTGGTCATGTATTGATGTGAGAGTTGGACTATAAAGAAAGCTGAGCACCGAAGAATTGATGCTTTTTAGTTGTGGTGTTGGAGAAGACTCTTGAGAGTCCCTTGGACTGCAAGGTGATCCCACCAGTCCCTCCTAAAGGAAATTAGTCCTGAATGTTTTTTGAAAGGACTGATGTTGAAGCTGAAACTCCAGTTCTTTGGCCACCTGATGCAAAGAGGTGATTCATTGAAAAGACCCTGATGCTGGGAAAGATTGAAGGCAGGAGGAGAAGGGGACAACAGAGGATGAGACGGTTGGATGGCATCACCAACTCAATGGACATGAGTTTGAGTAAGCTCCAGGAGTTGGTGATGGACAGGGAGGCCTGGCGTGCTGCAGTCCATGGGGTCACAAAGAGCTGGACACGGCTGAGCGGCTGAACAGAGTTGAACTGAGGAATTGACTTTCAGTTTGCTGCAGCTATTTTGAAAGGTAGCTGGAGAGGATGTGAAAAGGGGCCTGAGAGGTATTTGATGCATTTACTTACAAAGATAAGTGATATAGTTTCTAAGGTTAAGCAAATCACATAAGTTCTTTCATCTTCCTATTCAAAACTGAAAAACTAAGAATTACCTTGTTTGTTTCAGTATTGTCTTTTTCTTCTCCAAAAATTTTGAATGTAAGTATCATTCTGGATGTCATCATTGTTTAAGCAGTAAAGCATCAATGGTGTGAAAGAAAGAAAAAAAGAAAGAAAGAAGCAAACAGAATACAATGTGTCTTTGTCTTTAGTGACAGGATATTTATGCAATGTATGATTTATTAAAGGCATTTGAGCTATTAAATCAAGGCAGGGAAGAATGAAAATTCATATCCTGTTTATAATGAGGCTTTGAAAATGATGCCAATTCATTAAACAGTCACTTGATGAATATTTATTAAGAACCTACTATATTCCAGGAATTGGGCTATATAGGAAACATTAGTAAATTAGATATATATACTTCCTTCCCTTGTGGATTTTACTATCTGATGTGGAGTACACAGAACTTACCATGTGAAGAATTTGCTGGGAGACAAAAGGTTTAAAGAAAGTTCTCTCTAAAGAATATACTTTTGCTATTAAGGCATACAGGGCTTCAATAATATCCACTCAGATACAAAATGCCAAGAGCTAGAGACACAGTCTTAGCTTAGATGATGGGAGTTAAATGTCAGCAGGATCACAAGGATTGAAAAAAAGAGAAAAAGGAAGAAAAAGAAAGAAACAGCACCTTGATAGCCACAGTCAGTTCATCACTAAGAATCGGAATCTCTTTCCGAAAGTTAAAATCTCATTTCTGATTATTTACACAAAATTAAAGATTTTGTCCTCTGGTCTCCTAGCAGTACCTATCCAAGTGCTTTACCATGAAGGCGGCTTCGTCACTGTCTCTTCTACTGCTATACTTTGCTGACTTCAACTAATTGCTTCTCCCCTTCACTCTTACTGTGAGAGGATGATTGGGTGGCAAATCAGCCTTTTGAGGAAGCCTGTTACGCCAATTCCCTTACAGGCTTCTTGTGCAATTTGTCAAGAGTGTGTTGTGGATGGAACGTGCTGGTGTTTTTTGCAATCTCTGGCAGTAACTTCCTCCAGAAGGGAAGTCAGTCATAAAACAACAGATCACGACATTGCAGAGACAAAATGTATAAACACATTCATTTATTCCTTCTTTCAGTCCTCTAAAAAAATAAAAAAAAGATCTGTTTCATAACATTCAGTATTCTGATAACTAGAAAAACCGAAGACATACTTGCTTATTTCAGGTTTCTTTTTTCTCTTCTCCAAAAATATAGCTCTCAATTCCATTGAGTTGGTTAATAAATATGGTCCATTACATCAAGAAAATTAGATATACCAAGGGAATATTTCATGCAAAGATGGGCTCAATAAAGGACAGAAATGGTATAGACCTAACAGAAGCAGAAGGTATTAAGAAGAGGTGGCAAGAATACACAGAAGAACTGTACAGAAAAGATCTTCACAACCCAGATAATCATGATGGTGAGATCACTCACCTAGAGCCAGACATCCTGGAATGCAAAGTCTAGTGGGCCTTAGGAAGCATCACTACGAACAAAGCTAATGGAGGTGATGGAATTCCAGTTGAACTATTTCAAATCCTAAAAGAAGATGCTGTGAAAGTGCTGCACTCAATATGCCAGAAAATTTAGAAAACTCATTAGTGGCCACAGGATTGGAAAAGGTCAGTTTTCATTCCAATACCTAAGAAAGGCAACGCCAAAGAATATTCAGACTATTGCACAACTGCACTCATCTCACATGCTAGTAAATTAATGCTCAAAATTCTCCAAGCCAGACTTCAACAATACGTGAACCGTGAACTTCCAGATGTTCAAGCTGGTTTTAGAAAAGGCAGAGGAACCAGAGATCAAACTGCCAACATCCACTGGATCATCAAAAAAGCAAGAGAGTTCCAGAAAAACATCCATTTCTGCTTTATTGACTATGCCAAAGCCTTTGACTATGTGGATCACAATAAACTGTGGAAAATTCTGTAAGAGATGGGAATAGCAGACCACCTGACCTGCCTCTTGAGAAACCTGTATGCAGGTCAGGAAGCAACAGTTAGAACTGGACATGGAACAACAGACTGGTTCCGAATAGGAAAAGGACTACTTCAAAGCTGTATACTGTCACCCTGCTTATTTAACTTATATGCAGAGTACATCATGGGAAACTGGGCTGGAGGAAGTATAAGCTGGAATCAAGATTACTGGGAGAAATATCAATAATGTCAGATATGCAGATGACACCACCCTTATGGCAGAAAGTGAAGAAGAACTAAAGAGCCTCTCGATAAAAGTGAAAGAGGAGAGTGGGAAAGTTGGCTTGAAGCTCAACATTCAGAAAACTAAGATCATGGCATCCAGTCTCATCACTTCATGGCAAATAGATGGAGAAACAGTGGAAACAGTGGCAGACTTTATTTTGGGGGGCTCCAAAATCACAGCAGATGGTGACTGCAGCAATGAAATTAAGACACTTACTCCTTGGGAGAAAAGTTATGACCAACCTGAACAGCACATTAAAATCAGAGAAATTTTTTTGCCAACAAAGGTCAGTCTAGTCAAGGCTATGGTTTTTCCAGTGGTCATGTATGGATGTGAGAGTTGGACTATAAAGAAAACTGAGCGCCAAAGAATTGATGCTTTTGAACTATGGTATTGGAGAAGACTCTTGAGAGTCCCTTGGACTGCAAGAAGTTCCAGCCAGTCAGTCCTGAAGGAAATCAGTCCTGAATGTTCATTGGAAGGACTGATGCTGAAGCTGAAACTCCCCTACTTTGGCCACCTGTTGCGAAGAGCTGACTCATTTGAAAAGACCCTGATGCTGGGAAAGATTGAGGGCAGGAGGAAAAGGGGACGACAGAGGATGAGATGGTTGGATGGCATCACCAACTCAGAGGACATGGGTTTGAGTAGACTCTGGGAGTTGGTGATGCCCAGGGAAGTCTGGTGTGCTGTGGTTCATGGGGTTGCAAAGAGTCGGACACGAATGAGTGAACCGAACTGAATCCCACAGTTGTATGACTGCCTGCATCTCCCCCAAATTTCTGTGAGTTCCTGGGATATGTTGTCTTATATTTTTCTGTACCTCTGTATTTCTTCCTTTTTGGGAAAAATATATTTATTTGACTACCTCACATATTAGTTGTGGTACACAGGATGTATAGTTGTGGCATGTGGGATCTAGTTCTCTGACTAGGGATCAAACCCTGGCCCCCTGCATTGGGAGTGTGTAGTCTTAGTCACTAGACCACCAGGGAAGTCCCGACCTCTATACTTCTATGTTATCTTGTCTGACTTGCTTCCCTACTATGAAAAAATAGTGAGTTGTTTCATTGATTTCCATGGTCATTTGATTTCACTGATGATTTTGGAAATCGTGAGGTAGAGTCACATCTTTTGCAAAATTGTTCAATCTACAGTAATTAACTCTCCCATATCCACTATCTACTTCTTCCTCAGTAGCAGCATCCTGACTTTATTCAGAGTAGCTGTGTCCTCTATTTCCCAGTTTCTCTTTAAGATGTTTGTGGCAGGCAGTCTCAAAAATGGTCCACCATGAACCCCACTTCCTAGTATTCATACCCTATGCAATTTCCTGTCCTGGCATGGGGGCTGGCGTTATTGACTTACTTGTCATGAATAAAATATGGTCAAAATGATAAGCTGTCATTTCTGAGATTAGATTATAAAGAACTGTAGCTTTTGTGTTGGGTATTCTACATATTATCTCATGGAATGCTTGCTCTGGTGAAGGCAGCTCCCAGGTTGTCTAGCAGCCCCACAGTGAGGTCCATATGCATGAACTTGGGGGGCAACAGTATGAGGCTTGATGATTAATACCACAAGAATGAACTTGAATGTGAGTCCTCCCAAAGTTGAGCCTTGAGATGACTACAGCCCCAACAAACACTGATTGCAGTTTATGGGAGATTCTGAGCCAGATCCACCCACCAAGCTCCTCTCAGATCCTAACCTACAAAAATTTTGCAGTCATAAATGTTTATTTTTCAAGCTATTAACTTTAGGCATAATTTGTTATGTGTCACAAAGTTATTGAATTGTGTCCAACTCTGCGACCCCAGGCTCTGTAGCTCCCCAGGCTCCTCTGTCCATGGGATTATCCCAGCAAGAATACGAGAGTGGGTTGCCATTTCCTCCTCCAGAGATCTCCCTGACTCAGGGATCAAACCCGTATCTCCTGCAGCTTCTGCACTGGCAGACGAATTCTTTACCCTGAGCTACCTGGGAAGCCCCAATTTGTTATGCAGCAGTGGACAATAATGCAGTGTTCAATTCTCTTGATTAAATATTGGTTGGACATATATAAGGCGTACACTTCAAGTACTATTATTCCAGACATTGAGGGCAGAAAGAGGAATTGGAAATTGTCTGTGCCCTAAAAGAGCTTCTAATCTTTAGAGCATAAATTGGGATTTTAGATAAGTCTAAAGTAAGAAGAATCTCTTGTCTCTCTTTAGACTTTCATTTGATTCCTATCAGTTTTATTAATGTGCTTAAACCAAATAGTGAGTTTTATAAGGAAACCTAAGAGCATTCTCTGTATGCATTGTCAGGTAAGCAGGATTTTAGCACCGTTGTAGTAAATAACCGGGACTCCAGTGTCTTAATTTTTCCTACTGGAACCAAGCTTAATGTTTGACAAGGTTGTTTTGTGCCAAACATAAGAAGCTTAGCCAGCAGAAGAAAATCTCGAGACAGCAGTAAGTTGCAAGTCTGAACTCAGCATTATAAGAGGTACCTTGGTTTCCTTTGTTTTATTGTTTATTAAATGTGTTAGATTTGAGATTAAACTGTTTCACCAAAAAGCACACAGCCTTGGACACAACCTTGCTAAAAAGCTGAAGTCCACAGCCTCATTTTTCCTTCTCCCCTGAGATTGTAGGCACAGGAGAGCCCCTTCTAGTCCCAGGGTTCTAAGACACCCTCTCCTAGACTCCAGGCCTTAGAACATGTGGTTCTGTCTGACTGGCGCTGTCTCCTCATTTACCTGCATAAGGCCTGTTCATTCTTTAGCATTGAGGTACCACTTCTTCCAGCATGCCACTTACAAGTGAATTGAGAAAATCTGACAGTTTTCTTTTTCCCACAGAACCTTTTACATGATATTCAATTATTTGCTTAAATATTAAGACCAGAGGTTGGACACCAGAGAGCCCATTAGGCTATACAGACTCAATCCAGTCCCCAGACATATGTTTGTAAACAGAACAGCTATGGAGAATTTTAAGAGCTTGGGATCACAAGCACTCCTTATCTCCCACTGCTTCTTACTGTCTTGCAAATGACCAGCTTCCTCTGTGTGTTTGACTTGCTTGCTGCTGTAGGATTTATACCTGAGACTCATGAAACCATTTGAAAACAGGGATATGTTTTGCTCATTTTCACATCTATAGCATCTGCCCTAGTTCTTAGCATGCTGTATGCACTCTGCAAGCAGTTGTTGAATGAACAAATGAATGCTGAATTTAATTATTAATCAATAAACAGTGATGCCGTAAGCTCTGTTTGATCAGGGGAATGTCCTCTCCCTAGCTTTGATCTCTTCAGACTGTGCCAGCTTTGTTCTCCATAGGGAGCCATTTGTCAAGATTCTGGTAAATGAATGTATTTCAAGCTAATTCTAAGAGCCAATCAACGCCCAGTCTTCAGTATTTCTTATCTTCTCAGTTGTATCCTCTTTTAAAAACTCCTCTTTATTTTATCTTTATAAATGAGATGTTTTGTGAGATATTAATAGTTCTTTTAAATCATTTTGTTAGTTTTTTTCCCTCCAGTTCAAAAAGAGGGGAAAGCACAATTGTTACACCCCAAACTTACACTAGTGTTGCTATCGATAAACCTTGTTTTAACCACCTACCACATCAGGCAGGACTCTTGTTTGGCAATGGACAGTAGCCTGATGCAAACTTAACCATGAAGAATTTGTTGACTCTCCTCTTCTAGAAAGGAGCCAGTCTTAGTGATGACTCCAGAAAAGGGCAGACCCTCTAACTCTTATGTTCTCTTCTCTTTGAGTGCCAGGTTTGTCTTCAGACAAACTATAAGGAGAAGAATCAAGAAAGGTTTCTAATTGAGTCAAGGGTAAACAGGTGCTCTCAATTGAACCAATCACGCTGGTCAAGAAATTAGGATGGACTTATTCCTGGGTCTGGGAAACATTGGGACCTTGTTTGGCAAGCTTCTGTAGAACCACATGAATTGAAAGGGAACTTTCATAGAGGCCAGAGGTAGGTGGGTGGGTCTAGGCTATTCTATGCATAAAAATCAATGAATATCCACTACAACTGCCTATATGCCAGGAACTGTGGATAAAAAGGTCAATAAAGTGTGGTCTATGCCAGAAAGAAATTTCTCAATCAAGTTGTGGTGGCAGGTCATATAATTAAAAGTAAGTAATTAGCAGTGAAATGTAAATGCAAAAACAAGTGTTTTTTAGGGTTTTGTGCTTCAGGTGAGCATAACTCACTGAATTTCCTGTTCTGTATAAAGCAATACACACACTATTTTCACCCATATATGCTCCCCAACTCCCTGCCATTAGTCAAACAAAGTGAGTTCTCTTTAAAATAGATTTGGAGGTTACAGATAATGAAATCACCTTAGACATAAGAACCCAAACTGGTTATTTTGTATCTGAGGAAAGAGGCCCATAATATTTTACTTCCAGGGGTCAAGTGTGCCATTTTATTATTAGGAGGACTACTTTTTAAAAAAAAAGAAGTGTTTTAAGTTTTCCTTACAAAGTGTTCTCCTTTAGATACTCTTAAAGGCTTCAATGTCACCAGTCTTCTCATTTATATAAAAACCAGCTTTAAGTGTACTGAGAACAATAGGAAAGAGGTTATACCTTTCCAGTCATGAAAGCCAGAAACTCAGGAGTCACGCTGGTTCCTCTTCTTCCCTCACATCCTTCATGTACGCCTTCAGCACGTGCTCTACATCAGTGGTTCTCAATGTGCAGAACAGTTCCCTTCAACAGAGAATCCTCTGCTTCAAAATGCCAATAGTTTCAAGGCTGAGAAACCCCACTGCAGAAATTTTCCTCCGGAGAAGATCCCGTCATGCCCACCATTCTCATTCTCCAAGGCTGCCGTCTTCTCTCCCATGAGCCATTTCCGTCACCTCCTGGATGGTTTCACCAACTCCTCTCTTGTGCCCTCCACCTCATTCTCCATAAAGCAACCCAAAGTTAACTTTTAAACATACAGCCCTGTTGTGGAGACACTGCTTAAAATTGTCCAAGCACCTTAGTAAACACATCTAGGGAGTGGTGGAGAAACAGGCAGAGAGCAGATCACATTGAATCAGGTAAACCATGTCAAGGAGTTTGGATGTTACTCTCATGCAACTCTGTTCCTTGAGTTCACTATGTTTCTGTCGCCTTTCTGTTTGAAGAGTATTTCAGGTCTGTTCTGGTTTATGGGCTTCCCAGGTGATGCTTGTGATAGAGAACCTGCCTGCCAATGCAGGAGACGTAAGAGGTGCTGGTTCGATCCCTGGGTTGGGAAGATCCCCTGGAGGAGGGCCTGGCAACCCACTCCAGTATACTTTCCTGGAGAATCCCATGGACAGAGGAACCCTGCGGGCTAAGTCCATAGGGTAGCAGAGAGTCAGACACACCTGAAGTGACTTGGCACACACCCACACATTCTGGCTTATGGGCTTAGTACTTTTCAGTCCTTCTGTCTGACATGGGCTTTGTCTGGGTATCTGCTTAGTTAACCTGTTCTCAAGAGAAACTTTCCCTGTCTCCTTCACAACTGCCCACGTCTCTTGCTCTGCCATTTTTAATTTGTCATCTCTCTTACTTATATTTCTATATTTTACATTTATCTTAATTTTTCATCTTCATGGAGAGTTTTATCTAAAATGTGATGATTTTTAGATAATGGTAAGAATTATATCTGCCTTTTTATGCTTCATAGTGAAAACCTCTAGAGTAGGCAGAATAACAGTCCCCTAAATACGTCCACGTTCTAATACCAGGTACCTGTTAGTATGTTCAGTTCAGTTCAGTTGTGCAGTTGTGTCCGACTATTTGTGACCCCATGAACTCAGCATGCCAGGCTTCCCTGTCCATCACCAACTCCTGGAGCCTGCTCAAACTCATGTCCATCAAGTCAGTGATACTATCCAACCATCTCATCCTCCAGTGCTGGGAAAGACTGAAGGCAGGAGAAGAAGGGGATGCCAGAGGAGGAGATGGTTAGTATGTCAGGTTATGAGAAAAAAGACAAATTAGGCTACAGATGGAATTGAGATTGCTGATCAGCTGACTTTGAAATGAGATTATCTTGGGTTGTCCAGGTGGCCTAGTATAATCACCAGGTCTTTATGCATGGAAGAAGGAGACAGAAGAGTCTGTGTCTGAATGATGTGATGTCCCTCATAAAACTTATCAGTGGTGACCAAGTGATCACTTCCTTGCTTTCAGAGCATCTCCTGATCCTCAGATATGAATCATCAAGAAAATTGGACAGGCTTGACCAAGTAAGAGAGGGTTGATCCTGTCCATCCAGCACTGGGAGGCATGGCTAATGGGTCACCTCGGTTTTCTATCTGTAGATGGGAACTCAGGTGGCGCTACTGGTAAAGAACCCTCTTGCCAATGCAGGAGACATAAGAAACATGGGTTCAATCCCTGGGTCAGGAAGATCCCTTGGAGGAGGGTGTGGCAAGCCACTGCAGTATTCTTGCCTGGAGAATCCCATGGACAGAGGAGCCTGGTGGTCTACAGTCCATAGGATCGCAGAAAGTCAGACACAACTGAAGTGACTTAACACACACACATGCATATCAAGTTTATATGAGTTCATGATAATATTTTTCCAGTGTAGTGAATAGAAATTGGTCTTGATCCTGTAAAGATATACCTTAAATATGATTCAGCATTATATTCAGTTATGTTAAAAAAAAAAAAAAAGAATGAGGTGATGTTACAGAGATTCATCTGGCTACAGGGAGATTTTTGATATTAAGGGACTTCCAACCAAGTAATTGTGGCTCAGCTGATAAAGAATCTGCCTGCAATACGGGAGACCTGGGTTTGATCCCTGGGTTGGGAAGATCCCCTGGAGAAGGAAAGGCTACCCACTCCAGTATTCTGGCCTAGAGAATTCCATGGACTGTATGGTCCATGAGGTTGAAAAGAGTCAGACACGACTGAGCGACTTTCACTTCACTTTGTAGCCATACTTCATTTTATTATACTTAGGATATTTTGTGTTTTTTACAAATTAAAGGTATATGTTAACCTAGTATATTGGTGTCTTTTTCTAACCAAATCTGCTCACTTCTTGTCTGTTCTTGCAATATGTCAGAATTTTTATTATTATTATGTTATGGGATCTGTGATCAATGATGTTTGATGTTATCACTGCAAAAAAGACTACAACTTCCTGAAAACTCAGAAAATTGTTAGAATCCTTTAGCAATACAGTATTGTTTAACTAAGATATATACAATTATTTTTTAGGACATGGTGCTATAGCACACTAGTAGTCTACAGTATAGTATAAATAATTTTTATATGCACTGGGAAACCAAAAAATTTATGTGACTCCCTTTTTTCCACTTGAGTGGAACCTGCATTATCTCTGAGGTATATCTATATCGGAAGCCCCTGGAAGCTGGAAAAAACAAAGAGATGGATTTTTCCCTAAGAGCTTGTAGAAGGAACATAGTCCAACTGACACCTTGATTTTATTTAAATAAAACCCATTTTAGATTTTTGACCTCTGAAATTGCAAGGTAATACACTTGTGGTTTTTGGGCTCCAAAATCACTGCAGATGGTGATTGCAGCCATGAAATTAAAAGACGCTTACTCCTTGGAAGAAAATTCATGACCAACCTAGACAGCATATTAAAAAGCAGAGACATTACTTTGCCAACAAAGGTCCGTCTAATCACAGCTATGGTTTTTCCAGTAGTCATATATGGATGTGAGAGTTGGACTATAAAGCTGAGCGCCGAAGAATTGATGCTTTTGAACTGTGGGGTTGGAGAAGACTCTTGAGAGTCCCTTGGATACAAGGAGATCCAACCAGTCCATCCTAAAGGAGCTCAGTCCTGGGTGTTCATGGGAAGAACTGATGCTGAAGCTGAAACTCCAATAATTTGGCCACCTGATGCTGAAAACTGACTCATTTGAAAAGACCCTGATGCTGGCAAAGATTGAGGTTGGGAGGAGAAGGGGCCGACAGAGGATGAGATGGCTGGATGGCATCACCAACTCAATGGACATGAGTTTGGGTAGGCTCCAGCAGTTGGTGATGGACAGGGAGGCCTGGCGTGCTGTGGTTAATGGAGTTGCAAAGAGTCTGACACGACTGAGCAACTGAACTGAACTGAACTGATACTTGTGCTGTTTCAAGCGACTTAATTTGTAGCACTTTGTTACATCAGCAATAAGAAACTCAAACAGCCCATGACACACTTACCTTGTCTGTCTTGTTCAGCCTGGTCTCTCTTCAGAGCTTAGTGCTATGCCCAACATGTAATAGACACTCATTATGCTCATAATATCCACTGAGTGAATAGAAAATAGAAATAAGCGTAACCATTTGAGTTAAATAACTGTAGATTCAGACTGTAACTCTACTGAATAATTTTGATGTTTGATGCAAATTAATCACCCCACCTTCCTCAACTTCAGTAAGCTCATTTTTAAAGTGAGTGACTCCAGAATTTTAGGCTTGTTGGGAATCCTCTTAGAGTGTCTGCTGGCCTTAAGCAGGACCTCTGGCTCTCTTTCTGTATTACAGAGTGTCCTGCATGCACATGTTTAGTTTAGAGTAGAGAGAAACATTAGAATTGAAACATCTGTATCTTTCCTACTCAACCATCATCATTATCCTGTAAAGGAAGTACTTACTTTCTTTTCCAGTTAGAACCTGAAATAATTTTATTTAAAAAAGGACTGAGATATATTTTCTCAGTTTTTATTTTCTGAAGGAACAAGAAACAAAAGTAAATTAGAATATAGCAAGTAAAACTACCTTTTTAAAAGGTTGAATCCATCCATGGATATCAGACGTCTTCTGAACTGAAAGAGTGGTGAGAGAGATGGTTGGCTTTAGAGTCCGATTGACCTGTGATCAAATTACTTTCTTAGTAGGATTGCTAGATGTAGCAAATAAAAATACAGGATGCTCAGTTAAATTCAAATTCCACATAAACAAATAAACTTTCTTTTTAGAGTAAGTATGTCCCAAATACTGTGTGGGACATACTTATATTAACAATAAAGTTTTTATGTTCATATAAAATTTAAATTTAACTGGACATCCTTTATTTAATCTAGCAACCCTAATCTATATAACTGACTATCCAACTAAAGATAAATAACAAAGATTATGAGGGGAAAAAATGGCAAATATGAAAAGCAAAGTTAAATACTTTGAAATATACAGAATAAGTGGCATTGATTAGAAATATATACTAACTGGCTGTTTGGAAAATAGGTATTTTATGGAAATAATTTTTTAAATTTAAGGTAAATAGTAATTTAAGGCAAAAGAAAATGAATAGAACCATTGACTGAGTTGAGATTTAAAATGCTAAAAACAATGAAACTATTTTTATTGTAAATGATTATATTTAAATCTTTCATTTCTTATATCAATACTGGCTTTATATTAGTATATTTTATTGTTTGAGACTACAGAAATACCAAATTACCAGATCATGTATGGTGGGCAAATATCTCCTTGGAAGGTATCCATGTAAACACCTCTATGTTCTGGGGAACTGCTGGTGAAACTACAGTTTACAATTTAAAGTATTTTTCCAATGTAAAAGCAACAAAATTTTATAGTTACACCACATGGGAATTCTTCAAGTAGAAGATAAAAATCCTGCTCAGAAAATTCTGGAACTATGGGCTCCTTAAGTAGACTTTAAAAATCTCATGCAAGCTTTTCTTGGCAGAGTGAAAAATCCCAATATCATATAACTTATTCAAGTTGTCCCTTAATGTATGATCAGGAATATTTATACATTGAGAAAATAATGACAAGGCTGCAAGTCAACATTATTGTTGTTCAGACACCCAGTTGTGTTTGACTCTTTGCAACCCCATGGACTGCAGCACGCCAGGCCCCCCTGTCCCTCTCCATCTCCCGGGGCTTGCCCAAGTTCTTGTTCATTACATTGGTGATGCTGTCCAGGCATCTCATCCTCCAATGCCCTCTTCTCCTTCTGCCCTCAATCTTTCCCAGCATCAGGGACTTTTCCGATGAGTTGTATGTTCACAACAGATGACCAAAATACTGGAGCTTCAGCATCAGTCTTTCCAGTGAATATTCAGGGCTAATCTCCCTTAAGATTGACTGGTTTGATCTCCTTGAAGTCCAAGGGACGTTCAGGTGTCTCCTCCAGCACCACAGTTCAACAGCATCAATTCTTTGGCATTCTGCCTTCTTTACAGTCAACATAAATAAGACAAAAAGGAAGATCTAACCCACTGGCAAAGGAATCGTTCTTTGCTAAAGAGAAATGAATGGATAACTGGTCCCCTTGTTGGCTCATCTGTCTCAACAGCTGCAGAGTTTATGGTTTTATTTATTCTTTCAAATGCTACTAACTTTGAAACTCCGTTGAATAGATTAACATGCCCATTGTCTTTCTAAATTGTCATATCTCACTGTATGTGGCAGGGTAATCTTCACAACGTTTGATTTTGGATTGCCAAATGTGGATGCTTTCCTAGGCAGAGCAGGCTGAATGCTCTTTGTTTAAATGATTATATGACTAACCAAGCCATTGGAATATAGAAGGAAAGAATCTACTATTTGAAGATCTATCCTATAAAGATGTTACAAAACTTGTGCTAAATACATGGCATTAAGTTAATTACAACTGATGACTGCCAAAAAAAAAAAAAAAAGAGTTTGCGTTCTGCTTACATATCAACTTAACTTTGTTAAGCATTTGATTTTCTTGTGAAAAAGTCAGCCCCATTTTATTTCTATTTGAAGATAGAAATGGATTGTTTGTACTTCTTTCTGTGTGTGCATTATATAGTAGTTATTTCATAGACACACAGAGTGTATCTCTCCTGTTAACCAAGGAGGTTGTTAGATGGAGGTGGCTCTCGTATTGGGGCGGCCTATGTAACAAACCAAAATTTAAACCTGTAAATGTCTCAAGGTTACAAAATCAAAACACTGAGGGCAACCAACTGGGTTTTAAACTAAGAAATAATGAAGAAGTCTCTTTCTTTGCTTCCACATTTGCTCTGCATAAGTCTCCCCTGGCTCTTGTCTGAGGACCACACCTTACCACTCCTGTTAGGTGCTTCCTGATTCAAATTGTTTTTTGCTCAAATTCACCATTTTTAATATGCTTCAGTTTGTCTTTTAATGTGACTCTTCTGAGGAGATGCTATTTTGATGCTGTTATGCATACAAGTCCTGTTTTAATTCTCGGAGAAGCAAATGTAGGAGTCATAGTTTATTGCAGCAGTTTTTAACCACTTTGTGAGGAATTTTATAATTTATAACCATTCATAAAGTTTTGAGGCTTAATGATACATTTTTTTTTAAAGTATAACCACAGACTTCCCTGGCAGTCCAGTGGTTAAGACACCACACTTCCACTGCAGGGGAATTAAGTGATTCCTGGCTGGGGAACTAAGATTCCATATGCTACACAGTACAGACAGAAGATAGGGAAAAAAAAAAAAGGTGTAGTCAAACAAATGTTTTGTTAATTAAACAATGATTCATTCATGTGTATTTATTGAGTATCTTTAATGTTAATGGCTTCACTGGTGGCCCAGCAAGTAAAGAATTCACCTGCATTGCTGGAGACCTGGGTTCAATCCCTGGGTTGGAAAGATCCCCTGGAAAAGGGAACAGCTACCCACTCCAGGATTCTGGCCTAGAAAATTCCACAGATGTATAGTCCATGGGGTCACAAAGAGTCATACACGACTGAGTGACTTTCACTTTCATTTTCAATGTGAAATGGATAGTTTTAGCCAGGGTTTGATAATTTTACATTTGTCAAAATCTTTGGGAAGGTAGGAACATGTAATCTTTATTCACTATTGATTTGGTTCTAATTAAAGGTAAAAACTACTGAATCAAAGAACAAAGAGAGGTGTTATCTTTGCAAAGCTAGTTCAGAAACCCAAATATGGACTTCTATTAATAGTACTCCTGGAATTGTGATTTTACCAATTCTTCTTAAAATGTATTTTGTTTTTAATATTATTATTTTCTATCTGCTTTATTAAAAAAAAGAAAAGCAGATTTGGGACTGATTGAATCATTGTCCTTGAGCACTGATATCACAATAATAGCTTTCTGACATCACTTTTTACATTTCTCCTGTATTTATGCTTATCCGGGCACTTTTCTGATAAGAATCACAGGGCTTGGTGTGACATTTAAAATCAGAAGGACATTCCTGATATTTATGAACCGTGTAAACTTGAGCAACTAAACCATCCTCAAAGAACCTTATATATGGACAAGAATCATCATATCTACCTAAAGAGGTGTTATGAGGGTAAATGAGAAAATACTCAAAAAGGTATTATAAACAGATATTACACTTTAAGGTCTCACCATTACTAAAAAAGGACCACAATCTCTAGTCTAAGCTCTTGGTGTCAAACAGTTCAGAATTCAAAGCTTAGAGTTTAGAAACAAAATATTGAGCACATATTCTATATTATATAGCATTATAGCACTGACGTGACTATTTCAATATTTTTTAATATTAAGATATAGTTTTAAAATACTGCAATTGATTTACATTCTCTCAGTTCATGTCTTGCCACACAGTGAGTAAGTCAGATCAGATTTCACACTAACAAGTTACAATAATATATTATTGAAAGACTTGGGACTTTAGAATGGAAGTTTACCATATATATTATAGGAGATGGTATATATTAAATGCTTAACAAACATCTGGCTGTCTCCTCGGTGCATATTAAATGCTTATCCCTTCTTGACCTTGCTCTTTTATGTCCCCTAATCCAGCCCATCTCTAGTTTCCCCAGTGACACGGGTGGGTTTCCATCCCTCAGCCTTCCTATAGCAAAACTATGTTTCAGTCCTAGTTCAAACAGCATTGGACTTTTTCCTGTATGAGATTTTTCCCTTTTCCTAAATATTCTCATTTTTCTCCCCCCCATCTCCCATTTCCCTTTTCTATGAATATTTTTACTTCTTGACATGTTGTTATTTAAAATGTCTCTGGCTTTATGAGGGCTTCCGTGGTGACTCAGACGGTAAAGAGTCTGCCCGCAACGCAGGAGACCTGGATTCAATCCCTGGGTCATGAAAATCCCCTGGAGAAGGAAATGACAACCCACTCCAGTGTTTTCGCCTGGAGAATTCCATGGACAGAGGAGTCTGGAGGGCTACAGTCCATGGGGTCTCAAAGAGTCGGACACAACTGAGCAACCAGCACACACTGGCAATTAGGTCAATGGATTGAGTCTAATTGACTAGGAATATTCTCTAATACAAAGTTTTTCCAAATGCTGCTATCATTTTTATCCCTCTTCTGAGTGAATAGTGATTGCAGAATCAGGTGAAAACAGTTTTTGTGCAAATAACACACATACCGTGTACATACATAAGTATGTATATAATAAATGTATGTGTCAGTATATCAATAGACACACATATGTATATCCTGTGTGTATAGTGTAGAGGCATGTACTATATATGCACGCACACACACACACACACACACACGTGCCCCTGTTTCTGCAGTCTAAGGCAAGACTGAGATGTGTCTTTGTGACCTATATTCACTGGAAAGCCATGGATGTCTTAATGATTAGCCTGCAATTAGCCTGTGATTCAGGCAGGAGAAAAGCTACCTCCCATGCCTTTAAAATCTCCTTCCTTGAAGGGCAACTCATAGGAAAAAAAAAAAACTCATTGGATATTTAAAACAGTTTAGGCATCATAATATGCTCTATTCTGGGTCACTTTGCACACCCAAATTGTTTTTTTGAGACTATTAACAATGTCAAGCTGAGCAATTTAATAAACACAATCAGTGGTAAAGCCTGTTACTTTTGTTTTACCGGTTTGAAAAATCATCCTCATATATATCTACTCATGGTTATAAGCCTGCTTGCTTAACTAGGGAATCTTGAAGAATAACTTCTGCATGTATGATAAGGGTCCTTTATCCGTGGGTGACAGAGCCTATTTTGCAGTTTCTATTCACACCCAAATTGTTCTTGAGGAACAATTCAGGCATCATTTGTGTGGGCCTCCCACACTCAGAATAGGTTAATAGCCAATGTCACCTTCACTGCGCTATTCTTTGGATAGAGACCATTAAGGGAAATAGCTGTTTCAGTGAGTGGCATATTAAAGTTCTAGCCCAGAGCTCTTTCTGCCCCAGAGTCCAATATATGTGATCCTGGCTCAGTGAGGAGGCTGCGTTCGTACAATCTTGAGGACGTAAATACAGGTATCTAGCCATAAAGATGAAGCAAGGGAGAAGTGGGGCCCCAGGGTGATCCAAAAGAAGCTGAAAGAGGATGTTGGCTTTCCACTTAAACTCCCCTTCTCTAAGCACCTCTGTTCACCAGACACCTGTTTCCTGGTGGTTCTCCCATCTTAGTATCCACCAGCTCTCAGGTCACTCTTACTTATAAGTCATCAGTTCAAGCCTGGAGTCTTGAAAGATATGATAGTTGCTCAGTCATGCCCAACTCTGACTCCATGGAGTATAACCCATCAGGCTCCTCTGTCCATGGAATTTTCCAGGCAAGTATACTGGAGTACATTTCCATTCCCTTCTCCAGGGGATCTTCCTAACCCAGAGATCACACCAGCGTCTCCTGCATATCAGGTGGATTCGTTACCATATGAATAACCAGGGAAACCCCAGAGAGTCTTATCCCTGAGCTAATTTCTCTGCCCTCCCTTTATTAGTTCTCAATGTCTGTGCATATGAAATGTTATTGTAGAGTGAGGCATTAAGGAAAGCTTTGCTTCACCCCAAGGAGCTGGTATTTTGAAGATAAGAATGATCAAACAGACATGTTTCCCTTTAAATGTTGGCTGCCTGGAAGCTCAGAGCCAAAGATCAGATTAATCAAGAGTCTGAATACTTGCTTGAAGTAATTTTTTTGTTTTCTTATTCATCACTCAGCCCAAGTCTAGAATTCACATTTTTAAGACAGACTTTACCTGGCCTTAATATCTTAACTCATTTGCCCTGCTCCAATTTTTGACTCCAATTGAACAGAATTGGATAAATCATAATATTTTTTTATATTGTTCTTATATTTTTCTCTTTTCTTTTTATATTGCAAGGCATCTTGTAGTACAGCAAATCCTTTGTGGAATGAGGCAAGGTATAAATAAATTACAAGTAAGTAAGCAAAATGAAGCAGGAAGCAAAATGAATATAGAAGCAGAACCAAGATGAAAGAGATCTCGATTACTCTGCATGGCAGACTAGGCTGGGGAGGAGGTGGAGTTTTCTGAGGAGGTGGAAAAGACAGAAAACATAGTTTCTTGGGATAAGCGCTCTGTGTGGGGAATGTTCCTCAGTTTGTGTGGGTGCTTAGTCACTACGTCATGTCTGACCCTTTGTGACCCATGGACTGTAGACCACTAGGCTCCTCTGTCCATGGGATTTTTCAGGCAAGGATACTGGAGTGGGTTGGTACTTTCTTCTCCAAGGGACCTTCCCGACCCAGGGATTGAACTCACATCTCTTGTGTCCCTTGCATTGTTAGGTGCATTCTTCACCAGTTAGTCACCTAGCTGGCAGGAATTCTGCTACCACAATGGCCTGGAATTAATAGTACATGGAGGAAAGACGGTTTCCACAGTGTGACTTAACAGACAATTGACATAGAATGGAAAGATTAGAAACACAGTTAAGATTGTTAGAAAACAATAAAGCAGGTGGTGATGGGGACTCATAAAGGAATAGTTGAATCTCCCATATCCTGGGAGACTCAACGGGGAGACTCTCTTCTAGGTGTCAGAGTCTGCTAGGTATTCAACATATCAGTTCAGTTCAGCTCAGTCGCTCAGTCATGTCTGACTCTTTGCAACCCCATGAATCTCAGCACGCCAGGCCTCCCTGTCCATCACCAACTCCCGGAGTCCACTCAAATTCATGTCCATTGAGTTGGTGATGCCATCCAGGCATCATCCTCTGTCGTCCTCTTCTCCTCCTGCCCCCAATCCCTCCCAGCATCAGGGTCTTTTCCAATGAGTCAAATTTTTGCATGAGGTGGCCAAAGAATTGGAGTTTTAGCTTCAACATCAGTCATTCCAATGATCACCCAGGACTGATCTCCTTCAGGATGGACTGGTTGGATCTCCTTGCAGTCCAAGGGACTCACAACGTCTTCTCCAACACCACAGTTCAAAAGCATCAGTTCTTCAGTGCTCAGCCTTCTTCACAGTCCAACTCTCACATCCATACATGACCACTGGAAAAACCATAGCCTTGACCAGACGGACATTTGTTGGCAAAGTAATGTCTCTGCTTTTTAATATTCTGTCTAGGTTGGCCATAACTTTCCTTCCAAGGAGTAAGCGTCTTTTAACTTCATGGCTGCAGTCACCATCTGCAGTGATTTTGGAGCCCCAAAAAATAAAGCCTGACACTGTTTCCACTGTTTCCCCATCTATTTGCCATGAAGTGATGGGACCAGATGCCATGATCTTAGTTTTCTGAATGTTGAGCTTTAAGCCAACTTTTTCACTCTCCTCTTTCACTTTCATCAAGAGGCTTTTTAGTTCCTCTTCACTTTCTGCCATAAGGGTGGTGTCATCTGCATATCTGAGGTTATTGATATTTCTCCCGGCAATCTTGATTCCAACCTGTGCTTCTTCCAGCCCAGCGTTTCTCATGATGTACTATGCATATAAGTTAAATAAGCAGAGTGACAATATACAGCCTTGACGTATTCCTTTTCCTATTTGGAACCAGTCTGTTGTTCCATGTCCAGTTCTAACTGTTGCTTCCTGACCTGCATATAGGTTTCTCAAGAGGCAGGTCAGGTGGTCCAGTATTTCCATCTCTTTCAGAATTCTCCACAGTTTATTGTGATCCACACAGTCAAAGGCTTTGGCATAGTCAATAAAGCAGAAATAGATGTTTTTCTGGAACTTTCTTGCTTTTTCAGTGATCCAGCAGATGTTGGCAATTAGGAGTAAGAAAAAGATGCATGACTTCTGACACTCTGAAGTTTATAAGTTTAATAAAGATCATAAAATAAAGCTTAAATTTAAAATAACAAGTAGAGTTTAGGATGACTGCTATAATGAAAATAATCTTGTTATATATACAGATATGGGGCATCCCTGCTGGCTCAGAAGGTAACAATACTTCAATGCAGGAGACCCGGGTTCAATCCCTGATTGGGAAGATCCCCTGGAGAAGGGAATGGCAACCCACTGCAGAATTCTTGCCTGGACCACTCCATGGACAGAGGAGCCTGGTGGGCTAGAGTCCATGGGGTCGCAAAAGAGTCGGACATGACTGAGCGACTAACACTTTCACTTTTCTCATATACAGATATAGAAGAAGGATAGGGTAGAGTAGGAGTTATTTTTTATCAGGGAACATATTTCTTTAGCCATATGAATTGGTAGCTGAAGCCTTGAAAATCTTCCTCAAAAGCTGGAGGAATTGGGAGCTTCAAATCTCATTTCAATATTTATTCTCATTATATGGTGTTAAAATTGGGTATAAGAAGGAAAGCAATTGCATTTCTGATCATGTATTTCCTACTTGAGCCTTTGTTCCCTATTTGACTATTCAAAACTGGATGCCTATTTGAATTGTCACAAAAATATTTCTTTTAAATCTTCAAAGCAGCCAGTTGTCCATGTTTCAAATAAATTGATACTGTTCTCCTTCCATGTTAAGAAGTTTACAGAAATGAAGTAAATCATATTATGGATTGCATTTGTGGATTTTAGGTTTCTGGACTATCATTTTCCTTTAACCATGCTTTTCTTCAACATATAAATCTAGGGTGCTTTCAATAAAATTTATCTCCAGGAAATATTTTAATTTTTCCAAATTAAGAGTCTGAGCCTAATCTCTAATTTTATGTTAGAAAGCATTACATCAGTCCTGCCATGATGGGTTTCCGTGGTGGCTCAGATGATAAAGAATCTGCCTGCACTGCAGGAGATCCAGGTTCAATCCCTGGAAAGATCACCTGGAGAAGGGAATCGCTGCCCTCTCCAATATTCTTTTTTGGAGAATTCCATGGACAGAGGAGCCTGGTGGGCTACAGTCCATGAGGTCACAAGAATCAGACACGATTAAGCAACTAACACTTTCACTGTTTTACTTTCTGGTTATTTTGCTGAACCAGCTGATGAGTAACTTTCATTTCTCTAGTTACCTTCTTGACTTCAACACTCATGTTTATCATTACCAGAGAGAGGAAACAGGAAAACCCTGGAATTCAAGGTTTAGTTTTAGACCATGCACCAGAGCATTACCATTTAGGACTGCTTTTTTTAATGATATAATCATAATAATTATAGTAATATCTCCTATTTATATATAATTCAGGTACAAAGTCATTTTATCCAAAGAACTTTGAAAACTTAAGATTGGCCTTCTTTATATGAAATGAAGAAACTGGGACTTAAAAGAAAAATTAAGTAAAAAAAAATTACAGTCAGTCTGTGTTAATTAGGAGGGAATTAGAGGTCAAAACGAGGAAAGTTGAATTAGGTTGACATTTTGACTCTAAAACTCCAAAATCCATCTTCTTAACTTCTATGCTGTGGTATTGCTCTTTAGTTAAGGATATTGAGATTCTAACAGGGGCTTCTGCATTGTAGGTACTCAGAAAATACTCAGTAAGGAAAAAGCCTCCCCAGAATAATCTAATAGGATATAGGAAAGTGTATGTAAAAGCAGGTAGTAGGTATACCAGGTGTTACTGCCCCATTGAATCCTCATGGCACTTTCTTTTTTTTTTTTTTTTTTGATGGTATTGCTTTCATTTAAAAAATTATTGAAATATAATTGATTTACAGTGTTGGGTTAGTCAGATATACAGCAAAATGATTCAGTTTTTATATATATATATATTTGTGTGTGTGTGTATTCATTTTTAGAGTCTTTTCCATTATAGGTTACTACAAGTTAATAAGTACAGTCCCCTCTGCTATACAATAGTAGATCCTTGTTGATTATCTGTTATATATATAAGTGTTCTTGTTTCTTTCTAATTGAAGGATAATTACTTTATTTTTATTTTTTTTTGTTGTTGTTGTTTCTTTTTTTTGTTTTTTTGTGTGGGTTTTGTCATACATTGATATGAATCAGCCATGGATTTACACGTCTTCCCCATCCCAATCCCCGCTCCCACCTCCCTCTCCACCCGATTCCTCTCGAAACATCCCACCCTCGCCTTCTCCCACAGAGTTCAAAAGTCTGTTCTGTATTTCTGTGTCTCTTTTTCTGTTTTGCATATAGGGTTATCGTTACCATCTTTCTAAATTCCATATATATGTGTTAGTATGCTGTAATGTTCTTTATCTTTCTGGCTTACTTCACTCTGTATAAGGGGCTCCAGCTTCATCCATCTCATTAGGACTGGTTCAAATGAATTCTTTTTAATGGCTGAGTAATATTCCATGGTGTATATGTACCACAGCTTCCTTATCCATTCATCTGCTGATGGGCATCTAGGTTGCTTCCATGTCCTGGCTATTATAAACAGTGCTGCGATGAACATTGGGGTGCACATGTCTCTTTCAGATCTGGTTTCCTCAGTGTGTATGCCCAGAAGTGGGATTGCTGGGTCATATGGCAGTTCTATTTCCAGTTTTTTAAGGAATCTCCACACTGTTTTCCATAGCGGCTGTACTAGTTTGCATTCCCACCAACAGTGTAAGAGGGTTCCCTTTTCTCCACACCCTCTCCAGCATTTATTGCTTGTAGACTTTTGGATAGCAGCCATCCTGGCTGGCGTGTAATGGTACCTCATTGTGGTTTTGATTTGCATTTCTCTGATAATGAGTGATGAGCATCTTTTCATGTGTTTGTTAGCCATCTGTATGTCTTCTTTGGAGAAATGTCTGTTTAGTTCTTTGGCCCATTTTTTGATTGGGTCATTTATTTTTCTGGAATTGAGCTGCAGGAGTTGCTTGTATATTTTTGAGATTAATCCTTTGTCTGTTTCTTCATTTGCTATTATTTTCTCCCAATCTGAGGGCTGTCTTTTCACCTTACTTATAGTTTCCTTTGTAGTGCAAAAGCTTTTAAGTTTCATTAGGTCCCATTTGTTTATTTTTGCTTGTATTTCCAATATTCTGGGAGGTGGGTCATAGAGGATCTTGCTGTGATTTATGTCGGAGAGTGTTTTGCCTGTGTTCTCCTCTAGGAGTTTTATAGTTTCTGGTCTTACATTTAGATCTTTAATCCATTTTGAGTTTATTTTTGTGTATGGTGTTAGAAAGTGTTCTAGTTTCATTCTTTTACAAGTGGTTGACCAGTTTTCCCAGCACCACTTGTTAAAGAGGTTGTCTTTTTTCCATTGTATATCCTTGCCTCCTTTGTCGAAGATAAGGTGTCCATAGGTTCGTGGATTTATCTCTGGGCTTTCTATTCTGTTCCATTGATCTATATTTCTGTCTTTGCTCATGGCACTTTCTTGAAAGTAGCTGTTATTATCTCATTATGCAGGATAGGAAATAAAGATTTAGAGTTCTGTGACTTGACACTAGCTGATAAGTGATTTTGCATACAGACTGTTCTATTCTTCTAAAACAGAAAAAAAAAAAAGAAAACAACCTCTTGTGGAGTTATTACTTCAAATGAACATTAGAGTTAACTCAGTGAAATGGCTATTAAAATAACTTGTGAACAGAGGCACTTACAATTCTTGTTATTTATTATTTTTTAAAATAAATATTTATTTATTCATTTGTTTGACTGTGCAGGTGTTTGTTGTGGCATGAGGGTTCTTTATGTGTGGCATGTGCGATCTAGTTCCCTGATCAGAGCTGGAACCCTGGCCCCCTGCATTGGGAGCACAGAGTGTTAGCCCCTGGATCACCAGGGAAGTCTCTCTTGGTATTTATTATTAACATTACCATTACCTACAGTTTTCCTCTTTCCCCTTCATCATATCAAGGTCTCCTCATAATGTGACTTCCCTCATTTCTCTCCAACAGTGAGTTGTTACCTGTCTCTGAATAAAACTTCTTTTTAAAAGATAGGAAGGGCTCTCCTGGCAGCTCAGCAGTAAAAAAAAGTTCCCCTGCAATGAAGGAGATGAGGGTTAGGTCCCTGGTTGGGAAGATCCCCTGGAGAAGGAAATGGCAACCCACTCCAGTATTCTTGCCTGGAGAATCCCATGGACAGAGGAGTTTGGCATGCTACAGTCCATGGGTGTCACAAAGAGTCAGATATGACTTAGCGACTAGTCAACAAAAGGACAGAAAATATTGCCACAACTGGTAAAGAATATTAGGAGACAACCAGTAGATATATGAGAAAAATGGCGTTCAGTAGGTTAGGAAATTGTAGTGGCCACCAAAATGTTCCCCTCTGACCTCCAGCTGCAGGGGGCAAACCTGGCTCGTGGCCTCAGCGGCTGCCCTCTACACTCCTCCACAGCCTTGGCATGGGGAGAGGGTGCTTCCCGTGGGCTGCTCCGGGCCACTGTCTGAGCCTGGCAGAGACCCAAAGGCAGGCTGGCTGCTGGCAGCCACACCATTCCCCTGATCAGCAGCGTTGGCTCCAGGCCTCATCACTAGATTTAGGAAAACTCCAAGAGCAGGCTTCCCAGATGGCCAGGCGTAAAGAATCCACCTGCCAGTGCAGAAGACACAGGAGATGAGGGTTCGATTCCTGGGTCAGGAAGATCCCCTGGAGAAGGAAATGACAATCTACTCCAGTCCTCTTGCCTGGAAAATCCCATGGACAGAGGAACGTGGCAGGCCCCAGTCCATGAGGTCATAAAGAGTCAGACATGACTGAGCATGCACACACATGTCTGAGAACAGAACTGTAATCTAACTTTTCTGTAGCAATTTTTCTGTTCTCTTTTTATTCCATTTCTTTGGGGTGGGATGGTATACCCAGTCTCCTCCTCCCCCTTTTCCTCTCACAGGACTTTTTCCTAATAAATTGGTTTCAGTCTCATTCTCTGCTGGCATCTGCTTCATACAAAAACAAAACAGAGAGGAAAAAAAAAAAACAAAAAAAAAGCACGAGTTTTTTAGAAATTTCCCAACGTCTGGATCTCCAGCTCCCAATAACACATCTTTGAAAGATTCACTTATTCTTGGGTCTCTGTTTACCAGACTAGAAAAAGACCGGGTTGTGGTAGATGACTCCCTTTAATTGCTTTCATTGTATGATTCTAGAACTATCAAATGCTGTCTAAGATATGGATTGACACATTGTTTCTTGTATTTCAGTACTAGATCATAGTGGTGCTAAATGGTTATTCCATGTGCAAATTGTTCTTTGATCTAAGAAAAAATATTATTTTTTCAAAGAGTAAATATTGCTTTGATTTTTGGCTCGTGGATACCAACATATTGCAACATAACAACATCAACAAAAAGTATCTTTGAAGATTTGCCATCATTAACACTTCTGATCCAGGACTGCTTATGTAATTTTAAAGCATGAAATGTCTTCCTAATTGGCCTTTTCCCCCAAATTAGAAGTACTTTAATTAAACAAAATTGCATATCCATTATCACTCTCAAAAACTGACTTAAAATTCAACTATTCTCTTCTGTTAGCTTTGAACTAGTTAGTGGCAATAGTAGCAAAGTTTTAAATCCAATCATGATATTAAAAAAACAACAACAAAAACCCACAATCGTACTCCAAAGGAGATTGCTTCTTTCTAAGTCAATACTTGATTCTTTAAAGGGACAATAGTTGTATTATTCACCTAGATGACAAATAGATCAAACACAAGATTTTTAATACGGTTGGGAAAGGTTATGGTATTTGTGCTGCAACTAAAGAAGCAGTAGTTATTGTTTATCTTTAATTAAGAGGAGAACACTGATAATCCATCTTTATCAATGGAATGGAATGTGAGCCTAAAAACCTGCTAGATTTAATCTAAAATGGAGTGTTGAGATTTTCCAAAATCTCTTACACATTATCTCAGTGTAGGGCTATTTTTTTTTTTAAATAATCTTGTTCTAAGGCTATGATCAATGAGAACTTTAAGAAGGATTTAGTGGTGATGATAGAATTCTTTTTTTTTTTTTTTTTTCTCTTGAAAGATGCCACACTGGGGGAAAGTGAAATAATGGAAAAGAATTTTTGAGTTATTTGATAAAATTTTACAATGCACATTGAAGCTCTGTATTTTCAAAAGGTTTTAAACGCCAATATTCAAGTTAATAGTCTTGATACAAGGGCATGTTCAACCTTGGTATATGAGAATTGAAGCAATGATCATTCCAGATGCTGAGGTGGTCCAAATTTAAAATGCAGTGAAACTGTGCTTAGGCAAAATGTGTCACTAACATTTTATTTAAATCTATCTTATCTGTGAGACTTGCATTCAAATTTTATCAAAATAATTTACCTGATGCTGAAGCTGAAACTCCAAAACTTTGGCCACCTCATGCAAAAATTTGACTCATTGGAAAAGACCCAGATGCTGGGAGGGATTGGGGGCAGGAGGAGAAGAGGACGACAGAGGATGATGCCTGGATGGCATCACCAGCTCAATGGACATGAGTTTGAGTAAACTCCAGGATTTGGACATATTTGGGTTCTATTCAAATGAACCTAAGGAGAAGACAGATGTATCATTAGTGTTCTCAGAAATCAGGTCCAGGAGTGACACCATGCCTGCTGTCTGGTAGGAGTAACCTGCCTAAAGTCAGTTTGTGGTCAGATTAGCCATCACTTCAGTCAGAAATAAACCAATTGCAAAAATGTTAGACATCTTTCCGAAGGCAAGTCAAATCATGAGTCAGGGACATGGTGCCAACATTATTTCAGGGAATTCATACCATTCCTCAACCTCAGGGTGAATGCTGAAATACTTAGTACTGCCACACCGTCAGTCTCATTTGGCAGGTTGCACTTAGTTTTCAGCAATGATGGTGAACATTTAAAAATTTAATAAAGCACAGTGTGGCGGGCCAAGATTCTGTCATTTCATTTTTACATCTGTTTGTAAAGTATACTAAGTCTTCTGCTTCTTAATGGGTAGTAGAGCTGGACTTAAAAATTGTTGCTTATGGAGAAGGGTTTCATTTCAACTGGAATGTTCTTCTTTGTGTATGTACTTCTTTTATACACTGTAGTACCTATGTTTAGTTTGCTCTCTTTCAAAAAAAAAAAAAAGAAAAACATACACTTGTGGCTTTATATGTAATGTGTGTATTTGTGAATCCTTCACAAAATCTAGAAAGATCTTAATTGTGTTCAAATACATCAACTCATTATTACTGAGCTGATTTTTCATTTGAAGAGCATCTTGCCTTCTTGATACCAGCTGTATTTTAATTCTAGTCAAAATGTTTTACCAATAAAATAATTTATAGATTAGGAAGGGAAGACTCCCTTGTTCTTATTTACTTGCACTTCCAATTGGACAGTTTTAAGTCTTAGTTCAAGCTGGTTTTAGAAAAGGCAGAGGAACCAGAGATCAAATTGCCAACATTTGCTGGATCATTGAAAAAGCAAGAGAGTTTCAGAAAAACATCTATTTCTGCTTTATTGAATATGCCAAAGCCTTTGACTGTGTGGATCACAATAAACTGTGGAAAATTCTGAAAGAAATGGGAATACCAGACCACCTGGCCTGCCTCTTGAGAAATCTATATGCAGGTCAGGAAGCAACAGTTAGAACTGGACATGGAACAACAGACTGGTTCCAAATAGGAAAAGAAGTACGTCAAAGCTGTATATTGTCACCCTGCTTATTTAACTTATATGAGTTAACTTCTCATGAGTACATCATGAGAAACGCTGGGCTGGAAGAAGCACAAGCTGGAATCAAGATTGCCGGGAGAAATATCAATAACCTCAGATATGCAGATGACACCACCCTTATGGCAGAAAGTGAAGAGAATTTAAAGAGCCTCTTGATGAAAACGAAAGAGGAGAGTGGAAAAGTTGGCTTAAAGCTCAACATTCAGAAAACTAAGATCATGGCATCTGGCCCCATCACTTCATGCCAAATAGATGGGGAAACAGTGGAAACAGTGTCAGACTTTATTTTTTTGGGCTCCAAAATCACTGCAGATGGTGATTGCAGCCATGAAATTAAAAGATGCTTATTCCTTGGAAGGAAAGTTATGACCAACTTAGCATATTAAAAAGCAGAGACATTACTTTGCCAACAAAGGCCCATCTAGTCAAGGCTATGGTTTTTCCTGTGGATCATGTATGGATGTGAGTTGGACTGTGAAGAAAGCTGAGTGCTGAAGAATTGATGCTTTTGAACTGTGGTGTTGGAGAAGACTCTTGAGAGTCCCTTGGACTGCAAGGAGATCCAACCAGTCCATCCTGAAGGAGATCAGTCCTGGGTGTTCACTGGAAGGACTGATGTTGAATCTGAAACTCCAGTACTTTGGCCACCTGATGCGAAGAGCTGACACATTTGAAAAGACCCTGATGCTGGGAAAGATTAAGAGTGGGAGGAGAAGGGATGACAGAAGATGAGATGGTTGGATGGCATCACTGACTCAATGGACATGAGTTTGGGTAAACTCTGGGAGTTGGTGACGGACGGGGAGGCCTGGCGTGCTGTGGTTCTTGGGGTCGCAAAGAGTCAGACACGACTGAGTGACTGAACTGAACTGAACTGAAGTCTTAGTTATTTATACACTGGGAAAAAAAAAAAAAAAAAAAGATGTTCTTTGGCCACACCTTGTGGCATCTTGATTCCTCAGTCAGGGACCAAACCCTGGCCGTCTGCATTGGGAGCACAGAGTCCTAACCATTGGACCACCAGGGATGTCCCTGATTTAATTTTTGAAGGAAGCCTGGTCACATCCCTGCCAGTTCTCAGCTTTGGTTACTGTTGCTAATAACATGTTAATTATACAGCTTCAAATGTATCATGTCCTCCCATTTCTTTACCCTCTCCATTTCTTTGTCTTGTCACATTTTCTTGCTTGCTTGCTTTGTTTACTTTTTTTCACTTTTCCCCAGTATGCTAGTTTTCAGGCCACAGTCCTTCACTTCCCACACTTTATTTCAGCTAACTATTTTTGCTGAAAACCTGGGCTTTTCTTCTTCTCCACCATAGAATTTTTTTTTTTATGGCTAGAAAAACACTGCTTTTCTCATTATTGTAGAGTATCGATATATTATAAATTTAATTAATTATCTATTTGCAAGCTGTACTGACTCAAGAAAGCAGAAAACTATGCTCAAATCACATTTCTTATTGTTATTATTACTAATAATCTTGGTAGCAGCACATTTGGAGAATAAATAGCAAATCTTAGGAATTGGCTCAACAGTTTACAGACATAATTGCATTTAATGAAAGCAATAACACCACCTGATTAAACAAGCCAGTAACCTAGAATTCTCTTTAGACTAGAGATTATAGATTGGCCATTAATTTGCTATACTTCATACACTGTTATGTTTTCTTTATCCAAAGTTAAAAAAAAACTGAATTATTAAAAAGCTTACAGCAATGCAAAAATGTTCATTACTTTTGGTGGAAAAATTAGTAGATTTGGCAATATTTGGCCCAGATTTTTGTATGACTTCAACTGGCAGTTGGCTGCCTTCTTTGAGAAGAGTCTGCTCTCCCTTATGTCTTTACCATTCTTCTTCTTCTTCTTTGTTTTTTTTTTTTGGTTTTCATTGTACTGAAATTTGTTTTATTTTCTTTGGAATCCACGCAGCATACAATGGACCGAGTAGCATTGCTAACCCCCATCTCTGGTCAAAATAAGCAAAACTTTGAGTTAGATGGGAGTTCTCCAAGATATATTACCATAAGAGTTTTTATTGTTGACATGAATTTCATTGTCTTTCCTGTGACTAGCTGAAAGCTCTTTATTTTTTGAAGATGAATTATAGTTGATTTATAATACAATGCTGTGTTATTTTCTGCTCTATGGAAAAGTGATTCAATCATACATTTGTGTAAAAATTCTGAAAGAGATGGGCATACCAGACCACCTGACCTGCCTCCTGAGAAACCTATATGCAGGTCAGGAAGCAACAGTTAGAACTGGGCATGGAACAACAGACTGGTTCCAAATAGGAAAAGGAGTACGTCAAGGCTGCATATTGTCATCCTGCTTATTTAACTTATATGCAGAATACATCATGAGAAACGCTGGGCTGGAAGAAGCACAAGTTGGAATAAAGATTGCCGGGAGAAATATCAATAACCTCAGATATGCAAATGACACCACCCTTATGGCAGAAAGTGAAGACGAGAGTGAAAGCCTCTTGATGAAAGTGAAAGAGGAGAGTGAAAAAGTTGGCTTAAAGCTCAACATTCAGAAAACTAAGATCATGGCATCTGGTCCATGGCATCTACTTCATGGCAAATAGATGGGGAAACAGTGGATGACTTTATTTTTTTGGGCTCCAAAATCACAGCAGATGGTGATTGCAGCCATGAAATTAAAAGATGCTTACTCCTTGGAAGGAAAGTTATGACCAACTTAGACAGCATATTAAAAAGCAGAGACATTACTTTGCCAACAAAGGTCTGTCTAGTCAAGGCTATGGTTTTCCCAGTGGTCATGTATGGATGTGAGAGTTGGACTCTGAAGAAGGCTGGGTGCCAAAGAATTGATGCTTTTGATTGGAGAAGACTGTTGAGAGTCCCTTGGACTGCAAGGAGATCCAACCAGTCCATCCTAAAGGAGATCAGTCCTGGGTGTTCACTGGAAGGACTGATGCTGAAGCTGAAACTCCAATACTTTGGCCACCTCATGTGAAGAGTTGACTCATTGGAAAAGACCCTGATGCTGGGAGGGATTGGGGGCAGGAGGAGAAGGGGATGACAGAGGATGAGATGGTTGGATGGCATCACCAACTCGATGTAGTCAAGTTTGAGTAAACTCCGGGAGTTGGTGATGGACAGGGAGGCCTGGTATGCTACGATTCATGGGATCGCAAAGAGTCAGACACGACTGAGCGACTGAACTGAACTGATATATATATCCCTTTTTTATATTATCTTCCTTTGTGGTTTATCATAGGATATTGAATATAATTCTCTGTGCTACACAGTCGGACAGTGTTGTTTACCCATTCTATGTATCAAAGCTTACATCTGCTAACTCCAACTTGCCACTCCATCCTTCTCCCAACTCCCTGAACCCTTGGCAAGTCTGTTCTCTATGTCTGTGCATCTGTTTCTGTTTTGTAGGTAAGTTCATTAGTGGCATGTTTTAGATTCCACACATATGTGATATCATATGGTACTTGTCTTTCGCTCAATCTTTGCTTAGTAAGTTAATCTCTACTTGCATCTTTCTCTACCATTCTTCCTAGTTTTATGCCTCCTTTCTTCCAGTCTTGCATATTTCCCGTCTAACCCCAGTAAGCATTTGAATTTTTTGAAGTCTGTTCAGTCTCTTTGTGGTATTTGTTACCTCTACTTGACCAGCAATTTCTGGTAGTTTTATCCTCTGAGTCAGAGCTTAGCAAACGTTTTCTTTAAAGTACCAGCTAGCAAATGTTTTAGGCTTTGCAAACCCTAAGTTGTCTGTCAACTTCTCAACTCTGCTGTTTTCATCCCAAACCATCCATAGACAGAATGCAGACCATTAGAAATGACCCTGTTCTGCTATAGCCCTATTTATGAAAATAGGCATCAAGCTGGATTTGGTTGTCAAGCTGTCATTTGCTTGATCCTGCTCTAGATAATCCTCTGATAAAGTGTTTTATCCAGAACATTATATCTGTGAAATGCTCTATTAAAAAATATCCTGTAAAAAGTGAAATATACACCTATCATAGATTTAAATTATCTGAAAAAAAAAATGGTGCTATTGAGGGGCCTTCATCTTTGTTGACTTAATAATATTCCCAATCATATTGGGAAAAAACATTAACCAAAAAATTGACAAAATCTTTATTTTAAACTTAATGAGCCTTAATAGCTAAAAGTTCAGCTTGAACCATCTTTGCAGTGAAAGTCTTTTTATTCCTTAATATTTGTTCTTTTGGCTTAGTCCAAGTTTAGTTGTGGGGCATGGGAACTTTGGTTGTGGCGTGTGAACACTTGGTTGCTACATGTGGGATCTAGTTCCCTGACCAGGGGTGGAACGTGGGCCCCCTGCATCGAGAGTGCAGAATCTTAGCCACTGAACCACCAGGGAAATCCCCACTGGAAGTTTTAAATCGATCACTTCTCCTCCTTCACTGCCATCAATATAGTTCAGTTCCTTGATTCTCCTTTCTTTTCCATCTTATCTGTAAAAAGTTAATGCATGCATATGAGGGAAAAAAAGAAAAGTAACAAAATACATCTAAAGCAGATCCGTTCTACCCTAGAGCCCTAATTCCTGTCTCAGAGTCAGAGTTAGCTTTCTGTGTATTCTCCTGCTATGTTCTATACATATATAAGTACAATGAATGTGGATGTGTGCATGCATTCTTTTCATCTGTTCTTTCACATAGTCTGAGAATCCTTTTTAAAAAGCTAGGTATCACACAATGTTGTTCTATTACCTAAAGTCGAATCAGAACACTTAATGGAGAAAATGTACGTAAATCCTGTGAGCTGATGATTTCCTTCAGGCGAGTTTCCTACCACTTCTTTAGTAATCTCTTATGTTCTATGCTCCTTAGGTTTTTGTTTTTTTGTTTTTTCTATCTATAAGATGGAAGGGAGAAAGGAAATGATACTGCTGTATCATAAACATTTTATGAGGATTGTGGGTTACTGTCTGTGAAATATTAAGCATAAATAAGTATTCCATGGTAACTTGGGAATAGTAGTGGGAGCGGTGGTGATTGTATGTACACTGAGCTGTTATACAACGGAGGTATTCCCAAAAAGGATGTAGTACATCATGGCATTTCCAAGTTTAAAATTATTTTAAGTGTCTAATTCCATTTAATCTTCATTTGCACATCCACCAATTTATTCACAGTAACTGGGGCATAGTGAAAAATCAAATGTTAGATAATATTGATAGGGTCATTGATTTCAAAGACCTCATATTCTAGAATAGGAAGCAGATGGCATATCAACCAGCACATAAAGTTAGTGGTTGCATATTATGCCGAGGAATCTGCAGGTAATAAAGAAGGTGATAGGGTGCAGGTTTAAGAGTGTTTTGCTACTGAGTTTAGATCGCTGGGGTTTTGGAGCTGTAGTCCACGTGAGTTATCATTGTCCTAAAACATAAAATGTCAGCAGTGGCTATGGGGTTCGGCAACCAAGGTGGCCTTGTTTAACCTTAAGGGCTTAAGAACACTCCTAGAACATGCCTTAACCTGAACCCAGGGAAAACAGTCATCAGAATTCTCACAGAATTTATTTCCCTTAAGACTTGAGGAGCTTAGTAAATAAAAGGTAGGCTTGTACCGAAGAATGTTGGGGAAAGGATGAAATGTAGCAATAGAACAAAATGACAGAAAAAGGACCTTGGGCTAACTTCTTGGTTAAGTGCAATAGCACAAATGGAAAAAGCAACTTGTCCAATGCTTTCTTCAATATTTCTTAACAGAATTTTGAGGACAGAATGAAAGAAAATGCAACCACAATTTCAAGAAAGGTTAGCTCATCTACTTTTGATGAGCTGTATCTTTGAGGAAGAAGCGTATAGTCAAATGGTTGTCAGAACTTACTAGGTAGAAGATGAGAGTTGTATAATCAATTTTAGTCACTTTTAGGCACCTTTTCTTCTGTAGACAAAGAGAAGTCATTGTATCATTTGGGCCATATTTTAATAACTCAAAGCATTAACTAAAGTGAGCAATACTTATTATGTAACTCTCAAAAGCATTGCCTACATTAAGGATACTTTATATACATTATCTTATTAATCCACATAACAAACACAGGAAGTAAGGATTAATACCCTACTTTATAGATGAAGAAATGCCAGCTAAGACTCTGGGAAAAAAAGAAATAAATTTAGGGGAAATCTGTATTTCAGTCCAGACGTACATGCTGTTTCCCAGACCTCAGTTCCTTACAGACCAGGTCCCTATCATACACTGATGGAAATTAATAAGCTTGCCTATCAAATCAGTACCAAGAATGCCGGGTTATGTTCTTTGCCTGTATAACCTCATTTATAGCTAAGATAATGTTGCATCTATTTGAAATCTATTCACTGTCTATCTAAATATGTAACTCAGAACTCTGAGGCTTTTCTGGCTCATCTGAGGCCCAGATCCCAATCTTGTACATAGTGAACAGAGGACAGGGCTGCAGGAGTGTGCATATCAGGAGAGAGTTTTGCTGACCAGGAGAGGGAAAGAAAGTGAAAGTGAATTTCAGGTCCAACTCTTTTCCACCCCATAAACTATAGCCTGCCAGGCTCCTCAGTCCTTGGGATTTCCCAGGCAAGAACACTGGAGTGGGGTGCCATGGCCTCCTCCAGGGGATCTTCCAGAGCCAGGGATTGAACCCAGGTCTCCTGCATTGAAGGCAGATTCTTTACCATCTGAGCTGCCAGGGAAGCCCAAGGAGAGGAAAGACAGGGTAGAAAGGTTTGTATCAGCCGCCCTGGGGGTGGACATGCATAAGGGCCAGGAGGAACAGGGCTTTGAGCACCCTGATCTACCCTGAGATGAAAACATTTTCAGCTGTGGACAGAGTCTTCCATGAACATGGTCACCAGGTGGTCATACAATCGATCAGAATGCCAAACGTTTTAAATGCCAGAGACGTGTGTGTGTGTGTGTGTGTGTGTGTGTGTGTGTGTGAGTGTGCGAGAGAGCGAGCACATGCTTGTGTATGAGATATTCTGAAATCTTACTTTGAGTATGAAATGTCATTGCTTCTTTCCTGTGTTTTTTGTCTTTCTTTTTTAAAGTGGAGTAGAATTGCTTTACAATATTGTTTCAGTTTCTACTCTGCAACATGAATCAGCTCTAGGTATGTGTACCCCCTCCTTGTTTCCAGTTTTTTTGTTTTTGTTTTCTCTTTTAGTCTGAAATATTTTACTATTTCCTTTGCCTACTCTGCCTTTAAATTCAGCTTCTTCCAGGAAGCCTTCCTGGACCCCATTCATAATCCTCTCTTCTTTGCCTTGTGCATTCCTCTCTTGGTGGGCTTACCACACCATGCTGCATGTTGTTTATTCATCTGCTTGTCTCTCTTGACTCTGAAGGTTCTTGAGGGCAAGGTCACTGCCTTATTAATCTCTGTGTCCCCTGTACCAATCCCTATAGGTATAGCATGAGCATTCTTTGACTTGAAATGAATTATACAAATGGTAAATGAATATTTTCAATTTTGCCCTATAAAGGCAAGGTGGGGTTAATTAGCTGAAGATTCTAGAAACACACTGGTTGAAAAATCAAGTGCCATTTTCTCTCCCAAATTCAGTTTTTAATCCCTTCCTCTGATTTCCTGGTTTGTGATGAAAGATGTAAAGCTGTCAGGGTTTTATGAATCTTGCCACTAGCCTACAAAACCTCTCAAATATGATTCAATTTCATGCAGACAGAGACTCAGAGCAACTTGGCAGTTAACAGCTAATGGCTTTTAAGGGTTTAAGTCAGCCCCAAACATTATTTCAATGAGTTTTTGTGGTTTAATTACCTTAAAACACTAAGTAGTCAAAGAGCCCATCAATACAGATACATTTAGAGATATCAAATGTGCACTGCTCACAAATACCTTTGAAGATATCTAATACAGCATCTTATTTTGCCAAAGAAAGCACATAAGAAATAGTTTAAGTTTACCTATTTGAGCCTAATGATGTGTGCCACAGTTAAGCTGAGAGAAACGTGAATTCAAAAGGATTCTCTAAACAGCAAAGGAATAGCTTTACAAAGCCAGAGATAGAGCATTTTCTGCTCCACCCTGTTCTCTCCCATACAATGTTGTTAATTTCAAAAGCTGGGCTTAGTGGTTAAGATCCTAGGCTCTGGATTTCAATAGCTCTCAGTTCAAATCTCAGTTCTGCAATCCATAGAGAGGTTAAGTAACAGGAGAGAATAACAGGGAGAATAACAGTTATTATTCAGTTAAGTTTTTGCAACGATTTCATGAAATAATACATGCAGAAATGGTCGTAATACCAGCTAATATGTGTTAGGAATTCTTTTATTTTAAAAAACTAAGTTTTGTGTTTTTGTTTTTTTTTTTCAAATTCTTGCTTTGTTTTTGGTTGCCCTGGGTCTTGGTGGCTGTGCGTGGGCTTTCTGTAGGTGCAAAGAGTAAGGGCTACTCTTTGTTGTGGTGCAGGGGCTTCTCATTGCAGTGGCTCCTCTTGTTGCAGAACACGGACTCTGGAGCACAGGCTCAGGAGTTGTGATGCACAGACTTGGTTGCTCGGTGGCATGTGGAACTTCCCAGGCCGGGGATAGAACCCGTGTCCTCTGCACTGGCAGGCAGATTCCTATCCACTGCACCAACAGGGACGTCCTAAAAAGGCTATTCTTGTATTTGGAGGAGATGGAAAACAACAACAACAACAAGCTTGCATGGTCACTATCCTATTTTCAGACTATAAAAATGGGCCTTAATATCTTCATTGTGATTTTTCTTATTTAGACTGCAGTTAAGGAAACCAAAGGTTGTCACCTATTTTATGCCTTGTTTCAGATGTCTACAAAACTTGTGTCTATCCTTGGACTCACTGTAACTTAATTACTCTTTTCAAGTCAAATCACATCCCAACCTCAACAATTCAAATTGGTCTAGTATCCCTCACTAACAAAATGTTAATATTTATGAGTAATGCATTTTGGGTTCAGAGATAGGAGAGAAACCTTCAGGGAGACAGAATGAGTTATTGACCTGCTATAGAATGTGTCATTGGGACAGAGCTGCTTTGTGGGAAGAGATGATTCAAATGCACAATTTCAAGGGGCAATGCGATCTAGTTTGCTAATCTCTCATTATGCTAAGGTGAGGCTTTTGTGAAAGCTGACTGCTCATTAGCATCTCTAACCCACAGAAGAATCCAGATAATGGGTGCCAGTTTTATTCTCATTACTGAGCATTCTCATGTTTACATTCCTTTCTTTTTTTGGAAAAAAAAAAGTTTTATTGGAGTATAGTTGCTTTACAATATTGTGCTATTTTTCTGCTTTCATAAAGCCATCATTTAAAAAATTAAGTGCAGTAAAAGGTAAAGGCAGACCATTTTCCCTATGATCATGGACAGCACATATTAGACAATGTTTACTTGTTTTTGCCTTGAAAGAATTCAAGTGAGCACCTCATGACCTCTGAAGTCACTTATCCCTGTTCCTGAGTCACATCTACTTTGACCACAACTGAGCACATTTCTTCACACACCAGTTTTGCTCCCACAACAGGCAAGCTGGTGTCTCTTTTTCGAGAAAACGCAGTTTTAAAACTGCACCTAAAATCATTTTTGATCTAATGAATGTGAAAGTGTTTTTGCCCATTAGCTGGCTAGAAGAAAATATAGTTTTTTGTGTGTTTGGTTTTTTTTTTTTAAATAATTAAATTTACTTATTTTAAATTTAAGGATATGTTTGTTTTTTACATTAAAGAGATAACAGGGAAACTGGAATGATAGTAGAAAGCTATAATTTAACATGTGTTATGAATCTGGGCCAGCCAATTCGTGCAAGCTGGCATATTAAACCCCTTGAGTGGGGAAAACTCCAAATGCTAGCTCAGAGGTTTCAATTAGATTATAATAGGAGAGTTTTATTGATATTAAGCTATGAGAAAGGGTAAGCTAACAAAGGAAAGAAAGAATACATATAAACTTTTCTGCTTTTTCTTTTTACTTTTTATTTTGGAATAATTTTAGATATACAGAAAGTTCCAGAGACAGTATAGAGGATTCCCATATACCCTTCACTCAGCTTCCCCTGATGTTAACATCTTACTTAACCATAGCTGTCAAAACTCGGATCTTAACATTATTCCAGGGCTGTCACTTAAATTACAGACTTAATTTGGGCTTCTCCAACTTTTCCACTAGTTTCCTGCTGTTCCAGAATAGAGTTCAGGATGCATGCGTATAAAGACTCTTCAGTCATGTCCAACCCTGTACAACCCAATGGACTGTAGCCTACCAGGCTCCACAGTCAAAGGGATTCTCTAGGCAAGAATAGTGGAGTGGGTTGCGGTGTCCTCCTCCAGGGGTTCTTCGGGATCCAAGAATCAAACCCACTTCTCTTACATCTATCTACCTGCATTGGCAGGGAGGTTCTTTACCACTCGTGCACCTGGGAAGCCCAGAGTTCAGGATACCCATTCACATTTAGTCAGCGTATCTCCTTAGCCTCCTCTGTGAGAGTTTCTGTCTTTTCTTGTTCTGTATGACTTTGATGGGCTTCCCATGTGGCCCAGACAGTAAGGAATCCGCCGGCAATGTGGGAGATCTGGGTTCAGTCCCTGAGTTGGGAAGATCCCCTGGAGGAGAGCATGGCAACCCACTCCATTATTCTTGCCTGGAGAATCTCATGGACAGAGGGGAGTATGTGTTAGTCGCTCAGTCGTGTCCGACTTTGCAACCCCATGGACTGTAGCCCACAGGCTCCTCTGTCCGTGGGATTTTCCAGGCGAGAATACTGGAGTGGGTTAGTATTATTTGGAATTCTGCTCTTTTATTTTAGCCATAGTCAGATTGACTGTGGTATTATTCCCATCAACCAATGCTTTGAAACAAGAAAAATCATGATAAATATGAACAACGTCAGTTCCTAGTATCCAGATGTATCTAGGTGGTCTTCTAAGTGTGTGGGAAGGGAGAACTGCATGTGAGACACACAAGAACTGGTATGAGAACTGTCAGGGAGAGAAACTTCCTTTTTTCTTCTCTAGTTATTTTGACTGGTCAAATAATTAAATTGACATAAAATGGTAACAGGAGAAAAAAATAATTTCTGGTGTATGAGACATATGAGTCAAAGTAGTGACTAAATCAGGCAGCTTTTAGACAAATACAAAATAAAACTTTGGAAAGAGCCAACCAAATAGAGGAGTTTGGGCTTGAGGTAGCTAGTTAGTGACAGTGCCTCAAGGCTTGTTCACACAGCCTTCTCGGCCCCTGAATTCCCCATCTCTAGTGATAAGGAGGCAGCTCTACTTCCTGGAACAAGGAAGTTAACTTTCACAAGGAAGGTTTTAAAAAATCATTTGTTTTGTTTTTGCAACATTTTTAAAAAAGTTCCACTCTGTTTACAATTATTATAAAATATCGGCTACATTCCCTGTGTTGTACAATGCGTGGGAAATTCATGTCCTCCTTTCAGGGGGACAGTGGAGGGTCAGAGTATCCTTCTTGCACCTGCTGTTTCTTAAGTCATTTTAATTCCCAGTCATCATTATGGTGCCTTTTCAGGTGGCATATTCTGCTCCCCTTCAGGACCAATGAAGTAAGTCACTTAAAATGCATGTTAACTCTATGAATATGTTAGTTGTTCAGTAGTTTCTGACTCTTTGCAATCCCTTAGACTGTAGCTCTTCAGGTTCCTCTGTCCATAGGATTTTTCAGGCAAGAATACTGGAGTGGGTTGCCATTTCTTTCTCCAAGGAATCTCCCCAACCCAGGAATTGAACTCAGGTCTCCTGTATTCCAGGTGGATTCATTAGCATCTGAGTCACTGGTGTTAGGCTACATTGAACAATGTACATCTAATGTGCCATTAGATGAACTGAATAATGATTAACCGGGAATCACCAAAGTATTTATTAGCTTTTAATTGCCCTAATAATAATGATAGTAGAAAGTACTAGGATAATTATGAACCTGTCTGGATTGTGGTGTAGTTGGAGAAGCACAGATTTGGAGCCAGACAGATCTAAATTAACTCCATGCTTTCATTTTCATAGCTTCATGACATTGGACAATGCATTTTCCCTCTGTGAAATGTAGATGATAAATTCCATTTTCGGGTTTGTTTAACAGGTTAGAGAGAATGTATCTAAAGCATCTAGTATTGTGCCTGATGCATAGGCATTCAATAATTGGCAACCGCAGTGCTAGCAGTCACTGTTGTTAGTATAGTCCTTTGCTCCAAGAAATTTGCATCATAAAAAAGAAAGGATAAGTTCCTTTGAGGCAAAACAGTGCATCTTCCAGAGGGGCCTGAAGCAAGGGTTGCAGTGAGCAGAGGGAGTAGATAGATTTACCTGGTAGCTGAGATGGTAAAGAATCTGCCTGCAATGCGGGAGGCCCTGGTTCAATCCCTGGGTCATGAAGATACCCTGGAGACGAGAACAGCTACCCTCTCCAGTATTCTGGCCTGGAGAATTCCATGGACAGAGGAGCCTGGTGGGCCACAGTCTGTGGGGTCTCAAAGAGTCAAACACAACTGAGTGACTAGCATCTTCACCTTCCTTCCCTGGCGGCTCAGATGGTAAAGAATCTGCTTGTAATGCAGGAGACCCAGGTTTGATCCCTGGATTGGGAAGATCCCCTGAAGGTGGGCATGGCAACCCACTCCAGTATTCTTGCCTGCAGAATCCCCATGGACAGAGGAGCCTGGTGGGCTGCAGTCCATGGGGTCAGAAAGATCAGACACGACTGAGAGACAAACATTTTCACTTTTTTCTGGCTGGGAAAGTGAGGTCCGGCACTTGTTTCTGACGAAATGCCTGCAGACAGACAGGTGTTCTCCAGGGTCACTGAGGTTCTCTCTTTTATGGAACACCCAGAAAAGACATTTCCACTCAGAGGCAACTTGTTTCATGCACGCACACCATTAAACTGATTTTAAAGCTGATATTCTTCAGCAGTATCACTGGCTTCCACCACAAGTGGAATAGGTATCAAGTTTTTCTTCTTGTTTTTCTCCGAGAAGAAAACCACTGAGCAATTCCTTAAACCCCTGGCCTAACGTCATCATTGAGCTGACCCTAAGTTTTTATAGGTAAGTTGCTGAATTGCTCTGTGGCTCTAAGTATCAGATCCCTCATTAGTAAAACCATGCAAGTAATAAACTCTGATATGCAGGAATACTCTGAGCCATTTTACCCTATCCTCACATCAAGTGCCTAACATGGGTCCTTTCAGACAAAGTGTATCAGTCTGTGACCCAGTCCCTGTTAGTAAGATCTCATCTGTAACCAAGTAAAACTGAGATGGTTACCTTGGTGTTATCATCTTATCATCTTGCCTCCATTTTCACTATGTTCTCTACCATGGTCATCAAGTAAGGTCAGACCCTCTCCTCTCCCCTTAATACAAAATAATAGGCCAGTACATTGAAACCACTGTCAGCAAGTATTGTCAATAACCATGCTCTAAACTCATTAAAAAGGGCTTAAGTCATTTCATCCAAAACAAAATCACATTTCTTCTTCTCCTCCTCCTCCTCTTCTTCTTCATCATCATTGTTCATCAGCTATTTTCTACTCGGCCATTGCTAAGGTCTGAATGTTTCTGTCCCCCTAAACTTGTACTTTGAAATCCTAATCCCCAAGAGGATAATATTTGGAGGTGGGGCTTTTGAGAGATAATTGGGTTATAAAGGTGGGAGCCCTCATGATTGGGATTAGTGCTTTTATGGAAGAGGCCCCACAGAGTTTCCTGGCCCCTTTCACCATGTGAGGGCATAAAGAGAAGTTGGCAGTCTTATTGCCCAGAAGAGGGTCTTCTAAAAGCCTGACCATGGTGGCACCCTAATCTCAGGCTTACACCCTCCAAAACAGTGAGAAGTACGTTTCTGTGTTTACAAATCACTCAGTCTATAGTATTTGTTACAGCATCCCTAGCAGACTAAGACTGTCATCACTGGGCTTTGCTAGGTACATGATCTCATTTAATCCCACAAACAACTTTTCAAGGTAAGTTTTATTATGATTCCCATTTTATGGACAAAGTAGCTGAGGCTTGTTTTGGTGAATCTGCCCCACCTTTTAGAGGTAATACACAAGAGGCTGGAGTTTGAACCACATTTTCTGGTTGCAGTGTCCATTTACAATTCTTTGTACATTATTTTTATCCTAGACCATGTGACTAAAGCTAAGTGGCTTAGAATCATTAAGATATTCTTAAAAATAATTTTATGAATTAATTTGTTTATATTTGGCTGTGGTGGGTCTTCATTGCTGCATGGGCTTTTCTCTAGTTGTGGCGAGCAGGGGCTACTCTCTAGTTGCCCTGCGAGGGCATCTCCTTGCAGTGGCTTCTCTTGTAGGGCACAGGTTTCAGTAGTTGTGGCTCATGGCCTCAATAATTGTGGTTCCCGGGCTCCATAGTTGTGTTTCCTGGATTCTAGAGCACAGGCTCAGTTATTGCACAGGCTTAGTTGCTTTGAGGCACATGGGATCTTTCTGAACCAGGGATCAAACCCATGTCTACTCCATTGGCAGGCAGGTTCTTTACCTCTGAGCCCCCAGGGAAGTCCAGGACATTTTTATACCACATATGTCAGTTATTGGTTGGTCATCACTCCAGTGTGATGGAGTGGAGGCTCATTTTTCATTTTTTTCCATGACAGCTCTTTATCTTGGAGAAAATTCCCTATTCTATTCTTACTCGAATCAACAGTGTAGCTACTGTAAAGACATCTTTCTGTAAGTGTCTGTAGATAATATGTCCCTGAATTGTTTTAATTTATAGTAGGACTGGAGGAATATTATGCATATCAGTCTTATAAAGAATGTGACATAAATTGCAGCTACATTTAGCAGCACACAATTATTTTCTTCCAGAGAAATCATTCATTATGGGGAAGGAATTGGAAAATTGGCATGCAGCATTGTCTCTTGACATAATGTGGTCAGGTTCCTCTACTCAATTGTCTAGATGTTCAATACCTGAAAATAATTAGCTTTTCTTTGAGAATTTTTCAGGATCTACTTACATTTTTGTATCTTTGCCTGGGGTAAGGAGCAAAATTGTATTTATGATATTACTGATATCACTATTATAGTGGTAATAGAGATATTACTGGGCTTCCCTAGTGGCTCAGACAGTAGAGAATTTGACTGCAAAGTAGGAGACCCTAGGTTGAGAAGATCCCTGGAGAAGGGAATGAGAGTCCACTCCGGTCTTCTTGCCTGGAGAGTCCCACGGACAGAGGAGCCTGGTGGGCTACAGTCCATGGGATCGCAAACAATCAGACATGACTGAGCAACTAACACTTTCACTTTCAGTGATATTAGTGATATTAGAAAAACTGTTTATGGCAATAGTGATATCAGTACCTATTTTGACATTAGCATTGTAGGGTTGCTACGGAGTTGACAGAATAAATCTCAGGTGTTTGGTGCAGTTCATTCATGTATTAGTTCATTCTATTTGGAGAAAACCTACTAGGTGTCAGACCTGTGCTACATTTTGGGTGTGCAAAGGTGAATACAACAAGATCACACCTAAACACTGATCTCAAGAAAATTTTTGTCTAGGGTAAGATTCAGGCAATAAAAAAAGAAAAATATAGTTTACAGATTTCAATAAGTCCTATAAAAATAAAAGCCTATGAAAGAGAATAGTTTCATCATCAGGGACTCCAGGGAATTCATTTTAAGCAGAGCTCTAAAGTTATAGAGCTCTAAACCTAGGCCAGCAAAGGACAAAGGTCTGTTCTTAAAAGAAGGCAGAGAATGTGTGATTCTTTGGAGCTGGAAACTGATATTTGTGAGGAACTGAAAGACCAGTGTAGTTTGGACTTAGTAAACAAAGACAAGTTATAGCTCATGTGAGGTCTCAGATGTCAGTGGAAAACAGGGAGATTTCACAGAGTTAAGGAACTTTCTCTGGGTCACCCAGCTAATCAGTGGTCATTTGAACCCAGGTTTTGTTACTGCTAATATCAGCTTATTTCTCATTAAGTCCTTAGAATGAGAACATTTAAGAAATTAAGGATGATAATTAGTAATAACAGTAGTAAGAATTGCTAAGCTGAGTTAGTGCTTCTATGTGTTAAACTCCCTTGTAATCACTTTTCAAGCACTGAAGAACTTAATCATCACATTTTGGTTCCATCTGACCAGTCTTCTTTCTTATTTTGCTTTGAACAGTACTCAGAACTTGAATGAACAATAAAAAGTTTCTTCTACTCATCCTTATTATTTGAGTCCTAATGAAGTGTGACTTTAATAGGATTAGAAAATCACACAACATCCCAGTGACTGTCCTGATAAGGAACGTGGCCCAGTATTCACTCTTGTCACCTCCATGCTTCTGGAAACATTTGTATTCTCGGGCTTACTTAGCCCCCAGGAGAAGATCTTCCTAAAGATGTAGAGGCACCATCCGGCTTTTGTGGGCAGTGCTATCAGAGTGTCCTTTTCATTCCACAATTTTCCAACCCACATCATCATTCCTAGAAGCAGCACTCCAGATATAGTCTGTCAGTGATTTCTAAAATGCCTGTTGATATATGAATTTTGTCAGAGCCAAAACAAACAAATAAAGAAATATAGCTGTGTGTAGCAAAAAGATCTGAATTGTCCCAATCCCTTTATTTACTATTGGATGAGAATGGGCATATCAGACAACACTCTACCCACCAAGATGCAAGCTCAATTGCGATTACCATTCCTCTTCTCTATCAGACCATATTCTGTGCCACTCATTCTCTGTATTTGAAAGATATCTTTAGTTTTCCTAAGCAGGTTATTAGGTTTTCAAAAATAAGATAACATGGTTTGGTTTTTTGAAGAGCAAAGAGCCCCTTCAAGAAAGACTTTCCCTTCTGTTTCCTTTGAAGGTAATCATTTGTTGGAAATAGTAAGCCTAGAACAAAAGAATCACAGTACCATGACTAAAGCTAAGAGAATTTGCTCAGAGAAGTTCCCCAAATGCAGGCCTTTGGAGCCAGTAATTTAAAGCTGTGTCACACTGTTGCATTGGGACCGAGCTCACAGGGTCATCTCATGATGCCAATACATAAACAGCCAAATGAACCTCAGTCTCTTTAAAGTTATTATGCCTGTAGAACTCAAGAATGTGTGGTTCGTTTACTGTCATTCCTGAAAAGTTCTGTTTCTCTGGTAGTAACTGATAAAGAAGGGGATTTCTCAAAGTCAATCACTCAAAATAAAGAACTTAAATCCATTTTAACATACCTCTGGGAAGCAGATCTGCATTAACCTAATCTATGACTTCTCCAGCAATAATAAGGGTTAAGAGAATACACAGCCACTGGTGATTTCTGCAAGTGATACAATGAGGGGACAGAGACAATGAGGCAAACACAAAATGGGACCTGGGATTAAGGGATCTTCCACTCAGCCATGTGTGGAACATCGGAAATTAACACGGTATTGTTTAGCGAGCAGCCGTCAAGTTATTGTAATTTGCAGAATGTATTATTTTTTTTTTCTCTTCTTCTCCATCACTGAAAGGCATATTAGAAATGGCTTCATTTCTGAGGGATGACAAAGTTAATCCTATTTGGAGTTCCAGTTGAAGAAAATGACACTTAAAACTTGTCTTGCATTTATCAAATAAGCCAGTGAGTTCACTGTTTGCTGAGTACTTCTGAATGGAGACAGAGTATGAGATACCAGGGTTAGACAGATGAATTGAAACTACTTCCGTCAAGACACTTGATATCTGGCAAGAGTTACAAATGGAGCAGAACTTTCTAATTTTCTGTTTCTATAAACATACAGGCAGAAGTAAGCAAAGAGTAGGGGTAGGGAGGACACAGCTGAACCTAATGGGTTGTTCCAAAGTTAAAGATCTAAGGATGCTGTGGGGAGAGAGATAACACAGACCTGAGGAAATAGCCTAGTGCTCCTGAAGGGTCCAGAGTCAGGAATGGTCTTTTCTTTTGTTTGGCAATGTTTTAAAAATTGAAGTATAGTTGACTTACAATATTATATTAGTGGGCATGGGTCTTTTGAGGCTTTTATTTAACATATCCAGAGGCCATCTATGTCTCCATAGAAATACCTCATTGTATTGTAATTACACCATAATGGATATTAAACACAATTCAATTACATGCATATGAGCAGGGGTGCTGTGTTTCATCTTCCAGCATCTAGCAGAATGTGGTATCTTGTATGCACAAAGTAAATGTTTAAATAAATAGATCAAAAAATGACAGAAATTTAGTCATGCCTAAGGAAAGCTTTTGATACCAGTATTAGTGGCACAATATCCAAGTTCAAAAGAAATACGAACACGGGGCACTTACTGTGATACAAAAGAGCGATTCAGCAGCTAGGACATTAATAAACACATCAGGAGATGGTGGAGGGTGGGGTGTCTAAGATGGGCAAGGAGAAATATTCTGGGATACTGTCTACATAAGGATAAGAATACTTAGGGACAGTTCATTGGAAATGGGAAATTTTCAGGGTATAGGGCTTCCCTGATGGTTCTCTGCCTGAAATGCGGGAGACCGAGGTTTGATCTCTGGGTCAGGAAGATCCCCTGGAGAGGGGACAGTGACCCACTGCAGAATTCTTGCCTGGAGAATTCCATGGATAGAGCAGCCTGGCGGCCTACAGTCCATGGGGTCACAAAGAGTTGGATACTACTGAGCAACTGGCACACTAGGTCCAGTTGATGAGTTTAACAGTATAGAAGCTGTTCAGATAAGCTGCAGAAATGCATAAAGACATTCATCTCTTCGCACCCCTTTTATGACAAGGCATGCTGATTGCAATGACGATTGCTTAACATTTCCACAAGCCCTGCCCTACACTGCCCTACTGATCAAAGCCTTCCAATCATAAGAACTGCCCTGAACACCCAAATAGAAATGCCACAAAGTTTATTTCGATAAATTGAGCTCATTCTATGACTGGTGAGTCTACCAGGCCTGGATCTCATATCAGCTGATGACCTGAGTTTGCACTTGCCAAGAACTTCTGACTTGCCAGTTGGTTCAGAAACTCATCAGCTGTTGCAGGCTCTTTGGTTCACCACATTTTATATTCTCTGCAGCCAAAGAAGTTAGCATCCCAACAAAAGTGTAATCACCTAATACTAGATAGGCTTGTGTTATTCAAGCCACCGATTCAGCAGTAGAATATTCATCAGTCTCTCTGATTAAAAGAGAAGAAGGTGCTTTAGAAAGAGTTTCTCTCATTCCCGTGATCTTTCAAGGTGGATTTGTTCCCATCTGGCATCTGTTTTGTTTCTAATTTTCTTGGTTTGGCTGAATAAATTATAGGGAAAATAGAATTCGGAGATACCATTCTGAGACATCAGGGCAGGAACCTGGATTATAAACTCAGATCTACCACTTTTTACATGACTTTAAGTTAATCAGTCATTTTCTCTGGGTTTAAGGCTTTTTTTATCTCTAAAAGTTTTTCCTCATTCATCCCTGTATTCATTCATTTAACAATTATACACTGAGATTCTAGTATGTAACAGTTTAGGTACTAGGAATACAATATAAGAAAAAAATCCGTTATTATCAATGACTCACGAAGCTTATATACATTATATTTACTTTTATTACTCCCACAAAGGCACCAGTGGTAAAGAACCCACCTGCCAATGCATGAGATTTAAGAGACGCGGGTTTAATCCCTGCATTGGGAACTTCCCCTGGAGGAGGGCATGGCAATCCACTCCAATATTCTTGCCTGGAGAATCCCATGGACGGAGGAGCCTGGCAAGCTACAGTCTGAACAGACTTAGCATGCATGCACACACTCCCATAATAAAAACATGTATAATAGGGTCTTTCACTCTAATCAGAAATATGCTTATAAGAAAAATGATGCTTGAACTGAGATCTAAGGTTTAAAGAAAACTTAACTAGGTGAAGAGAAATAGAAAAGAGTTTTCAAGGTAGGGAGAACAGTATTTGCAAAGGCCCTGTGGTTGAAAGGTGGTAGAAGCTTGAAAAAATCTAGTGACTGTGTAACACAGGAAGCAGGGAGACCATGCAGCCATATCAGTGCTTCTCAGTTGTTATGTACATATAGAACACCAGGGAGTTTTCTTTTAAATGTGGGTTCTGGCTTAGTAGGTGTGAAGAGGAGCCTGAAAGCAGAAGTTCTTTCAGAGAACCTTTGAATCGATGTCAGTGTTACTGGTCTGCAGGCCATACTGAGTAATAAAATGCTAGATGGAGTTTGGTTTCTGCCATTATGATCAAAACGGGGATTTTCTTGTTTATTTTAGCATTACCTAGGAAAGAGGATGTGGAGAAGGCAATGGCACCCCACTCCAGTACTCTTGCCTGGAAAATCCCATAGACAGAGGAGCCTGATAGGCTGCAGTCCATGGGGTCACCGAGTTGGACACAACTGAGTGACTTCACTTTCATTTTTCACTTTCATGCATTGGAGAAGGAAATGGCAACCCACTCCAGTATTCTTGCCTGGAGAATCCCAGGGACGGGGGAGCCTGGTGGGCTGCCGTCTATGGGGTCACACAGAGTAGGACACGACTGAAGTGACTTAGCAGCAGCAGTAGCAAGAAAGAGGATGAGATGGTTAGATAGCATCACCGACTCCATGGACATGAGTTTGAGCAAACTCTGGGAGGACAGGGAAGCCTGGTGTGCTGCAGACCATGGGGTTGCCGAGGATCGGGCACAAATTAGCAACTGAACAACAAACAGCAAGGAAGGAGCAGAGACAGTACTTCAGACATGCCAAAGCAACAGTTTTGTCATTTTCTTGTTTCTCTCTTGTTTTTCTCCTCTCCCTCTTTCCTAGTCTTTACCTCGACTCTCTCTCCAAAGCAAATGTATCCAGAGAAACATTTTGCCCAAGTATAAACTACCTTTTTCTATCCAGGGAGAAGAGGATATAAATGACCTGGCTAGAGTTTCATGCCAGTAGTTTGAACCAACCTCTGTAGATAGCAGGGAGTTATTAGTACATCTTGGATCAAATCTACCCTGGTCATATGTCACCTGATTTACCTAAATATCAAGAAATCAGTACTGGAAGGGGAATATTTGTGAATTTACCAATAATCTCAATTTCTGTCTCCCAATAATATCAAAACAATAGATTAAATGTAAAGCCACGGTTTCGAATTCATTAGTGCTTAGATAAGAAAAAGAAAGAGATGTCATTTTACTCTTTAATCATTCTGTTTATTTATGCAGTAACATGAGTAAGTGATCATTATTTAGGAAAGAAAGCCAGAAAATGACAAATTAAATGCTACTAGGAACTAATCATCTGAAGTGTACATTGGAACTAAATGAATAGAATTCTGAGTTGCTCTTGTTCTGTAGACAGTTCCTATGGATGTTCAGAATGGAGGCAGTAAAGGTCAGTAATATTACATGCAATCCAGGACCTTATCACAAACTCCTCCAGCATGTAGAGAATTATTATGAGGCCAGAGACTCTTTCTTCTCCTAATGGTAAGTCCCTTTTAGTGAAGAGAAAAACATTATTTGGAAAGAAAGAAGTCAGTGTAAGAATTCGATATCAAGGTCGTTCTGCTGTTTATTAAAACAAAACTAAAAAGTTGCAAACTTGAGTCACACTTCTGTGACCTTGGTATAGAGTTGGTTTATTTAGGATGCACCTTGAGCATATATCCTGACATGTCGTTGATTTCAGGAAACTTAGTCTACTGGGGAAGACAATCATGGTTACAGATTATTTCTATAAGAAGGGAAATTTGGATAAGAGGCAGAATTATGGTAAGGAGGAATATTCCTAGGAGATGGAGAACCATGTCTGATAGAGTGCCTGAAGAACTGTGGACGGAGATCCGTGACATCGTACAGGAGGCAGTGATCAAGTATGTCCCAAAGAAAAAGAAATGCAAAAAGGCAAAATGGTTGTCTGAGAAGAACTTACAAATAGCTGACAAAGTAAGAGAAGCTAAAGGCAAAGGAGAAAAGGAAAGATATACCCATTTGAATGCAGAGTTCCAAAGAATAGCAAGGAGAGATAAGAAAGCCTTCCTCAGTGATCAATGCAAAGAAATAGAGGAAAACAATAGAATGGGAAAGATTAGAGATCTCTTCAAGAAAATTAGAGACACCTAGGGAACTTTTCATGCAAAGATGGGCACAGTAAAGGACAGAAATGGTATGGACCTAACAGAAGCAGAAGATATTAAGAAGATGTGGCAAGAACACATAGAAGTAAGTAAAATAAAGTTGCTCAATCATGTCCAACTCTTTGTGACCCCATGGACTGTAGCCTGCCAGGCTCCTCTGTTCATGGGATTTTCCAGGCAAGAGTACTGGAGTGGGTTGCCATTTCCTTCTCCAGGGGATCTTCCTGACCCAGGAATTGAACCCGGGTCTCCAGCATTGCAGACAGACACTTTACCGTCTGAGCCCAGAATACATAGAAGAACTATACAAAAAAGATCTTTATGATCTAGCTAACCATGATAATGTGATCATTCACCTAGAGCCAGACATCCTGGAATGCGAACTCAAGTGGGTTTTAGGAAGCATCACTATAAACAAAGCTAGTGGATGTGATGGAATTCCAGTTGAGCTATTTCAAATCCTGAAAGATGATGCTGTTAAAGTGCTGCACTCAATATGCCACCAAATCTGGAAATCTCAGCAGTGGCCACAGGACTGGAAAATATCAGTTTTCATTCCAATCCCAAAGAAGGGCAATGCCAAAGAATGCTCAAACAACTACTGCACCATTGCACTCATCTCACGCGCTAGCAAGGTAATGCTCAAAATTCTCCAAGCCGGGCTTCAACAGTACATGAACTGTGAACTTCCAGATGTTCAAGCTGGATTTAGAAAAGGCAGAGGAACCAGAGATCAAATTGCTAACATCCATTGGATCATAGCATAAGGAAGAGAGTTCCAGAAAAAACATCTACTTCTGTTTTGTTGACTATATCAAAGTTTTTAACTCTTTAGATCACAACAAACTGTGGAAAATTCTTCAAGAGATGGGAATACCAGACCACCTTACCTACCTCCTGAGAAATCTGCATGCTGGTCAAGAAGCAACAGTTAGAACCAGACATGGAACAACAGACCGGTTCCAAATTGGGAAAGGAGTATGTCAAGGCTGTATATTGTCACCCTGCTTATTTAACTTAGAGTACATCATGTGAAATGCCAGGTTGGATAAAGCACAAGCTGGAATCAAGATCGCCGGAAGAAGTATCAATAATCTCAGATATGCAGATGACAGCACCCTTATGGCAGAAAGTGAAGAAGAACTAAAGAGCCTCTTGGAGAAATTGAAAGAAGGTGAAAAAGCTGGCTTAAAACCCAACATTCAAAAAACTAAGGTCATGGCATCTGGCCCCATCACTCCATGGCAAATAAATGGAGAAACAATGGAAATGGTGACAGACTTTATTTTCTTGGGCTCCAAAATCACTGGAGATGGTGACTGCAATCATGAAATTAAAAAACGCTTGCTCCTTGGAAGAAAAGTTATGACCAACCTAGACAACATGTTAAAAACCAGAGACATTACTTTGCTGACAAAAGTTCATCTAGTCAAAGCTATGGTTTTTCCAGTAGTCATATATGGGTGTGAGGATTGGACCATAAAGAAAGCTGAGCACCGAAGAACTGATGTTTTTGAACTGTGGTGTTGGAGAAGACTCTTGAGAGTCCCTTTGACTGCAAGGAGATCCAACCAGTCCATCCTAAAGGAAATCAGTCCTGAATATTCATTGGAAGGACTGATGCTGAAGCTGAAGCTCCAATACTTTGGCCTCCTGATGTGAAGAACTGACTCACTGGAAAAGAACCTGATGCTGGGAGAGATTAAAGGCAGGAAAAGAAGGGGATGACAGGATGAGATGTTTGGATTTCATCACTGACTCAGTGGATGTGAGTTTGAGCAAGCTTTGGGAGTTGGTGATGGACAAGGAAGCCTGGCGTGCTGCAGTCCATTGGGTTGCAAAGAATCGGACACAACAGAGTGATTGAACCGAGCTTATTGAGAACCAACATTTGCCTATGTGAGTCAAAGACATCTTCATGGAAGTGGAGGCCATTTCCTCAGATGCATAAAGAATTAATTAGTGAGAGATTTTCAAGTGGCAGCATATTTCAGACAGAGCAAGGAGCCATTTACAGTGTCCTCACTTGTTCTATGATGCTGTATGAGAAGGCCACACCGGCTGATAGATACAGTATATGGGTATATGTTTGTGCAAGTTGGGTGGGAGACAAAATTGGGGGTAAATTATGATGCAAGGAGATTTGCCTGGATAGACAGGTGGGAGATACCACAAATATAATTTCTTTGCATTTCAGTTTTTGCGCCTGTTAGATTAGCGGGATAATAGAGGTATCTTTCCTTATTAAATGACCTGGACAACCTCAGAAAGTTAAGGAAGTGTTTGACACTTTGTTAGCACTTAATTGCTACTGGTTGAATGAGAATCCTGTTGATACTGAAAAGTAGAGTAGGTATGTGTGTGTGTGTGTCATTCTGTAAATACAGTATGGCAAAAGCAAAAATATGGAAAGTAATTACCTTTACTCCCAGGTTTTCTATCTTAAAATTAAGGATGGATAACCAAAGAGAATCTTAGAAGAATTTTTAACCACTGCAATTTAGTAGGGAAAATATGTATTTTAATAATTAAACATTTTATAAACTTTATTTAGAGTTTCAAATGCTAGGGATCATTGATAAATGTTTTAGATGAAAGAACCTATTTAATTTCATATATAGTTACAGATAAATGTGATCTTATATCAGCTCCATTAAGGAGCTAATTACTGTTCCCATGTTATAAGTTAGAAAAGGAATTGTGCGTGCGTGTGTGTATGTGTGTATTTCACTGGTTAGAGAATTGAACAGTTTACATTGTTGAGTAGCGAAGCCATAATCCGTATGATCATAGTGACAGCCTTCTATAATACCCAAAGCCATTCTGTTTTCCTGAACTCACATCTGATGCTCTATAAATCACAGGGAGAAGGAAGACCCACGAGATGACAATGAACTCTTTGCTGTGCTTTTTAATCCATCCATCTCATCAGAAGCCTGCTCACAATCTACATATTCTTGTTTAAAATTATATTGTGAGGTTGAGACCTAATTACTGAATTATGTTAAGTTTCTCCTGTTAAATGTTGGACCTCCCCAGAAAATAAAACACAGTGAAATAAAAAGAGGCATATACACATACAGACACCCCCACAAAACAAGGCCAGAAGCCAACTCAAATGGTAAAGACAAGAGGGAATACAGGAAGAGGACAATCAGATGGAAGAGAGATATTTTCCAGTTTCTCAAAATAAGCATTTTTCTTTTGATTTACAAGCACACACAGATACATAGAGTGAAGCGGAGAAAAAAAAAGGCTTATGGGGAATATATTTTGTATTGAAGTATAGTTGATTTACAGTGTTTTGCTAGTTTCTGGTATACAACAAAGTGATTCAGTTTATACACACACACACACGCACACACACACACATACTTTTTCACATTCTTTTGCACTGTAGTTTGTTATAAGATAGTTCCTTGTGCTATACAGTAGGACCTTGTGTTTATCTGTTTTATATAGAGTGGTTTTTATCAGCTAACCCCAAACTCCTAATTTATCTCTCCTCCCTTCCCCTTTTAGTAACCATACATTCATTTTTTTTTTAGGTCTGTGAATCTGTTTCTCTTTTGTAAATGAGGTCATTTGTATCATATTTTAGATTCCACATGTAAGTGATATCATATGATATCTGCCTTTGTCTGACTTCACTTTGTATGATAATCTCTAGGTCCATCCATATTGGTGAAACTGGCATAATTTTATTCTTTTTTATAGTTGAGTAATATTCCACTGTATATGCATATCAAATTTTCTTTATCCGTTTATCTGTCAATGAAGGTTAGGTTGCTTCCATGTCTAAGCTATTATAAATAGTGATGCTATGAACATTAAGATGAATGTATCTTTTTGAATTAGAGTTTTCATCTTTTCTGTATATATATACGCAGGAGTGAGGTTGCTGGATAATGTGGTAACTATTTTTATTTTATTAGGAATCTGTACCATTTTCAGTGGGCTTTCCAGTTGGCGCTAGTGGTAAAGAGCCTGCCTGCCAATACAGGAGACATAAGAGATGCAGGTTTAATCCCTGGGTTGGGAAGATCCCCTGGAGGAAGGCATGGCAGCCCACTCTAGTATTCTTGCCTGGAGAATCCCATGGAAGAGGAGCCTGCTGGGCTACAGTCCATAGGGCCACCAAGAGCTGGACACAACGGAAGCAACTGACCATGCATACATGCATACTGTTTTCAATAGTGTTTGCGCCAAATTGCATTCCCACCAACAGTGTTGGAGTGTTCCCTTTTTTTCTACACTCTCTCCAGCATTCACTGTTTGTAGACTTTTCAGTGCTGGCCATTTTGACCAGTGTGAGATGCTAACTCATTGTAGTTTTGATTTGCCTTTCTCTGATAGTGGTGTTGAGCATATCTTCATGTGCCTATTGATCATCTGTTGGTTTCTTTGAGAAAATGTCTGTTGAGATCTTCTTCCCATTTTTCAATTGGTTTTTTGGTTTTTGATACTAAGTTGTATGAGCTGTTTGTATATTTTAGAAATTAGGCCTTTGTCAGTAGCATCATTTGCAAATATTTTCTCTCAGTCCACAGGTTGTATTTTCATTTTGTTTATGGCTTCCTTTCTTGTACAAAAACCTCTAACTTTGATTAGACTTTATTTGTTTATTTTTGCTTTTATGTCTATTGCCTTGGGAGGCTGAATTAAGAAAATGTTCATACAATTTACATCAGAGAATGTTTTGCAAAATGTTCTCTTCCAGAAATTTATGATGTCTTGGCTTTAAGTCTTTAAGCCATTTTGAGTTCATTTTTGTGTATGGAGTGAGGGTGTGTTCTAACCCCATTGATTTACATGCAGCTGTCCAGTTTTCTAATGGGGCATATCTTCACTTCCTTAAAGTTATTAGTACCTTCTCTGAACTTTAATGACACATCATGTTACTGCTGTAATTGTGCAATGAATTTACAATGTATTAAAAATAAAACAAAGGCTCATGTACCATCCATGTCAAAATGATGCATGCTTCGTGTGAACTATGGCACTTAATAGGACCTGACATGTAGGATGTTTAGCTAAGGTTCCTTAGTTATTGGAGAGAGACAAGGGTAATGACTTTTTTGGGGGTATAGATTTTGTATAGGAAGTGATTTTGTGTTTTTTACTCTCTCCTTTTTCTTTTATATCTCTCCTTTTGTTAAAGCATCCCATCAAGCTTTCATCTTTCTGTTGTTTAGTTACTAAGCCGCGTCTGTAACCCCATGGACTGTAGCTCACCAGGCTTCTCCATCCATGGAATTTCCCAGGCAATGATGCTGGAATGGGTTGCCATTTCCTTCCCCAGGGTATCTTCCTGACCCAGGGATCAAACCTGGGTCTCCTGCATTGCAGGTGGAGTCTACCACTGAGCCACCTTTAATTCCAAACAATTCCGTTCAGTTCCCAAGGGAAACAGCAGAAGAAATTCAAGTCTCTGTGTGGATAATTGTGTGTCTGCATATGCATGAGGTTATAGCTGTACATATGTCTGTATCTATGAGTATATGTATATGTTCCTGTGTGTATACGTATGAGTTTGTGTATATGAGCTGTGTACATGCATATGGATGTGTATTTGTGTGCATATGTCTCTGCAAGTGTGGTCTTGTCTCTGTATCTAGAGATCTGTGTGTGTCTGCCGGTATGTGTGTATGTGTTTGCATTAGTGTGTGTGTACATGCTATGTGTGCACCTGTTAATCCATAATGTATTTGTGTGCCTATGTAGATAACTTTGTGTCTCTTTGTACATAGATGCATTTATGTATGTGTGACTGGTGTGTATAGGTGACTACCTGTATGTGTATCTACTTATGTAATTCTGTGTGTCTATACCCATGCACCATTAAGCATAGTGCCTACTTTTTAAATAAATGAAAGTGTTGCTTGCAGAAAAAAATAAGCTATTTAGAACCTAATGTTCTGGAAAAATTCATATTAAAAGACATCTGCTTATACCAAATTCGGTTTTGTCTACATTTAGCCACAGGTGTTTAAAAAATGATAAGCACTTGGAAAGCAGACAAACCAAAAATTGTAAGAGTATTCATATTCATCTTAGCTTTCACAGTGAATCAAAGTATAAACAATGGGAAAAAGTCAGTCCAAGATTTTCATAAGTGAGTTCTGTGTGGTGTAAACAGGAATTCATCTCTCATAGAAATGTGCTGACACTAGGCACATTCTGAATGCTTATAGTGCTATGAATCTGCTTCCCTGATATGAATTTGGTTTTTATAGCTTCTTAATATGATATGGATTAAATTATCATTTGGATTAACGACCTTTAAAATTTGGAGAGATTGAACCAGTAGTGTCTAAGTAAAGAGTAACAACTGAAAGACCAAAATGTTTAAAATCAGTTTTCTAAGTAGTTTATATCTATCTGCTGCATGTATCATTACATGTTACAGTATATATTTATGCTAATATAGTATACAAATATAAAGACATAAATATATAGATATTCAGGTATTATATAGACACAGGCACATACACATATAACAAATTAATATAAATTACCTCAAAAAGTAGTTTTGTGTGCCTGACAAATGCCAGATATATTAGAAACAGAAGAGCAAAATGAAAAAGCCCAGGCTCTATTCTTTTTTTTTTTTCATTTATTTTTATTAGTTGGAGGCTAATTACTTTACAATAGTGTAGTGGTTTTTGCCATACATTGACATGAATCAGCCATGGATTTACATGAGTTCCCCATCCTGATCCCCCCTCCCGCCTCCCTCCTCATCCCATCCCTCTGGGTCTTCCCAGTGCACCAGCCCCGAGCACTTGTCTCATGCATCCAACCTGGGCTGGAGATCTGTTTCACACTTGATAATGTACATGTTTCAATTCTATTCTCTCAGATCATCCCACCCTCGCCTTCTCCCACAGAGTCCAAAAGTCTGTTCTGTATTTCTGTGTCTCTTTTTCTGTCTTGCAATATAGGGTTATCATTACCATCTTTCTAAATTCCATATATATGCATTAGTATACTGTATTGGTCTTTATCTTTCTGGCTTACTTCACTCTGTATAATGGGCTCCAGTTTCCTCCATCTCATTAGAACTGATTCAAATGAATTCTTTTTAATGGCTGAGTAATATTCCATGGTGTATATGTACCACAGCTTCCTTATCCATTCGTCTGCTGATGGGCATCTAGGTTGCTTCCATGTCCTGGCTATTATAAACAGTGCTGCGATGAACATTGGGGTGCATGTGTCTCTTTCAGTTCTGGTTTCCTCGGTGTGGATGCCCAGGAGTGGGGTTGCTGGGTCATATGGCAGTTCTATTTCCAGCTTTTTAAGGAATCTCCACACTTTTCTCCATAGTGGCTGTACTAGTTTGCATTCCCACCAACAGTGTAAGAGGGTTCCCTTTTCTCCACACCCTCTCCAGCATTTATTGCTTGTAGACTTTTGAATAGCAGCTATCCTGACTGGCGTGTAATGGTACCTCATTGTGGTTTTGATTTGCATTTCTCTGATAGTGAGTGATGTTGAGCATCTTTTCATGTGTTTGTTAGCCATCTGTATGTCTTCTTTGGAGAAATGTCTGTTTAGTCCTTTGGCCCATGTTTTGATTGGGTCATTTATTTTTCTGGAATTGAGCTGCAGGAGTTGCTTGTATATTTTTGAGTTTAATCCTTTGTCGCTTCGTTTGCTATTATTTTCTCCCATTCTGAAGGCTGTCTTTTCACCTTGCTTATAGTTTCCTTTCTTGTGCAAAAGCTTTTAAGTTTCATTAGGTCCCATTTGTTTAGTTTTGCTTTTATTTCCAATATTCTGGGAGGTGGGTCATGAGGATCTTGCTGTGATTTATGTCGGAGAGCATTTTGCCTATGTTCTCCGCTAGGAGTTTTATAGTTTCTGGTCTTACATTTAGATCTTTAATGCATTTTGAGTTTATTTTTGTGTTTGGTGTTAGAAAGTGTTCTAGTTTCATTCTTTTACAAGTGGTTGACAGGTTTCCCCAGCACCACTTGTTAAAGAGGTTGTCTTTTTTTCCATTGTATATTGTTGCCTCCTTTGTTGAAGATAAGCTGTCCATAGGTTCGTGGATTTATCTGTGGGCTTTCTATTCTGTTCCATTGATCTATATTTCTGTCTGTGCTGGGCTGTATTCTTAAGGAAGTCAATTTCAGATAGGAACAAGGCTGGCCACAAAATTTGCATGTTCCAGTAAAAGATGAAAATGTGGGGTCCTTTGTTAGAAAAGCAGGAACATGTACAATTAAACGTACAAAGATTTACCTTGTTTTCCATGGTCTCTCCCTTTCAACTTGTCTTTTTTAAAAAATTTGCTAGCAAATGCCTTTCTAAGTAAAGAAATATTAAAACCTTAAATTATTAGCATTAATTTTCTTGTTCACTTTTATATTGTGTAGTGACAGTTTTAAATGCAAATATCGAGCATGTAAGCCTTCTGCAGAAATATAAAAATTATACACTTTCATTACATGGCTTGTCCCTGAAGGGTGCCTTGAACTTGCCAGAAAAGACAAACGCAAACTAAGTCCCAGAAGCTTGGAAGCAGAAAAGGAATTGTCCCCTGGACCAAAGGGAGAGCTCCATTCCGGAGGAGGAGGGTACTCTGGAGCCAGAGAGGACTGTCACAGGTAGGTTCTATGACAGGTCCCCTCCTGCCAGCTGCAGACTCCTTCCAAGTGTTCTAGCCAGGGATGGGGTTGGGTAGTTGAGGTAAGCATCTCCCCTTCCTCATGAGGCCATCACCCCATCCCATGGCAGATGCACGGACTCCCCAGGGATCTTTAAACCTGTGTACCAGGGATGCTAGGTACCTGGATATAGCTAACAGAGGCTCACTCCCACCAAGAAGCAGCTTTTTGTTTTTCTGGCCACTCATCGGTCAGATACTCTGCAGTGCCCTCGGCTCAGTGTGGGATGGCTACCTGCCTGTCCCTTCCCAACAGGCTACAAGGTATGTGCCCCCCAAGCTTTTCCACACTTGCAGGCAGCTGAAGGAGACAGTAGGGGTAGGGCAGAGTGAGGGAGGCTGCATTGGGTTGGGGACCCAGAGCTTGAGGGAATGGACAGCTGAGAACCTATTCCCAGGAGGCTGTAAGAGGCGAAACCGCTTGTAAACTGAGGCTCCAAGCCCCAAGCACAAGCTCCATGAACCCATTTTACAAAGAACAAATTCAAAGGAAAAAATTTTAAATATTTGAAAATGGCAACTGCAGAATATTATTTCCCAAGCATAACCCCTTCTGGAAGTGGCAAGGAGTGACTGGTCATACACCCTTGAAGCCAGCCCTGAGTAGGCAAGACAGAACCATAGTTGAATGGAGTAACAGAAATGTGTGTTTCATCCAGGGTTGACACAAAGGAGGGTATTATTAATCCTGTGAATCTGGTGGAGAGAAGGGATGGTTACTATAGGAGTGACAGTCCAAGTGACAGTTTTGAATCTAAATCTGAATTCTCTGAGCAATAAAGGATGGGAAATGGCATTACAGGAACAGGAAATGTCACATGCAACATCTTGGAAATGTGGAAGTTCATGTACTAAAAACCCTGCAGATGATGGTATAGTAGCAGTGAATCCTTGTGTGCATGCTCACGTGGTTGTTTCCAGGGGACTGTGGGAGGCATTTGTGAACCAAGGTTCCTAAAAGATTTCTTTTAGGAACTGTGCTTCCACGGTTTCTAAAAAAAGATGCAGAAGTTGTGAGCAGTTAGGGTTTGGGTTGCATCGTGATAGAGCTTGTGTTCCTCCATAAGGAACGTGGGCTCTGTACATACTTGAAATGAATTAAGCCTTATGCATACTCAAGCTCTAAAGTGAGATCTTCAATTTCCAAACAGCCAAAGATAACAGGATAAATTATACTCTACCGTCTCAAAATGTCAGAAATTCTTCATTGATATGCAGTAGCTTCAAGCTTTCAAAGGTCTTAAGTTATACTGAAGGAAAAAGAGCACACATGTGATATCAGATTATTTCCTTTTTAAGATTTCTCTAACTTTCCTCCATTAGGATATGCCATTCATATTATTGGATAACTATAGCTAAATTGAATTTAGTGATAAGTGTTTAGGCTACTATCACTTTAAGGTATATACCTGGATGACACTCCAGAGAGAATTTTCTTGCTAAGCATGAAAATCACTTTTTAAAATATCCCCATTTCATGTTGTTTGATTTTTTTTTTCTGGAAAAGAATATATAGACTTACAGAGTCTAAGCAAGATAATTAAACATTCTTGTTTTCCTTTCCTCCACATTGCTTATAAAGTTGGAATGTTAAATCTGCAGTAGAGATTAAAAACACAGTCATAAATATTTGCATGGCATGTTCTTTGTCTTAACTCATGACAAAAGAAGGACCTTTCAACAATTACTATGAAATCTACTTCCCAAATGACAAAACTCTTCAGGGGATGCCTAGGATTCCCAGGTGCCTCAGTGATAAAGAACCTGGCTGCCAGTGTGGAAGACACGGAGATATAGGTTCAATCCCTGGGTCAGAAAGATCCCCTGGAAGAGGAAATGGCACCCTACTTCAGTATTCTTGCTGGGAAAATTCCATGGAGGGGGAGCCTAGTGGGATACAGTCCATAGGGATGCAAAGTGTCAGCCACGACTGAGCATGCATGCAGCTCTTCATCTTGTCACCCGATAACAGGTCTTGCTTTCTGACATTCTCAGAGTACAGGTGTTCTTCCTGTCTTACCATCCCTGAAACCCTGTGTTAATTTTCCACAGTGATGGTGAATATGTTTAATTATGTGTGTATGTTGAAATATGCCTAATGCAGTATCTCCTTCTAGGATGATTGCTCAAAATGAACAGAGGCAACATTTTCTTATTCCCTCTGGGATATATAGCCTGCTAGCATCAACTGTGGCTTATAAGCACCTCTTAATATTTGTTATATTAAATAGAAATTGGTTAAGTGAATTAGTCATGATAATTAACTCTGACTTTAAAATCATAAAGTGGAGGACTAGTCATGAATTTCTATTGTCAAACCTCCATTTAATATGTTTTTTCTTAAAAATTATAAGGTCTCTTAGGTAACAGATTCACAGCCTCTGAGTCATAGACCCTTTATCAGAGATAGAAAGGGTGCAAGTAGGATTTGTAGAGATGGATGGAGAATTATAAAAGGAATCCAATAGTCAATGAATGTGTTAACACTTCTCACTCAGTCAGTACTAGATTTGAATTAATAGTCTGTGGGTCTTCGTGGAATTGGAACTTCTTGGAAAGGTCTCCTTATTTCCAGTAGAGTGAGGACACTATGATCTGTTAGACACCAAAAAATGGTTGATAAGTGTATGCGTATGTGTTTTTTTGGGATGGGGGGACAGTCAGTTGAGATATGTCTTACATGAGAGAGTGTGCTACTGTGAACTGTATAATTTGGCTGTTTTAGCCACCATCCACATTTTTCACTGTATTAACTAACAACATTTTTAATAGACAGTTTCATTGAGGACATACAGAATTGTCCCTTGATGTTCATGAGGGATTGGTTTCAGGACCCCCCATGAATACCAAGCTCCACCGATGTTCAAGTCCCTTGTATCAAATGGTATAGTACAGTGAAAACAGTCGGTCCTCTCCATCTGGCTCATGGATATGGCAAGCCGACTGTATAAGCACAATGCAAGATGATGAACATATATTAACTTTCATTTTCTAAACAACTCTGCAGGTCAATCTGTTTTATAAATGAATTTGAGGCTACTTGGAGATTTAAGAGACTGTCTCAATCTTGGTAGCCAGAATTCAGGATTCAAACCCAAGTCATTTGACTTTGAAGCCATTAATTTTTTCTCCATATATGTTTATCAAAATGTAATCCATGGATCAGCTGTAGCAAACTCACCTGTGGATGTAGATTCCTAGCTAGTAAGGTATTTGCGCATACTCAGGGAATGTCATTCATGGAATACCTCTGTCTGGGCCCCAAGGCCAAAGCAATAGAAAATCTGAGGTGGGGCCCAGGAATCTGCATTTGAACAGCTAGTTTGAGAACCTTTACACCACAACATACTGTTATGGAAGAAAGATTGTAATTGGTGGAATTTTTAATTTACATATAAAATTAAGATCAGAAGAAGAAATGCCAAAACAGGAACTGATAGTTCCTATAGCAAGAAGTCACCTCCTTGCATCTACTGTAAATAACTTTTGGGTCTGTATTGGTGAATATCTACCAGCTGTGAACATTTCCAAGGACTTTGGGCTGATAGATTTGGGCACCAAATTTTATCACTGGGCAGCACTTGGTATGGCTATGAATCGGACACTGGGGCCACTGCACATGTAATAAATTGCACATATAATAAATTGTGATGTCAAGGTTCTATTTTCAGACTTTTAAGCTGATTGGGATTTTCTTAGTCTTTTTTATTTTGGGAAGCCATTTAATCTAATCTTTTTATATTCTAAGAAAATGTCAATTTTAGCTTCAGTCCAAATACTGTATAATCACAGCACTCTGATGTAAACTCCAGAGCTGAACTTGAGCAAACTTAACACATTCTATTTTGTAACGTAATAAGCGAGTTTAATCTGACTGCACTAGGAAACGACCCAGTGGGTAAGGGCAATTTAAAGCCTAATGATCATATTTGCTGCCGCTGATGGAGATGATGATACTCATTCCCTAACATGATCCTAGCCAAGGAAAGCAAAACGATTGATTCTGAGCTTCTAAATTAAAAAAGGAAAGAAGAAAAGAAAGGAAAAAACAGAAAAAATAAATTATTTCCTTCTGAAAATACTATGCAGCATTTCCCTAAATGCAAAAGATTAATTTTCCATGAATGCACTTCTGTCTTCCCTGGCCTAGGTCATAATCAAGAAGGAGAAAGTTCACAGCTCCTCACCTGTGTCACATCTCCTCTATGTATTCAATAAATATTGCTTATTTTTACTTTTTTTCACTGCTGGCTTGCTGCAGGAGGCAGCATACGCTTAGGGGTTAACAGCAGGTGTATTACAGACAGACTAGTATGAATCAGGACTCTGCTTTTCATACTGTGTAAATAAACCTGACCTTGTCACTCAAGGCTTTTATTCCATTACCCCTAAAGAGAGCGCCTACCTTGGAGGGATTGTTTTTAATATTAAACAATATATGCAAAATGGGTAGCCTGGAGGTTGCCACACATTAAGTTCTCATAAATGTTGATTATTATTGTTAATAAAACATTATAGCTTTTAGAACAAAGGGCCGGTGAAGGCATTTTTGAGGATGACTGATGTAGAGCTCTGTCTTGGAGGGAGTTGGTCAGTGAGCTGGGAGAGCGTAGCAGAGGTGTTGATAGTGTCACAGCTTAACAAGCGGAGTTCACGTGAGAGTGTTGCCGGTGTAGTTTCATCAAAGAAGAAGAAAAAGGCCAATTAATTGATTGCCAGGAGCAGGTACTGTGTTCTGTTCCGCATGTCTTAATTCATGCATCTAGATTCTACATTCAGAACTTTGAGAATTAACCAGTAAATAATAGCCAGAAAAAAAATAGAATAAAAAATTTTGTTTTGTGGGAGGTTGATGGTTAATGGTAGAAATAGAGTCCTGACCTGGACTTTCTATAAAACCCTGAGCAAATCATTTCACTTCCACAGGCCTCTACTTTTGCATCTGTAAAATGTGGACAATACTGTTCCTTATTGTCCAACGGGATGAGCGTATAATCCTGAGACAATGAACAGACTATTTGTATAATAACAGAATTTATAGTGTAATTTAGCAAACATTACAATCATCTAGGCTTTTCTGTTTCTTTTTCTTCAAATTTTCTTTCTTATAAAACAGGTATTGTCACCAGCTGACTGATTTATAGAGTTGTCACAACTCATCCACGCCAATATGCACACTTATTTTTTGTGTATTTTTTAGCGTACTAATTTTACTTTGCAGAGAATCCCTCTTCTCCCTCTGTTGGATGAGCTTTTGTCTTCCATTTTGCCCACATCAGAATATCCTGGCTTCTATGACGACTTACCCATTCTCTCCACTTACTTCTCCCATGTGTGGCCACTCCTCTTATGTGGTCACGTAACAATTTCCATGTAATTTTTAGCACTCACATCATATAATCTTACAATTGCCTGCATGCCGAACTGTATCTCCAGACAGAAAGCTTCTTGAAGGAACGACATTCATTTTTATATTCAAAGCACTTGGCATGGCATCTGGCAAAGAGATGGTACTCAATTGATGTTCAGTCACTATGTCATGTCTGACTCTGCAACCTCGCAGACTGCAGCATGCCACCTTCTGGAGTTTGCTCAAACTCATGTCCATTGAGTTGGCGATGCCGTCCAACCATCTCATCCTTTATCATCCCTTTCTCCTCCTGCCTTCAATCTTTCCCAGCATCAGGGTTTTTGCCAGTGAGTCAACTCTTTGCATCATCAGGTGGCCAAAGCTTTGGAGCTAAACCTAACCCTAACTCAGTGCATGCTTGTTAAATGTAATACTATTAGCTCATTAATATCGGTACTATAAATATGAAAGATACTCCTATTTCTGTGTTGGACACATTACCATTAGGGAGAAAGCCAGACATCAAAAAAGAAATTTTACATTATGCTCCATGTAAGGCATGAAAAAACAAAACAAAACAAACTTAGCATACCTGTTATATACCAGATACAGTTTAAATGTAATGCAATATGTAATCTTTCATGGCATATATTATGTGAATTACATCCCTTCTTCAAAATGTATTCTAGATCCTTCTGGCTCTGAGTTGTTAAAAGAGTCCTGTGGCTTCTTCTTGCATTCTCTGCCTCCCTGTAGCCCTCTCTCCAAATATACCTACAGTCACCTACTAAATTCATGCACTTCCTGATCTAGACCCTCCCTTTTTTCTCAGCAGCTGTTCATTTTGCCGTTAACTACAGTAGTTCCAGTAAAACTTTGATCTCATTAGTCTCTCATTACATCTGTTAGGAGATGCACGCTGACTGAAACCGCCCACCCTGGCCAGGCGCCATAGTAACCATTTCTGTGAGTTATTTTATGACAGAACGTCCTGGTAAGGAAGACAGAACTAATGAGCCACCACCAACCGAAAGAGTTCAGGAAAGGTCAGAGAGAGACACCATGTGTCTGACCGTCTCCCAGGATCCTTATTGGCATCCATCTTGGCTGAGCAACGCGTATGCCACCAGAAGGACCTTGCGTTGGAATGGTTGGCCAGAGACAACCTGGAAATTAATCCCATCACCATAAAACCCAAGAATGGGAGCCGTAAGGCAGAGCGATTCTCCTGGGTACCCTTACCTGCTGCTCTCTGCCCAGGTGCCCTGTCCAATAAAGTCTCTTGCTTTGTTAGCTCGTGAATCCTCAGATAATTCTTATCCAAGTATTAGACAAGAGCCCACTCTTGTGGCCCTGGAGGGGGTCCCCCTTCCTACCACACATCCACTTTGCATTAACCTGCATTATACCAAGAATTGAGGAGTTGCCACACTGTGGGCATGCTGGCCCCAAATGGAGGTACAGTCCATTGATTCAACAGACTCCTGGTAATGTTGATTAGCACTGGGCAGCTGAGCATATGTTTAAAACCCTTGGCCAACGGCACTTGGATTTTCTCATGGTCCCATCTCTGTAGCTAAGTGGACACGAAATCAATATGCACTCGTGGAAAGCTGACCCCCTGTGAGATACATTCTAAATAATGCAGTATTTGGTAACAGTCAAATGGTGCATAATTCCCTCCATCTGAAACAAAATTGATTTTTGTCTTTTAATTATTATCCTTACTCTGCAGTGGGATCTATTTTCATTTAAAGTTTCAAACATTTCAGCTGTGCACCATAAACAAACACTGAAAGATTCCATAATAGTCTCAAGATTGTCCACTCTCAGCAGCCAAGAAGTGCCACCAAGAATGCTAAAGGCTAAGAAGTAATAAACCATCAAAAGCGCCATTGCAAATGCTCTGCGAAAAAAAAAAAAATCCCTTTCCTTCCATGGCTCAGCAGGACACAGTTCTGCTTGTACTTTCAGGCTATGATCCATAAAGTTGCCTTTTGCCTTATCTGACCCCCTTCTCCATATCAGAAAGGGAGAGAAGAAACATTCACAAGATTGAGTGAAAAAAGTGAGTGGCCTGCTTCTGGCTGCTGCCAACCCAGTGTCTGCTACAAAAAGAAAAATGGGGGGAAAAGTTAACAGCAGTGTAAACAAGTGCTTCTTATTCATATGCATGTGAATCTCCTGGAGATGAACACTGCTGCTTCAGTAGATCTGGAGTGAAACCTGAGACTCTGCATTTCTAACAAGTTCCTTGGTGCTGATGCTGCTGGTCTGAGGACCACGTTTTGAGTGGTGTGCTAACAGAATCCTACAGATGGCCTTCTCCATCTGGGATTCTTTGACCGTGGTTATTCAATCAAACACCAATCTAGGTATGGCTGGGAGCCTGCAGCTGTAATTAAAGCCTGATGTCAGTTAACCTTAGGACATGTGGTTTATCCAGTTGAGCCCAATCTAAACTCATGAGGCTTAAAAGGCAGACTTGAGAGGCAGAAGAAGAGACAAAGGAATCTGAAGTCTAAGAGGGGTTTGATATGCTCTTTGAATGCGGATGGGACATAAAGAGATGAGGATGGCCCCCAGCCAACAGCCAGACAGGAAATGGAGTCCTCCAACTCCACTTTCACCTTCTTCAAAGGACTGGATTCCTACAGTTTGATTGAGCTTGAAGTTCATATTCAGAGCCTCCGGAATGCAGCCCTGATCTCTGCCTCAGAAGACTCGGCTCAGCAAGGCTGTATCTGGACTCCTGACCCACAGTAGTTGTGACATAATAAATAGATATTGTTTCAAGCTGCTAAATTGGTGGCAATTTATTATGTGACAACAGGAAGTAATAACTTCCTGGAAGGAAATTAAAGGATCTAATTTAATACAACCAACCAATTTCTTGCCATTCGTATGTAGGTAAGAAAGATGTATTGATCTTTATTCCTCAAAATCTAAAGGTAGCCATTTTGGTGAAGAGAACAAAAAGTTTAGGATCAGCAATATGCATAAAATAGTCTCATAATAAGTCTTTCTCTTATTACTGCCTTGACTTGACTTTGAAGCAATCTTTAAAATTCTCTGGCCTCAGTATCCTCAACTTAGAAAAGATGCATAGTACCTGTTTTAACCAACTGCTAGAAATAGGTTAAGAAGAACATGCAAAATAAGTGAAAAAAGAACATGCAAAATAAACTATGAAAATGCTAGACATATAAACAGGATCAGGTACAGCACACATTTAAATTATGCCTCATTGCACTTTTCTCTGGTCATAAAAAAGTTCTTGGAATGTTAAAATACCGTAACTTATTGTTCAAAAGTCTCATCATTCCAGGTGAGAGTAGATGAAAGTGAACATAAACACTTGGAAAAATACCTTGTTGTCATCCACTCTTTTTATTGGAGATAGCAATTTAATGGCAGAGTCTCAGATACAAATGTATATCATGTCTTCTTTAAGAGCTGTAAAGTAAAAGCTGCATTTTATGGAGCTAATTGGAGACACTAGTCAATTCCAACTTACTTTCTCCTTTGCTGTTACATGCACTTAGGTAGATTGTAAATTATTCAGGTATTATTTGCAAACAAGATTGTTCTCAGATGAACAGAATGGAAATTACTGAGAGAGAGGATATCCATGAGTTATGAGTGAGGAAAGAACAGTGAAGAATGAGGTTAGGGTTAACAGAAGAGGTATTTAATATTTAATATCTTCCCCATGCACGGTGCCAAATTGTTATTTTATGGCAACCTTTCCTCTGCTTTTAATGTGTATTAACTTTCTGCGGTGAGCAGATGTGGCCACACACATTCTGTTTGGCAGAAGGCAGATGCCAGCTCCTGAAATGGCACCTGGTTCCAAGGGCAACATCTGGATCCCTGGCTGGCTGTGTTCCTGTCCGTGCTTGTGGCTGTGCAATGCCCCCTGGAGACGTTTTATGATGAGTCTGCGGCAGAGTTGGCATGAGTGTCTTGTCTCCCTGGCAACCATTTTCCCTTTGATTCTTATACATCTGCTCAGTAATATACAGTATTCGGGAAACCGCTCCCCACCTCATTCCAATCACAAAGCAAGTGACAGGGGACTTGTGTTGAATGGCGTATCATTTTCTCTGGTGTTGGAAGCTGTTGTTTTCCAGTTCACTTCTGACTGCATCCAATTGTACACTGAACCCTCTGCAAGGCCAGTAGGTTTAAGACCAAGTGTTAGACTCCAGTGAGATCTCACTAGGATATCTTGAACCTGTGAAGGTTTTTCAGAAGCCAGGAAGGAGCCAGGAGTTTGGGGTAGCTTTCCCAGGCTTCTTTCTTGCATGGGAGGGACCTGGTTGGATGAACCTATATACTTCATTTTTAATGTCTGTCTCTGTCTCTTTTTAAATTGCCAGGACCTTAAGACAGTAAGAATCCAAACTTCCTCATCAACAAGAGCATTAAGCTGTCCCTTTATTAACTCCTTCCCAGAAATTGGCTATTATTAACCAGGTGGTATCCCTCAGACTGCTCTATTGTCTGCAGAGAAACAGGGACATGATTCAGGCATTGGGCAAAGCTGAAGCAGTTACTAACTGCTCCCCACTTGAAACTTGAGAAGGGGTTGGATTGTAAAGGTTAAACTGGTCTTCCCAGACCATCCTTTCCATAAAAAAGGATTTTAAATTATGTGCAGAAGGAAGAGAGTTAAAATTTCACAAGACTCTACCCTGGCTAGGAATTTGCTGGAAGCAATTAAAATAATTACAGCTTCCCTTTAGGATAGGAGGGTATATTCCCATGTTATAGATGAGGTTGAGGCTCTGAGAAATGTAACAATTTGAGAGGGAAGCTGGGAAAACAGGATCTAGCCCTTTAATTCCAAACACTTGTGTAATGGGAACAGTACAAGCTATACAAAGCAAGGATGATTAACCTAACTGGATCATGGAGGGAGTTACCAAGGGTGATAGCCTTCAAGAATTTGGTTAACATCAATCCTCTTGAGGAAGAGTTGGAATTATTAGGATGAGATTAATGATGCTTCCAAACAGAAGGAATATTTTAAGTTTGGGCCCAGCGGCAAGAATAAGAGGACTTATTATGCACAGGAGCTGCTAAAAAATTTTTACTCACCTCTACTAATTCCTAGAAAGACTTTTCAGATACAATATCCCATTGGAAATCTCTGTAAATTATCACCCTAACATTTCCCCACTCTTTCCCCTCTCCACAAAAAAAAAAAAAGTAACAATTGTTTGGTTATGCAGGTTATTAGGAAGCATAATTAGGGGAAAAGATAGTTTATTTATGACTTATGTCAGCCTGAGAGTCAATCTACTACCCATGTGAGGCCATGGGTTTTTGTTTTATCAGAACAGTATGCTCTTACTGCCAACCTTCTACCAAACCCCAGCCTTTGGGTGTCCAAGGACACTTGCACGATAAGACTCTGCCCAAGACCTAGTAAAATGAACTGGTGTTTTCCTACCTTTTAAACACAGCATTTTCTTCTTGGATTTTGTCAGCATCCTGCCCTACTTCCTCCCCTGTTGTAAAAACTAAGGAAATGACAGCTACATGAACTTTTTCAGTGAATTGCCTGGTAGTCCAGTGGGACTTTTTCAAAGCAGAGTCTTGAATGGCTCCAGATTAATTCTCTCCCTTACAGCTGATTGGTATAAAAACAGTAGATGAATAAGTGAATCATGAATGAAAATATCATTTCAAGTTCTAAGGAATGCCTACATAGCTAGAGAAAGGTCTAAAAGCTAATTAATGGTGCAAGTCCTTACTCCCCTGTTAAATGTATGGCTTTCAGTTACTCAGCCATATGGACTGAGTAACTTTTAGCTTCACCATTTAAAAAAATGACTATTAATAAGAGCACCTACTACATCAGAGAGTTGTGAGAATTAAATGAAATGATTTATGGAAAATGCCTAGAAAGAGCCAAATAGTGAAATAATAACTATAAACATTGTGGCTGGTTGGTTAGCAGGGAAGTGACTCTGAGACAGAGACTAACATGAAGGCAGATTATTGGAAAGCAATCTTGGGGTCCACAAGGAAACTAGATTGGGCAGAGTGAGAAGTTGGGGTGTAAAGCAGTCACAAGGTCTCTGCCAACCCCACTGGGAGCTCTAGACAGACCTCAGAGGACCCTTCTGAGTTGTCCTAAATTGGGATGAGAGTCTCTCCTTTTGGGGAGACAGTTTCCTTTGCTCACGCTCATGCTCAGATGCTCATTTGTATCCGACTCTGCAGACTCCATGGATTGTAGCCCGCCAGGTTCCACTCAGGCGGGCTACACTTTCCCAGGCAGGATTACTTGAATGGGTTGCCATTTTCTCCTCCAGGGGATCTTCCCGATCCAGGGATCAAAACTGTCTCCTGCAGTGGCAGATGGATTCTTGACCACTGTGCTCCTTGGGGAACCCAACAGCTCTCTTTAGCAGAAAGCAATTTCCAGAGAGGATCAGTCAAAGCTGCTGTGATTGTTGTAATTCCTTCAGCTATGTGGTCAATTCATGGTGGCACAATATAGTGTTACTAAAGCATTATGATCCTATTGGTTCTTTTATTCACCTCGAGCTGTTTTCCTCCATCTTTTTGTTCCCAACACAAAAAATAATATTTGTAGAGTCCACTGTGATGGTACAAGTGGAGGGTCATATACTACACATCTGAATTTATCAAATGTATACAGCTGGCTACCAGACAACCAAATGCATGTGTAGGCTCTACCTTATGAGCTGGGGAGAGGTTGTTGGAGAGCCATGTGGAGACCAGAAATACCAAAACCTCTGCTGCCATGGTGAGGAGCTGAAAAAGAGCCAATGACTGCCACCACCCTACCACATGAGCAGGCTTAGTGTGTGGGATCCCAGTGAAGCATCCGGGACTTGACATGATGACGGGACAGGGTCCCCAGCCCGAGTGTCCAGGTAAGGAGATCAGATGAGGGAGAGGACTCTGAAGTAAGGAAGGGAGGAAAACAACGAGAGATGAGAAGCCAGGAAATAGTAAATATGCAGAAAATGCTAGCCGTTGTTATTTAAAAGCTAGACAATCTGCTAAACTTTTATTTTTTTAATTTTTTTTAATCGGGATTTAGTGGCCTCACACTGTTGTGTTCATTTATGCTGTGCAACAGAGTGAATCCCTCATGTGTATACATGGATCCCTTCCCTCTTGGGCCTCCCACTGCCTCCTGCCAACCCTCCCCTCCAGATCATCCAGAGCCCTGAGCTCAGCTCCCTGTGAGGTTCCCACTAAATAGCAAGTCCCCACTAGCTGTTTCACCCATGGCAGTGTGTAAACGTCAGTCCTCATCTCCCAGTTTGTCCCCCCCTCCCCTTACCCTTCCGTGTCCACCTGTCAGTTCTTTACATCTGCATCTCTGTTCCTTCCCTGGAAATAGATTCACCTGTATCATTTTTCTAGATTCCACATATATGTGGTAGTATCTGATATTTGCTTTCTCTTTCTTTTCTCTTTCTGGTAAACTTTTAGAAAATGCCATTAACTCTTTTCCTTATCTGTTTAATGGGAATAATAATGTTTTCTCTCTGACAGAGTAGTTAGATTACATATAAGACAGAGTCCCCAGATGTATACAATGATAAATGTCTGAGGCAGGATAGGACATCAAGCAGACTGACTCTGGAGTCCAGGTGCATAACCACTTACACCTCACAAGCCCTGTCTTGTAGGATGGAGGCTGTGGTGTGGAGCCGTGCTGGGGAAGGCCAATGGATGCCTGCAGCATGCCATATTTTAAAATATGATATTGACTAGCATGATAGCTGTTTCTTTAAAAATAAAATAATCATTTAAAACAAATTATTAGAGGGTAACTTACATAGAATCTCAATGCTTGTGGTTATAGATAAGCCCTGTGAGCACTGATTATTATTATGTATCATCTTTCTCTGATATTAACATATACTTAAAACATCTAAGTCATACTATACTCCTCTATTTACTTATATGCTCTTTTGAGGCATTCAGTAGACTTTAAAGTTACTGCTTTATTGTCTGCATACCTTACTGGGCTTCCCTGGCGGCTCAGACAGTAAAGAATCTGCCCCCAGTGCAGGAGACCAGGGTTGGATCTATGGATTGGGAAGATCCCCTGGAGGAGGGGATGGCAACCCACTCCAGTATTCTGGAGTGATCCCATGGACAGAGGAGCCTGGCGGGCTACAGTCCACGGGGTTGCAAAGAGTCAGACATGACTGAACACCTAAGCACACACCTTACCATAGATAAGATAATTTATTTTACTCATTTGTTTTTGTAATTATTTATTTCAAATTTGTTATTACTATAACCAACAATAAATAGTCACATGTTTACCTCACAATATATACAAATGTTGAATTATGTTCTACACCTGAAAATAACATAATGCTGTGTGTCAATTATATTCCGAAAAAGAGAAAAACAAAAGGGGAGTCTTCATGAAGTAGATAACAGTGATGGTTGAGCAACATTGTGAATGTATTTAGTGCCACTAAATAGTGCACTTAAAAACTGTTATAATGGCAAATCTTACATTATGTGTATTCTGCCACAAGAAAGAAGTGTATAGAAACTTACAGCAAAACAAAAGTTTTTAAAAAGCCATTAGAAATAATCAAAGATTCATTTTTCTCTGTATAGTTTGATAGAATTGAAATATATGTGAATATTTGCATATATTATATAAATAGCATATAATTTACCTTCCTGTTCTTTTCTTTTTATTCTCTCTTGTACAGTATTTATCTTTGATGCCTAGATCAGTGTCTAGCTTGCAATAGGAGCTTAGTAATTATTTGTTTGAATGCAATTCCTAGTCACAGGATATGAGTAAGTTTAAGAGGAAGATTTTTTTTAAAGGGATCAGAATACTGCAAACATTAGGACTTCAACAAGGTACAGACTAAGCCCACTTTAGCCTTTATGCTTCGGGGAGAAAGGAGGCCATGTGTACACGTGTCGTAAAACAGAAGCCGTCCCTAATTGCCCTGTTTTCAGACAGTCCTGGGGTCCTCCCATTTCCTGATATTCAACAGAACACCAATCTTCGCTTAACACAGCTAATGATATAATTTTTATTTTTAAAAGGGAGTGCTGATGTTCCCACCAGCTTCAGAAGATGTTTCAAATCTGGTTGTGGAGTCATTCTATTTCCAATTAAGCAGTGGGGGGATTCAATTACAAGCTGTGGGAAGCAAAGAGTTTGTGTCAATAAACCAGCAGTGGTATTAAGGGTGTCTGTCTGGTTTGCAAACATGAACAGCTTGAAACCTAAAGGCGTATGCTTTTAAAATTATCTGACTCTTGCTTCTCATTTAGACAGGATTAAGAATACCTGAAACCCAGCCCTGGGTTTCCCTACAAAACATCATCCCTTCTGGAACTCACAGCAAATTTGGGCATTAAGGTAGTATATGAAAGGCTCATTGGGAGTTGTTAATGAGGTGAAAGCAATTTTTTTTAAAAAATGTGTCAGAAAACTATCCAGAAGAAGACAAAACAATTGGTTGCAGGTCTGATTAGGGAGGAAAAGAGAAGATTCACTTAAAATAGAAAGTTGTTCTCTTAAAATAGAAGATTATTCCCCTGCAGGTCAGTGGTTAGGACTCTGCAGGCCCTATACAGAAGGCACAGGTTCAATCCCTGATTGGGGAACTAAGATCCCACATGCTGTTATAACCCCCCAAACAACAACAACAAAAAACAAACTTAACAAAAAGAGTAGAAAATTGTTAGATTGGAATAGGGCTTTTGGAAATACATATACTAGATACAAAACAGGAAAGGTAAAAGCATTAACAAAGACCTGTCAGCTAATCGGGAAGATAAAATGGAGACCAGATTTGAAAAAGTCCCTGGGCCAGACAAAACCATTTAAACCCCATAAGCAACACTAAATCTAGCTTAGTTTATGAACTCAAGTGAAATTCAGACTGTTTCTCGTAAATGTTTCTGATAATTGTGAATGAAACTTAAGTCATCTTCCTTGAATGATGTAAGACAATCAGTTTTAACCGATCCCCTGCCTTCTGGAAACACTGTGTTAAAAAACAGTCATGTTAAAGGTTAAATAAGTTTCTTGTTTTTACTCCTTAAGCCATCCCATAATGTCCTGCCTCTGGACTTCATACCTGTTTAGGTTTGGAGTCTATGAACAGTTTGGTCCTTACCCAGTGAAATATTCCCATCAAGGAAAGCCCTCTGAATTTTCTTTCAATATAATTGACAGATATAAAGTGCCTATTGAGTGTTCAGTCCGTTGTCATTCATCAGATGCACAAAGAGAATAAGCCTTAATAGCTCACCTTAAGGAGCTTACAGCCCAGCTAGCACCTTTTTTTTTTCCTTCAGTTCTCTTGACTAACCTGAAACATGCAGGTCCCTGTGCCAAACAGGTTAATCTTCCCAATATTTCCATACTCTACTTTGTCACATTTTTGGATGCCTTCTTTCACTGTTTTCCTATTTGGCAATACAGCAATTTTAAATTGTTTCATTATGGTTGGCTTTGAAAGAAAATTTTCATTTCAAAGGACTCATAGGGCTGGCTGAGAGGATTTAGACTTCATGTCATCCCTTTGGGGAAGAAAATTTCCCTCTTAGAATGGGACACTTCCCCCCGCCCCCCCCCCCCACCCCGTCAATCTGAATTGTTTCCAAAGTGAGGGTTTTATTCATTTAATTCTTCATGAAGCTGAAAGTAATTTCAGCTTCTCCCAAATTACCACTCACTCTTCCCTCGGGGAGGAGATTCCATAATCCGTCTGATTAGTGACTTCAGGAGAGAAAACCAGGGACACCCAACACGTACGTGCCTGTTAAGTCACTTCAGTCAAGTCTGGCTGTTTGCGACCCTATGGACTATAGCCCACCAGGCTCCTCTGTGCATGGTATTCTCCAGGCAAAGATACAGGAGGAGGTTGCCATGCCCTCCTCTGGGGGATCTTCCTAATCCAGGAATCAAACTTACATCTCTTATGTCTCCTGAACGGCAGGCAGGTTCTTTATCATTAGCACTATCTGGGAAGCCACACTCCCAATACACACAACCCCCTTTTTCTCCTCCTCAGCTCATATTCGAAATAAACTGGACACATTGTCAAAGTCAGCTTCTATGGTCTTATTATAAGTTTTAATTTAGGAGTGAAGTGGTAGAATGCCCATTTGGTGTCAGATTTTAAATAAACCACATTTTCTAATCACCCTTATGGAAACAAAGGTTAGATTTTGACCTCCACTTGACTAGCTAAAGCCTTTGGCTGTGTGGGTCACAACAAACTGTGGAAATTCTTAAGGAGATGGGAATACCAGACCACTTTACCTGCCTCCTGAGATACCTGTATGCAGGTCAAGAAGCAACAGTTAGAACCAGACATGGAACAACAGACTGGTTCCAATTGGGAAAGGAGTGTGGCAAGGCTGTATATTGTCACCCTGCTTATTTAACTTATATTCAGAGTACATCATGTGAAATTGCAGTCTAGATGAAGCACAAGCTGGAATCACGATTGCCGGGAGAAATATCAATAACTTCAGATATGCAGATGATACCACCCTTTGACAGAAAGCAAAGAGGAACTAAAGAGCTTTTTGATGAAAGTGAAAAAGGACAGTGAAAAAGCTGGCTTAAAACTCAACTTTCAAAAAATGAAGATCATGGCATCTGGTCCCATCACTTCATGGCAAATAGATGGGGAAACAATGGAAACAGTAAGAGACTTTGTTTTCTTGGGGTCCCAAATCACTGCAGATTGTGACTGCAGCCGTGAAATTAAAAGATGCTTGCTGCTTGGAAGAAAAGTTATAACAAACCTAGGCAGCATATTAAAAAGCAGAGACATTACTGACAAAGGTCCGTCTAGTCAAAGCTATGGTTTTTCCAGTAGTCATGTATGGATGTGAGAATTAGACCATAAAGAAAGCTGAGAGCTGAAGAATTGATGATTTTGAACTGTGGTGTTGGAGAAGACTTTTGAGAGTCCTTTGGACAACAAGGCAATCAAACCAGTCAATCATAAAAGGAAATCAGTCCTTAATATTCATTGGAAGGACTGAGGTTGAAGCTGAAGTTCCAAATACTTTGGCCACCTGATGCAAAGTATTAACTCATTTGAAAAGACCCTGATGCTGGGAAAGATTAAAGGTAGGAGGAGAAGGGGATGACAGAGGATGAGATGGTTGGATGGCATCACCGACTCATGGACATGAGTTTGAGCAAGCTCTGGGAGTTGGGGATGGACAGGGAAGCCTGGCATACTGCAGTCCATGGGGTTGCAAAGAGTCAGATCGACTGAGCAACTGAACTGACTGATTGACTGACTGGCTATTGGTCTCTCAGTTGTTTCTAGACTTAATGAAGAGGAAAAGAGGATTTTAATGGACAGGGGAGAGGGGTGTTGAACCACAATACAAATGTTGGGCTAAAGAGCAAATGTATAGTAGCTATAGTTTAATACTGAATAAACTCTTTCTCAAAGTCGAGAGAACCTTTCTCACTAACTGGCCCCAAGAAGTAGTACTTTCCTGGGTGGCCAGATAAGAGATAGAAAACACAAATTTGCTCTTGTTTTTCTATCTTCTTTCAAAAAACATGGGATTAGAAGGGGAAAGGGACGGAAGTGGGTGATATGTAAAATAAATTAAATCAGGGTTTCGAAATGTTAATTCTATAAACTAAAAGAGACTTGTTTCGGGGAGCTTCAAATAACTAGGTAAGGTAGGGTGGACTTTTACTTACACCTTTTTCTCTTTATTTTTCTGGATCTTTTATAATATGGAGCATGTGTGCATTAGGGTAGAGGTAGTCTTTGATGTATTAAAACACTATCAATATCTTTTTTCCCCCTCCAAATATATGTATGTACTCCCTTTTATTGATAGTTCAAGAGAAGTTCAAGTCTTTAAAATAGACTGTTACTTTTCAAGGGTGGAATTGGGAGCTTTTTGTGACTGTGTATGTGTGAATATAACTGTGTGTTTGTGTGTGTGTGCAAGTAAAAGCACATATAGGTTTTGGTATGTGAGGATGAAGAAAGGAGTTGAGAAAATGGGTAAAGAAGAACTAAGAATACTGTTTTCTTACCCTCTTCTCTTTTCCACTCAAGGGAAGAGTTGATAACCTGAAATGGACTCTATATGAACTTTAAGTGGGCTGAATAATGGCTCCTCAAAGATGTACATATCTGAATCCTTGAAACCTCTCAATGTAGATTTTGCGATGTGAATAAATTAAGAATCTTGAGATGAAATTTTTCTGGATTATCTGAGTGGTCCCAGTGAAAGAGACAGAAGGGTCAGAACCAGAGAAGAAGATGGGCTGATGGCAGCAGAGACTGGAGTGATATGAGGATATGATCCAAGAATTGTGGGCAGCCTCTGGGAGCAGGAAAAGACAAGGATATTGATTTTTTTACTAAAACTTTCATAAAGAATGAGCCCTGCCAACTTATTTTAGATATCTAAAAGTCAGAATTGTAAGACAATAAGTTGATGTTGCTTTAGTTGTTGTTTAGTTTCTGAGTCATATCTGACTTTTTGAGCCATGGACAGTAGTCCACCAGCTCCTCCGTCCATGGGACTTCCCAGGCAAGAATACTGGAGTGGGTTGCCATTTCCTTCTCCAGGGGATCTTCCAACCCAAGGATTGAACCCATGTTTCCACCTTGGCAGGTGGATTATTTACCATTGAGCCACCTGGGAAGCCCTTGTGTTGCTTTTAGCCACAACATTTGTGGGAAGTTGTTGTAGCAGCAATAGGAAACAAATATGGATGATTAAGTGGTAAGTGAATCAGAAAATATACACTTTATTTTGTATATGCAGGACCTTTCTTAAAGTTGAGGACATTAAAAAATGTAAGTTTTGTTGGCACTCCTTTTTCTATTGGGAGATTTTCAGGTGTTTTCTTAAAGTTGAGGACATTAAAAAATCTAAGTTTTGTTGGCACTCCTTTTTCTACTGGGAGATTTTCAGGTGTTTTCCAAGCCTTTGAAGTTTCTGGAAAGCTGACTGCCAGGGGGTCATGCCAGCCAATACATGCTTCCTTAGGGAGAATCTATGAAAAATTGGGAAGGAGAATTAACTCCTTTAATCTACTCTATAACCTTTTGGTGAACTATTATTATGAACAAGCTCTTAAGCGCAAAGCATAAGACTTATGGCCTAGACCTAGGTTTAGGCCGAATAGAAGGAGGGTTTAATGTGAGCAGTTCTTAGAACCTGGCAGGTTGCAAGTGTTGGGTTTCATTAATAGACTAAAAGCCTATTAAATACTGTAGAACCATTCTTCTCTAAGCCGTTCAGTTCACTTCTTACATAAGGAAATAAGTTTAATAGCTTATTCAGGAAATAATTGGATTTTTAAAACCCTAAAATTAATTATAGTACAAAATTATTGCATTTTTCCTTAAACAAAATAGAGTAGTAAAATTTTGAGTGTCTTAACTAACCCATCTCTCTTTTTCCATATAAACTTCCATTTCAAAGACGTTCAGGTTTTAATAGTTCTTAAAAGTCTCTTTTTTAAGAAACTTTTAACTTTGCTATTATAGTTAAAATTGGATTATAAAATCAATCTAATATAAATTGAATCATTAATTAAGTCAATTTTAAAAGAAATAATTCAATTTCATTAAGGAATTGTTACACAGATATTACAAAGTGAATGGATTCCTGTAATTAAAAAGCATTGAATTCCATATGACCATTTATCTTTCACCCTCTTTTCACCATTTTGGTGAATTTCTAAAATAGAATTTAATTAAATGCTGAAACAAAGACATAATTCAAAATTAAAATTCTACAGAAGAGCTCACTAGCAAATCATCAAAACAGTTCCCTGCTCTCTCCCAAATATTTTCAGAAATGATAACAAATGTGAAGTGCTGTGTATATAACACTAGGAAAATGTATATAATAGGATCACAGCTATGACGGTGTCATTCATTAGCCATGTGATCTCCCACCAAGTAAAGGGATCCTTTTCTTAGTGTCTTAGACCCATGTATATTAACAGATTGACATTTTCTGGGAGTGTTCACCCCATTTCAAACTATATTTTCAGGTGTTAGAGTTAGCATTATTCACAACCATTAAGAAGAATGAAATAAAGCCATTTGCAGTAATGTGGGTGGACCTAGAGAGTATCATACTGAGTGAATTAAATCAGACAAAGAAGGAGAAATATCTGGGGAACCTAAAAAGAAATGATGCAAAGGAACATATTTACAAAACAGAAACAGACTTACAGACTTAGAAAATGAATTTGTGGTTCCAGATGAGGGGGAGGGATGCCTGGGAGAAGGGATAGTTAGGGAGTTAGGAATGGGCATGTACACACTGCTTTATTAAAAATGAATAAGGACCTACTGTATAGCACAAGGAACTCTGCTCAATGTTACATGGCAGCCTGGAGAGGAGACAGTGATTTGGGGGAGAATGGATACATGTATGGGGCTTCACTGGTGGCTCAGATGGTAAATAATCTACCTGCAATGCGGGAGACCTTGGGTTTGATCCCTGGGTTGGGAAGATCCCCTGGAGGAGGGCATGGCAACCTACTCAAATATTCTTGCCTGGAGCATCCCCATTGACAGAGGAGTCTGGCAGCTACAGTCCATGGGATCACAAACCATCAGACAGGACTGAGCAAATAAGCACACATGTGGATGGTTGAGTCCCTTTGCCATTCACCCGAAACTGTCACAACATTGTTAGCTATACTCCAATAAAATTTTTAAAGTTTTTTAAAAGGTAAAGAAACCACACATGTGGAAGATCATAATTTTGAAGAAAGTCTTTGAGGTCAGAGAGATTTCAGCTTGCCCTTTACCTGTGGCGTTGAGATTTCCCTAACCATTAATTTTATTGAGGCTTGATTTCTTAATCTGTGAAGAATAAAGAAGAAAGAAACATCTTTCATGTGGAATTGTCATGAGATTACATGTAACATCCCTTGTCACCTGTCCACAAAAGGCACTGGAATATAGATGACCAATGAATAGTTTTCTTTCCCTTTTGCCTGATAAAATTACAGAATTGTAGCAAGAGAGGAAATATTCAACCTTCATTACTTGGTATATGCAAGTGGGAAAGACCTTTTTCCATTTTTGCTTCAAAATTGTATTATATACCACAGTTTCTGTTAGTTGGATTAAGTGGATATCTTTTAGGTAAAATAAACCTATGATAAAATGGCTTTGATATCAGATTTGTAAACTATAAAAAACATACTCACATATGCATGTAAAGTAATACTGTTATTATCTGCCTGTTCTAGAAATAAGTTTTAGCTTATGCTGTTTTCCCATTTTCTCTTTGGTTTCATGGGTTTATTAATTTGAATGACTTTCATCAGTGATTTCATGCACAGACCTGCATCTTTAAAGGGGCAATGACTAGGCTTCCTGTTTTGCCTCTCTCCAATAATTTGGACCACAGCAGCTAATTGCAGTGTCTAATTGTATCCTCAATTGGCTGATTGCACCCACAATTAACTAAATATAAGTACCAAGCGTCTTGGTACATTCAATTTTATGCCTCAAAGGGAGCCTGTGTGAGAGGGTAGTTGGCAGTTGGTTATCATAGGAAAACAGCTTCTCAGACTTGGAATTGTAGGTCTAATTTTAAAGCTTCCAAATATCTTCTCATTGGCACACTCCATAAAGCTGGTGACTATCTTAGTACAACTTTCAAGGACATAAAATCCAGATGAGTTGCAAACAGGCCACGGTTTAAGAAAAATGTCAGTAGAGGCAGAGGGTTACGTCTCATTGGATCTTTCCTTAAAATATGCTTGAACAGCTCATGGAATGGTTGTCCTGACCAGTCTGTGTGCAGTCAAGGCAGAAAAGAATAGAACTGGGACCTTCATTTATTTTAGTCCCACAGCAGGCTGGATTGCCATTCTTCAGCAATTTGAAAGACCTCTTTGAGGAGTTGGTTGCAACTATACATTTCAAATGCAGACACTCCTGCAAAGCATGTACTTTAAGAGCTGACTGGGAGCCAACATAAATCCCAGTCTGGAAACTGGGCTGGAAACCCTATCTGTATGGAAGTTGAACACAGCCTGGACTTGAACTTCCAAATTAGTTCGAGTTTGTCAGATGTACCAAAGATATTACTGGTGGATCCACTGCCTAAGGTAGAAATTAAAAACTAAGAGTTTTGCAAAGGTTGTTCAACAGCCTTTGCAAATGTTGTTCTAAACTAGAATGAAAAATTAGCAATAAAACAAAAGTTTGTCTTAAGAGTACTTAGAAATAGATTGACTGGTCAGAGAAAAAGAAGAAAGATGTATGTGAAAGAAATTTTCAGTCTTTGTTTACATCTCATAATTTTAGCCTGAGAATAACCTGGTGGGTTAATCTGTCACCACTAAGCCCAGCATATGTGCATGCTCAGTCACGTCCCACTCTTTGTAATCCCATGGATTGTAGCCCTCCAGGCTCCTCTGTCCTTGGGATTTCCCAGGCAAGAATACTGGAGTGGGTTGCCATCTCCTCCTTCAGGGGATCTTCCCCACCCAGGGATCAAGCCTATGTCTCCTGCATTGACAGGCAGTTTCTTTTACCACTGAGCTACCTGGGAAGACTATAGTCCTTGTTTAATGGTTTCAACAGCAGTCTTCAGTATCTCATAGGATGTGGAGTTCCTAACTCAGAGATAATTTAATCCCAGAAAAAGGACAAGACTGTGATTGCTAATTTCCAATGTGCAGATTAGTATTCCTACCATATATGCAAGACTGCACAATTTTGTAAATTTGAGCTAGGCAAACACAGGTAGGCAAACAGACTCTAGAATTTATTCAGCTATACAAACCATACACTAAGTTGGTTATTTCAGCTTTTAATGCATTGAACTCTCATCACCACCTTGCAATGGATTGGCCTTTATGTATGTTTCTCAGTTCTCTTGGTGTATGAGATGAGATTATTTTTAATGTTTTTTTCTTACTAGCTGAGAGATATCAGTCTTTGTGTCATGAAATAAAATAGCTTGATAACTGCGTTCAGTGTTGATATTCAGGGTAAGATGATTATAGAAACTTGAAGATTTAAAAAATATGAATGGTGTATAGAGATAAATGTGTTATTCTCAAGTGTGGACAAGTGGACAAGTTATTCTCAAGTGGACAGAGAGAATGAGAGGAGAAAATGAAAGGAATCAGGGAAGTATGTAAGTGCAATGCATGATTGGGATTTTTAGCAAGATTGTTTTAAGATAGGTTGTCTAAGATGGGATTTCTAATTCATTTTGGGTATGCAAAGCAGACCTCAGTAAGATCTACTTTGTTCATGGAAAAATATATACGTGAATTATGTGTGTGTGTTGAAACCAGTGTATTAAGTCAGAGTCTAAATAACATGTTCAAAGGTGTGAACCCAGAAACAAGAGGGTATGTGGAAAAATTAAGTTCCAAGGAACTTCCCTCAATGTAGGGGAGGCATTGGACTTCCCCACATCATGGACATGGGTGTTCCAAATAACCTTACCTAAAAACTAAGGAGCCAAGGAGATCCCAGCTAAGGTCTGAGTCACACTCTACTGAGGAATAATCCAAGTTCCACTAAAAACACAGAAATGCTTCTGAAATGAAGTTATTCCCATGAAATGCCTTCAACCTAGTCAGGGAGACTGTTGTGACAAACAGTGACATTGCAACGTGATCCATGTACTATAAGGAATGTGTACAAGTTGCCATGACAATAAAGACAAAGTTCAAACTGGGACTGGTTCTTAGGGTGCTCAAAGGCTCTCTACTATAAGTGAACTCTATAGCATGAGCCCAGAGAACAGAGTCTATCCTGTGAGCCATAACTTCTGGGAGATGTTACACCAGAATTAGAAGCCTTAGGGTTTCTGGAGACCATGAATAATCAGCCTTTTCCTAGAGTATCCAGGATACTTTTGAACAGTTGTTTTTTCATGCCCATTTCTTATCCTGTTGGACCTTCAGATCAGAGCTTTTCTAGATAGGCATTGATAAAAGCTTGTTATTTTTAAGAATGTGGAGTTTTAGAGAGTTTAGAAAGTTCAAATGAAGTTTGCATGGCAATTTACAATTCTGAGTACTTTATCAGAAATGACATGAGACTCTCAGATCCATCACTGAAGGAACAGCCTAAATGGCCCTCCTTTACTTTATCTTACAAGTGATTTTCTCTTTCCATCTACGGGAGAAAATATTCTGTCTTTACCAGTAAGCAGGCAGCTGTCATTTACTTTTTGGCATAATTTAAAGCCCTCCAAATGCTTATTTTTAATTTTAATAATTTTGGAGGTGTTCACTTGTGCATTAAAATTCAGGAAGCTGGCATAGCCCTCAGCTTACCTTCAGGGCAAAACTGTGTGCAAGACATGCTTCTGTGAGATAATTTGTTTCCTAATTGGCATCCGTTTGCTGAAATACAATTAAAGTTATTGCTTTAATATTAACATCAACATCTTGATTGCTCTATAAAATATGAATATTTATAATTTTTTTTCCTCCATGGCAGCTATCTCTTAGGCACATTTTGGTATTGGCAGTTTATTATTTGCGGAGAAGTTTCTTATTGAACAGTAATAACATAAAGAGGGCCTGGGTAGCTTGTTAAGATTTAATATACTGCAAGGTTAGACCACTTTGACTCTAGACATGTGAGAGGTGACATTCCTAAGAAAGTATATTTGGATTCTGGAGCCCAACTGACTTGAAAACCTGAGAAGTGAATCATCTCCTCTACCCACTACACTGTTATGATAAGCACATGAGCTAGGTGGTTTAGTCCCCCTTTAGAATAAAAACAATACCCTGTATTTGCATAGGTCTTTAGAACACCACTCCAGTATTCTTGCCTGGAAAATCCCACGGACAGAGGAGCCTGGTAGGCTGCAGTCCATGGGGTCGCTACGAGTTGGACACGACTGAGCGACTTCACTTTGGCTTTTCACTTTCATGCACTGGAGAAGGAAATGGCAACCCACTCCAGTGTTCTTGCCTGGAGAATCCCAGGGACGGGGGAGCCTGGTGGGCTGCAGTCTATGGGGTCGCCCAGAGTCGGACACGACTGAAGCGACTTAGCAGCAGCAGCAGCAGCAGTTAGAATTTACAGTAGACATTGCATCATTTTCAGCAGTGACTGATTTAAAAGACTTGATATTTCACTACTAAGTCTTAGAGGCATCATTTGCAAATTTTATTACCTCTCTTTTACTTTCTCTTTTTTTGAGAGAGAACTGACACATTCATAGTTGCTTAAAGCTGAAAGGTAAGACTATAACTCTGTAATTCTATATTCAGAATTAAATAACTGTTTGTCAAGGAAAATATTTAGATTACATGTATTCACCCGTTAAATTCTTTTCACATATCTTGTAAATTGGAAAAGTAATACATCATCCATGTTAAGCATATCAAATCATAAGAGGGGTTAAATGCTAAAAATTAAAAGCACCCTCTCATCTTTGAAAACTTAATCCCCCTCTCTAGTGGGCAAGTGCAGTGAAGATATATTTAGTTCTTCATCTTCCCTTTCTTTCTCTTTCATTCCTAGATGATACGCAAAATTATTTGATAGTGCCAAATAAGACAGACATTCTAAGAATGTAAGAGGTACTTCAATACTCCAGTGCCCTTCATAGAGTCACAGCAAAATCAAGAAGCCATCTGTGCCAGGGGTAGGGGTTCTGCTTGATGTGGAGGTGAGGGCAGGAAGAGGAGGAGGGGGTTTGTACACCGGGCACTCGGGAGGGACAGCAGGAACCAGGACGTGATGGCGAGCAGGGTCTCTGCCATACACGTGGGTGATGGGGAGACCTGAAAATAAACTGTTTACTTGTAGAGTAAATAATAATATATTAATTATCCTGGGGACCTGGAATCTCCATATCGAAGAAGGGTATGGGTTCCCTAGTGGCTCGGCTGGTAAAGAATCCGTCTGCAATGCAAGAATCCTGGGTCAATCCCTGGGTTGGGAAGATCCCCTGGAGAAGGGACAGGCCACCCACTCCAGTATTCTGGCCTGGAGAATTCCACCGACTGTATAGTCCATGGGGTTGCAAAGAGTCCGACAAGACTGAGCGACTTTCACTTTCATGGGTATTTTAAATGCGAAAAGGGAGAAAACTGTGATGAACCCTAGTGTTGAATTGGAAGATGAGATATTGACATGAACTTACGATTTCAATAGATAGAGAGAGATGGAAATTAGATAAAATTAGGTAAACTTAGATAAAAATATAAATGTGAGATTTGTGTGCATGTGTCTTTGTGTGTATGTGTAAATAGACACATTTCTAGCCCTATCCACTAAAAGAGCCTGTAAGCTCTGACCACCAAAGAGCATACCAACTGACCAGATTGTGGTTTCTGAATATATTATTTAGAAATAATGGTTTCTAAACATATATTATTTAGATTAATCATGGTTTCTAAATAGGTGTTATATATTTCTACTGGGTGGAACCAGGGCTCCTTGGAGAAAAGGGTGATTCCAAGGCTGGAACATGTAAGCCAGAAAGTGTGCCAAAACATAAGAATGATGAGGGCATGTAAAAATAACAGAGATACTAGCTTAAAGGAGCTCCACTGGCCAAAGCTGGATGAATTTAAGCATCATATTAAATAATGGAATTAGTGGATTAAACTCATGGAATAGAAATAATTTATAAGATCATAGCATAGTGACATAAATATATGACTAAATTGTTGAAATTTTGATGAGGAATGGGATTTGCATACTCTAATACCTCCACCTTCAATACTCAGTATTTATCATGAGAAAATGACTTTATAGAGAAGAAGCCTGGACAAACCTCCTCAATCAAATGATCAAAATTAGCATCACCATTAAATGGAATATCTTGAAATTCTGAGAGTGCCACCTGAGAGGATGCAGTGAAAGCCCAGCACTGCTACTGTGTTATTATTGCCAAAGATCCATCACCTAAATCTAATCATAGGGAAACACTAGAGAAACCTAAATTGAGGGAAACCTTTCAATGTCACTGGGCCATAATCTTCAAAAGAAGCATAGTCATAAAAATTTTAAAAAGACTGAGAACTGCTCTAGATCAGAGGAGACTAATGAGGGGATGACAAATGCAATGTAAGACTCTGGATTGGAGATTTTTGCTATGAAGGATATTTGTTTGGACCACTGACTCAAGTCTAATAGGGCGTTGGTAAAACTTGATATATCTGAAGATTAAATGGTAATAAGATAGCAAAGTTAATATCTTGATTTTTATGGTTCTATCATGTTATATAGGAGAACATTCTTGTTGTTAGAAAATATTTATTTTGGCATTTGAGGCAATTTTCACTCAAATGTTTCCTGCCCTGGTGGTTTGGACAGTAAAGAATCTGCCTGCAATGCAGGAGACCTGGGTTAGATCCCTGGATGGGGAAATGGCTAACCACTGGAGAAGGAAATGGCTAACCCCTTCAGTATTCTTGCCTGGATAATCCTATGGAGAAAGGAGCCTAAAGGGTTACAGTCCATGGGGTCACAAAGAGTTGGACCCTCTCACTTCTTTCATTCTCAAATGAACCAGGGAAAGCTCATTTGTATCTTTTTGCAACTTTTCTCTGGGTTTCAAAATAAAAAGTAAAAAAAAAATTTTTAATGTGTTTCTACAAGTATCATCTCCATATCAAATTAGTCATGAGTATGTAAGTGCTTGTTTATATTTTCTCATACAAATAGGAGAATGTACATGTTATTCTCCACTTGGCATTTTTCTCCTAGGGGTGATCTCAGCAATCACTATATATTAACATATGTCCCAGACATTCAAAAGTATGTATTCATTTTTTAAATGGGAAGTTAACCATCTGTTTCCTTTGAATCAAAATTCTGAACAAAACTCTGTGGTCATATTCTGATCTCAATAGAGTCATTGCACTGCTTGTAGTTTGCATATCTTTCTTGGGTTTAGATATATGTTAGTTCCTTATGTGTAACTGTTAGACTTGATTTAATTGAACCAATTACAAAGCACCTTTTTCTGAGATAAATGTAGTTAGTGTGTGTGTGTATGAGACAGGGTCAGGGAGAGAAGGGAAATATACCAAATTTTATTTTAAATTAGGGTATAGTTGCTTTACAATGATTCTGCTGTACAATGAAGTAAATCAGCTATATGTATACATGTAAATCCCTTCCCTCGTGGACATTCCTCCCACTCCCAACCAATGGTCCTCCCCATCCAGGTCATCACAGAGCACCAAGCTGGGCTTCTTGTTCTATGTGGCAGGTTCCCACTAGCTATCTATTCTACACACGGTAGTATGTATATGTCAATCCTAATCTCTCAGTTTGCTCCACCCTCCTCTTCCCCTCCTGTGTCCACACATATCTTTTCTATATCTACATCTCTATTCCTTCCCTTCAAATAGGTCCATCTGTACCATTTTTCTAGATTCCACATCTCTCTGAATTACTTCTCTCTGTAGGACAGACTCTACATCCACCCATGTCTCTATAAATGGCCCAATTTTGTTCCTTTCTATGGTGAGTAATATTCCATTGTATATATGTACCACATTTTCATTATCCATTCATCTGTCAATGGACATTTAGGTTACTTCTGTGTCTTGGCTATTGTAAATAGTGCTGCAGTAAATATAGGAATGAAAATGAAAGTGAAAGTCACACAGTTGTGTCCGATGCTTTGTGACCCTATGGGCTATACAGTCCATGGAATTCTGAATATTGAAGAGGATGGGCTTTCCCTTCTCCAGGGGATCTTCCCAACCCAGGTCTCTTGCATTGCAGGCGGATTCTTTACCAGCTGAGCCACCAGGGAACCCCAAAAATACTGGAGTGGGCAGCCTATCCCTTCTCCAGCAGATCTTCCCAACCCAGGAATCGAACTGGGGTCTCCTGAATTGTAGGTGAATTCTTACCAACTGAGCTATGAGGGAAGCATGAACATTAGGATGTATGTGTCTTTTTGAATTATGGTTTTCTCAGTGTATGTGCCCAGTAGTGGAATTGCTGGGTCATATGGCATTTCTATTTTTAGTTTTTTAAGGAAATTATGTATTGTTCTCCTTGGTAGCTGTATCAATTTACATTTCCACCAACAGTATAGGAGGGTTCTGTTTTCTTCACACCCTCTTAAGAATTTATTGTTTGTAGATTTTTTGATGATGGCCATTCTGACCAGTATGAGGTGATACCTCATTGTAATTTTGATCTGCATTTCTCTAATAATTAGTGACGTTGAGCATCTTTTCATATGCCTCTTGGCCATCTATATGTCTTCTCTGGAGAAATATATGTTTTTCAAACTTTGATGTTTGGTATCACAAAAGTTTAAAATATCTTTATGTTTATCTTTAATTGAACACTTTGTTTTAGGAAAAAAAGCACTGAAATATTCTAAAACTACAGTGTTGAGGATAAGATACTCTTTGAAGTCTATAATTGATTCCTTATGATGAGCATCCTTCCTCCAGTACACCAATTCCTGATACCTATTTTGTCATAAAACTCTAAATGTGGCTTGATAAACTGAGAGTACAGAGTGACGACAATGAGGAAGTCCATAGTTCTAGGAGAGGTAGATTAATATTTGCTGCTATTTGAGTAAATTGGGGTACATTCTGGAAGTTAGAGATTAGTACTAACACAGAAAAGAGGGAAGCAGATATGGAAGACTAGTGAGTACCTAGCATGCCTGTCAGATTTCACTGTATGTACCTCCCACTTGCCAGAATCTGCCTATCAGGTGCTGCCTTCTTTCAGCACCACGGAGAGCTGCCTAGGTCCATTCCACATCAGGCCCAAAGTGCCAGGGAATTAATGCCATGCTGGAACAACCTTCACCCTGTGATCTACAGTACAGGTGTGTAAATACTTCTTCTTCTCCTTTTTTTACTCACATGGAATGCCTGAAGCCTGAGTTTACATCATCACCCAGAAATTCCCTTCTGAGATGAATCTCCAGTTTCCCACAGGTAGCTGGCATAGTAATGTATTCTTTTTCAGCTGCCTTCTCTCCCTAAGTCACTTCTTTACTTCCTGTCAGTGTTCTTTGAACTTTCCAAGCAAATTGCTTGCACTTGGATCCTAGTCTCAGGGTCTTCTTCTAGAGGATTTCTTGCTAGAGTGTTGTTAGCAGTAATTGATGGTGTGCAGATAAGGAAGAAAAATATCTCATATAGGCATTTTCCTGTAGCTCATTATGACATTATTTTTCTTAGAAATAAGGAAATGATAGGATTTCAAATCCAAGTAGGTGTACCAAGGTCATCCTTTGACTCCGCAACCATCTGAACTTTGACTTTCCAATAACATGTACATTTCCGTACTTTCAATGACTTGGAATCAGCCTTTCTTGAGCTGCAGATTACTATTCATTAGGATACTCCTTTTGCTTGGAAAATGAATCAGATTCTTAAATTCTTCAATCTTCTACTGACACCACATAATTCCAATTTCTTTTCTCAAACCTTCCAGTATCGGAAGACAATCATTGCATCTTCTCTAAGACATCTCCAGACTAATTTTCAATACCTTCAATTAACATTATGGGATGTTGTGTGAAGGTAGCCAACTCTGCAGGTAGGCAAGTGATACAAATATAGCCAAGAAATCTCATGTTAGCCCTAGTAAAAACCAATATAACGAAGTTTTTCTTTGCTTAACAAGCTTTGGAGACCTGTGATTTTTCTAATCCCACTGGTTACAGGGAAGTCAAGGGAGCAGGAGGGACCATATAACCATGTGCACTATGCATTTCAGCTCAGTCCTGTCAAACCAGGGACAGCAACTTGTGAAATGAGGCCTCAACCAGGGGATCAGAGAAGGCTGCAGGATTCTTTCTCTCCCTAAGTAAAGTTTCAGGATAACATCATCTGCATAGGCCTGTCGACAGGAATACAATAATATTTTATTTAGATTAGGTCACAATCCTTGCAAAACCTTCAAGACATCAGTAACACTTTCTTGACTAGAGGTTTAAGGGCAACTTTTAGAAATAGTGCCAGTGAGGATGGCATCTGAAAGATGCCAGTGCAGGAAGCAGTGAAGTATCAGACAGGTGAGGAGAGGTTAGTGGGGTAGTACCAATGGGATGTGCCCTACTGAGCCTGTGTGGCTTAATGAGGTTTTAAGGAAAGGAAAAAAATAGACAGGTGAAGTTTCATATCATGAGTTTAATTCCTGTGAGAGAAAGACAACAAAAAGTCCTACTTATACACATCTTTAGAATACATGAATTTATTTGCATTTAAGAAAACGTTCCCTAAACCATTTGAGTCTTAGAGGAAGCTTCCCTTTCATTCTTCACTTACAGCTGCAGTATCCAGAAGAAAATAAAGACAATTACTTAGTCTGGGTCAACTTATTCAGGGTTGTTATCAGCCTAGCATCAGTGTCTTTTTCTTCTACTACATTTCCCTTGCTTGGAGGGCTATCAAGGTCTCCTGTAGAGTATCACATTCAGTTCTGGACACAACATTTGAGCAATATCATTGGCAAATAGGGCAAAGTTAATCAGAGAGATACCAGGATCACGACATGACTCCACACAATGTCCAGTGAAGAAAACTGAAAGGGACTCTTTTTTTTTAATACATGGTTTTCACATATCTGCACAATATAATAAAAATGTTTTAAAAATCTCCCTCATATCTACAGCATTCTTGAGTGTGGGTATAATTACTGTCCCAAGCAAAAAGACTCTACTTTCCTTCCATATAGAAGGGACTTAGTGAATGTTGATTAAAATCTTCTTTAGTTGCACTTAAAATGGAAAGTCTATTGAGCGCTACCAAATTCTTCCATTGGCATTTTGTAAAATCATTCATTACAGCATTTGTTTCACTACTTTGGGTTTCTTTTTCACTTGTTGATCTCCCCTACCAAATCAGGGGATTCCTTGAGGGTCCTATGTCATGAATGAATTACTAATAACAGGTACATGGTAGCCATTCAATAAAGATTGAATGAAAGAATGAATTAAGGCCCTCTAACATTTGACTGGGGCCATCAAATAAATACTTTTGGATGGTTTGTTTTCAATTTCTTTTTATTATATTTTAAAATTTTATACATTGCTTTTAGACTAGCAAACAAAGACTGCTTTATGCCTTGCTATTCAAAACCTCTTTTCTTCTAGTAAGAAGGAAGTTTGTATGAGAGATATGGCAGAGTTACATACTAGAACTGAAGAGACTTCTAGGGCCAACCAATTCCAGTCGGCTCCTAGATTTTAAGAATGGCAGGTATGTGAATAAATGGCATCTTTGCTAATTCATTTCCCCCACTATCCCCTTTAGCTGAACTGGTTTCTTCTCCTACTGTCAAACTCTCTGAAATACCTTCCTTGAGAATTGAGACCTCACTTTCTCAATGTAATTATATTTGTCAAACTCACCTGCCAGTTTGTCAAAAGAATGCTTCTATGATCTTATTGTTAGTAGCTGAAGTAGTCCCCAGAAATATGTGGCATGGTAACTAGAGAATCCTATTTGGAAGAATTGTTAATTGTATTGCTTATTATTTTAGTAGCCTCCAATTGCACATTAATTCCAGGACTGTTAACATTTGCATTTGTCTACATTTGTGACAACTAAGTTCAGAAATATGTCATTATCAGTGGGTTGAATATAAATCCCATAAGAACAACTGTCCTGCATCAATAGTAGAGTTCTTCTTTGATCTGGAGTGCAACCGTCATTCAATAGCTGTGAGACATGTTAGTTGAATTATCTGGACCCCTCTTCATGCTTCATTTCATTTTATTACATATCCATCATGTTCTGGGAATTTTAACATGTAGTTTTGGAAAGGTTACAAGAATTTTGTCAGAAACAAAAATCTGGTATATAGCAGAACCGTATTTTAAATTCAAGTTTGGGAAACACCAAAGCTTGCCTTTATTTCCCCAAACCATGCTGACTTTGTGTATGTGTGTACACTGATGTTTAAGCAGATATTTTATTATCATGAATTGACATATTCTTGGCTATATAAGAGAAAACTTTACGGAATATATAAAATACAATACTGCATAAACACACAACAATTTTATAGGTAACTGATTTTCAAGTTTTTAAAAATTAAATATGTACATATTTCATTCATCCTGACAAACTCAGAGATGCTTCTTGCATTGTATCCATTTTCTAACATTCTTTATGATCTTACTTCATTGAATTAGAAAGAAAAAAAATTAAAAAGGCCAAGGCAGTCTCAAATAATCTAATGATCTTTTAGATGTGTGTCCTCAGTATGTGTCTCAGTCTTAAGCTGTAATAAAGAAAGATTGTAAAAATCATTTCACAATGCATACATGAAGCCATCAAACCATTGTATTGTGCATTTTAAATATATTACAATGTATGACAAAAACCACTACAATATTGTAAAGTAATTAGCCTTCAACTAATAAAAATAAATGGAAAAAAATAAATATATTACAATTTATTTTTCAATTAAAGCTCAGTGAAGTTGATGAGAAAAGGAAAATTCTAGATATTTGCTTGCAGCTTCTTCAAGATTTTGTTTCTGTTCTAACCAGGCTTTACCAATATTTCAGTAGAGGTGAATGAATCACTGAGAAATCCAGACTTTGAGTTTGTTTGTACAGTATTGCCACCCACATATGCCAGTCATGTTGTTTACAATTCAGTTTAATTTACGCTTAAAAATGATAGCCAGTGCTTGCAAAAACATAGTGAAACAATCACTCTTTTATAAAGCTACATTTTTGTTATTCATTTAGTAAGCAACTTGACTATATAAACCAGAGCTTAAAAGTATTTACAAATTTTGTCCTAATAAATATGCTTCTGTGAATGTAAACCAAGACAAATATCCTGAATACAGAAAGACTGTGAGGAAGAAGGAATACTGAAGTGCAAAGAAATTTAGGATAGCATATTTTACTACAGTAAAAAAAATAAACAAATAAGGGAAACATATGCATATCTCTATTTGGGAATTAGTTAAGCAGTGCATCCTCTTTAGGGACTTCCCTGGCAGCCCAGCAGTTAAGACTCCATGGTTTCGTTACCGGGGACGTGGGTTCAGTCCCTGGTCTGGGAACTGAGATCCTGCACGCTGCACGTTGCCTCAGAAGAAAAAATAAGTACTTCACTTTTTAAAATATTACAGAGGCATTCAAAGTATAATTTTGAAGATTTTATAATAACACAGAAAATGCTTTGGGTATCATATTAAGTAAATTTACTTTGCTTTAACTGCACCTGTATCTGTAATCCCTTTATACCAAATCTGCCATGCTTTTTACCTGCGAAGCAGTTTGCAGGATTTGAACTCATATTTCTAGTCCCATAGCTCCCTCCACAACATGTCTTCATTAAAATCTAACAGCCTCTCAGGCTCCTAGGGGAGAAGAGCATCTAAGTAGAGATGTAAAATTGATACAGGAGGGAAGAGGAGCCTGCAGATGAACAATACAATAGTTTCGGTCTCGGATGAAATTCTGTGTCTTATTTTTTTCTCCTTTGCTTCCTGAAGATCCTTTAAAATCTTATTTCTCAGTGAGTAATTTTGTCTTTATGGTACAAAAGGTAATTCCCATACCTAATATTGTTTCTAAGCACATGTGAGTACCCTGCTGAGTTATATATGAGTTTTTTTATGAATATGACACAAAATGAAAATTCCATTTCTCGAATTGAAAAAAAATGTAAATTGACTTTCACGCTCAAGTGAGTTGTTTCAGGGACGGGAGGAGGGGGATAGATTTGGTGCATCATCTACTCTATATTCACATGTAATTGATGTAACTTTTAGTGATTGTTCTACGTTCACAAACTTCATATTCAAAGAGGAAAGCAACAGATGTTATTGATTTTAAACAGATCTTAGGTTGCCCTCATCAAAAGTTGTCTGCTCTTGAGTAAAGGCATTAGCAGTCTCTTGAAAAAAATTGTAAACTGCTGAGCATTATGTTTTAGTTGTCTGTTGTTCAAGTTAGATTCCTTGATATTGTGCATTATGCTTATTATGTAGTAAGAAATGGGCAGCTGGAATTCTAGCTGCTGTCATTCATATTTTCTTCAGTTTTTAGGCAATTGTGATAAAGCTCCTTAGATGGATAAACAATGCTGGCATGAGGAACTGTTTTTAGTGACCCTAGAAGGTCAATAACAAGGATGTCATTCTTATCAGAGCAAGCAGAGTTGTGAGTAGACACACATTAGCGCTGAAATGTGAGTTTTCTAATGTTGTGCAAAAGGTTACACAGAGAAAAGATAGCAAAATGGAAAATGCATACACAATGGTGATATTAAAAACAGTTTGTTCAAATCATCAGTATAAAGCATGAAGTTCATATGTTACATAAAAGAATTTTCATAGGCAAAATGACACTGGTTAGCTATCCTCACAGTCCACGTGTCAGATTAGGTTTCCAAGTGGATTACTAAGCAAAGAGCATTTAGCTCTTCAGGATGGAGTTATGGGATCAAACTAAGGTCATGTGACAGAAAAATTTTCCACTATGTCATTACACAGCAGGAATGCACCCTTGGAAAAATGTACACGTATATTCATCTGAGCATGCATGCACACACACACACACAAATATCTCTTTAGTGACCAATATCAGTTAAGTTTGCCCCATCTCTTATTCCTTAAAAAAAAGTTTTGCAACATGCTAACTGATGTATCTTTAGAACTTATTACTGTGCCAGGCATGTAATCGGTTCTCAATGAATATCTTTTAAATGTGTGAGTAAGTGTATATTTGATCATGTATTTATAGTGAGAATATGTTGAATCTTCTTTAGGTATGTTCTAGAAAAATGTTTTTTATATTTTTCAACTCAAATAATTCTTTGACTGAATTAAACAACATTTTTTGGTCCAGTCAGTAGTACAAGGTAATATCCACATATTTCAACACAGGAGAGTTTAGGAAATAGAGCTAGAAAGTGTAATTGATATACCTGGTGGAAATATAAAGTTCTCACTTTATGATGGCTCTGTTTTTAATAAGCATGTGCTGGCAGAACTGCGAGGATAGTGATTGTTCTAGACTAATTATTATTACTTTATTATGCAGAGACCATAAATATAAATATGTGAAGGAATTCCAAGTGCAAGCTAATTTCTCCAAGTGTCTTTAAAGGCAGACTTCTGAGGTCATTGACTATTGTTTTGTAATATCATCTATACTTCCAGAAAGGAAATATAGCATTTATAGGAAAGAACACAGACTCCCATATAAAAATTAAACAATGTGTTTCACTGATAATATATATAAGAAGTATTCCAGCAAGCCCTATTATAGTAATTAGAATTTGGGGGCGATTCTGATTTCAGTACACTGTTCACTTACACAATTAAGTACATTATGTGCCACAGTTGAGAACTATAAAAATATTAATGTTAGAAAATACTGGAAGGTATCTAGCCAACCTCCTTATTTTTAGGATGGCCACAAAAATGTCTTGAATTCTTCCACCATAAGATGTCTCTCAATGACATCAGGAGACATAAAACTTACACTTTGAATGAAGGATTCTGTATAGAAATCCAGTCACGTCACATAACTTCACCGTAGACACTCAATTTACATGATAGAATAATTCAGTAACAAAGTTTGTTCCTAGGGAAATCTTGAGCCTTTAACCCTGGATGCATTGAAAACTTACCTACTCTTTTGTGTTTCTCACTTGGGCCTGCAGCTGGTATATTTATCTGTTGATTTGTTTTTTGTATTTGAACTGACTAATGCATGAGTTTAAATATACGCCTTTAGTAGTATTAGTTTTACTCTTGCCATATTTATTTAATACGGCATACTTCTAACTGAAAAGTTAATAGCTAAACTGACATTTGTGAAAATATCCTTAAAAGAAGACAGCCTTTCACGAAGGAGAGAGAATGACTGTGTTATGTCATAGTAATAAAATTCCTTGAGAATGTAATGTGATACTTTATTTTTTATGACATTCTTAACACCCTTTCTTGCTAAGACATTTTCAAGGAAAAAGAAATAAAGAGAAGACTAAGGTGAAGTTTTAGTCATACAGAGAAATCACCCAGTGAGCATGAATTAGAGAAAAGAGTCACAAATATTACCAACCGTGAATGGTCAGGGTTATTGAATACAGAATTGCTGAATGAGTCTAGTTCATTGATCAAAAAAGCAATTTGGCCTTTGAATCCTTGTTAATAGCAGAAATGGGATTTTAAAAGTGATTGGTATTTGTATTATATGTCCCATCTCAAGATACATTTAATATAAATTTTCCAAGAATCCTCTAAAATCCAAGAACAATGCTAATGCTGACTAGACGAAGACCAGTAAGGTAGAAACGCGGCTAATGAGCAGCTCTATTTGGTGAAGTCACCACCATGGATAAGTATCTGAAAGATATACATACATTGTTAAAAGCAACCAAACTAAAAGCATGGTTTTCCCTATGGAAATCGAGAAGGATAAAAAGAGCTAATGGTTGAGTAGTTTTTCTATTTATTTATTTATTTTTTTAGAAGGGGATAGAGTTTCATGTAGATAAGCAAGATGGAAGCAAATGTTCTTCACATCAGGGGCATTGCATAGCAAGATACTCCTTCAGACATCCAGGCAGTTATTAAAGCAAAGCGAAGTCGCGAAGTCGTGTCCGACTCTTTGCAACCCCATGGACTGTAGCCCGCCAGGCTCCTCCATCCATGGGATTTTCCAGGCAAGAATACTGGAGTGGGGTGCCATTTCCTTCTCCAGGGGATTTTCCTGACCCAGGGATTACACCCTGGTCTCCCGCACTGCAGGCAGACTGGTTATTAAAGAGAGGTTGTCAAAATGAATATAGGAATCCCCTGTGGCTGAGGTAGACCCCCGCTTCTTGCCCTCAGTTTCTGGACTTGGGTCTTCCATTACTGGTGTCTTTCTTATCTCGCATGTCCAGGTCATAAACCATCATTTCCAACTTTTCAAGCCCATATTTTCCATGCTGATTGTCAGAACATGGATTTGAGCATAGAAATCTTCCAAATCTCCCAACAGAGCTGTTAGATACTGGGTGCCACAGCTCACATTGTACTTATAATAGATGTGTGTGTTTGATATGAGAGTTTTCTGAAAGTGAAAGTTGTTCAGTCGTGTCTGACTCTTTGTGACCCCATGGACTATAGAGTCCATGGAACTTCCCAGGCCAGAATACTGGAGTGGGTAGCTGTTCCCTTCTCCAGGGGATCTTCCCAACCCAGGGATCAAACCCAGGTCTCCTGCATTGCAGGCTGAATCTTAGCTGAGCCACCAGAGAAGCCCAAGAATACTGGAGTGGGTAGCCTATCCCTTCTCCAGGGGATCTTCCTGAATTAGGAATTGAGCTGGGGTCTCCTGCACTGCAGGCAGATTCTTTACCAGCTGAGCTACAAGGGAAACCCTGAGAATTTTCTGAATGTGGTACCAGATGGCCTTGAGAAATGAGTGCCTTATTGCTAACTCCCAAAGCATTCTATAGATGAGGCTGTTCTTGCCGCCAAGATCCCTCACATTCCAAGGAAGTAGTTATATCGTCAGGAACCTCAAGGTCAAAACTCTTACTGGAAGAAAAAAATGTATCAGCATCTTTGGCTGGTGTGAGAATTATCCTAATCTTCATAGGGATAGGAAATTTATATCTCCTGAATAAATCCTTGCCTTGTTTTCACCACCTAGTAAATACTGGGAGAGCTGTCTTCATAAAAGGATCTGTCTTGTGTTTAGAAATATGTTCCAATCGTGAATATATTCTCACATAACCACATGCAGCTGCTGTCTGTGTCTTATTCTAGGTGGCACGTAGAGGGTCCTATAGCACTGGGTCTGAATAACTCCCTTGAATCCATATTTTATATTACATCTTTGTCCATTCCTACTTACAAGACATTGTTTTCTCTCATCGAGAGAGTGACTCAATTTTAAGACTGCTATTTAATACTCTTTCCCCAGTTTTAACAACCTCAGCTGCTCTCTCATAGTGTCTGGGTTTTCTTCTAGCAGACTTGTCCTCGCTCCATTTAATTGAGCCTTATAAGCAGAAATAGGGTAGGTGCCCAAGACATAACTATCCAGGGACCAAAATACTTTCCATGTGGAGTCATTTAGTGTGAGAGAACATAGATGGATATTTTTATTGAATATCAACCTCTATGTGAAGGGGAGTATTTTCCCTTGAGCAAGCCATGGTTGGAGCTGGACCTGAGAAGGCTCATACCTTCCAGGGAGGATGTGATTATTTTCAGTGTATCTATAATGATACACAAAATATTCAAGACCTGCGCTGTCATTATTTGTATTGCTTTTTCTCCTTATTCTTCCATGGATCATTTTACCCCTGTTGGTCCTGCTTCAAGATGCTATCATTTTCTGAAAGAAAATAATTTTGATCAGAAAATTTGCATTTTTTACAATATTCCCAATCACTGCTCTCAGAACTCACATGAAAGGCTGGTTATGTCTCCCTTTTTCAGTGAGATACAGTGGCTGCTACCCGAGAGAAATACAAAGCCAGACCATCAAGACTGGGACATGAGGCATTCATGTGACAATCACATAATGAGTTGTGAAATCAGGATTTTAATGAAACTCCATTGTCTGCTCTGCAGATTAGAGTATGTCATCCTCCTGAACAAGCAGAAACATTTCCAGATTGATTGAACCATCTTTATTGAAGCAGTATCTCCATTTATTTTACTGGGACCTTTAACCCCTAAGAATAGTAGCTGATTGTAATTGCATAAATGGCATAATATTTTAGAGACCTATGGAGAACTTGTGTGGAACTAAAGTCTTTTTTTGAGCAGAGCCTGCCATTGTACATCATTCTTATTCATTTTCCCGATTTCATTAGTAAGAGTATTTGTATGGAAATGGATTAAGGTTTGTAGGTTTATTTTATTGTGTTGTAGACTCTGCTGTAATTATACCACTGATGGATTATATTAAACTGCTTTGCGGGAAGCTTTCAAAACATATCAGACTCTGGAAGTGCTTTTGATCTACAAAATCTGCTTTTTTCTTGTCCCACCTAGAGTTACTGAAAGAGTCTGCCCCAACTTAGCTCACCCACACCTTTGAACACATATCATTTTTCTCTTCATTTTTAGACTTAATAGGCATTAACTTGACTGTGGTAAATATACTTGAGATGTCCTCCAATCCCAAGTATACACATGTTCATAACATAACAAACAAGATTGAATAATAAGAAAGAGAATAAATAATAAGTTTAGTTAATTTTACTGTATTATTTTTATACTTACCTGTGATATTTTGAATAAGAAATTCTCTAGGATATAGGGGCATTCTTGTGAAAGTTTGGATTATAGAGATGTAAAAGTTTTGGTGTGAACTCATTAATTTATTTCTAAGGAAGTCTGTGACTTCTATGGAAATGAGAGAGGACAATTTGAACAGATATCATCCATCAAGAAGTCATATGAGGGGCTTCTCTGGGAGTCCAGTGGTTAAGGCTCTGCTCTTTCACTGCAGGGGACATGAGTTCAATCTCTGGTCAGGGAACGAAGATCCCACATGCCAAAGAAAAAGTCATTTGACTGGACTCTATGGGCCTTCAATGTATCCCATCAGATTACAATTGAGGGCTTCATTCCTCAGAAGGAATTCCCTCCCTGTTTTTACTTCCTCAGTTTAGGGGGCTCTGACATACATATTTTATCAGCCCATGAATTTTTAAAATCTGAGACTAGATTCTTAGAATATCTGAACTTGAGGGTCAAGTCTCTGATCATTGTTTCATTCCACAGGAAGGGAACATGAAGAAGTCTCACAGGTGAGGCCAGGTGGAATTCAGTAGGCAGTGGGGGATAATCCTCTCTTTTGATCATCAAATTTGTAGATCCATTGCCTGTCTCATGGTTCCATTTAGATATCAAACATATATCTAAAATTTAACCAGTTCAAAAACAATGAAGAGACCTTGATTTCTGCATAAAGACCCTGCTCCTACCTCCATAACCCTAGAATCCTATTTCCGCTCATGTTTGTCCCATCTCAATAAATGGCATCATCGTATCTCAGGCCAAACATACCCCAGTTCATCTTCCTTCACTCTCTCACAGATATTTTATCCAGGCCAAAATTGAGTCCTCTAGTCTTTAAGTGAAAAACTGGTATCAAACTGACAAAGTTTCCTAGCTTCAGAATAGACATCCTAGTCTAAACAGCAATTCCTCTTCTGGATTACTGAAGTAACTTTCTTGCTAGCATGTATTTCCTACCTTCACTCTCGTGTGTCTGTGGTATATTCCCCACCAGGAAGCTGGAGCAATGTTTTATTTTAAGAATATTTCTTTTTGATGTGGACTATTTTTAAAGTCTTGATTGAATTTATTACAATATTATATTTTGGATTTTTGGTTGTGAGGCATGTGGGATCTTAGCTCCCTGACCAGGGATCAAACCCACATTTCCTGAATTGGAATGTGAAGTCTTAACGATTGGACCACCTGGGAAGTCTAGGACGCAATCTTTTAAAATTGAAAATCAAAGCATATTATTCTCACTTTCAGAGCCTCTAGTGGTGCGCCATGGTAGCCAGAATTAATTCAAGACCTTTCCCTGGAGGCTGCTCACTTTCATTCTCTTCTTGCTCTCTCAGCCTTCCTGATGGCATCTCAATCCTTCCCTGCTTTGCTTGATCTTCCTCAGAAACACTGTCACAGCTGGAACATTCTCGACTCATCTGTGCCACAGAAACGTATGTATTTTTGGCCACACTGAGTACTCATTGCTGTGATTCTTTTTTTTTATTGATTAATTAATTTTTATTGGAGGCTAATTACTTGACAATATTGTGGGGTTTGCCATACATCAACATGAATCAGCCATGGGTGTACAAGTGTCCCCCCATTCTGAACCCCCCTCCGTCCTCCCTCCCCACCCCATCCGTCTAGGTTGTCCCAGAGCACCAGTTTTGAGTGCCCTGCTTCATGTATTGAACTTGCACGGGTCATCTATTTTACATAGGGTAATATACATATTTCAATGCTATTCTGTCATATCGCCCCACCCTCGTAGAATGTGAATTCTTAACCACCAGCCCACCAGGAAAGTCCCTATTTTTAAATTCTTATTCCTCCCAATTAATTGTAAAATGCCAGAAAAACTGAGGCTTTGTCTCATTTACTGGTGGTCACTAGTCCCTAGCAAAGTGCCTGCCCATGACAGGTGCTAAATGAGTATTTGATGAATGAATAACTAAATCAGTGAATGAAACAGAAAGAGGCTAAGACTGAGTCCTGAGGAACTTGAATGTTTAAAATCCAAGGAAAGGTACAATGCGAAGGAAGGACTAGGAAGATCTGAGAAAAACCAGGAGAGTTACTAAATGTGGTCTGCCCTTGAATTCTCTTCCATAAATATGTATTCCAGTGAAATAGTCAGTGCTTTGGAAAGAAACAAGTCATCAAACTGGCATCTGGGAATGGAGGGAAAAGTGAAGGAGAAGTACAGTCATTTAGAAGCTGCAGACTGTCCCTTTAGCAAATGACTGAATGCTAAATTTAATTGGATGTGCTTCACTAGAGAAAATAGTCTACTCATTAAAACATCAATACTTGAAGTTCCAAGCAATCTGGCATCTTTTTTGAATTACAATATGCGCAAAAAAAGAACTTGTACAATATTTTATCCCAGTGATCGTTTTTATCCATAAATTTGTATTGAGTTTGCAATCTGTGGAGATAAGAATTTTCTAGACATTGATCATCTGCTTTGGAATCAATGTTAAAGCATATTCATATTTGTAAAACTGATAGAATGTTATCTTCTAGTCCCTTGAGCTTAAATCAATCCCAGACACATATTTTCATATCCCTTTCATTTTGATTTGGAACTTGAAGTAAAAGATCAGTCTTGTTTTGTGGAAACAATCTAAGCAGTCCAAAACTCTGAGTTTTTTTGTCCTGGACTTAAACTTCAGTAACTCCCTACCCCTCAGCGGATCCTTCAAATTCGGTTTGCAGATAGATTAGAGATTGCTCCCAGGTCTGCTTGGGAGACCAAATGATAAAACATTTCTGCCTGAAGTTTATAAATTTTAAGATAGCATTAGGAGTATTATTACAATAAATATTAAAGATTATACAGAAGTAATCTTAATAACTTTGATTGATGTGTCCATTTGGCAGTAAAATACAAACTTTGTCTCCTGGTCTTCACAATCCTATACTATTTGGCTCTTGATTATTAATCTTAACACACTGATCTTGTCACACTGATCCTTACATGTCATGCTCACTCTCACCTTGAAGCTCCTCATTTGCTGTTCCCCCTTCCTGGAAGTTTCTTCTTCCAAATGGCTTGGTCCTTTGCCCAATATAGATGCATCTTAAACAATATGTCCTCAGGAAGACATTACTTGCCAATTCTATATAACGAATGATACCCTTCATACATACCTTCACAAACAGGTGCTTACTGGCAAATTTCTAAATTGTGTTGAATTTCCAGTCATTATGGGCTTTCTAGGTGGCTCAGTGGTAAAGAATCCACCTTCCAATGCAAGAAATATGGGTTCAATTCCTGGGTCGGGAAGATCCCCTGGAGAAGGAAATGGCAAGCCACTCCAGTATTTTTGCCTGGAGAATCCCACAGACAGAGGAGCCCAGAAGGCTAAAGTTCATGGGGTCACCAAGAGTCAGACACAACTTAGCAACTGCACTTGCACCAGTCCTTATACACTAACTGGATTTAGGTAATTAGGCATTTCTTTATTCATGTATTTATTTTATTTTGTCATCTGTTGTGCCTCACTCACTCTGCAAAGGAATGTAAGTTTCTTGAGAATAAGAACTCCTGTTCATTAATATAGCTTTAGTCTTAGATTCATGGCTATAGAAGGAAGGGAAAAAGGAAGGAGGGGGAAAAAAAAGCCCTAAAATTTAATTAGAAAATTGTTGTGAAGAATTGATGATGTTATTTGGCATATAGTTAATGCCTAAAAAATAATAGATACAGTGGTTATGGTTATTTTTGCTCTTGTTGTTAGTATCATATATATTTATTCCTCAGGGGATCAGAAAACAAATCTTAAGATTTGGCTTGGGCATCTTGGTTCCTAGGAAATTCCTCAAAAGGGTCACTGCCATACTTAACACGTCGTTCTCATCGAGTTACCAGTGGAATAATCAGAAGTGTCATGAGCAGTAACATGAGAAGCAGCTGGGGGAACTCATATCTGATATTTGAGGAAGAAAATTAAGTTATAAAACCCAGAATTTCTGAACCATTAAGTCAAAGTCTAACCGTTTGACTTTCAAAATTGCAAAATATGTTTGTTTCTTTTAAGCATTTCTTTGTTTATGTATTACAAATATATATTGAGATTATTGTGTTATTTCAGTTTAGTGAAAGATCTATTAATAATAAATCATCAGTGAGATTGTTTTAGTGTTTCCATCCCTGGAGAAATTTCAAATTCATTTGTTTTTTGAAACTTCATATTGACCACTAATCCCCTAGTTGTCTCTGTGTGCGCTGAAAGAAAATATTTCGAAAATTGTATACTAGACATCAATTTCTCACACTTTACCCATGAATAAGGCATTGCAAGATTTATGGCAAAAAACTTTATAATGTGTAGAAGGATAATCAGATAATAGAAGTAAGTAGAATCTAGTAAATAAGAGTCTGATTTTAATATAATAATTGATGAAAATAATTATTAAAAATAATAATTACCAACAATGTTATTATTTTGATGATGTTGATGATGCATCATCTTGTTTTAGAAAATTGGAAGTGGTGATCAGATAGATATTTGATAACAAGCATTTCCACGCTTCTCATGTAATCCTATTACAGGCATGCATGACATGCAAAAAATATTAAAATAAATACTTCTTTATCAGCATTGATTTATTCAAAATCCCTTTATGTCTCAACAGTTTGGGTTGTCCTGATGGCTCAATATAGGCTGAGCAGATTCAAAGAGGTTCAAGATGTATTTTAATAGGGCATGTCTAAGAAATAGCAATTTGCAAATGATATGCTTATTCTAAGTATTAGATCTAATTTTAAAGGAAACTATTCTTACAGAGTGTCATCTTGAATCATATTGTAGTGCTAAGTGTACTGTTGTTGTATGTATTTTCACTAAGTAATAGCCCAATTAATATTGAAATTCCTGAAAACTCAGTTCTGATGACTATAATCAAAATAAGGCCTGTGGAAGAAGTACTTCCAATGAAGTCAAAAGAAAGTATTCCGTCATGACTTACCCTTTTTAAGCTTTAGGTGATCTCTATTCTACTGATTTGCTAGTTAGCATTCAACTTCTCTTTTGTCAATTACCTCCATAATTATTTTTACCTTTCAATGGTTTCCTTCTTTTGTCAAGCTTCTCTATTCCAAAGATTTCAAAACTTTAAAAAAAAAATCATTCTTGAATAAAGCCTGCAGGAGATCCTTAATTCATCCTTTCACTTTGGTTAATTTTTATTGTATTTTTCTCATTAACAGTCTTCTTTAAGCTTTAGATTGAAAGAACCAGGTGTATTATTCCATATGACCTCATTAGCTGGGATTCAGTATTTGAATGTTAATTCCATTTGACTTTCTCTGTTAGAACTTTGGTTTGGTTTTGAAAATTTCGTGTTCTTTTATACTGTTAGGCATATATTCAAGAGTTAAAAAGTCTACGACACTACACAGATAAAATGGACATTTTCTGAATTCCCTTTAAGAATAAACAAGGTCACTGGGTTACACAAAAGCTAGCCTAAGCACTCAATTGAAACCAAATCCAAGAGAATATCTATTGTTTTGAGTTCCAAAAAGTTTAGTGAGAGGGTGGTTGGTTTGAGTGTTTCTTTGTTGATTTGCAATTTTTTGAAGCCATAAAATCTCTCATTCTTGGAACCTCGGTGTAGAAACAGTATCAATGCAGTGTTATTGCTTGTTTCTGCTACATATTTTTGCAGTAAATCAGTTTATAAAATATTTGAGCAGATGTGGATTCTTTAGATGCGTGAATTTACCTGATGATATAACAATAAGGCCTCAGTCAGGCATTGATGACACATGTTTACACTACCAAGGATTTATTTGTAAATGTGCATCCCTCCATTTGTACATGGATGCATTCACTCCTGTTATAAATCCTAAGCATTTTGAGGAATAATAGCATGAATCTCAATAGTCCCAGCAGCAATATATGTCAGGAGCAATCTGTGTGAAAACAGAGTTTAACACATGGGATTATGGGAGTGGGGAAGAAGGCATTTTGGACAAATTGGAATAATATGTCATCTGAGTAAAATCTTGAATTAGTACTTTAATAACTGGAGATAAGAGGGAAAGAGAGATAGCCAGGCTGAGGGCTTAGGATCAAAGGCACAGGATATGAAACAAGCCTGTACCTGAACATACCAGGAGCTTCTCCCACCTAATACCATGAAGCTGAAACACTTTAATACCATTTCTACTATTCATTATTTTAATTTACGGTCCTTGTTTTTTTCTTAGTCAAATAGGTGCCATATTGTTTTTTTTTTATTTATTTATTTTTAATTGAAGGATAATTGCTTTATATAACTGTTGTTTTCTGTCAAACATATTGTTATAAATGTGTATATATATATATATATGCATGTATATTTACCTATATTTACTAATGTATGTGTAACTTGCTTCTTTAGTTTTTCTGTTATCTCAGACCTCTTACCTGACATTTCTTCTGTGTGAAAAACTTGTTTTAGACTTTCCCTTGAAGAAATTCTGATGGTGATGCATGACCAATTTTTGTGTGCCTGGTATGCCTTTTTTTTTTTTTTTTCTATTATCACTCTTTATTCCTTAATTGAAAGAGCTTGTATATTTATAATTAATAGAACCATTGATCTATTTGATTATCATGTGCTGTCTATTTATTTGACCTATTCTAGGCCTTCACTTTCTTTATTTCCCCCTACCCTCTCTTGCCCTCTCACTTGATTCTGGTTGATTGAACATGGCTTCAGTTGGTTTTCCCTCTACTAGTGTGGTATTATACCCTCTAATTCTGAACTTTCAGAGTAACCCACAAATTAAATATGCATCATTAATTTACTAATTCTAAAGTCAATAGAGGCCATTATTTCCCTCCTGAATAGCATGGAAATTTTATATAATTTAAATCTTTTATTCTTCTCCTAAATTAAATGGTGTTCCTTTGTGTATTTAACTAGAATTAATTTATATCCTACAGAATATTATTATTTTGCAGTAATAGTCAATATTTGTATGCACATTAATTATCTAATCTTTGTTCCATTCTGAAACTCTTTTCCTTTGGGATCATTTTCTGTCTGTCTAAAGCACATTTTTTAGAAATACCATTAGTGTAGGTCTGAGGATGGAGAATTCTCTTTTTGTATATGTGGGTCTTAAATGCCTTTGCTTCTGAAGAATATTTTTACTGAGAATTGAATTTTAATTGGAAACTTGCTTTTCTGCTTTATGTGATTTTGGAATTGAAGATACCATCCCACTTTCTCGGGCTTCCATTGTTTCTGTTGAGAGGTTAGGTGTCAATCAAACTTATGCTTCTTTGAAAGTAGTGTTTTATTTTTCTCCTGTTTTTTTCTTTAAGGTTTGTTCTTCTCTGTTTTCTATACTGATTTACTATGTTGTGTCAGGTTGTGGACTTAGATTTAATTATCTTGCTTGGAAAATTTTAAAGTTCTTAAAACTCAAGATTAATATATATATATATATATATATATATATATATATATATATATATATATATATATATATTTTCCTTTTTTGCTCTGGATCAGCTGAGATCTTTTCGACCTTCTTCTGCTCTTATTTTTTTTAATCTTTTTCTTCCAGTATTATCCAACTTTGTTCACTTCATTTTCTATATTTCAATTTCTCTTTGAGTTTACCATGTCTTGTCTTCCCATGCTGAATTCCAGATACTTCTGATCTATGTATATTCCAATTCATTAATTATATTTTATCCTTTGCCTAATCTACCATTAGACATGTCCAATGAGTTATTAAATTTAAGTATTTTTTTATTTCTAGAATCTCTACTATGTCACCTCATATTTTCCTACTCCCTGCACATATTTTAAAGCTTGTCGATTTTTTAAAATATACTTAGCAGTTTTCTGTTTTTAAATAATGTTGGTTTTATGATATAAAATTCAGTTTTTATTAAGTCTTTATCTGCTCCTTATTATTCTTCTGCTGGTTTTACTCATATTGTCTTATGCCTTTTTGTTGCTGGGTAATCTTTGTATACTGGTCCTTGCCTCTTAAAAACGTGTGCAAATTTCCTGAACCCTGGAATAAATATGCCTTTTTATAGAGAGATGTGAGGTTTGATTCTGCTAGGTGTCTGGGAGAACTGTTATTTTTGGACTACCTGAAACCAACTTTATGACTTGAAGTTCCCTGTCCGATCCAGATTATACATAAGCCACAAGAAAGCTGTACTGTAGCTAAAACTTCACAAGATATTTTTTGTTTGTTTTCCTTTCTTCTCATGCTAGTCTCAGCATCCAAAACTTCATTTCATTGGTTCCTTTTTTAAGATGGGGGAGGAGAAGCATATTTATATTTTTGCATCCCTGAAATTCAATCTTAATGTAAGAAGAAGTGTTCTATAAGACACTTACTTTGATAAGGCTCCTGTTAAGTATTTCTCACTTGGTGAGAATGACCCATCAAAGTTCAAGAGTGTGATATTGGCAGATACCACCCAGTAAAAGTGATCTTGTGCTTTAGTACTTCAGCATCCTAACTATTATTTCAGATCTTCAAATCATATAAGGTGATTACTTATTGTTTATTCTAACATTTATGCTACTTTCATAGGAGAGGTGATTAGGATGATTGCACTTATTATAGTGCACTTTTCCTTGACTGCTCACTCTTTCATTTCTGATCACCATTTCTGTCATTATTTTTGCATATTATCAAATTCTGTGAAGTTTCCTCTTACTTCTGGTTCCAGATTCTTTACCAGACGAAAACAATAGCAAATAATGAGCTCTATTGAGTAAGGCTGATACTGTTTGTATTCCTTTTGTCAGTGTTTTCTCATGATTTTCTTTCCTTTTAACAGTTGAATGATTAATTTTCATGAATTCTTAAAAACCATCTCTTTCTATTATATCACCTTTCCTCTCATGAAATGGGGCATATCTGTGTAACTCATAAGTTTTCACCAGACACTAATGTACAATTTTTGACACTTATATTTGTTTTGAAATACCAAAATTGATATATGTATATTTCAGGAACTCAGAGCAATCAGTTCAGTTCACTCGCTCAGTCATGTCTGATTCTTTGCAACCCCATGAACTGCAGCACGCCAGGCCTCCCTGTTCATCTCCAACTCCCAGAGTCCACCCAAACCCATGTCCATTGAGTCAGTGATGCCATCCAACCATCTCATCCTCATCCCCTTCTCCTCATGCCCTCAATCTTTTCTAGCATCAGGGTCTTTTCAAATGAGTCGCTCTTCGGATCAGGTGTCCAAAGTAGTGGAGTTTCAGCTTCAACATCAGTCCTTCCAGTGAACACCCAGGACTGATCTCCTTTAGGATGGACTGGTTGGATCTCCTTGCAGTCCAAGGGACTCTCAAGAGTCTTCTCCAACACCACAGTTCAAAAGCATCAATTCTTTGGCGCTCAGCTTTCTTTATAGTCCAACTCTCACATCCATACATGACCACTGGAAAAACCATAGCCTTGACTAGACGGACCTTTGTTGGCAAAGTAATGTCTCTGCTTTGTAATATGCTGTCTAGGTTGTTCACTGGAGAAGGCAATGGCACCCCACTCCAGTACTCTTGCCCAGAAAATCCCATGGATGGAGGAGTCTAGTGGGCTGCAGTCCATGGGGTCACTAAGAGTCGGATATGACTGAGCAACTTCACTTTCACATTTCACTTTCATGCATTGGAGAAGGAAATGGCAACCCACTCCAGTGTTCTTGCCTGGAGAATCCCAGGGAAGGCAGAGCCTGGTGGGCTGCTGTCTATGGGGTCGCACAGAGTCGGACACGACTGAAGTGACTTAGCAGCAGCAGCAGCAGGTTGGTCACGACTTTCCTTCAAAAGAGTAAGTGTCTTTTAATTTCATGGCTGCAATCACCATCTGCAGTGATTTTGGAGACCCAAAAAATAAAGCCTGACACTGATTCCACTGTTTCCCCATCTATTTGCCATGAAGTGATGTGACCAGATGCCATGATCTTAGTTTTGTGAATGTTGAGCTTTAAACCAACTTTTTCACTCTCCTCTTTCACTTTCATCAAGAGGCTCTTTAGTTCTTCTTCACTTTCTGCCATAAGGGTTGTGTCATCTGCATATCTGAGGTTATTGATATTTCTCCCAGCAATCTTGATTCCAGCTTGTGTGTGCTTCCTCCAGCCCAGCATTTCTCATGATGTACTCTGCATATAAGTCAAATAAGCAGGGTGACAATATACAGCCTTGACGTATTCCTTTTCCTATTTGGAACCAGTCTGTTGTTCCATGTCCAGTTCTAACTGTTGCTTCCTGACCTGCATACAATAGAGAGAAAGAAAAACAAACAAAAATCTATGGTATTTAAGCACAACTGTTGCTATAATTTTAGAGTATTTCTTTTCATTTTTTAGTGAACTTTTCATTACAAAGCATAAAGTGATATATTGTTCTCTTTGTTTTAACATGGTTAAATGTTCATTTAATAATGTTTTTCAGCTGGTTTATTGATTACATTTATTAATGTATAATATAATATTGCATTAACTGGTAGGCTCAAGTTAAAAGCTAATACTTTGAAGACAGTTCATCTGCGTTTGACTTCTAGATCGCTCATTTACATATAAATCACTCGGTTACATCTAAATCACTGTCTTTACCAGCCTTTTCAAACTTTTTATAATTCATGTATTAAATAAGGATAATAATAGTAGGGCTTACTACATAAGATAATACCTATAGAACACATAGACATGTTTGTGCATGTGTTCATGACTCTGTTTGCCACTCTTAAAATTTGAAAATTTGAACAAGATGGGATATACTACAGACAGAATTTTGTTCATGTTATTGATTTGGAATGTTATATGCCTTATTACTTCCAAAATGTTTTAGGTAAACCTCGTAGAAAACTAAAACACAAACCAGTTGAAAGTCTTCTTTTTCTGAAATTTTATGGTGCATCAAATTAAGAAAGCTAGACTCTCCACATTTAGAACATAAATGAAGTTGTGCATGTTTGGGAGGGGAATGTTTTCATACTGCCATATGATTCTGTTTCCCATAGCTTCTCAACATTGGTTCAGCTAACAATTGGGAAGACTTTTTTAATGTACATAAAATCTATAGTGATAATTAATTAAAAGCATCATCACACATTTATGTGCCTACTCTAAATTTGGTCATCTTTCTCCATGTGTAGCTGTAACTGTCTTAGTACATACCACTTGGACAGACCTCTAGAGACTCTTCTAGACTTTAGAAGCTAAAGTCTAGAGACTCTTCTAGAGATGCCACTGGAGACTCTTCTCACAAACAGTACCTGCTCTGTAGAACTGTCAGCCCTGGAGTTTATCAATTTACTACAGGAGCAGCACAAAGTGAACAAGGGAGCCTCTCCCATACATCTGGATCAGTAGATGATCACTGCTGGAAAGCATTCTACAGGGCATCGATTTTTTTCAAGTGATGAAATGGAGGTTCCTAGGTTGTTTTCCCATCAGGTTAGTGAGAGCACACAGGTAGTCACCCACATCACTTGGAAGAACCAATCAGCCCTTATCATGACAAGGTTAGTTTGGTTATTTTGTGTGTCTCATTGGGCTGTCTCATCAGGGATTCAAAGGACTCATCATTTCCCTGGATCTTGAATTCTGAATCATAGGAACTTTCCCATGGTACTTAACCCTTTGAAGAGCTGTTCAAGTTTTTCTAAATTCTTCTCAAATTTTCTACTGCAGTATACTCACTCTTATTTCTGTAATTCATGAAGGTAATTGTTGTAAAACCTCAAAATGTGAGTCTGATGATAAAAAAAAAAAAAAAAAAAAGTTTTTTTTTAATTTTCCATTCCAAAGACTATTTGGATTAAACGCACTTTGAATTGCCCTCTAGATGTTCATTTTCAGTAGTTGCCTTGTAACGGCTTTTTCTGTTTCCTGCTTTTGTTCACAGACAGGCCACAGGTATGAAATTTGGCTGCACCAATTAGAAAGACTTTAGCAGCCAAAAGGAGAAGTTCACTATTTAAACTGACTTAAATGGAAAGGGAATAGAAGGAATATGTTACCTCACAAAGCAAGGTGTCTTACTGAAACATGGTGTATTAGGTAGAAATAGGTTAAGCTGTTGAAACAATGAGACCTGGGAATGCAGTGGTTAAACAAGGTAGGATATCTGTTTCTCAAGATGTAGGTGGACCATATGTCTGAATATGTTTGTAAGTGGGCCATATGTGGGTAGATTTTTCTCAGCCGATGTGTCATCCCCCAAAATTTATTTCTCCCCTTTAACTCCAGTGTCCTGTAGAATGCCATCAACATTTTCATCTGTTCATTTCTCACTCTTTGGACCCATATGCGTGTTCTAGCCCATAGGAGAAAGGGACAAGAAAAAGTACAGAACAAGCAAGTTCCTTTCAAAGAGGCAACATGAAAGTCGAAAACAAGTCAGTTCTGTTCACACTCTGTTTCCGAGGGCTCATTCTCAAGGTCATGCCTAGCGTGAAAATGGTTGGCCTAATAAAACTGAAGTGAATTGTATACTGAAAGAAAAGGTGAAGAGTAGGTACTGGGGTGTTTGGGCTGGATATAGGAAGAACTAACAGCACAGCCCCAGGCAAGTTTCATAGTACATTGATTCAGCAACTCAATTATGTCAACTTTCCTCTTTTCTTCTTTTTTACCATTGACAGCATGTGAATCTTCCCTTACTCCAGTTCCGCCCACTGTCCCAAGAAAGCCACAGATGATCTAAGTTCCCAGTCGAGACGTGAGATATTCGGGGGCAAGAAGGACTAGTCTTTTTGTGGGATTTTATGTCAGGAGTGATTTAACCTTACCCAGAAATCCTGCAGCCAGCCCTCACAGGGTTACCTGCCCATTAGTGCATCCATAAAGAGATTCAGAGCACTACTATTACTTGCAACAGTCAGTATTTACTGCTGAGCTGGGACTGGGTCTTGACCTCTAAGTCACAGAGGTAAGGGATAGATGCTTGAACAAACCTGAAGCTCTGTTTTCAAAGAGAAAGAAGGAGGATGGATAAAAAGATAACCACTGCTTACTGAACAGTTCTGAGACCAATAAAAGGTACAGCTGCTCAATTTCACATGATTCCAGAAATCTTATGATCACCTTTTTCCTTCCCAGACAAAGTTCAGATAGTTTAGAGGACTTGTACAAGGTCACATAGCAAGCTAATGGTTGAACTGTATGTTGTCATTCTTCCCAAAACTTCAAAACAAACAAATGTGCATATAAATAAACAAAGCAACCCATTTTTCCAACATACGCTTATGTTGATAAAGCAACAGCTATATAAGTTTGTACACATGAATGAGCAGCTAGAATTCATTGCCACATTTTCTCAATGGGGCCTTAAAAATAACCACTGTCTTTAAGTTGTAATTTTCCACTTCTGGTCTTCAAGAAAAGCAAGTGTTCTTCCTCTCTGTGGCTCCCATCAGGTCCAAACACTGGAACGGTATGGTGATTTCAGTGTTGATTCTGCAATAATTGTATAATAACTACTTTTGTGTAGGGAAATGAAGTTGGGGAGGGACAAGAAAATGTGAGAGACAAGAATTCTATATGAGGAAAGTGGAGGCATATAGTTACGATGGGTGGTGGAGAAAAATGAGAAATCAGAATAGAAGTTATGGGCTATAGTATAGAAAATATTTATGAAGTAGATGAATTTAGATTTCCAATTAGCATAGGTTTTCTTTTTTTTTTTTCATGTGGACCATTCTTTAAGTCTTTATTGAACTTGTTATAGTGTTGCTTCTTTTTTGTGTTTTGGTTTTCTGACCATGAGGCATGTGAGAGCTTAGCTTCCTGACCAGGGCTTGAACCCACACCCTCTGAACTAGAAGGCGCAGTTTTAACCACTAGACCACCAAGGGAAGCCCCAAGTTAGCACAGTGTTATAAGAACAGACCAAGCATCAGAATAGAGATGTCGCTGTGCAATACACAGAATAACAAAGACAAAGAGAGGGGAAGAAGCATTAAGACAAGGGGGCATGAGAGGATGGGAAACTGGCCTTATGAAGAGGGCCAGAGAGTACCTGCTGGGTACCCACACAGGATACCCACCGGGCTCATTCAAGCCTTTCTCAGGTTCTTCTCTGAGTTAAAGTTTGAGGTTCATTCTGAAGAGGGAGGGAGACCTTTATAATTTTAGCAGGCAATGAAAATTACATCATTAGAAAAGATGAACAGGACATGTGTGAACTTGATAAATTGAGAAGTGGAAAGAAAGCAAGCACTGAAACCAGTGATGAAACCACTGTAGTAATCAAGAAGCAAGTTTTTGTCCTTTTTTTGTTTGCTTTTTTGGTAAAGGTTTAGACTACCTTGACAGGAATGGTGGGAAACAGAACACAAAGGCAAATAGGTTTAAAAGGTGAAAGTAGCAGGTCATGGCATATCTCTGGAGGCCATCGTTTGAAGAGATGTGCGGACATACTTCAGCTCAATCTAAGACAGAGTTCTTTGATAACTAGAGCTTTCAAAATCTGAAGTCAGTCACCTCGTCAGGTAGCAATTCCCTGACCACTGAAAGTCATCATTCCAGGGTTGTAAGGACAGCTGGGAAGGGAAGTATTAACTTCAATATTCAGTGTGGTTGAGCAAAAGGAGGTAATTGATTTTAAAAAAATCTTGTTTTCATCTCAGTCATGCAAATATTTCATGATTGTATTCTGCAAATGAATCTTTAGATGGAAGATAATAAATGTCAGAAAAAAAAAGTTTTTATAACAAATTTATAAGAAAACACTATACAGGTTTACCAAACTAGAGACAGAGATGCTGAGAAAGGGAGAGAGATTATATAAGCTAGATGTAATGTGTATATTTTTTAAAATCAGTAGTTCTCAACTGGGGGCAATGCTTTTCCCTATAGATCATTGGTTAATTCTGGAGACACTTTTGGTTTTCCCAGCTGGTGAGGTGTCTAAGAGGGAGAGACAGTGGGTGGTCCCTAGTCTCCAATGCAAGAAAAAAAATCATCTGGCTCAAGATGTCAGCAGTACTGTTGAGGTTGGAAACCCTGTTTTAAATGAAGAGGTATACCGGCCACTCAACCCACCTTCTTGTTTGGTGTGAAATTGTGTATTCTGTTGGTCATATGTTGTGTTGATTTACAGACATAGGTTGTAAGGGAGGCTGGAACTGGCTTATTTCCCCAGTGCGTGATGTAAGTAAAGCATAGGAAATAAAAAGTGTCTGAGATATTAGAATACAACTGCATTCTCCTCTCTGTGAATGACTTCTTACTCCATTTCATTATTAAAATAGGTTCCTCTTCTGAGAGGCATAATATTACTTCAGTGTGACATCTCATTTAAAGTTGTCCTTGAGAACAGCAGATAATAATATTGTACCTGGCTTCATAATTGGACTCAAAAGCTAAAAACCGACCAAATTTGTTCAGCATTTTATTTAAAATTGGTTAACGTGTGAAAAAGTCATACATTAGAATGACACCTTTCAAAAAGGCCTATTTAAGTCACATCACAATAAAAGTGTGCCTTAAATTCTACAGCAAATTTGTTATTAATAGAAACCTTGTCGACTAGTCAGTGAAAAGGACTTTCTGACTAGGAAGATTGCCAAACGCCTAGAAACGACTATGGAGCAAAGTAGAGGCTTTCCTTGTGGTACATTCATTAGAAAAGACCTTAGAAATCACCTGGTTTGTAATCATGAAACAGAGCTCAGAGAAAAGAAGTCTGAAGACTCACATTTGATATTACCTGTTTATTTGCAGACCAGATACAGACATTCTGGCTCCCAGTCCAGGGCTCCTTCCAGGGCCTCAGAATTTCTCAGATTTGCTTTTTTTTAAAATCAAACTAAAATATTTTGCACAGCAAAGAAAACAATCAACAGAATTAAAAGGCAATTCAAAGAATTAGAGAAAACAGTTGCGAACTACATACCTGATAAAGGGTTGATTTCCAAAACTTATAATGAATTTCTACAGCTTAGTGGCAATGAAACAAAACAAAACAGAATAACAAATAGCAATTAAAAATGGGGCAAAAGGCTTGAGCAGCTCTTTTTTCCAAAGAAGATATACTAATGGCTAACAGGCATATAAAAAGATGTTCAGCATCATTAATTATCAAGGAAATGCAAATCAAAACCGTAATGAGATACCACCTCAAATCTGTTAGGACGACTATTTTTTTTAATGTCATGATTAACTTTATTTTTAATTGGAGGATAATTGCTTTATAATGCATTAGTTTATGCTGTGCAGTGACATGAATCAGCCACAAGTATACATATATTCCCTGTGAAATCGGTGTCATTTCCAGGGGGCTTCTGAAGAGCTCGGGCGCCATAGTCCTTTATGTTTCAGCACAGAGAAGAATTCAGTGAAAGAGCAAAGTGGTAGATAAGAAGTGACTTATAGACTAGGACACTTGTGAGATTTACAAGTGGGCAGGCAAGAGAGAAAGGCCCCACCCTGAAAACTTATTGGGCTACAGTTTTATAAGCAAAGGAAAAGTGGGGAGAAGGAGAAGACCTTTGCCTTTGTTGACTAGACGTCATGTTTCCATCATCCATCCTCCCCCCAGGCAGGGCAGGGACATTTACGTGTCTCTATGGTTAGGTCAGGACTATCATATATCACTTTGGAAAAATATTTTCAGGTTTTAGTCCAATGAAGGTTTTTTCATCTTGAAAAGTCACCTTTCCATAATTGATTATTTTGTGTGTGCACAGAGCCTGAACTAGGCGTCCTTAACTTACTGAGCTCACTGAACGGGATGTGGGGCTCATGCCACCATTGTTTTACTGGCTGGGGGCATGTCCTGGGCTTCTGTTGCATGGTTTTGTTGCTCAGCAAGCCTGTTTGGTTTTGTGGTTAAGCAAACCTGCTTTCTCCAGTAATCAGTAATTTACAGGAGTCTCCCCTATCTTTCTACTTACAATCCCCTAGTGGGATTAACTATTTAGTCACTTATTTTGTCCCTTCATTCTGTCCGTGTCAGCTGTGAGCCTCTCTCTCCTCTCCCCGCATCCTACCCCTTTAGATCATCACAAAGCATTGAGCTGGGCTCCCTGTGCTACACTCAGCTTCCCACTAGCTATCTATTTTACATAGGATACACAGACAGTATAAACGGCAATGCTACTCTCAATTCATCCCACTCTATCTCAGTTTTGAGAACAGAATCATGTTTTAAGGGATTATCTACGTTCTTCCCAGGAGACAATCGTAGCCACTGGAACTAAGAGAGACCCAGAAAGAAAAAAAAAAAAATTCCATGGCCAAATAAGACTTGGAAATATTTCATGCTGCACCTCAAGAATGTATATTCTTCACATTTGCACATGGAGAATATCTAAATTTGTTTCACTTAAAAGCTTAGTTAATTTAAAAGACATTCAACTTGGTCTGCAATAACTTAACAATGAAATTATGAGTTCATGAAGCACATATTAATGTTATCTGGTCCACAGCTTCTTGCAAAACATAAAAATCAGCCAAACTCTCTTTTGCTCAATGTTTTAAGCCGAGGCCTTCTATCTGAAGTGATTCTTTAGTTCTTTCTTTCTTCGACTAACTCCTCATTTCCCTGCATATTAAGTGTCATCTCCTCTGAAAAACTCCTTTACCATCCTCTGCTTAAGGTAACACTTCTTTCCTAATAAGCATCCTCTGAAGATAAGTTATACAATATTTCACCCTATAGTTTGTGCTTTCTCTCCCACTAAGGAATATCATCCTTGAATTGCATTTGCTTTTGGCTTACATCAGTGTTAGGAATAGAGTAACTTTTTAATAAATGAAATCTTAGTGAATGAATTTTATGATTTTTCTTCAAATATTTTTAAAGAAGAAAATCTCAAAGCTTCTTTGCGAATATCATCGTTCCTTTTAGAAAATATTCTATTTTATCTTTTTTAGGTCTTACTATTATTCTGTCCACAAAATATATGCTCAATTAATTGTACCATAGAGTTGTTATCTGGTGTCTTTCATATATACACTTATAGATATATATGCATGTATATGTGTGTGTGAATACTTACATTCATGAATATAGTAGATGGGAAAAAAAACATATGCCATTTGTAGATTTTACATTTGGTCAGGTTCAGTGTATCACTAATTAAATATGTGAAGCTCTGAAGATATAGGAAATGATAATAATTGATACTGTTGACAGATGAGTATCATGTTCAAAGAAATTTTTAGGTATTTATAGATTTTTACCCCCAAATCTTGCAACCACCTTAAAAGTTAGCTAGAAAAATAGTAAAGGACACTTCTTTGAATTGAATCTTGGCTTTGAATTTTTGATCTTGAATTTGGATTCTGCCACTGATATTCTTAGGCTTCCATGGTGGCTCAAATGGTAAAATCTGCCTGCAGTGTGGGAGACCCAGGTTCAGTCCCTGGGTAGGGAAGATCCCCTGGAGATGAGGATGACAACCCACTCCAGTATTCTTGCCTGGAGAATTCCAAGGACAGAGGAGCCTGGCAGACTATAGTCCATGGAGTCACAAAGAGTCACACACATCTGAACAACTTTGACTTTACCTTCACTGATATTCTTAAACATCAGTGCACTCTTAATAATAATAACAATAGCAAGAGCAATATCAAAAGGCTATCAGAAAAAAAATAAATGAACTAATACTTTAAAAATCCTAGCTTATGGAAAGGCATCACCATTTACTTGATATCCATTTAATTCTTTTTCATTATTATTGTTATCTAGAGCATCTAAAGCCAAAGTTCCTTCTCTCCTAAATATTTCACATGAGAGCCAAATAAATAAATTTTCAGTTAATTATGTATTTTACATAAAATTTAATTATGTATTCTACTTATTTGCCAAATATAATAGGGATTAGAGGAGTAGTTTGGTTCACTTTAGTTTTGCTAACCTGTTTCTATTTCTTTTCATGAAGCAGTGATCTGGTCAAATTTTGTCAAGTTTATGGTTCTTTGCAAAGATAGGTGTTCCTAATCCAACTCCCTTTGTGTGTGAGCCTACAGTACTATCACTGTAATCCTGCAGTGCTTTGGACAGGCTTGCAATCTAGGAATGAAATGACCTAGGAGTGATAAGATGGATATGCTCAGTTCTGTAAACACAGGGATAAGGAGAAGCATTGTGCTTATTTCTTCAATGTGATAAATTTCAGTGACTCGGTTTCAAATGTATTACTTTTAATTATTTCTAGGTTGAGTCAGGTTAAAGTAACTTTCTTTCTGAGAGGCATTTTCTCCTCCAACACACACAATTACCAACAGGCTGACTCATGCTGCGACACTAAAGGCTGTGACTTGAAACATGAACCCAGACTCTGGACTTGGCCACTGGACCAACAGCTCACCCAGGCACCATCACATGGATGTTCAGTTATCTCTCCCTTTTGCTTCACTGCTTATGCTGTGGTTTGAGCAGACGTGTTTGTGAATATGTGAAATTCATCACACATTTTAAACTGTGGCTCTTGCCCTTGCACCAGCTTCCTCCTTTTACCCCTGGCTCTCTCTATTTGGACTCAGCTTGTTCTCTCATTCAGAGTGCTTTTGTGTAAAATACTCATTATATCCAGCCCTGGGTTATAGTCTCACTTTAGTCCCTACTTTTGTAGGAAATTCCAAAGCATCACCCAACCAGTCTATCACATTTCTCTGGGTACAGTGTTCCAGGACAACAATACACAGATGGAAACCAATTGTATTTTTAAAGACCCCACTTAACCCTTTAAAAAAAAAAATTTAACAACTTCCTCTGAAAGCTCCGTTCAGTATTTATCTCTCTTCCTAGCTATCACACATCTCCTATCTCTAGTTTCAGCCTTTTCTTTAACAGGGTTGGTCCTCTGTCACCCTGTAAAGGAAATTGGGAGGAAGAAAGTAAGAGACAGTATAAAAGAGAAAGTATAAGGCAGCAGATTTCTAAATGTGCTCCTGGATCAGTAGCAGAAATACCACCTGAGAACTTGTAAGGAATGCAAATTATTGACTTCCACCCCAGACCTACTGAGTCAGACATTCCGGGGTTAGGATTTAGCACTCTATTTTTGAAAGCTCACTAGGTGATTCTAATGCCTGCTGGAGTTTTAGAAACACTCCGAAGTGATTGTAGGTATAGATTCTTTAGTCATATAAATTGGTCCCACTAATTGCTAGCTATGTGGCAGTGAAAAGATATTAAACAACTGTCTACTTTTATTTTCTCATGAAAGATGCAGATAATGGAATTGACACTGTAAGGGCTGTGAAATGTAAATAATTAATACAAGTAATGTAGTCAAAGGTGTCTGCCACATTGTAGAGTGTTTAATAATGATAATTATAGCAAAGACCAAAAGAAGGCATTGACAGCAGATTCCAAATATTGGGGAGGTGAATAAAATTCCAACATTCCTGAAATATGTTCACATTATTATTATTTTCAGTGGTTCTGCTCTGTTGTACCTTCTGTCTAGAGTGAGATACTGTGTTTAGCTTTTCAATTGTCAGATCAAACTGCTTCTTGATTTCAAGGCGAGGCTCGAAGGAGACACAAGTGTGTGATTTGTTCCTTATTAAATAAATATTGATCAGTGTCAGAAATGAAAAGTAAAAGTGAAGTGATAAAGTATGGGGTGTCGTGGAATCAAAAACTTTGCCCTTTGGTAGCACCTCAGAGATCAACTAATGGAATAACTTGACAAACACTCGAATTTCCTCAAAAGTTTCCCTGACAAGGATTTGTCTGAATACATCCTCCATGAGAGGAGTTTCAGCCCCACATAAAGTAAGATGTCACTTCATTTGTTGTTGCCATTCAGTCACAATGTCATGCCTAACTCTTTGCGACCCAGTGGACTGCAGCATGCCAGGCTCCTCTCTGTCTGCCACTATCTCCTGGAGTTTGCTCAAATTCATGACCACTGGGTCAGTGATGCTATCTAACCATCTCATCCTCTGTCACCCCTTTCTCCTCCTGCCTCAGTCTTTCCCAGCATCAGGGTCTTTTCCGATGGGTCAGTTCTCCACATCAGGTGGCCAAAGTATGGGAGCTTCAGCTTCAACATCAGTCCTTCCAGGGAATAGTCAGGGTTGATTTCTTTAGGGTTGCCTGATTTGATCTCTTTGCTGTCCAAGGGACTCTCCAGAGTCTTTTCCAGCACCACAGTTTGGAAGCACCAACCCTTCGGTCACTTCATTGGCCTTTTTCAGTTGTCAGAATGAGGGAAAACGTTCCTTCTCTGGAAACCCTTTCATGCACAGGCTGTAGCACAAAGTAGACGCTAATTAAACCGTGAGCACCTCTGAGTCTCTCCAGAAAGGAGATAAGCATGTCAGTCTCGCAAGTATATCCTCAGGAGTCAGCAAGGAGACACCTGTACAGCACCAAACACTGAGATGTTGCTCAACTCAAGATGTCTTCCTGAAGAGACACTTCTGCAAAATAGAGGTAGGCTAAGGCTGATGGGGCTACATGTCCCTAATGTCTCTATTTCTTCAAGGTAGATCATTGCCTTAGACATGATTTTAATACAGGAGACAAGACATGGAAAAGGAGTTGGGTCTTACCAGAAGGGGGGGTCTAGGTTGCAGAAAAAGTCTGAAGGATCAGTGCATATTTTATAGCTTCTATGGCTTTGGAGCCTAGTATTTGCTGACAGTTCGTTCCTTGACAACTTTCATTGTTATTTACAAGTTTGTCTTATTTTTGGCAATATTAGAATGTGATTTCCAAGTTTGCCTGTGTGTTTAATCTTTCCTACTCCCTGATATAGCTCTTCCCACTTGTGTTTGTATGTGTTGAGATGTCACCCTTTTGTTAATTAACTCCTTTCTCTTTCCCCGGTCTCCTTGTTGTGTTACTCTGCAGGTTTCCTTTTTTGGTTTCCTAGTGACAGCTTCTTTTCCATTCTTCTCTGTTTGCCTCTCCTGAGAAGGAGCCAGTGTCAAAATGTTAGCTCAGCTGGGCTTCCCATTACCAGCTCTGCAAGTCCCCAGGCCCCTCCTGTATTTAGCAGTCTAGGAACCATTATGGCCCAAACATCATTTTCAAATTGTCATGTAAATAAATTCACAAGGCTGAAGAAAATAGGAAAAATACAAACACCTGTGAAATAATGATTACTCTTGCCTTACCTCATGCCCACTTCATGTTGATTTATCCAAATTCTTGCCTTGGAAGCTGAGATAGCTATGCTGTAACTGTGAAATTAATTATCAGCTAGTAGGGTTAAGGGCTTAAGGTGTGAAAATTGCTGGTTGACAAAAGTCATGGCTCCATTACATTTTAAAACTGAAGGAGATAAAGTGAACTAGTCTCAAAACCTTAAGCGTTCTTTGTCTGTTAACAAATACCCCTGGAAGATGTCCCACAGAGAAGAATTAGTTAAGTAATAAAAACAACAAAAATAAATGGACAACTTCTAGATACAGTATCTTCTTGGACCTTGAATGTTTTTAAGCAGATACTTGGGCATTAATTATCAGGTATTCATTTATCAGGAAGCAGGTTGGGTTAGATGAGATGGAAATATGTGATCCAACCTTTAAGGAGTTTATATTATATGAACAGTTTTCTTATTTCCATTGACTTGCCTCCTGGTCTCAGTTCAATTCAGTCGCTCAGTCGTATCTGACTCTTTGCAACCCCACAGAGTGCGGCACACCAGGTTTCCCTGTCCTTCACCAACTCCTGGGCCTTGCTCAAACTCATGTGCATCAAGTTGGTGATGCCATCCAACCATCTCATTCTCTGTCAGCCCTGTTTCTTGCCTTCAATCTTTCCCAGCATCAGGGTCTTTTCCAATGAGTTCGTTCTTTGCATCACATGGCCAAAGTATTGGAGTTTCAGCTTCAACATCAGTCCTTCCAGTGAATATTCATGACTGATTTCCTTTGAGGATGGACTGGTTCGGTCTCTTTGCAGTCCAAGGGACTCTCAAGAGTCTTTTCCAACACCACAGTTCAAAAGCATTAATTCTTCTGGGCTCAGCTTTCTTTATAATCCAACTCATCCATACATAACTACTGGAAAAACCATAGCTTTGACTAGGTGAACCTTTGTTGGCAAAGAAATGTCTCTGATTTTCAACATGCTGTCTAGGTTTGTCATAACTTTTCTTCCAAGGAGCAAGCATCTTTTAATTTCATGGCTGCAGTCATCATCTGCAGTGATTTTGGAGCCCTGGTCTATTCTATGCTTATTTCTGTTTCTGCAGGCCCAGCACCAAGCACCAGGGGCAAAACATTTTAGCCAACTAATACGGTTTGAACTGAACCTAACTCATTGTTAAAATGTGATAACAATTTGTTAAATGTCTACCTTTCTCTCAGTCTTGAAATCCCATGAAGATCTTGTTTAGTTCATCTACCTTTCCATGGTAGCTTGACATGTAGGACATTCTCTAGTTAGTCAGCAAGAAGTTTTGCACATCTCCTAATAATTTGAAAGGTGAAAATGTTGTAGAAAAAATGGGGCATGAGAGGATGGTCATATTCCTGGTCTTGGGTGAGTCCCTGGGATGGGCTGCCAAATGAGGTCTTTGACTTCACACAGGAAAGAATTCAAGAGTGAGTCATACTAATTCACATATTGTACAGCAGAAACCAGTACAACATTGTAAGGCAATTATCCTCCAGTTAAAAAAATAAAAATAAAAAGAGTGAGCCATAATAAAGTGAGAGCAGGTTTATTTAAAGAAATACACTTTCCATAGACAGAATGTGGTCCATCTCAAAAGGCAAGAGTACCTTGAAGTATGAGGGTGGTTAGTTTTAATGGGTTGGGTAATTTCACAGGCCAGTGAGTGGGAGAAATATTCTATCTTGGAGAAGGGGTAAGGATTTCCATGAGTTGAGATACCATCCACTTTTTGGTTTTTTTCTTGTTGGCCTTGGAACTGTCATTGTGCCTATGGGAGTGTCATTTAGCTAAGGCATTAGAATGAGTGTGTAATGAGACTCAAGGCACATTGGAAGTCAAATCTTCCACCATCTTGGGCCTAGTTGATTCTAATCATTTTTTGTGGGATCCTGTTCTTAATGGTTGTGTCATTCTTTTAGTGCTTGTGTCCTGCCCCCTTCCTTCCTGTCTCTGAAGTATTTCATTTGGGACTGTTCCATGCCCATATTAATCATGATATGTAGACATTGACCTAAAAAAATGCCAATAGATCATGATTATCTTCAGATATGGTAGATAAACCAGTATATTTTTTTTGTTGTTGGATTTTCATGTAAGACTTGTATCTCTTAGACCTTAAGTGAAAGAGAAAACCTAACCATTAAAGGAGGAGAATACTTCTTTTGGTGCCATATTCATTCTCTCTCTCTCTCTCCTTTCCACTTGGGAAACCTAATGAAGAATAAGATCAATGAATTACAAAAGTTACTCTTCATGGTAAAGTCATATCTAAGTTAGATATGATTTTATTTCATGTTCATTCTATACATATTTCTTTCGTTAACCTTATCCATAGACTTTCGAAAGTTCCAATTTATCTCTGCAGAGCTGTCAAAGCCATTAACGAATAGATAATTAGTAGGGATTTTTGCCTACTCTTAAAGCAGATCTTCAAAAAGTGCACAGAATACGAAAGAAGACAGTGGTGTATAAGAAGCAGGAAAGAAGGTAAGAAACTATTTGAAGGGAAGGGGATGTTGAGAGCCAGGAAATTTGAAACTTCTGCTCAAGCTGCTCTTCCCCAAAGACATTACTCCTCAACTACTAACGCTTAAAGTTTTAAGTTTTATATTAGCAAGAGATACATATGTCTGATGATATTAGATCCATAGGCAAGCATCATCAACTTCTCATTCCTGATTAATTTATGCATCCATTCACCAAATAAACAAACATGGAGTGCTACCTGAATGCCAATTAAGGGTATAAGCATTGAGATAGAGTGATTAACAGGTTAAACATGGATGCTTACCTCATGGGGTTTAAATCCTAAGAGGGAAAAGGGTCTGCAAATAAGTAAACACATAAATAAATAGTCTTTCCTTTGAATATAAAAATATTTACTACTGTTAAAGACTACATGCAAAATGGGAGAGGGCCCCCACAGGATGTGATGTTTCAACTAACTTACAAAGGATGGGGAGACATCAGTAATTTCACCAGGCAGAAGAGAGTTTCAAGAAGAGATCTCAATAAGGACAAGGGCACCATCCTAGCAAGGGGACATGAAGCTCAAGAAACCAATAGAAAGCCAGTGTGCCTACAGCACATCAGCAAAGGGGGTTGGCATAGGTGGGTTTGGAGACATTATCCATGAGAAGCAAGACCTTTCATGGCTTTGAAGACCTTGAGCAGAGTTTGATTTCAATCAAATGTTAACATGAAGCAATAAAGGTTTTAAAAGGGAGAGTGGCATAGACTGCATCTTCAAAATGTCAGTGGTTACTCTGTGGAGGATGGTTCATGGTGGGAGAAGTGGAAGAAGAAAGATGTGAGCTTCTTGGTCAAGAGTGAAAATGGATCATAGTGGATGCATGTTTTTGAGGGAAGAGTCAGATATTATGAGTTCAGTAATGTCTATCATCCCTTTTAAATCTAATCTAGAACCATTGGAAGTTTCTCAACATTAAAGTGTATCCATATAAGAATAAACAATACATTCTTATGCATTTGGACAAGGCCTTAGGTAGATACTAACTTTTGCAGAAACTAGTACACAACTACCTAAATAATCTTTCTCCCATCAATATTGATGATATTTGTCCATTTTTTGAGAAAAATAAGAATTGCCCCTATGACATCAGATGCAAGGCTTTTAATTTCCTATCTTGCAAGGTGGTAGAAGTATGAATCTGTTGACAGAGTTCAGTCCTAAGACTAGGTCCTGCTTCTACAAGTATACAGCCATATCTGCGGTCCACACGGGATTCTCTATGCCAACTTCCCACCCTCAGAATCCAGTCCTTTCATCTCTGATCTGAGCTTATACAGGAACTGATGGATACTGACTTCTAATGGCATTGCTTCCAATTAATAACTACTGTTTTTAAGAGTTATAATCCAATTCACAGTTACCCTGACTCCACTCTCTGCTGCTTGTCCCATCCCTTCAAGGGCTCTGACCTCAGTCCATTTTTTCCAGTTCTTTTCTGTAGCTCAGAGTCCCCCAGCACCACTGAAGCTGATACACATGAGATCTTCACATTAAGATTCTTCCACTTGAACACTGATGACAATTCTGACCTCACAAATGTATTAACTACTTATTTATATTTCTTCTGGATGTTACCTTTAAGTCTCAAGTCTTCTGAAAATACTTGGTCAGATCCTGCTTTATTTTGCTCTGTTGTGTCTGAGAACACTTCCTGAAGTTTGTTTACTGTTCAGATGCAGATGGTGACAGACTGACCTTTCTACAGAGAGGTTATTTGTAACTAATATAAATTGTACAGTTGTTGCTAAGGCATAATTATAAAAACAGACACAAAACAGTTTATATGACCCCTGATGTTCACATTTCCTTCTGGTGTCTCAAGATGAAGCATTCACCTACTTTTTTGAATTGTATACAGCCATAATTTGTTTTTCAGATCTTTTCTAGCATAGCCTAATATATGTCCTTCTTACTGATGGAATGCTTTATGCCTTGGCCAGATGTTTGAAAAAATACTCATCATATCAAGCAATCTTCAGAGACTTCAAAATCATATTAAAGATTTAGAATTTATCCACAACATAAGAAATCTTTAAAAGGATAAACCAAAAATAAGTTTCAGTTCAGTTCAGTTCAGTCACTCAGTCATGTCCGACTATTTGCGACCCCATGAACCACAGCACACCAGGCCTCCCTGTCCATCACCAACTCCCGGAGTCCACTCAAACCCATGTCCTTTGAGGCAGTGATGCCATCCAACCATCTTATCCTCTGTCGTCCCCTTCTCCTCATGCCCTCAATCTTTCCCAGCATCAGGGTCTTTTCAAATGAGTCAGTTTTCGGCATCATGTGGCCAAAGTACTGGAGTTTCAGCTTCACCATCAGTCCCTCCAGTGAACACCCAGGACTGATCTCCTTTAGGATGGACTGGTTGGATCTCCTTACAGTCCAAGGTACTCTCAAGAGTCTTCTCCAATACCACAGTTCAGAAGCATCAATTCTTTGGTGCTCAGGTTTCTTTATAGTCCAACTCTCACATCCATACATGACCACTGGAAAAACCACAGCCTTGACTAGATGGACCTTTGTTGGCAAAGTAATGTCTCTGCTTTTTAATATGCTGTCTAGGTTGGTCATAACTTTCCTTCCAAGGAGTAAGCATCTTTTAATTTCATGACTGCAATTACCATCTGCAGTGATTTTGGAGCCCAGAAAAATAAAGTCTGCAACTGTTTCCACTGTTTCCTCATCTACTTGCCATGAAGTGATGGGACCGGATGCCATGATCTTAGTTTTCTGAATGTTGAGCTTTAAGCCAACTTTTTCACTCTCCTCTTTGACTTTCATCAAGAGGCTCTTTAGTTCTTCACTTTCTGCCATAAGAGTGCTGTCATCTGCATGTCTGAGGTTATTGATATTTCTCCCGGCAAGCTTAATTCCAGCTTGTGCTTTCTCCAGCCCCAGCCCAGCGTTTCCCATGATTTACTCTGCATATAAATTAAATAAGCAGGGTGACAATATACAGCCTGGACATACTCCTTTTCCTATTTGGAACCAGTCTGTTATTCCATGTCCAGTTGTAACTGTTGCTTCCTGACCTGCATACAGATTTCTCAAGAGGCAGGTCAGGTGGTCTGGTATTCCCATCTCTTTCAGAATTCTCCACAGTTTATTGTGATCCACACAGTCAAAGGCTTTGGCATAGTCAATAAGTCCCTCAAAAGTGTTCCTCTTACTCTGTCCCTGTTCACTCCCATGGTTAAAGACCGCGTAACTCCTTGTGAAGAAGCAGCTAAGAATACAGCAGATAGCAACTGTATATTTTGGGAACAGCTCTTGGTATTTGTTATGTACTTTAATGTTTATTAATGTTCAGTTGTTTCTTTGTACATTTTATTTATGTATTTCAGCCCTTTAAATTAAACTACTCAAGAACTCTTTAGCCTCATTTTGATCTCTTCAAAGCTGAGAAAGCTATATTAAAGTCATGTTCCATTTTCAAAGAGCATTTAGTTAATTTGTTTTGATTCAATATTGTGTTGCATAATGATTTATGACTCTTAACTCTGTTATGAATTGTATCTTTTATCAATATGAAATGATGTTTTCCCTTCTATTACAGTTGTTTAACTTTGATTTTCATTTAGTCTGAAATAAATAATATTTCAGAATTATTTGTTAATCATTTGAAAAATTTTGCAACTATATTGATTCAAATAGTATATATATGGGTTGGGAAAGTGTGTAATCTGAAAATGCTTATTGCATTAGGGATGTTTATTGCAATAAATAAATGCTTTTTGCAGTAGGGCTGTCCAGAAACCATTTCCATCTATTGTCATAATTAATTCAGATCTCTAGAAATTGGGTCAAAAGTTCTAATATAGACATATGTAATCACATTTTTTCATTGTCAGTAAGTGTTCTTCTGTTATAGTTGTAATCTTAGCAATAATCGAACTAACCAAGATATTTGTGGATTGGTTTAGAACAACTGGGACTTCCCTGGTAGTTCAGTGGTTAAGACTCTATGCTTCCACTGCAGGGGGCACAGGTTAGATCTCTGGTCAGGGACCCAAAGCAATTAATTTTCTATTTCTGTTTTAGTTAGAATAGGGTATGTTATTCTTTAGTAATAAGTGGATAGGAAAGAAAGGGAAATGAGGGAGGGAGGAAGGAAGGGAAAGGAAGAAAGATGAAAGGAAAGAAGGGGGAAGGGAGGAAGGCAGAGAGGAAGGGAAAGAAAGAAAGAGGAAGGAAGGAAGATGGAAGGAAAGGAAGGAAGGAAATAAGGTGAAAGGAAGGAAGGAGGGAGGAAGGGAAAGAAAAGGAGAAAACTCAGTGGTTTAACACAGTAAAGAAATTTATGATTGTTGTTCTCATTATGACTCAAATAATTCTTTTTTCCTCTCTGAGATAGTGAAGAAGAGGTGAATCAGAGAGCCAGACTGTTTTCTTCTTACAACCCCACTGCCTGGGCTGTGTGGCCTCCAGGTTGCTACCGAGCTGTGAGGATTGTATAAGACACAGCACTCTCACCCACCTTTCTCATCTTACATTCCTTTCACATTTTTATTTCTTGGGAGGGTTTCTTAGTTTGCCTTCTATGTTATTAATCCAATTTGATGCCATGTCAGTTCCTTTTACTGTCTGTTTGCATATAAATTCTGCTGCTGCATTTTCAGTTCCCTTCCAATGTTTTTTTTCCCCACCATCACAGAGCTCTTTTTTCCCTCATAATCACACATTGTTTTCCATAGACAAAGTGCTGAAGAAAGAAAAATGATTTCATAGAGACCAAGGCATTTTGCATTCTTTAGAAAATGCTAAATATTGCACTCAATTTCCTTCTCATTTTAACTGTAGTTTGGTTCCATGAGAGGATCATCTGAGTCCTCAGGATGATGTGCTATTCTTTTTCACAAGCTCAGAGGGTTCACTTTTTCCCATCAAGTGGCTCTGTAGGGATTGAGGAGTGATCTGAACTGACTCAATTGTGTCTACAGGTGAGTGGATCAACCTTGATCCTGATTCCATCCGACATCCCTCTTGCCCTGCCTCATTCCGTCACCTCTGACTCCAGCCCAAGATAATGTCCTATGTGGCCCTGGCTCACTTTACTCTGACGGCTTCTAGCCTCACTATGAGTCTTGCTGCCTTTCTTTGAGCTTCTTTGATGACAACACGTGTCACAACTCAAAACGATGAAGCAACTAACACTCTCTAAGATAACTGTCCAAAAAAGTTGCGGGGGGGGGGGGGGGGGAGCGGATAAGCCAAAGGACTAATACTACACCCTCCAATTATCAATTCTGAGAGGATTTCTTTGAGTTCTCCAAAAGATCCTAGATATTCTTAATGCTTATTTCTTAATTTAATTGGTTCCAAGCACCATATAAAATAGTCCTCCAGTTATTCCTTCTATGGACATCCCAGGTGGCGCTAGTGGTAAAGAATCCAGTTGCCAGTGCAGAAGACACAAGAGACACAGGTTCAGGTCCTGAGGTGGGAAGATCCCCAGGAGTAGGGAATGGCAACCCAGTCCTGGAGAATCCCATGGGCAGAGAGGTCTGGTGTGCTATAGTCTGTGAGGTGGCACGGTATTGGACGTGACTGAACACTCTTACTTATTCCTTCTAAACATTCCCTTTTTATTTCCTCCCTCCCTCCTCCCCTCTCTCCTTCTTTCCTTCTTTATTTCTTCCCTATCTTCTTCCTTTCCTCTCTTACCCTTCCTTCCTCAGTTGTCCTCATGCTAACACACCTAATGAAGCATTTGCATTGTCTTTTTTATTTTCCATATCTCTTTTCATGGCCCCTTGATGTTTTCTCCCAACTAAAATTCATATACATAATTCCCTCCACGTTCAAGTCCTACTTTTGGAGTGAACTGTGTCACAACACTGGTTGTTGTCAACTTGATTATTTCTACACTCTTCTCTTCCTTCTCTGATCTAAGATAGTTACTAATCTCAGAGTTACTGGATTATAAACAAAGCTTTTTCCTTTATCATTTATCACTTTATTAATTAACCAATTGCGGTAGATTTTACACATTGAACTATAGTATTATCCTAAGCTTATCTTCTGGTTCTCTAAAATGTTCAGCTAAGGATATGTACACAATAAAATCCCCAATCTTTATTTTTACCTGACATATCCATGTCTATGGTTTATTTGCTGCTTTTCTATTTTCCAGTATGATGAGCTATCATCCATCTCCCCACTTAACGATGCCGTATTATTTTTGGTAATTACCAGTTCATATTTTTATGTGGAAAAAAAGGATAATCAGTCCAGGAAGAGATAATATACTATAGTCATGTTAAAACTAGCAACTATATCAAAAAGACACAATTAGAAAAAAATTCTAATAGGTACAAACTGGGAGTCTCTGACTCAGGGGGAAAGAGCAAGTGAGAGACAACTAAAATATCTGTTTTCTTTTCAAACTCCAGGGTTTGCCTACAGTGACAAAGCAGGGAAAATGTATGGGCCATAAACCCAGGTTCCAAAATGAGCCATAGAGTCGTTAGGCAAAGTTTACAAGGATCTGGGTTGAAAGAATTTTACAGCGTCTGCCTTAACTTTTGATTGTGTTATCAGTTTAATATGTTATGTGTCTTCACGGGAAATAGGAAAGTTGAGATATGCAAAATAGGGATTGCTGTTTAGATGCTGCACTAAACTTTTAGCACCTGTAGTTATATCCTCGGGTAGTTTCTAACTCATAAGGAAATAATATTATCTTTCATTTTCCAGTTTGCTAAAGCAAATTAACTACATTGTTGACTTTTCTGTGGTCTCCCTTTGAATGGGAAAAGCAATAAAAGTGAAATAATGGTAATAATCACAGTTGCTGGGAGGTTTTCTCTGCAGCGTGTATGGAGAATAGACGCACCCACAAATGAAAATCCATATGATCAGATCTCCTTCAAACAGGTCACTAATTAGCTACTATAACTAACACCTTAATACAGTAGGGGGAGCCAGGTAATTATCTGATACATTCTGAAGGTGAGTCACCTCAATTTAAGTAGCCATCATCCTAGAAATACAATTGCAGAATAACAACTTCTCCATGTTTCAAGGAGTCGTAAACCTCTCCAGCAGTTCTAAAGACAGTTATATGAAGCATCTTTTCAACAAAAAGATTCTGACATGACAGTTTTATCATTTGACCATGGGGTCAGTGAGCAACTTCTTTGATTTTTTAAAAGACACTCATATTTCTTGAGGCAAGAGACTGAAACTCTTTAAGGGTTTCTGCGGCAATTAGAATTTAACCCTTTCATTTGAGTTGAAGAGAATAATGAAAGGGAAATTATAAAGGGGACTTCCCTCATCATCCAGTGATTGGGAATCTGCACTTTTGGTGCAAATTTGATCCTTGGTCAGGCAACTAGGATCCCACTTGCCATGTGGTACAGCCAAAAAATAAAAACAAAAATCTTACCAAAGAAAAAAAAGTATTAAAAAAAAAGAGAAATTATAAAAGAAAAGAATGATCAGAGTTCAGGTCCTACAATCTATAGATTCACTAGAAGACATGAATTTTTTTTAATATGTTGCCTTCTCCTGAGATATAATGTTCTTGTTCTCAATCTAACTTATTGAACTGTATTCTACATGTCTATCTATCAGTCTATTTGGAGAGGGAAAAATACATACATGTACACATTCATGATCTTACTTGTTCAAGGTAATTGGATTTCCTATTACTGTTATAAGAAGAAAAATATTAGCTATCAATTAAAGGAATCTTAACATAGGATGGAACTGGGTTAAGTATTTTACCTTTCTTAAATAGAATCCTTACAAAATGTTGCAATTCCTAGTCTGATTTTTATACATTAATAGCTTGAGGTCAGAAATAGTCATATATTCAAAGTAGCCAAAATTATGACCCATTTTCATAAACTTTAAAAGACCACTTGCATTACTGTACATTGCTTTATCTATTATTGGTGTGGTTTTGCCAGTAATATAATATACAGTTTTTCTTACAGATTAATATGAGTTAAATAGCAGGGCCCTGTTGTGCAGAGAAAGACAGTAGTGCAGATAGTCAGATTTGGTTTCTGACTATGCTAGGAATGGGAAAACTATGGCCCATGCTCCAAATTTAGCTAGCCACCTGTTTTTGCAAATACAATTTTATCAGAACACAATCATGCTCAATTGTCTACATATTGTCTGTGGCTGCTTTCACATTACAATGACAAAGTTGAGTAGCTGTGACATAGACCTTAAGGATCCCAGACTTAAAAAAATTTTACTCTGTGTTGCCTTACAGAGAAAGTTTCACAGTCTTTGGACTAGATCATTACTGTAAGAAACTGTGATGATGTAAGATTTTATCAAAGCAGCATATATACATTTTATTAACACTGAATCCCAGGAACTCAAAAAGAACATAAAGTTACTTTTTTCCCATTCTGTGAAATTTTTTACTGATACCAAAATTATTCACCTTTACTCTTAAAAGTGACAATTATATTTTCTTAATGTTTCCCTTTTGCAGTATATTCCTTAAGTTGAATCCAAATGTGATAGTAGCACTTTGTGGTTATATTTGCCCTATCACAAACTATCTTTAAATGGTCCCTCACTTATACAATATACTTACTCTATTACAAAATTCTGTGAGTTCTGCCTCTGAAATTATTTTTAATTCAAGATCTCTTTCCTTTTCACATTTTCATCCTTATAGAATCTAATACCTTAAGAAAGTGAAACTGTTAGTTGCTCAGTCATGTTTGACTCTGTGCAGCCCCATGGACTGTATCCTACAAAGTTCCTCTGTTCATGGAATTCTCCAGGCAAGACTACAGGATTTGGTTGCCATTCCCTTCTCCAGGGGATCTTCCCTACCCAGGCATCAAACCTAGGTCTCCTGCATCGCAGGCTGACTCTTTACCACCTGAGCCACCAGGGAAGAGGCGATTACCCTGGCAGTCATCTTCTAACCTTACCTATCTCTGCTTCCTCAAAATAAGTAGTTTTATAATTTCTCCTTTCCATCAGTCATGACAATAATATTAGCAACAATAATGACAACAGCAAAAAAGTTTACATAGTACTTATTATCCGCTAGTCACTCTTTATGTGTATCAACTTATTTGATAGTCACAACTCCCTGATTTTTTTATTATCGTGATGCAAATGAGAAAATAGACAAAGAGGTGTGTGTAAAATAATGTGCACGAGAAAAACTGTTTGAGCTAACATTAGCATCTTGGGCTTCTTAACAATAATCTTCGTGTCCTTTTTCTTCTTTAAATTATGTTATCTCTTCACTGAGACCTCTGGAGTTGACTGCCTGATCTTAGGATGGCTATCCTGATTTAGATTTTAGGTGTCCACCGTCCTCCAATCCATCCTCCAAAGTGTGATTCCCAGTCTCACTACCTTCATCCCTTTGTTATCTGTAGTGGCATGGAGAATGCCTGATGTGAAAGCTTCACTGAGCTTCTAGGTGCCCAAGCGCTCAGAAGGCATCCTTCCTACAATGTGGACTCTGGACTAAGTGTTGGTTGTTACTGTTTATCTCATTCTAAAGAGGAAATATGTGTGTGTGTGTGTGTGTGTGTGTGTGGTGTTTATTTTATTTTTATTTTTTCTGTTTTTGGAGTATAGTTGCTTTACAATGTTGTACAACAAAGTGGATCAGCTATATACATACATTTATGGCCCCCCTCCATCATGGTCCTCTCTTCCACCCCTCTCTCATCTCACCCATTTAGGTCACCAGGGAGCACCTAACTGAGCTCCCTGGACATCAGGTCCCACTCGCTGTCTGTCTCACACATGGCAGTGTGTATATGTCAATCCTAATCTTCTAGTCCATCCCACCCTCACGTCCACACGTGTGTTCTCTATGTCTGCATCTCTATTCCTGCTCTGCCAATAGGTTCATCTGTACCATTTTCTAGATTCCCCATATATGAGTTAATATACAATATTTATTTTTCTCTCTCTGACTTACTTCACTCTGTATGACAGACCCTAGGTCCATCCATGTCTCTACAAAAGACCCAGTTTCGCCCCTTTTAATGGCTGAGTAATATTCCATTGTCTACATGTCCCATATCTTCTTTATCTACTCCTGTGTCAATGGACATTTAGGTTGCTTCCGTGTCCCGGCTTTGTAAACAGTATAGCAGTGACCCTCGGGGATGCATGTGTCCTTTTGAGTTATGGTTTTCTCAGGGTATATGCCCAGTAGTATGATGGGCAGAAGACCAAAGTAGACATTTCTCCAGGGAAGACACATAAATGTCCCAGAGGTACAGAAAAAATTCTCAATGTAACTAATTATTAGAGAAATGCAAATCAAAACTACAATGAGGGATCGCCAATCAGAATGCCATCACCAAAAAATCTACAAACAATAAATGCTGCTGAGTGTGTGGAGATAAGGGAACTCTCTTGCAATGTTGGTAGGAATGTAGATTGATGCAGCCACTATGGAGAACAGTTTGGAGATTCCTTAAAAGCTAAAAATATATCTGGTCTTTAGCACTTTTTGCTAACTGACTCCTATCTGCAATTCTAACCTTATCCTTCATTTCTTCTTAACCAAGTCTTGTTCATTTCAATGCTCAGTGTGGTTCTTCAGCTCTGGTTTTCTAAATTCAGATCTTGTAGCTTTGCTCATTTGATTTACCCCGTCTGGGCTGCTGTGTTAAATATACGTGCCCAGCAGTCACAGGTTCAAGGCTTTTCTCCACTCACAGTGCTCGGTAACCTGGAGGCCCTAAGGGAGAAACTTACCATCTTTGAGCATCAGTTTCTTTTCCCAGAAAACAGAAATAACAGTAGCTGCTTATCATAAAATGCTATTGTGAATACTTAATGGAATATGCCATGGAAAATACTTAGCATATGGACTGGTATGTAGTAAGCATTCAATTTTGGTATGAATACACACAGTCTTCTAGAAAAAAAAAACCAAAACATGAAAATTCCGCCCTAGGATAATGGCTGACTTATTTTGCAAAGATCCAGATAGTTAGTATATTAGGATTTTTGGGCAAAGAAACAAAATGAAGGATATTATACAGATATTTATATAACATTTAAAATTTTTTATCATTCTTAGCTCATGGACCATGCAGAAATAAATGGTGAGCTAGATTTGTATTTTTTCTCAACCTCTGCTCAAGGAGATAAACAGTAAATATAGATAATGAATATTCTTAATTTGAATTGTTATATTTTTTCTTTCCTAATCTTGTTGCCAAAATTGTTTTACTGTTGTTTTCATTATCCTTCATATAAAATTATACTGTAACATAGAGTGATTTTTATGTAGAGGGTGTTTATACACACACACACACACACACACACACACACATACAATACATGTAATTATATACTGAGAGAGAGAGAGAACATTTTGTATATTCTAGGCACTAAAAATAGTTTTATTATAATAAATAGTGATTCCTAATATTACCACATCTGTTCCTTAGTTCTTTTTCTTACATTCCCTTATTTGTGTTGGAGGCCCATTGGAGGCCCATAGTAGTATTATTTTTAATGTGATTTGCTGTGATCAGAGCTCAAACCTGAATTTGAAAGCACTATTGTTCATGGGGTTTGGATTTGATTATTTTAAAAATTAAATCACAGTTACCTAAAGGGAAAAGGTTGATTAAAAAAAACACTGGAAACAAAATTCTGGTAATTCCATTTACCCTTTATATTCCTTGAAGAAGCTAGATATCTCTTTGGCATCATGCTTTGAGCAATTTTATAAGCTTATGATATGAAATCTATCAGGCTCATTTTAAGAGACATTTGACTGTCCTTCATTTAGGTATGAGGGGACTCTTTTTCCCCTGCCTTTTTGCTATTTTATATTTCTTACTGGTGAATCAATAGTCTACAATGCTGGCAGCAAACAAACTTAATTATATTTACACACGAGTGCAATTTCCTTCTCCAAATCAAGTGGGGAATGCTTTAAAGTCAATATCAGTAAGAAAGTGGTCCAGATCTTAGATGGTGGTGGTGAAACAAAGATTGGTAAATCAACTACATTTCTTCCTGAAAGAAAGTAAAGCACTGCAGATATCATTCTGATTTGTATTCTTTCATTGGTGGGGAATTAGACTATATAACACAGAGTGGACACTTCTAATATATTCCTCTCTAGTCATCACAATTAAATTTCTCAGTATATGAATGGAGAAACAGTGTCTGAGAGTAGTTAAATTACTTCCTGAAACTAGCATAGCTATTACACAGCAAATGTGTGAATTCTAACCCACATTTTTTTGGTTCCAATACCCATGTAAATATCCAAATATAATTTTTTATTAGCAGAGTAATTCTAAAACCAGCAATCCAACTATTCTTTAAGCATAATGCAATGATACAGATTATTATTTTAAATTAATAATGATGCCTATTATGATCATTGCTCATTCCACTAAAGAGGTACTTGAGTTTCTGAGATTAGTTATGGCCTGGTAGCTTGTAAAATGTTAGTAACACAATCAGGGGAGAGAAATATATATTTTGTGAAAATGTGTATGTTCTTGCACTGCTTTTTCTGTTGTCCCAATTCTTTTTATTGTTGTTGTTGGACTGTAGTTGACTTACAATGTTATATTTTTTTCTGCTGTGCAGCAAAGTGAATCAGCCACACATGTATACATATATCCCCTCTTTTTTGGGTTTCCTTCCCACTTAGGTCACGAGAGAGCATTGAGTTGAGTTCCCTGTGCTATATAGTAAGTTCTCATTCTCATCTATTTTATGCATATTATCAATACTGTGTATATGTCAATCCCAGTCTCTCACATCATCCTACCCCATCCCACTTTTGGAGTCCATGTTTGTTCTCTACACCTGTGTCTATATTTCTGTTTTGCAAATAGGTTCATCTGTACCGTTTTTCTGGGTTACACATATGTGTGTTAATATACGATATTTGTTTTTCTCCTTCTGACTTACATTACTCAGTATGACAGTCTCTAGGTCCATTCATGTCTCTACAGATGGCATGATTTCACCCCTCTTCATACTGACATTTTTGATATTGTGGGTCACTCTGTCTGGGCTATCGGTTCAATCTCTAAGTATTCTTTTTGACTTCATGCTGGACTCTGGTTTTCACTCTACGTTTTCTCACTTTCTAGCTTCTTCTGGTTCCACAGCCTCAACTAGATAAACTAGGTATTTCCAATCAAATATAGATAGCCCCTGAAATCAAATTCCCCAAATGGAACATCTGAATTCTGCTCCAAAACATCTATTTTTTTTTTTTAATCTAGAGGTACTATCTTAGTGGCTTCCATTTGGAGGAGAAAAAATAGAATAACACATTGCTCCTCTCTTTATTTAAAATTTTGATACTCTATGCGTAATGTATCATCATCAAGGAAATCAACCCTGAATACTCATTGGAAGGTCTGATGCTGAAGCTGAAACTCCAGTACTTGGCCACCTGATGTGAAGAGCCAATTCATTGGAACAGACCCTAATGCTGGGAAAGATTGAGGACAGGAAGAAAAGGAGGTGACAGAGGATAATATGATTTGTTGGCATCATTGACTCAATGGACATGACTTTGAGCAAACTCTTGGAGATAGTGAAGGACCGGGAAGCCTGGTGTTCTGCAGTTCATGGGGTCACAAAGAGTCACACAACTTAGCAACTGAAAAACAGCAACAAATGGATTTTTACATTTTTATAAAAATGTAAAAGTTTACAAAATTTAATTTTACAAAAGAATTAAATTTTTTAGATATTACTTAATCTTGATTAAATCTTATTACAAGATTTTTGACATCTCTTGAAATGTTGTACCTATAGCAAATGCCTCACCTGCCTGATGCTAGTCTCTGCCCTGTTGGGATCAAATACATAACAACTTCTAAAGCCAGTGTGACTGGGCTTAAATTTTTGGACTACCACTTTCTGGCCAACTTTCCTTCGGTAGGTTACTTGACCTCTTAGCATCAGTTTTCTCACTTATAAATCAAAGATAATGATAACAATGGTGCCATTATGAATTTTATGAGGTTTAAAAAAATAATATGCAGAAAATTTTTAGACTAATTCCTAGCTAGTTTTAAGTACTATTAAGGTATTCACTATTATTAAAAGGTTTGAAATCTTTCTGCTAAAAAGAAGCTTAAAAATGGAGATCCATCTTCATATATAACTCATTTACTGACCCAGTATCTCTCAGGGAAAAGCTAAAACTTGGTATTGAAAGAAGGAAAACAAGATGAAAATATCCCCTCATGTCATTTTAATGATCAGCTTTTCTTGGAAAGTCCTCTGGAAGATGAGCCTCCTCAATTCCTCTTGACTTGACTCACTTTTCACTCACCTCGATGATCTAGGTAAAGTTCAAATCTTAACTGATTCATGTCTAGACTAGTTCAAGGATATTCTGGATGGTTTCCCTGCATCTGAAATTATAGCATTGTAAAAAACAGGAGAACAAAGAAATCTTTGAAAACAGACCTGATAATATCATCATCTTTCTTGAAAACTTTGAGAACACATGCATTTACATGGCTGACTCACGTCAATGTATGGCAAAAACCACTACAATGTTGTAAAGTAATTAGCCTCCAACTAATAAAAATAAAGGAAAAAAAAAAAACTGAAGTGAGCCAGAAACGCTGAATAACATAGTGAGTTCATGTAACTCTTCTAGATGTGGACCACATCAAAAGCTCCAGATTCATCTACACAGACTGTTGTAGAGAAAGATTTGGAACATCATTTCCCAATGCGATGCCGGTGTTTCTGTGCATTTGTAAGCACTGTTCTCTCTGCTTGGTCTTCCCTCACTTCTCTCTGCCACTACTCATCTGATATGTTCTCATCCTTCAAAACTTAGCTCCAGTGTAAACACTGTTTACCACGGCTTCTGAAAATGGTACTTCTTCATGGTAATTGTGGTGTATGCACAAGCTTTAGTGTCTGCGTTCCATGTTCTAAAGAACACAGAAGTATATGCCCCCTCACTTGACTTTGAATGTCTCAAGGTCACCTGCCCTGAAATTATAATCTCTAATTCCTGGTACATACCTTGCTCATGCTTGGCAGCCTTAAAATTTTTTGAATAACTAAGCAGACACATGAGTGAACAGAGAGAATGTTGTCTTATGCACTAAAATTGTTAACACAAGTTTGTGTGTCCGACGCACAGTGAAATCAAACACACCAAAACATCGGGAATTTGGAGCAGAGAAAGGTTTATTGCAGGGCCATGCAAGGAGACAGGAAGCTCATGTCCTGAAAAGCCCCAAGCTCCAAAGGTTTTGGTACAGTATTTTTAAAAGCCAGGTGAGGGAGAGCAGCCTCCCAGGATAAGATCAGCTTGTGTACAGTTCTCTGATTGGCTGATGGTGAGGTAATAGGGTGGGGCCTCAGGGCTTAGTCCTTAGGCTCCGGGAAGCCTGGGGCTCTGTGCTTACGGTCATCAAGTAGTTAACATTTGGTGGAGGTTTTTGCATCTGTAAAACAACTCAGGAAATGTACATCAAATAGTGTTATCTAGGTACTTCAGAGAGAAGCTATAGCAGAGGATACATGGGAAAGCCAGTCCCAGGAAGGCTCACAGCATCCCGTGCTAAGTCGTTTTAATCATGTCTGACTCTTTGCAGCCTCATGGACTGTAGCCTGCCAGGCTCCTCTGTCCATGGGGGTTCTCCATGAATACTGGAGCGGGTTTGCATGCCCTCCTCCCCATAGAGTCCTGCTAGGTTACAAAATGATTGAGAAATCCAAGATGTCTCATGTAAGCTAATCATATCTAGATATTATGACTAGGAGATAGACAAGTAATTTACTTTTATCCCTTTTACTCTGTCGTCTTCATAATCAGTCATGAAGCCTGGATGACTGTATCTTCAAAATAAATATCTCTTGAAATTTTCTCCTTCTTTCTGTTTTTACCCAGTACGCGATGTAGTCATTTCAAAGCATGAATCTGACACCTCTCTTCTTTACAGATAAAGACAAGACTTAACACTCTCTTCCAGGCTCTGTCTAGCCCAGCTCTGCCTCTGTACACAGCCTTATGGTAGCAGAAGATATTTTTTCAAAGACGACTACCAAAACATGCCACACATCAAAAGACATTGTTATCATATGATATTTACGCTCTCATTGAGTCATGTAACATATGCATCATTTTCAGCTGACCAATGTCAAAGCAATCCTGGGTCATAAAAATTGCCAAGCAAAAGGGATATCCCTGGCATCCAGTGGTTAAGACCGCACCTTCCAATTCAGAGGGCACAGGTTCTCTCCCTAGTCAGGGAATTAAGATCTCCCATGCTATGCACTGCAGTCAAAATAAATGTAAGAAAAAATAAAGTTTTTAAAAAGTGTCAGGCACTTTCAGTTTGTGCTCTTGAGTGCTCACTCTCGAAACCAGTCATCATGCTAAGGGGAAGCTAAATAACACTGTGGAAAAGCCACAGGAATGAGTTCCAGTCGATGCCCCAGCTGACCTCTTAGCTGACAGCCAGAGATGCTAGTGAGATATGGATTCATTCACACCTCTACGCCACCCATACTCCAGCCCCATGGGCGGAGCAGAGAAGCTGCACTTACTGTTGTTGCTCTTGGTCAGTCACCCAGTCGTGTCTGACTCTTTGCAACCCCGTGGACTGCAGGAGGCCAGGCCTCCCTGTCCCTTGCCATCTCCCAGAGTTTGTCCACGTTCACATCCATCGGCTTGGTGATGCCATCCGGTCACCCCATCCTCTGACACCCTCTTCTCTTTCTGCTCTCGATCCTTCCCAGCAGGGACTTTTCCAGTGAGTCAGATCTGTTCACATCAGGCGGCCAAGGTGCTGGAGCTTCAGCTGCAGTGTCAATCCTTACGGAACCCTGCCCAAGTTGTAAATTCATCATAAAAATAAATACTATTATTATTTTAAGCTACTAAGCTTCACGGTGATTTGTCACACTGCCGTAGATAACCAGAACACTCTGGGGTACCTTATTTTTCCCCTGCTGTCTGTGTTTTGTCCACACTGGTCATCCAGATCTTTATGTCTTCCCTGTTCTTTTTTCATACACTTTTCTCTGCCTGGGATGCTCAGTGTCCCTTCTAATTAAACTTATCAGTTTAATTCATATTTATCCTTTCGGTCTCTGCGAAAACATTCTTTCCTTAAGATTTCTTGGACTTCTAACATTCTTAGACCTTTCCTTCCCTGTCCTCACCATAGCCATATGGTTGAAAATTGGTATAATAATAGGCTATGATCTATCTTACATACTAGACTAAAAACCCCATGAAGGAAAATCTCTTTGCTTACATCATTGCAGCACAAAACCTGCTACAGGATGTGGCACATACTAAATTTGCTGTAAGTATTAGTATTTGATAAGTTGATAATGAAAATAGTAATCATTAAAAAACATTTCTCTAGATCGTATGCTGTCTTATGGAATATTCTAGGTGGTAGGGAATTTTGCTGTGAACCAGGAAAACCAGAATCTGGCCTTAACGGGGTTTACATTGTAGTGGAGCAGAGAGAAAAAAAAATGTATATATAAATAATTTTTAGTGATACAGGCCATAAATAAAAATAAATCATAGTAAAGTAAGAGAAAGAAGGAGAATGGGGTATTTTTCTAAGAGTGACTTAAAAGATGATTAACTAGGGATCTGAGGGAAAATGTATTTCAGGAAGAGGGAAAAGCTAGTGACACACTCCTAGAGCAGGAGCAGATGTAACATTTAGAAACAAAAGTATACGTGGAGCACAGCAACCAGTGAGTGAAAATGAGGAGGAAATTGAGGTCAGACAGGTGGTGAGCTCCAGAGTTTTGACAGCTTTACAGAGTAGAAAAGACTTTTTATTAAAGTGTGAAGGGAGACTGATGAGTTTTGAACAATGGAGTTGGTATTATTTGTTCATGTTTTAAAAGATTTCTGTTTATAAAGTATACCTTCTTTGGTGGGAGAAGTGGAAGAAAAGAAACTAGAATCTGTGACTATGTTGAGAAGTGTGCTGTGGCCAGATCTCTTTAGAAGTTAGAATGAAAAGAACTTGCTGAATTAATGAATGACTATTCTATCCTCTAGTGTTTTGGCATCTCAACACCTTTTTTTTTTTTTCCCTTTTCCAACACCTTTTCTTCTGTGTTCCTATTCATTCTTACTTTTCTCTCCTTATTCTACAGTTCCCTACAACTCTAGCCAAATATGCAAGTCCCCTGTAGCTTTTTATATGCATCTGGTGCTTAATGACAAAATTAAGCTCATCCGAGTTAAGAATGAATCACTATTTGCAGGGGTCTAAGTTCTTTAAATCTGCATTTTTTTTTCCTTGTTGTAATAAAGCAGAAATCCTCTTTGGGTACTTCTGTTAATATGTGTGATTGTATTCTTTCTTCCCACCCATATGAGATTAAATGCAATCTCTTCCCCTAATACTCAAGTGCCTATGCAGCTTTACAGGTGAATTAATTGTTCGTTTCATTTGATTTTCTTCAAATGAGCTCCAGTTTATTTCTCCTCAATTTGTCTTTGGCAGATTTATTTTAAAAGTCTCTTATTTCAGTTTCTAAAGTATTTATCCTCTGGGTCTATTCTCTTTGCTGTACGATGGGAGACTAATTATTCTTCTCCTAATGAATGTTCTAAATGTATCCCATATGGTGGCATATGTGTGTTCAGACCAAAGATGCCTTGGGATAAAATAAGTAAATTCCTCTCATGGGGTTTCCTTACAAACTTCTCTTTGTAACAGTGATAAGTTCAAAGATTCATAGACTCTAGGTTGCTATAGAGATCATTGGCTTCTCCCCATCTCTCTTCCCCCCATCCTCCCTGTTTTGCAGAAAGGAACAGAAGCCTAGGAACTGCTTAACTGGATTATGAAAGAGCTGAAGGCTGTGAATCAAGAAACTTAAGCTCTATTCCCAATTCTGCCTCTGACATTTTAAAATGCCTTTTATATTACAGTCACTTGATATCCAGATGAGAAAACTGGTGTTCAAAGACAGAGGGGAGATGTACGTTCCTGAGGGTGTCTTGCCTGGTCCTCCCATTTCAAGTCAGGCTACTATCTTTCAAAGTAATCATCTCTGTTTGTAAATAATATAAATTAAGTGATTACACTAATGAAAATTTGAATCCCTTTTGTCATATCAAACAATGTGTATGTTTTTGTTCACCTTACCTCATAGATTGTTGTTCAGTCACTAAGTCATGGCCAGCTCTTTGCGATCCCATGGACTGCAGCACCCCAGGCTTCCCTGTCCTTTGTCCATGCATGCTAAGTCACTTCAGTCATGTCCGACTCTTTGTGACCCTATGGACTATAGTCCACCAGGCTCCTCTGTCCATGGGATTCTCCAGGCAAGAATACTGGAGTGGGTTGCCATTTCCTCCTCCAAGGGATCTTTCTGACCCAGGGGTCAAACCAGCATTTCTTATGTCTCTGGCATTGGCCAACCGGTTCAAGGTCCACCTTGCCAAAGCATATTTGAACTTTATAATTTTAACTTATCAGTTAGTGTTTCTTTACTACTAGCTTTACCTGGTAAGCCCTGTCCTTCACTGGGTGCTAAATAAATGTTTGTTAAATGAATGAATGGAATCAATTGTATAATATTCTGAAATACCTATTATGGGTACAGTAGGATAGCAGGTATTTCATCTATGTAAATTAGCTTTGTCTTCACAAGGAGTCAGTAATATTTGGAAATAATAATGCCTTTAAAAAATAAGAAATTGAGGCTCAGTGAGTTTAAATACATTGGCAGCAACCAGTCAACTTGCAGAACTATATCATGAATAGAAGTCATCTGATTTCAAAATCCAAGTTTTTCCACAAGACCTAAGCAATAGTTAACGTTCTATGCTATGTACCAACCACTGTTTCATGGCATACATTTTTCAAAATGACCCTCTAAGTGGACTGTAGTTTTATTCCATCAAGAAACCAAAACCTGAGATTTTTAAATCTATTTGTCAAGGTCAAACAGCTAGTAAGTGGGTAAGGATTTGAATCCTGTGGTAAGGTTCTACACTCCCAACCAGGGTACCATATATCCTGATAGATTAAAGGTCCACCTTGCCAAAGCAAGTTTGAACTTTATAATTTTAATTTATCAGTTAGTGTTTCTTCACTTCTCTTTTAACTATTTACTAGTGACAAACATGAGTGGATTTTGTAGTGGGGAAGGAGAGAGGGTGAAGATGAGATAGGAGATATTAATTCTCATTTCTAAAAATGCCATGAGTTCCTCTTGTTTAATGTTCATTTTTATGCTCTCTCTCGATATTTTTTTTAAAGTATGTAGCTCTTCCTGCTACAAATGGTGTGACTTTGGGGAGGAAATGCAATTAAGTTTATTTTTAGAACTTGAATTTGATAAGGGTCATTTTAACAATATCATGGACATTTTTGTACAGTTGCTACACAGAGATTATGTATGTGTAATATTTAAATGTACATAAATATGCAATTTGGGTACTATGAATTTACTATAATAGGAAAATGGAACATAAGAGAAAGGAAATCACTAATGGTAGGCTTGCTATGTGCCAGGTGCTGGACTAGTCTTGTTTTTAATGTTATTTGCCCTCTTATCAAAGTCATTGGAGCCATATCATAACCTCTCTGTTGTTGATGAAGAAAATGAACTTGTGAGAACTTAAGTAGCCCTCATAAGGTTGTACATGCAGTAAGCACTAAAAGGAGTGTTTAAATCTAATTTTACATCTACCTGAATCTAAAGTCATTTACCAATTTACTTGGATAAAGAGCTCATTATAAGCTTAACATGCTTAAACTGCTTTATACCAAATCTTGTGTATTTAAAAATGAAAAACATTTCAGAAAAGAAATCAGCAGCTGTATTTCTACCACTCAAAATTAAAAACTGTTAATATATTTGCATATATGCTTTCTTTGTTGTTGTTATTGCAAATGACACTTTTAAGGGAAAACTATTTCTATTTCTACTTATTTTTATAGAATGAAAAATGAAAATAGGGAAAAATGCAAGCAATAAAGAAAACTGCCCCCCAAATCTTAAAAAGTACACCATATCTTACCATTATACATTGTTGTTTTTGCTCAGTGGCCAGTTGTGTCCGATTCTTTGTGACCCCATGGACTGCAGCACACCTGGCCACCCTGCCCCTCACCATCTCCCAGAGTTTGCCCAAGTTCTTGTTCATTGCATCGGTGATGCCGTCAAGCCGTCTCATCCTCTGACGCCTTCTTCTTCTGCCCTCAATGTTTCCCAGCATCAGGGATTTTCAATGAGTTTTCTGTGCTCATCAGATGATGAAGATACTGGAGCTTCAGCTTCAGCATCAGTCCTTCCAGTGAATATTCAGGGTTGATCTCCCTCAAGATTGACTGGTTTGAACTCCTTGCTGTCCAAGGGACTTTCAGGAGCCTCCTTCAGCACCGCAGTTCAAAGGCATCAATTCTTTGGTGTCCTGCCTTCTTTCAGCTCTCACGACTATATGTGACCACTGGGAAGACCATAGGCTTGACTATACGAACTTTTGTCGGCAGAGTAATATCTCTGCTTTTCAACACACCATCTAGGTTTGTCCTCAATAAAAGACCATTATACATTAGGTGCCCATTATTTCAAGTATCTTTCTTGCATATGTAAGAGTGGAAGGAAGAGAGGAAAGAGGGAAAGAAAAGGGAGGGAAGAAAGATAGTACTTGTTTTTATGATGTATTTTAATTTTAGCC